>NC_136073.1:7418200-8030100 GCF_964261635.1 Lissotriton helveticus | reverse complement strand
CAGGTCCTGTCTGCCCTCGATCCTGGAGACTGGATGGTGGCGCTGGACTTGCAGGACGCCTATTTTCACATCCCCTTCCTCCCAGACCACAGGTGCTAACTACGGTTCATGGTAGGCTACAAACATTTTCATTTCACCGTGCTCCCCTTTGCCTTACCAGTGCACCTCGGGTGTTCCCAAACATGATGGCTGTGGTCGCAGATCATCTGCGCAGATCAGGGGTTCTAGTCTTCCCTAACTCAACGAGTGGCTGTTGAAGGCGGGCTCGTCCCAATCTTTTGTCCCACCGCCAGACTACAGCAGACCTCCTGCATTCGCTGGGGTTTACTATCAACGTGCTGAAGTCACCCCTGACTCACTCTCAGACGCTCCCTTTCATCTGGACGGTTTTTGACACATCCTCCTGTGAGCGAGTCTGGGATATTCGGGCTATGATTCCGATCTTTCAGCCTCTATCCCAGGTTCCGGTCTGAATGACCCTGAGGCTGCTGGGCCTCATGGCCTTTTGTATTCTGCTGGTGGATCATGCCAGATGACATATGCGGGCTCTGCTGTGGGACCTGAAGTTCCAGTGGGCGCAGCATCAGAAGAATCTTTCCGACTGCGTTCAGACCTCAGAGGGAACTGCACAACAACTGCAGTAGTGGTTAACAAGCCAAGATTGGGTCCGGGGCAGATCCCTCTCCCTCCCCCAACCAGACCTCACGGTGGTGACGGATGCATCACTTCTGGGATGAGGCGGCTATTTGGCAGAGGAGGAGATAAGTGGCGTTTGGTCTCCGGTGGAGTCCGGGCTCCATATCAGCCTGCTGGAACTCCGGGTGATCGGCCTGGCACTGAAAGCATTCCTTCCTCTCTCAAAGTGAAGGTGTTCATGGACAACACCACGCCACGTGGTACTGCAAGAAGTGGAGTGGGGGGGTGGACCCTATGTCTAGAGGCTCTTTGCCTCTGTACATGGCTGGAACATACGGGCATGACCCTGGTGGTTCAACACCTGGCAGGTTCTCTGAATGTCAAGGCGGACGGGCTCAGCCACCGGTGCTTGATGGATCACGAATGGCGTCTTCACTCAAAAGTGGTGCAAGGTATATTTAAGCGATGGGGAGAGCCTTGGTTAGATCTATATGCTATTGTAGAGAATGCGCAATTCTGCGCATTGGAGTAAGGCGGCACACGCTTGGCGATGCTTTTCGTCGCAAGTGGAGATGCGGCCTCCTGTATGCCTTTCCTTCTACCCAGAGTGCTGAAGAAGAATCCAGCATCCAGCATAGCTGCCCGAAGGTGAGACCATCGAGCCACCACCTCGCCGCACATCTTGGACCATTGAAGGGCACCTCCCCATCGCGGGACGCCCACTGCAACAAGAGCACGCACTTGGGATCCCCCTCGCGGCTCGACATCTATTAGGAAACGTACCGCGGTTCCACTACCGCACTGAGCTCTCTCGGAGCACGCCACGTACAAGTACGGCCGTATTTGTATCAAGTATCACCCAGGACATTCCTGTACCTCGCGACTATCGAAACCAACCTGAACCACCCTCCCATCCTTGTGGCCTCTCATGCCAGCAGCCGCATTCCAACCCAACGTGGTTGGAACCACACCAGGCAACTAATCACATTAGTCCTGATGATGATCCCGGTGTATGAGGAGCCAGGGGATCGAAACGTCGACCTTTTAAATACAATACTACATATATGACCATTGTGTTAAATCCCGTGTAGTAACTGTAATCTTGCTATGTTATGTAACGTTTTGCAAGCCACAAAATTGGCTCCACTTCTTTTTGCCTGTTATTTCTTTTCTTTACTTCACTTTTAGTTGTTTTGCTTGATAGGTACAGGACTGTGCCCTATCACTTGTCAATTGTTATTACTACATCTATTACAAAATAAACACCCGTGGCCCGGCTGGGTACATGGAGTGAATTCAATTTATAGTGCTCACTCTGGTCTATAAATCTATTTCACAATATTTTGCTCCCTTACTACTAGAACCTTTGTTCTTTATAGTAGAAGAAGAAGATCAGGCACGACCGGGCCCAAGTTATTCCTCTGGCTCCGGACTGGACACGGAGAGTCTGGTACCCAGAACTCCAGAGCATGGCCATCGATCCTTCCATCAGCCTGCACCTTCGGGTGGAATCTTCTGTTGCAGCAGCAGGGGATGGTCCTCCACCCGAACCTGTCCAGCCTCCACCTCCATGTGTGGAGATTGAGCGGCGACAGTTGACAGCTTTTGACCTTTCCCCCGAAGTCTGTAGTGTCATCTTACCAGCCAGACGTCCCTCCACTAAGACTGGATACGCCTGTAGAGGGAACAGGTTTGTGGCATGGTGCACAGCAAGGGACAGAAAAATGGTAGCCAGATCGGGCGGACGATAAGTTAATATTCCAGACACATTTATTAGCTGAAGGAGAAAACCAAAAGCTCAAGGATTCAGCCCCGCAGAGTTTGTGAGTCTCAAAAGAGGTACGTTTCAGAGAATGTGTAAGACTACGCCCCCATCCCTCTTACTACTCTGCCGTGGTGAGCAATTAAATGGCTCGCAGGGAAAGCAAGAGCAATATCCAGGGCAAGACTGTCTCTCATCCGTCTCTGTGAGGAATATCATTTCTGTAGTAGGGGATCTCTGTGTATAGTCATAATCTTGTGAATAATCCCGCCCATGTGTGTGGACCCCGGAGCAATCGAAATAGTCTCTTAAGTTGTCTTCTTCTGCAGTCCTGCATAGACACTTAAGAGAAAATAAAAGACAAATAATGCAGCCTAGAACTACAAGGCTAGATTGGCCAGCACTTCATCTTGAAGTGAAAAAGATAGCCAAATAATATTAAATTTTACACACTTTGTAAAGTTTCACACCTAGAGAAACTCCCATTCACAACAATCCTGTGTCATGATAGAGAGGAAGGGTTGGACAGACAAGCCCTTTAGGCTGCCATCATGTGTGTTGAAAAGGGATACCGTGCCTTTAAGGAACTTTCCAGAGAACCTCTGTATCCCAGGATGCACATCCAAAGGCCTTTTACTTTCAGTTCTTTTTTCCGGCTCCTGCTAGCAGGACCCTGGAGCATTGAGCTCTACCTTTTTGGGTATATCCTCAATTTTCGGAGCTTTTCCAGTGTTTCACTCGACGTCTGGGGTCTTCCTCTTCCAGTTGCTGTCTTTTTTTTTACTAGTTTTGCCACCTATTTTTTTTTGTCAAAATGCCAGCTTTATTTGACAAGTGCCCTGAGTGTGGTAAGAAGGCAAAATCTGAACCCCACAGAGTATGCATACTCTGTCTCCCTTCTACCCATGTCCCTGACTCCTGTGATATCTGTCACTCTTTCTCCAGGGGGACCCTGCGTGACAGGGAGAAGATTAGTCTCCAAGGCCTGGAGCAGAGGAGAGAACCAGGTGGGACTTCTGGGCTTGGAGGGGCTCTGTCATTTTCCTCTGTCCATGCATCAGCCTCTGGGGGGCTCTCCAGTCAAGAAAAGGCCCAGAAAAGGCACTGGTCCCGGTCGACGTCGATGGCTTCGACGTCTGCATCGATGGCTTCGACGCCAGCATCAAGAGATATGACTACCATCTGCTCCCCGTTGACCCAGGGCTCTGGGTCGAAGCGACGTCAAGACCTCGGACAAGGTCAACGTCGAGGACTTCACCGGCGTCGACACACCATTGTGATTAGTCCCGAAGAGGCAGGCGCTCGACGTCGAGGTGACACCGCCGTTCGCCTTCAACGTCGACACGAAGATCGACGTCGAGGCGAAGACACTCTACTTCGGGAAGTTCATCAACGTCAGGAAGAACGACTTTGAGGAGAGAGATGTCAAAGAGGTCGATGTCGAGGAGGGAAAAGTCAACGTCTAAGAGGAAGTCGAGGCCCAGAAGGGTGTCTAGGGCCTCTGTGGTTAGTGTCTCCTCGTCATCATCATCAGCGAGTCCCCGGTCGCGCCGGCGCTCGCGCTCAATGAGGTCCGCCTCCAGAGCGTCGTCCCCGAGACCTGCTCGTAAGAAGAGGAGAGTTCTTAGGTCACCGGACTCTGATTATTCCCGGACCTACTCGCCCTCAAGGCCCAGGACGCCTACGCCTCCTCCTCCTCCACCGCCTCCTCGTCCTCCACAACCGAACCCTTTGGTTCCGGCTCAACCTCTTCCGTTTCCGCAGCCTCCTGGACTGGTGGTTCCTGCAAGGCCCAGAAAGCCATGGTCAAGGTCCAGAGGGAGGCATCGCTCTGGCAGTGAGCGTAGATCTTCGACGAGGTCATGTCATCGTCGGCGGAGGGAAATGTCACGGTCCAGGTACACGGACTCGTCCAGTGACAGGAGATATTCTCCCACTGTCATGGTTCTTTAAGGTCACCCCCACCTTCTTACCTGTTTGTCTGCGTGGTATGCATGGCTCGAGTGGGACTCAGTTTCTTCACTTCCGGCATCGGCAGGTTAGTAGTTCAGCCTTCTGCCGGAAGTAACTTGGCGTCATCAGTGCTTCCGGGGAGGAGCGCTTATCAGATGCGGTTTCGGCGATTCGTATCACGTCAGCCCGCTGCCTTTTTCTGCTTCTTGCATTGCGATTCCAGTTGGAGTTGCCACAGCGCAGGAGTACCTTAAGCCCGTCACCCGTTTCCTATTCCAGCCAAACTTTCCCGAGTGAGTAGCCAGCAGCGCAGGAGCGTTATCCTAACACCAAGAACCATCGCTGGAGCCCGTAGCAGGTATTCAGCAGAGACCACGCTATCTTGTATGCGGCTCTGTCTCGCTGGAGAGTTGAGTTTTCTTTGTCCTGCCTCGCCTGAGTGCTGTGTTCCTTTACCTGGTGACTCTGTTGGCCGCCGCTACAGCGCTGATTCCTTTTCCATACCTACGCACGGTGTGGCATGGTAGAGGCTGGGAACCTGGATATTTATCCACAGCAACTTCGAGTAAAACAAAGAGTATAGCACAGGAGCGCGTCTTTATTTCCTTTTGGGCACAAAACGCAGGATCGCTTATTGGTTTCCTTTTGGCACAAAGCGCAGGAGCGCTTATTGGTTTCTTGTACATAGCGCAGGTGCGCTTCTTGATTTCCTTTGGGGGCATAGCGCAGGAGCGCTTCTTTTCCTTTGACATTGCGCATAGGCGCTTGTATCAAGACAAAACTTTCAGTGCCTTGCTTTATGGTAGCAGTCCTTCTAATGGCTTCCTAGGAGGTAAGCTGTATCCCACATTGTTTGTTTGTGAGTGGTTGCAGGGTTAGTGTGTTATTAGTAACTGGTATTCCCTTGTCTTCCTGTCCAGCTGGTGCCCACGGCTCATCCAAACAGAGGGACGTCCAGTACTACCTACCCAACACCATCCTGATCCTTGTTTGGCTGCCATCCTCACTCCCATCTTTACCCTAGTTTGTTCCATATCTAGAGCAGGGTGAGGTGGGCGTGGGGGCGATAGCCCGTGTCGTCTCTGCGAGATCTCTCCACGAGAAACAGGTACTTGTGGGGGAACCTGACATCCACTCTGTCGGACTCTCCTCCGACGAGAGTGTCACCAGTGGTTTACATTGTGACGTTCCAGGATGTGCTGCTGAGGGGGGCAGCGAAGTTGAGGATCACATTGACTGTGCCGACCCCCTCCACTTCTGTGATTTTTGAAACATTGCAGCGCAGGCACCTCTCTCGCCCTTTGGTGCCAGGACTGGAAGAATCAGCCATGGAGCTGTTTCTGACTCCGGCATCGGTGAAGTCGGTGCCATCTAGGCTTCAAAGGAAGTACAGGCCCCCGGATTCTGATCCCACGTTCTTGAGAGCAGATCCTGTGCCGGATTCTGCCATTGTGACAGCGGCCAAGACGCAGCTTTCCACTGCCCCTTTGTCTACGGTCCTGCCAGACAAGGAGAGCCATCACATGGATTCGGCAGGGAGAAAAGTCTGCAGTATAGCTGCCACTTCGATGAAATCAGCTAGTGCATCAGCGCTTTTGGGTCGGTACGACCGCTCCTTGTGAGAGTCCCTGCAGCAATTCATTGAGCTCCTCCCGAGGGACAGGAGAGAAGACTTCCAGGAGATCTTGAATGAGGGCATGATGGTCTCCAATCAGGTCATCAGTTCGGCGGCAGATGCCTCTCTCCTTGCTGCGCATGGATACTGCCATGGCATAAACTTGAGACGACATTCCTGGTTGCGCCTTACCTCTCTTAAGCCTGAGGCGCAACAGCGGATTGCTAACTTGCCTTTTTCGGGATCTACCCTCTTCGGGGCTCATGCGGACGAAGAGATGGCCCGCATGAAGGCGGAAGTGGAAATGCTGAAGGTTTGGAGAAACCAAAGGACCAGTAAAAGTCAATCCGTCCCTTCCAGAGTAGTTACTCTTCCCAGAGATATCAGCGGGGGCAAGGTCGCCAAGCTGGCCAACAGCAGCAATACCAACGATAACCCTGCCAGAAACGTCAGAGGGACAGAGGCAGACAGCAGGCCTCCTCGGCGAATAAGGGCCCGGTCGGGTCTAAGCCTTGAGGAGTTACTTCCCCCTCGTCCATTACCTGCTCCGGTGAAGGTGCGGCGGGGGGGGGGTGGGATGGGGGGGGGAAAGCATACAGAATTACTTGGCAGAGTGGAGAAAAATTACTCAGGACAAATGGGTGCTTAATATTGTTTGCAATGGATACAGTCTTCGGTTTGTCAGCCCTCCTCCAGCTATTCCACTGGTTCCTTCGCAATACCAGCTGCGAGAACTCCAGGCGGAGGCCGATACCCTGTTAAGAAAAAGGGCGATAGAAGAAGACCCTCTGTCTCAAAGGGGAAAGGGTCTATACTCAAGGTTATTTCTGGTACGCAAAAAGGACAAAAACAAGCAGGCCCATTCTGGATTTGCGACAAGCAAACAAATGGATTTGCATGGAGAAATATTGCATGCTGTCTTTGCACCAGATTTTTCCTCAGCTGCAACGAGGAGACTGGCTTTGCGCAATAAATCTGCAGGATGCGTACTTCCATGTGCCCATCTGCAGGATGCGTACTTCCATGTGCCCAATGCACGGAAACACAGGAAGTTCCTGCGCTTCCTGGTCAGCACCAATCAGTACACCGTACTACCGTTTGGTCTGAAGTCTGCAGCCAGGACTTTTTCTAAATGCATGGCAGTGGTTGCTGCGCACCTGAGAAAGAACAAGGTGTTTGTCTACCCGTACCTGGATGACTGGTTGATCAAAGCCTCCACCTTCCAGGAAGCACAATTGCATTTCAACAGGACGGCCGTTCTGTTGAAACAGCTGGGTTTGCAAATCAACATGTCCGAGTCCATCCCGACTCCTGTTCAGTGCCTACAGCACTTGGGAGCCTCCATCAATATTTTCAGAGCAAACGCGTCTCCTTCGGAGGAGCGACGCTTATCGATTCTTCGGAACGCTCAGGCTCTCATGTCCGTTCCATTAACGACAGTGAGGATGGTGTCTTCTCTTCTGGGGTTGATGGCCTCTTGCATCTTCCTCACACCACATGCACGCCTCCACATGAGACCGCTGCAGGAATGTCTGGAGGATCAATGGGCCCAGAAACGAGGGAGCTGGGACGACCGGATCCACCTGTCTCTACACGCTCAACAGTCCCTGGGATGGTGGTGTTCAGCAGAGAATCTCCTCAAAGGGTTTCCGTTCCACAAGGACATTCCCATACAGACGATTGTGACGGCCGCTTCTCTCCATGGCTGGGGTGCGCATTCAGACCATCTACAGATCCAAGGAACGTGGTCCCAGACGGAATCCACGTACCACATCAACTTTCTGGAACTCAGAGCTATTCATTTGGCGCTGAAAGCCTTTCATCTGTCCTTCCTGACCAACTCCTTGCTTGTACAGACGGACAATACGACCACAATGTAGTACCTCAACAAGCAGGGGGGATCGAGATCGCGCTCACTGTCCCAAGAAGCGCAGGCGATCTGGCACTGGCTGCTAGCCAGAGGACTGACGATAACGGCGACTCATCTGCCCGGTGTGCAGAATGCTCAGTCCGACGCACTCAGCAGGATGGTCCAGGAAAACCACGAGTGGGTCCTAAACGACGAGGTACTAGGAAACATCTTCGGAAGATGGGGAACTCCAGACATAGATCTGTTCGCCTCCTCCGAAAACAGAAAATGCCGAGACTTCGCCTCCAGGATTTACCAACCAGGGACTCTGGGGAATGCACTATGGATCAGCTGGTCGAACAGCTTTCTGTACGCTTTTCCACCGATTCCCCTGATTCCGGCAGTGCTCATCAAGCTGTCTTAATCCAGAGCGCGAATGATCCTCATTTCCTCTGAAGTGGCCTCGACAGTGGTGGTTCACGGACCTGCTCCACCGGTCTCTCCAACCCCACCTGTGGCTTCCATGTCGGCCGGACCTTCTAACGAAGTTCAGAGGGCAGATGGTGCACCGCAACCTCTCATCGTTGAGTTTGGTGGCATGGCTCCTGAGATAGTGCAGTATGGACACTTGAACTTGCCTGACAACTGCATGCAGATACTCAAGGAGGCTAAGAGACCTTCCACCAGGACTTCCTATGCCTACAAGTGGAAAAGGTTCTGCATCTGGTGCACGGCCAAGAACGCTGATCCTACCTCCTGCAAGGAATATGTCATACTTCCATATCTCTTGCATTTGGCTCAATCTGGCCTTAATTTCCATTCTAATAAAGGTTCACCTCGCAGCATTAACTGCGTATAGGAAATGCCCTTCACAAACCTCCTTCTTGCAGATTCCTGTAATTAAAGATTTTTTGAGGGATTGAAGAAAGTATTTCCCCCTGTTAGACGTCCGTCGGCTTCATGGGAACTGAATGTGGTGCTGTCTTGGTTGATGAAGGAACCTATTCATAAGGCTTCTCTGCAGCATCTTTCCTGGAAGGCAGCCTTCCTTGTGGCTATAACATCGGCCCGCAGGGTGAGTGAGATCCAGGCCTTGTGTTGCCAAGAGCCTTATACTGTGTTTCATGCTTCTAAGGTTATCATGAGGACTCACCCCAAGTTCCTGCCTAATGTGATTTCTGATTTTCATGTCAATCAGATGATAACTTTACCTACGTTTTTTCAGCGTCCTTCCTCTCCGGCGGAGAGATCTCTTCATTCCCTGGATGTCAGAAGGGTGTTGAAGTTCTACTTGGATAAGACCAAGGACATTCGTAGGTCAGACCAATTGTTTGTCATTTATGGTTCGGTCAGGACTGGTCTTGCCACCTCAAAACAGTCCATCTCTAGGTGGATTGTGTCCTGTATCCAGTTATGTTACCAAAAGGCTAATGACTTTAGGGGGCAAGCCTAAGGCTCATTCCACCAGGGGCAAAGCAGCTACAACAGCTTTGCTCCGTAATGTTCCCATTGCAGATATCTGCAAGGCGGCCACTTGGAAGTCGGTCCATACCTTTGCCAAACACTACTGTCTGGACTCTCTTGCCAGGGCAGATGCTCAGGTTGGGCAGGCTTCGTTGAGAAATCTGTTTGCACAGTAGTGGTGTTGTCTTTTTCCTCCACCGCCGGTTTGGTGTGGGGATGGGCTTGCCATTCTATTCACTAGATTATGACTATACACAGAGATCCCCTACTACAGAAGGAGTAGTTTCTTACCTGTAACTCCAGTTCTGTAGTAGGGGTATCTCTGTTATAGTCATAAGCGCCCTCCCTCCTCCCCGGTGGATGAAATGATAATGTACTGAATGCTACAGACCTGGCTTTGTACACCTTCAAAAAGAACTGAAAGTAAAAGGCCTTTGGCTGTGCATCCTGGGATACCGAGGGTCTCTGGAGAATTCCCTAAAAGCACGGTATCCCTTTTCCAGACACATAATGGCAGCCTGTGGGGTGTGGCTGTCCAACCCTTCCTCTCTATCATGACAAGAATTTTTGTGAATGGAGTTTCTCTAGGTGTGAAACTTTACAAAGTGTGTCAAATTCAATACTATTTGGCTATCTTTTTCAATTCGAGATGAAGTGCTGGCCAGTGTAACTTTGATTTTCTCTTAAGTGTCTATGCAGGACTGCAGAACAAGACAACTTAAGAGACTATTTCGATTGCTCCGGGGTCCCCGCACATGGGCGGGACTATTCACTAGATTATGACTATAACAGAGATACCCATACTACAGAACTGGAGTTACAGGTAAGAAACTACTCTGTCTTCCCCATCCTCAACTGCTTCAAGAAACTGGCAGGTGCTGCTGACAGTAGAGGTCTAGATTCATCCATATCTTCATGGGCAGAGGTTATAGTTGTGCTGGAGCTGACCCTGGCAGCCAGAGAGAGAAGCAAAGTCTGCTGGTGATTGTGCGGTACCTCTTCTGTGTGAAGGAAGCTTGCAGTGGTGCTGGCTGTGCTGTACCTTTTCTCTGTGTGGCTGAAGCTTGTATAGTTAGTGCTGTTGTATACCTTTAACGCTGCCACGCCTGCCTGTTGTATATATGAAGGATTCTTGCACTGCGCTGAGTGTGACTGCTGCTCCTTGTGTCTGTGAGAGAGGGTGTGTGTCGCTGCTGTTCTTATTGTGTGTGAGAATATGCAAGTGGGTGCTGCTTCTGGTGTGAGTGAGAGTCACTGCATGTACCTGCTGTTTAGAGCACAGGAGATAGACTCTGCATGGGCCTGCTGTTTAGAGCATAGGGGATAGACTCTGCATGGGCCTACTGTTTAGAGCATGGGAGATAGACTCTGCATGGGCCTGCTGTTTAGTGCATAGGAGATAGACTCTGCATGGGCCTGCTGTTAAGTGCATAGGAGATAGACTCTGCATGGGCCTGCTGTTTAGAGCATAGGAGATGGACACTACATGTGCCTGCTGTTTAGAGCACAGGAGATAGACTCTGCATGGGCCTGCTGTTTAGAGCATAGGGGATAGACTCTGCATGGGCCTACTGTTTAGAGCATGGGAGATAGACTCTGCATGGGCCTGCTGTTTAGTGCATAGGAGATAGACTCTGCATGGGCCTGCTGTTAAGTGCATAGGAGATAGACTCTGCATGGGCCTGCTGTTTAGAGCATAGGAGATGGACACTACATGTGCCTGCTGTTTAGAGCACAGGAGATAGACTCTGCATGGGCCTGCTGTTTAGAGCATAGGGGATAGACTCTGCATGGGCCTACTGTTTAGAGCATGGGAGATAGACTCTGCATGGGCCTGCTGTTTAGTGCATAGGAGATAGACTCTGCATGGGCCTGCTGTTAAGTGCATAGGAGATAGACTCTGCATGGGCCTGCTGTTTAGAGCATAGGAGATGGACACTACATGTGCCTGCTGTTTAGAGCATAGGAGATAGACTCTGCATGGGGCCTGCTGTTTAGAGCATAGAGATAGACTCTGCATGGGCCTGCTGTTTAGAGCATAGGAGATAGACTCTGCATGGGCCTGCTGTTTAGAGCATAGAGATAGACTCTGCATGGGCCTGCTGTTTAGAGCATAGAGATAGACTCTGTATGGGCCTGCTGTTTAGAGCATAGGAGATAGACTCTGCATGGGCCTGCTGTTTAGAGCATAGAGATAGACTCTGCATGGGCCTGCTGTTTAGAGCATAGGAGATATACTCTGCATGGGCCTGCTGTTTAGAGCATAGGAGATATACTCTGGGCCTGCTGTTTAGAGCATAGGAGATAGACTCTGCATGGGCCTGCTGTTTAGAGCATAGAGATAGACTCTGCATGGGCCTGCTGTTTAGAGCATAGAGATAGACTCTGCATGGGCCTGCTGTTTAGAGCATAGGAGATAGACTCTGCATGTGCCTGCTGTTTAGAGCATAGGGGATAGACTCTGCATGGGCCTGCTGTTTAGAGCCTGGGAGAGAAACACTGTACCTGCTGTTTAGAGCATAGGAGATAGACTCTGCATGGGCCTGCTGTTTAGAGCATAGGAGATAGACTCTGCATGTGCCTGCCGTTTAGAGCATAGGAGATAGACACTGCATGTGCCTGCTGTTTAGAGCATAGGGGATAGACTCTGCATGGGCCTGCTGTTTAGAGCATAGGAGATAGACTCTGCATGGTCCTGCTGTTTAGAGCATAGGAGATAGACTCTGCATGGGCCTGCTGTTTAGAGCATAGGAGATAGACTCTGCATGGGCCTGCTGTTTAGAGCATAGGAGATAGACTCTGCATGGGCCTGCTGTTTAGAGCATAGAGATAGACTCTGCATGGGCCTGCTGTTTAGAGCATAGGGATAGACTCTGCATGGGCCTGCTGTTTAGAGCACAGGAGAGAGACTCTGCATGGGCCTGCTGTTTAGAGCATGGGAGATAGACTCTGCATGGGCCTGCTGTTTAGAGCATAGAGATAGACTCTGCATGGGCCTGCTGTTTAGAGCATAGGAGATAGAATCTGCATGGGCCTGCTGTTTAGAGCATAGGAGATAGACTCTGCATGGGCCTGCTGTTTAGAGCATAGGGGATAGACTCTGCATGGGCCTGCTGTTTAGAGCATAGGAGAAAGACTCTGCATGGGCCTGCTGTTTAGAGCATAGGAGATAGACTCTGCATGGGCCTGCTGTTAAGTGCATAGGAGATAGACTCTGCATGGGCCTGCTGTTTAGAGCACAGGAGATAGACTCTGCGTGGGCCTGCTGTTTAGAGCATGGGAGAGAGACTCTGCATGGGCCTGCTGTTTAGAGCATAGGAGATAGACTCTGCATGGGCCTGCTGTTTAGAGCATAGGAGATAGACTCTGCATGGGCCTGCTGTTTAGAGCATAGGGGATAGACTCTGCATGGGCCTGCTGTTTAGAGCATAGGAGATAGACTCTGCATGGGCCTGCTGTTAAGTGCATAGGAGATAGACTCTGCATGGGCCTGCTGTTTAGAGCATAGGAGAAAGACTCTGCATGGGCCTGCTGTTTAGAGCATAGGAGATAGACTCTGCATGGGCCTGCTGTTAAGTGCATAGGAGATAGACTCTGCATGGGCCTGCTGTTTAGAGCATAGGAGAAAGACTCTGCATGGGCCTGCTGTTTAGAGCATAGGAGATAGACTCTGCATGGGCCTGCTGTTAAGTGCATAGGAGATAGACTCTGCATGGGCCTGCTGTTTAGAGCACAGGAGATAGACTCTGCATGGGCCTGCTGTTTAGAGCATGGGAGAGAGACTCTGCATGGGCCTGCTGTTTAGAGCATAGGAGATAGACTCTGCATGGGCCTGCTGTTTAGAGCATAGGAGATAGACTCTGCATGGGCCTGCTGTTTAGAGCATAGGGGATAGACTCTGCATGGGCCTGCTGTTTAGAGCATAGGAGAAAGACTCTGCATGGGCCTGCTGTTAAGTGCATAGGAGATAGACTCTGCATGGGCCTGCTGTTTAGAGCATAGGAGAAAGACTCTGCATGGGCCTGCTGTTTAGAGCATAGGAGATAGACTCTGCATGGGCCTGCTGTTAAGTGCATAGGAGATAGACTCTGCATGGGCCTGCTGTTTAGAGCATAGGAGAAAGACTCTGCATGGGCCTGCTGTTTAGAGCATAGGAGATAGACTCTGCATGGGCCTGCTGTTAAGTGCATAGGAGATAGACTCTGCATGGGCCTGCTGTTTAGAGCACAGGAGATAGACTCTGCATGGGCCTGCTGTTTAGAGCATGGGAGAGAGACTCTGCATGGGCCTGCTGTTTAGAGCATAGGAGATAGACTCTGCATGGGCCTGCTGTTTAGAGCATAGGAGATAGACTCTGCATGGGCCTGCTGTTTAGAGCATAGGGGATAGACTCTGCATGGGCCTGCTGTTTAGAGCATAGGAGAAAGACTCTGCATGGGCCTGCTGTTAAGTGCATAGGAGATAGACTCTGCATGGGCCTGCTGTTTAGAGCATAGGAGAAAGACTCTGCATGGGCCTGCTGTTTAGAGCATAGGAGATAGACTCTGCATGGGCCTGCTGTTAAGTGCATAGGAGATAGACTCTGCATGGGCCTGCTGTTTAGAGCATAGGAGAAAGACTCTGCATGGGCCTGCTGTTTAGAGCATAGGAGATAGACTCTGCATGGGCCTGCTGTTAAGTGCATAGGAGATAGACTCTGCATGGGCCTGCTGTTTAGAGCATGGGAGAGAGACTCTGCATGGGCCTGCTGTTTAGAGCATAGGAGATAGACTCTGCATGGGCCTGCTGTTTAGAGCATAGGAGATAGACTCTGCATGGGCCTGCTGTTTAGAGCATAGGGGATAGACTCTGCATGGGCCTGCTGTTTAGAGCATAGGAGAAAGACTCTGCATGGGCCTGCTGTTTAGAGCATAGGAGATAGACTCTGCATGGGCCTGCTGTTAAGTGCATAGGAGATAGACTCTGCATGGGCCTGCTGTTTAGAGCACAGGAGATAGACTCTGCATGGGCCTGCTGTTTAGAGCATGGGAGAGAGACTCTGCATGGGCCTGCTGTTTAGAGCATAGGAGATAGACTCTGCATGGGCCTGCTGTTTAGAGCATAGGAGATAGACTCTGCATGGGCCTGCTGTTTAGAGCATAGGGGATAGACTCTGCATGGGCCTGCTGTTTAGAGCATAGGAGAAAGACTCTGCATGGGCCTGCTGTTTAGAGCATAGGAGATAGACTCTGCATGGGCCTGCTGTTAAGTGCATAGGAGATAGACTCTGCATGGGCCTGCTGTTTAGAGCATGGGAGATAGACTCTGCATGGGCCTGCTGTTTAGAGCACAGGAGATAGACTCTGCATGGGCCTGCTGTTTAGAGCATGGGAGAGAGACTCTGCATGGGCCTGCTGTTTAGAGCATAGGAGATAGACTCTGCATGGGCCTGCTGTTTAGAGCATAGGAGAGAGACTCTGCATGGGCCTGCTGTTTAGAGCATAGGAGATAGACTCTGCATGGGCCTGCTGTTTAGAGCATAGGAGATAGACTCTGCATGGGCCTGCTGTTTAGAGCATAGGAGATAGACTCTGCATGGGCCTGCTGTTTAGAGCACAGAGATAGACTCTGCATGGGCCTGCTGTTTAGAGCATAGAGATAGACTCTGCATGGGCCTGCTGTTTAGAGCATAGAGATAGACTCTGCATGGGCCTGCTGTTTAGAGCACAGGAGATAGACTCTGCATGGGCCTGCTGTTTAGAGCACAGGAGATAGACTCTGCATGGGCCTGCTGTTTAGAGCACAGGAGATAGACTCTGCATGGGCCTGCTGTTTAGAGCATAGGAGATAGACTCTGCATGGGCCTGCTGTTTAGAGCATAGAGATAGACTCTGCATGGGCCTGCTGATTAGAACATAGGAGATAGACACTGCATGTGCCTGCTGTTTAAAGCATAGGAGATAGACTCTGCATGGGCCTGCTGTTTAGAGCATAGGAGATAGACTCTGCATGGGCCTGCTGTTTAGAGCACAGGAGATAGACTCTGCATGGGCCTGCTGTTTAGAGCACAGGAGATAGACTCTGCATGGGCCTGCTGTTTAGAGCACAGGAGATAGACTCTGCATGGGCCTGCTGTTTAGAGCATAGAGATAGACTCTGCATGGGCCTGCTGTTTAGAGCATGGGAGAGAGACACTGTACCTACTGTTTAGAGCATAGGAGATAGACTCTGCATGGGCCTGCTGTTTAGAGCATAGGAGATAGACTCTGCATGGGCCTGCTGTTTAGAGCATAGGAGATAGACTCTGCACGGGCCTGCTGTTTAGAGCATAGGGGACAGACTCTGCATGGGCCTGCTGTTTAGAGCATAGGAGATAGACTCTGCACGGGCCTGCTGTTTAGAGCATAGGGGACAGACTCTGCATGGGCCTGCTGTTTAGAGCATAGGAGATAGACTCTGAATGGGCCTGCTGTTTAGAGCATAGGAGATAGACACTGCATGGGCCTGCTGTTTAGAGCATAGAGATAGACTCTGCATGGGCCTGCTGTTTAGAGCATAGAGATAGACTCTGCATGGGCCTGCTGTTTAGAGCACAGTGGATAGACTCTGCATGGGCCTGCTGTTTAGAGCATGGGAGATAGACTCTGCATGGGCCTGCTGTTTAGAGCACGGCAGATAGACTCTGCACGGGCCTGCTGTTTAGAGCATAGGAGATAGACCCTGCATGGGCCTGCTGTTTAGAGCATAGAGATAGACTCTGCATGGGCCTGCTGTTTAGAGCATAGAGATAGACTCTGCATGGGCCTGCTGTTTAGAGCATAGGGGATAGACTCTGCATGGGCCTGCTGTTTAGAGCATAGGAGAAATACTCTGCATGGGCCTGTGGTAAATAAATAAATAATACCCTATTTTTGACTAGGCATATATCATAACAGATAGCTCAATAAATAAGAGTCAAGATTCGAGGTAGTAGGAGTTTCTGCAGGTTTATTACAGCATAAGGACAGGATCAGGACAACCTGCATAGGAACAGAATGGCAGGGCTAGAGTGGCCCGGCAGCTGCCGGGGCTGGGTCTGGGATGAGCGCGCTAACTTTTAATAACAATACACGGGCATATATACATAGCGCGAACACATAGCATTACATTGCAGTAGGCGTAGCAGTGGGTGGAGCAGAAGGTGTGACGCGTAGCAGTCGCGAAAGATAACAGTAAAAGTAGGTGTAACTGGGCGTATACATAGACATGTGGTGCAGACGTAACAGAATATGTCATGAATGGGGCGGAAACATTGGAGGGGGCTACCTAAGGAGCCGGGACCTCTAACCTGGTGGTGCGCGTAAACTGGCAATGACGTATCACTAGGAGAAGCTGGGGGCTATGAACTCTGTGCTAGGAGCAGAGACTAAAGTCTGGAGGGTCGGAGCGACATGTACCTAAACCCTATCTAGTATCTGATGTTTAGGGAACATGTTGATATAAACTAGAAGTCATGAGGGGAAAAGCTAACTTGACTCTAAGACTGGACCATGCATTATTCTACATGTAGTGCGTGATGAAGAATATTAAATGACCAGTAAATGCAGTATTTCTCTTAACGTGGAGACGAGAAGGCTAGACAATGACGGAAACTATTGATGCAGTTCAGTAGCTTAGGAATGCAGAGAAGGAGGACTGAACTGATAACTGGACTTTTGGCAGACTCAGAGGCAGAGCCAAGCTGCACCGGGCACTGCGAGGCAGGAAGTAAGTGAAAGGTCGAGGATACAGGTGGGGGCTGTATCGCTCCTCAGCGAGGCTTCAGGAGACAGGAGCTGAATCTAGTGTCCGGGCCCTGTTGAGGCCTGGAAACGGAATGAAATAACGTGCACACTGGGGAACGTGGCAACGTAGCTTTACATAGGCCTGATATTCGTAGTATTCACGAGAACTGGAAACTGGCATACTAGAGGTGGACACAACTATAATTGCGTCATTAATCGGACATGGGGAATAACATATGCATATTGGTCATGCACACATAACATATGAGGGATGACACGTAGGGACACAGAACATGGCAAAATTTACTTTTCCACATTCCCTCCTTGTCACTACGTTTCCATCAGGAAACATCAATATTCATGATACCATCTATCATTTCATATAGTATCATTTGCTCGTCTCGAATTGTCTTGGAACGGGATTTAGAACGGGGCTTGGGACTAGGAATACAAGAGGTAGCACAAATGCCGCAAATCGCAGGGCCACATTGTATACAGAGGCAGCAGCTGAATATGATCGCTACTGCAATACCTAGAAAGGACAGGACTTTCCATCCCCAGGCGGAAATTATATTCCAGAACCAACCGGACCATGTCCAGGTGCCTGGATTTTGGTGTAACAGATGGGCAATTTTATGAAGTCTGGTTATAGCTGAATAAACAGACGGCGCGTTATTAGGAATGAAAATGCAGCAACTAGATCCGAGAACTCTACAGGCCCCGCCCCTATCGGCCAGTATGACGTCAAGGACGAGACGATTCTGTAAAACGACAATTCTCATAAAGGATTGCTCTTCGGTTAAGTTACCTAGAGCGGAGGCAGTCTCATCTACTACTGCTTCAAGGGTTCTTGTTAACCTACGGATTAGCTTACTGTTTACAACTGTACCTAAATAAGGGAACACACCTTTATCTATATCAATGAATTGCTCTGCGGTAGTTTCAGTATAATCGACAATCGGGAGGTTTCTCTTGTGTCTAGTATGTACTAGATGTGTGTTTCTATGATAATCAGGTGGGGCTAGAAAAACTGGTGGCAGTAGGAAGGCAATGTAACAGGTTCCTTCCCAATCGAGGGGCAGACGAACATATGCAGTTTGACCACAAACAAAATAAGAATGACGTGAAGCTTTAAAAATAGATTTCCCACTGTCACTATACTTGACAATAGTAGTACAATCACTATGTCCTACGTGTACAGAACCATGACTACGGACACATAATTCGCCTTTGACTGGTAGTACTGAAATAGCAGGTGAGTCTGGAGTAGTATCAGACTGGACATTCAGGACCATAAAATTCGACGAATAATTACCTAAATTATACACTTCATTTTCTAGATCTAAACCTGTTCTGTGGGGGAAACCTTGCTTGTCTGGGAAACATGTACTGTTAAGAAAAGACATATCTGTTGAGGATGACGTTAACGTGGACCATGCTCCACACGAACCATTATGTGAGAATGGATAAGGAAAAAGTGGCAGAACTCCCTTCGGGGTCTGGAAAGGGGGGAGTCGACCACACACCCAACAATTAGTGGCATTGCTGGTCTGGTGTGAGTAATGTAACATACGGATAAATGAATTGTTACGCATAGCGAGGCGGTAAGCATATTCGTGAGGAGGCAGATCACTAAACGTGTGCTCTCCTGTAACATTAGCAGACTTATTTACATGAGAAACTGAAAAATACAGGAAAAATGCATAGCTGATGCAAGAAATCATAATGCTGATGAATAATATGAAGCTTAGAAAAATGATACATTGAATTGAGTTTTGACTAACTCTCTCACTATGGGGGTCTATTTTATACATGTCAGAAACAGCCTAACCGTTTCACCTAGGGGAGGACTTATACAATCAAACTGACTGACTTATTTTACTAGACCGGAGCTTTAACTTATACTCCTGCTGCGGAGTTTTCTCTAACAGGGAAGGGGTTGTGTCAATGTCTTTTGCGGGACAGTCCTTAGGAACAATATTTCGGCAGTCCTTAAAATCCTGGGAATCCTTGGAAATGTTTTTAGAAACGGGTTTTAATCCATTGAAAAGTTTTACGTGAGAAAGATGTATCCATCCTTTTCGGCCTTCCAACTTCACGGCTGTACGGGTGGTGAGGAGGACCTGACGGGGCTCCTTCCAACGAGGTTCCAGCGGACTTGATCTGTCAAAATTTCGGATCATCACCAGCGAACCTGGAACGATTTCATGCGGTGCCACCTCGGTATTGTCTGGAAATGCGGCAGCAACCTGTGAACGACATGAGTTGAGGGCAGACATCAAGGAAGCTAGGTAATCTGTCAGCATATTACATGAAACATCGGTAATACTTCGGGGTCTAGGAGTACCCCACATGTTAGGGGGGGCGGCCGAAAACGACCTCATACGGGGACAGACCTGATCTGGAATGTGCGACCATGCGCATATAAAACAAAGCGACTGGCAGAGCTACTAGCCAGTCCACACCTTTCTCTTGACAAACTTTGGCGATTCGAATTTTCAGGGTCTGATTATGTCTCTCGACTAGACCGGCTGCTTCAGGATGGCGTACACAATGGAACTTCCACTGGTACCCTAACAAAAGGGAAACGTGCTTCATGAGTTCAGATGAGAATGGCTGACCGTTATCAGAATATACGACTCTAGGGAGTCCATATCGAGGGAAGAATTCACGAACCAACTGCTTGGCAGTGGTCGCGGCTGTGTAATCTGGGACTGGATATGCTTCTGTCCATCTGGACAAAGCGCATACAACTACAAGGACATACTTGAAACCTCGACATCGCTCCATCTGAATATAATCCATCTGGAGGACTTCAAAAGGGTGGTCAGGAGGCTGGAAACCACCTTGTTCCACCGGGACACTTTTACCTGGATTAAACTGACAACATATCATACAGGTACGGACTTTCTGCTTGGCTGCAGCTCGTAAATGCTTGTTGAACCAAATGTTCTGGATACTGTCTAGCATAGCTTTTTCTCCTAAATGTGCTGGACTATGTGCGGTATTAATGATGACTTGAACCATAGAGTCGGGGAGAAACCATGTGGCTCTACCCTTCGTTAACCATCCTTGATCTGTCTGGACCCCTCCTTGTTCAGACCATTTCTTGATTTCATCGGGAGTAGCATGTAACTGGATATCTATGACATCTTGAGTAGGGTCCTTAATTGTCATACATGTAGTCGGATCTGGAGTGTGTGTCAGGTTAACTGGAATGTCTGGAGTCTGTGCTGTAAGCTTGGCTGTGCGATCTGCTAGATCATTGCCTTGAGAAATAATGTCAGTAACTTTCGTATGTGCTTTGCATTTCATGATAGCAATGGATGTCGGTAAATGTATGGCATCTAACAGAGCTTGAATAAGGAGACCATGCTGAATCTTGGTTCCATGAGAAGTCATGAAACCTCTCTCCTGCCAGAGCACTCCGAAGTCGTGTACAACTCCAAATGCGTAACGTGAATCTGTGTAAACATTAACTTTCAGGTTCTTGGCGTGTATACAGGCTTGTGTCAGAGCAACTAGCTCTGCTGCTTGAGCGGACAGGGTATCAATACGGTGTGTTTCAATAACTTCAGTGTCAGTAGTCACTGCATATGCGGCGACTAGTTCTCCTGTACTAGTTCTCATACATGAACCATCCACATAAAGTGTCAGGTCAGGATCTAGTAACGGAATATCTGTCAGGTCTTGTCTTGGCTTTGTCGTAATGTTAACTACTTCCACGCAGTCATGTGTGTCAGGATTTGAATTAACTGATGGTAACAGTGTAGCAGGATTCAGGATATTGCAGCGTCTAATTTCTATGTGTGGCTGAAACAGTGTCAATTCATAACCTGTTAAACGTGCAATTGTCAAGTGCTGTGTTTGTGTTCGGTTTAAAAGAACTTCTACGGAGTGTGGAACTTGTACTGTCAGGGAGTGTCCTAAAACTATGGAATCACTTTGTCTGATAGCTAGTGCTGTGGCTGCAACTGACTTGAGGCACGCAGGCAACGCCTGGGCGACTGGATCTAATGTGCTCGAAAAATAAGCACAGGGCTTGTATTGACCTGCTTGATCTTGTGTGAGAACAGATAATGCTGTACCTTCACGTTCTGTGACGAAAAGTGTAAAAGGCTTACTGTAGTTCGGTGTAGCTAGAACTGGAGCTTGGCATAAAGCTGTCTTTAACTCATTGAAACTAAGTGTATGTTCAGATGTCCAAGGGAGGACAGTCGATACGGCTGCCTCCTGTGTCGTTAACTGTATCAGTGGCTTGGCTAGAAATGCATACTGGGGAATCCATTGTCTGCAATAAGAAGTAAGGCCGATAAAGGCACGCACCTCCTTCTGGGTTCTGGGCTGGGGAAGACTCGCTATTAACTGGATACGGTCGGGTGTCAACTGCCTACCCCTCTTGGACAGTAAGTGTCCTAAGTATACCACTTGCTGGACACAGAATTGAAGCTTCGAAGGGGACACCTTGTGCCCCATCTCGGCTAGGAAATACAGAACTGTCAGTGATGCCCGCTCGCAATCACGTTCAGAACGGGCTGTGATCAGTAGATCATCGACATACTGGAGCAGGGCAGTGTCAGTTGGCATGTGAATATTGTCTAGTTGTCTCTTCAGTGCTTGACTGTAAATACTAGGGCTTTCTGTGAAACCTTGAGGAGCGCGTGTGAACATATAGCTCCTTCCATTTAAACAAAATCCGAAAAGAAACTGGCTGTCTGGATGAATGGGAACACTAAAAAATGCATTCTTGAGGTCTATGACAGTGAAGAACATGGCTTCGGGATCAATAGCAGTTAACAGGGAAGAGATATCTGGGACAACTGGGTACTGCGGAATAATACATTTATTAAGCTCTCGTAAATCAATCACTAATCGATATACTGGGGGTGCATTTGGATCAGTGCGTTTCATGACTGGAATGATCGGAGAATTACATACATTGGAGTCAGTTTCTACAACTACTCCTTGAGCGATGAGCTCGTCTATAATTTTGGATAAGGCTGCTACAGCCTCGGGTGGCAATCTATACTGCCTGATTCGTGGTAACACTACACCTGGTTTGAGAGTCACACGATGGGGTGTGATTTGCATGTAACCTACATCAGTTGGACCTTGCGCCCATAGATGCTGCGGAACTTTAGACAGTCTTGAATCAAAATCTCGTAATACATAGTGACCCTTAAAGTCACGTAGGAACAGTCGTATTCCCTCTGGGGAACAGCATATGACTGCACCCAACTCTTTCAGTGTTTTAATGCCTAATAGATTTTCTGGACATGACTTAGTAAGTAACAGATCAGTAGTGCGGGACAATGGACCTACTTCTAGGGTAACTGGCTTTGATATCTCGTTAACGATAGGTTTTCCTGAAAATCCAAGGGAAACATTTCTTGAGCCTGAGAGCGGAGCCCCTGGAACTTCGGCATGACTAATTGTGGTCCTACTTGCCCCTGTATCAATCAGAAACTTTCTGTCTTTCCCTAATACTTGACTGTGAACATAGGGACCTTCTTGATCTACAGGTATCTCGATGAGAGGCAAGCCTACCTCCCTCTCTAGGCTGTTTCATGAATATGGCTGGTACTCTGGATACTCAGACTGTGCATACTGGTACATCTGTGATGTAACATGCTGTGTTGCAGCAATAGGCTGCGGTACTGTAACTGTCTGTTGTGCATTCTGTGGCTGAGGAATCTGTGAAACTTGTTCTTGTCTAGGCGGACGTGGTCTTTCTTTAGTCTTACCAGTAGCTATGTTGTGTTTCAGAACTGCACACTCATTTATAAAATGACCTGGCTGTTTACAATAATTGCAGTTCCCTTTAACGGGAGCTGCAGGATGACTGGCTTGATTCGGACCCCTCTTCTGACTGTCTTGAGGAACAGATTGTGCAACTAGCACTTTCATTTTCGTATCTTTCATACGTTTTCTCTCGTGTTCTTGCTCTTCCCTGATTCTATTCTGGTGATACTGAAGCATCTGGAGCATCTGGGACGGAGTATTAGCTTGCCAGGTGCTTTCGACTTTCAAAACTCGATTTTTAATTTGTGGACTTGAATTCTCGACTAATTTAGTAACGAAAAGGTGAGGGTATGACTCACTACTTGTCTTGAGGCCACTGTTAATACTGAAACATTTTTCAAACCTAGAATAAAAATCACTAATATCTTCATCTTGTTTCTGTTTACAGGCTGAGATTGCATCCCAGTCTTCTTTTCTCGTTGTTAATAATCTGGGTAAAACTTGAATTAATAATTCTGGTAATTCTTTACATTTATCTCCAAGACCGGTACCTGGTACTCGTGCCTTGTCTTCAGCTTCTAGAGCTGTCCAATCGATCTTTTTCTCTCCCACCTCCCATTCTTTTTCCTTTAGCTTTTCATACACCCCTGCGGGCAACAGGACCTTTAACATTTTAATGATATCTGGGTAAGTGTATTCTCCCATACGGAGCATGTCTTTTAATTCTCGATGGAACCCTGCTGGATCTTTGTCATGACAGGGAATTAATTTCTTCATTTCAAGGAGTTCCATCTTTGTGATTGGAGTGTATACAAACACTCGCTGCATTTCGCCACCCGTTCCTCTAACTGGGTGGACTTCTCGTAACGGATTCTGTCTGTCTATGTAGAATGGTTTACTTTCTGGGGGTGAGACATGAACAAAATGCGGGTTCAAGAACGTTCTATATTTGTGACGCTGTTCTAGAATGACACTAATTAAATCGGTACCTAGACCTCTCCATTTATACTGGAGTAACTCGTTCAGGATATCGTGTAACGGACCTGGATCAGAGTGCTGACCCTCATACAGAGTAATGAGGTGCTGGATCATATACATACCCACCAGTCGCTGCTCGGCTGGGGGCAATTTCAGAAACATTTGTGCCACTATTTCGTCTGGAAAAGTGGTAGAATCAGTAATCCATCGGACTGCTGATCGAACTAGTTCTTGTTCATGCATAGTACTTAATTCACTGTAACCGATTCGTGATCTCAGAATATGATCGGTAGCTTGAAATACTTGTTCTAGGGAACCTTGTTCTGGTACTGAATGATGGAAAATAGACTTGTGTTCTAGGCGTAAATGGCGGTCTGGAAATCTAGATTTTCCTACATACGCTATTCTAGCAGAATTCTCGTCGTCTTCCTCTTCAGGATCAGAGGTACTTTCTTTCTCGCTTACTTGTGCTGCTTTACGCTGTTCGTGTATCTTTATTATTTCTTTACGGATTTTCTTGTACATACTTTCCATGGCACCGACGGTCTTGTGCTTACCCTCGGCTATATTATCACTCCACCTTGTCAGGATTCTCATTTCGGCAGAATCTTTAGACGGGTAATCTTGTTCTCTTATTAGACAATTAATTAGAAACTTTAATATCATGAGCTGGATCTCGGCTTTCCTTTGAGACATGGCTTCGTGAATACTTTCTGGATCATCCCCTGTACGGATGAAACGATATATTCTGTCTAGATCTTCTTTCATATTCGGTAAGGTGACTAGATACTCGGCCACCTTTCTTACGCGGAACGAATATAAAACCATATTATCCTCGCCTGGGACTGGATCATAGACACATTCGGCAAGGGATTTTCTTATTTCTGCTACAGTCTGATGTCTAGGCGTACGCTGTGACGCTTGTGCATGTAATTCGGCTAACGTTAAACGCTTGTGTGGCGGCGGGGTTTGAGGAGGACCTCCTCCTGCGGCCCCTAAACTAGAATCATCGACGGACATTCTTCGTGGCGGAGCGGGAAGTTGAAATGCTGGCTGGACCGGGGGCACCGTAGCAGGTACTCCGGTGTCTGGAAGAGCGGGAAGTGCCTGGTTTACAGGGACTGGCGGAGCGCGAACAGGATTTGCATATTCTGGGACTGTGTCGTCCAAATAGGATGAAATAAAAATATCAGCTGCGGTCGGTTTGTGACGTAGCTTGGTCGGAACTAATGGTGGCGGGAAATTACTGGATGCCTCTGGGGTCGCTTTTGGCAAGCCCTCGGCAAGAAGAGGATACATACCCTTAATAAGGGCATGCCTCTGTCTGTCTGACTGTTCGGCTTTGACTTGTTCACCTATCTCGATTAATTCTCTTTCTTGGGCTCGTTCTTGGGATTCTCTACTTAACTCTGACTTTCTGACTTCCTTTTCGGTTCTTCTATGCGCTTCTTTACGCCATAACTCGATGGCATCTTTCTGTGACTGTCTGGCTTTCTTTTTCCATAATGCTTCTTCTACTCGCATGATACATTCGGCATCCCATGTACCCGATACAGGCCATCTATACTTTTCTTCTAACTGTTTGGTATACTCTACCCATAAATCTAGATACAATATGGCACTTATGCCATGTTTCTGATACATAAAATGACCTGGACTGTCCCTCGGCGGAACAGGAACTGCTTCTTCTAATAAACCCTTTCTAGTTTTTAACTGACGTAACTTGGAAAAGAGCGGCATTGTAAACTTGAATCGGAACACAATACAATACACAAAGAACAATAACAATTGGGAAAACAATTCAGGCATACCACGACATTGAAAATACATTAAACAATATCATAACATAACAGTTCGAACAGAATATTACCTGGAATACTGAGAACAGAAATACAAGAATTTTCTCGAGAACGGAACAGACTAGAGTTACTGGATGCACTGCTGTAACAGTACGGAACATACCGGTCCCATAAAGGGACGCATCAAGACCCGTATCCACCTAGGTGAACACTTCGTTTGTGAGTCTGGGTACCACCAACCCACGGACCAGGAGTCAATTTAGATTGGTCCTGTCTAGATACTACCCCAGCAATGGTACTCACCGGGCAGCACGGAACGGAAGGCCTCGGACTGGACTGTACTGATGACGACGAACTTCGGACTTCGGACTTCAGTTACGGGTGGGCCTCCGGATACCTCGGACCTTGGACTCTCGGCTTGGGCTCTGGTCGGGACTCGCCGCGTTCCTCCACCGTCTCGTTTGGATGCTGGACCGCCTCCTCCGTCTCCTCCGTGGGCCTGAGGGATACTTGAAGCAGAAATATCTGCACTTGGCCAGTATGGTTCCGTCACGACTGCAGAGGGTCAGGGGGTCGGCGTGGCTTCACCGACGCGTGGGGAAAGGGCAAGTCCCTGTTCGGGCGCCATTATGTGGTAAATAAATAAATAATACCCTATTTTTGACTAGGCATATATCATAACAGATAGCTCAATAAATAAGAGTCAAGATTCGAGGTAGTAGGAGTTTCTGCAGGTTTATTACAGCATAAGGACAGGATCAGGACAACCTGCATAGGAACAGAATGGCAGGGCTAGAGTGGCCCGGCAGCTGCCGGGGCTGGGTCTGGGATGAGCGCGCTAACTTTTAATAACAATACACGGGCATATATACATAGCGCGAACACATAGCATTACATTGCAGTAGGCGTAGCAGTGGGTGGAGCAGAAGGTGTGACGCGTAGCAGTCGCGAAAGATAACAGTAAAAGTAGGTGTAACTGGGCGTATACATAGACATGTGGTGCAGACGTAACAGAATATGTCATGAATGGGGCGGAAACATTGGAGGGGGCTACCTAAGGAGCCGGGACCTCTAACCTGGTGGTGCGCGTAAACTGGCAATGACGTATCACTAGGAGAAGCTGGGGGCTATGAACTCTGTGCTAGGAGCAGAGACTAAAGTCTGGAGGGTCGGAGCGACATGTACCTAAACCCTATCTAGTATCTGATGTTTAGGGAACATGTTGATATAAACTAGAAGTCATGAGGGGAAAAGCTAACTTGACTCTAAGACTGGACCATGCATTATTCTACATGTAGTGCGTGATGAAGAATATTAAATGACCAGTAAATGCAGTATTTCTCTTAACGTGGAGACGAGAAGGCTAGACAATGACGGAAACTATTGATGCAGTTCAGTAGCTTAGGAATGCAGAGAAGGAGGACTGAACTGATAACTGGACTTTTGGCAGACTCAGAGGCAGAGCCAAGCTGCACCGGGCACTGCGAGGCAGGAAGTAAGTGAAAGGTCGAGGATACAGGTGGGGGCTGTATCGCTCCTCAGCGAGGCTTCAGGAGACAGGAGCTGAATCTAGTGTCCGGGCCCTGTTGAGGCCTGGAAACGGGGACTTTATAATGAAATAACGTGCACACTGGGGAACGTGGCAACGTAGCTTTACATAGGCCTGATATTCGTAGTATTCACGAGAACTGGAAACTGGCATACTAGAGGTGGACACAACTATAATTGCGTCATTAATCGGACATGGGGAATAACATATGCATATTGGTCATGCACACATAACATATGAGGGATGACACGTAGGGACACAGAACATGGCAAAATTTACTTTTCCACAGGCCTGCTGATTAGAGCATAGGAGATAGACTCTGCATGGGCCTGCTGTTTAGAGCACGGCAGATAGACTCTGCACGGGCCTGCTGTTTAGAGCATAGGAGATAGACCCTGCATGGGCCTGCTGATTAGAACACAGGAGATAGACTCTGCATGGGCCTGCTGTTTAGAGCATAGAGATAGACTCTGTATGGGCCTGCTGTTTAATGCATAGGAGATAGACTCTGCATGGGCCTGCTGTTTAGAGCATAGGGGATAGACTCTGCATGGGCCTGCTGTTTAGAGCATAGGAGATAGACTCTGCATGGGCCTGCTGTTTAGAGCATAGGAGATAGACTCTGCATGGGCCTGCTGTTTAGAGCATAGAGATAGACTCTGCATGGGCCTGCTGTTTAGAGCATAGGAGATAGACTCTGCATGGGGCTGCTGTTTAGAGCACGGCAGATAGACTCTGTATGGGGCTGCTGTTTAGAGCATGGGAGAGAGACACTGTACCTACTGTTTAGAGCACAGGAGATAGACTCTGCATGGGCCTGCTGTTTAGAGCATAGAGATAGACTCTGCATGGGCCTGCTGTTTAGAGCATAGGAGATAGACTCTGCATGGGCCTGCTGTTTAGAGCATAGAGATAGACTCTGCATGGGCCTGCTGTTTAGAGCACAGGAGAGAGACTCTGCATGGGCCTGCTGTTTAGAGCACAGGAGAGAGACTCTGCATGGGCCTGCTGTTTAGAGCACAGGAGAGAGACTCTGCATGGGCCTGCTGTTTAGAGCATAGAGATAGACTCTGTATGGGCCTGCTGTTTAGAGCATAGAGATAGACTCTGTATGGGCCTGCTGTTTAGAGCATAGAGATAGACTCTGCACGGGCCTGCTGTTTAGAGCACAGGAGCTAGACTCTGCATGGGCCTGCTGTTTAATGCATAGGAGATAGACTCTGCATGGGCCTGCTGTTTAGAGCACAGGAGATAGACTCTGCATGGGGCTGCTGTTTAGAGCACAGGAGATAGACTCTGTATGGGCCTGCTGTTTAGAGCACAGGAGATAGACTCTGCATGGGCCTGCTGTTTAGAGCACAGGAGATAGACTCTGCATGGGCCTGCTGTTTAGAGCACAGGAGAGAGACTCTGCATGGGCCTGCTGTTTAGAGCATAGGAGATAGACTCTGCATGGGCCTGCTGTTTAGTGCATAGGAGATAGACCCTGCATGGGCCTGCTGTTTAGAGCATAGGAGATAGACCCTGCATGGGCCTGCTGTTTAGAGCACAGGAGATAGACTCTGCATGGGCCTGCTGTTTAATGCATAGGAGATAGACTCTGCATGGGCCTGCTGTTTAGAGCATAGAGATAGACTCTGCATGGGCCTGCTGTTTAGAGCATAGGAGATAGACTCTGCATGGGCCTGCTGTTTAGTGCATAGGAGATAGACCCTGCATGGGCCTGCTGTTTAGAGCATAGGAGATAGACCCTGCATGGGCCTGCTGTTTAGAGCACAGGAGATAGACTCTGCATGGGCCTGCTGTTTAGAGCATGGGAGAGAGACTCTGCATGGGCCTGCTGTTTAGAGCATAGGAGAGAGTCACTGCACCTGCTGTGTGTGAGACACAATGTGCGTGTACCTCCTGCTCCTATTGTTTGGTTGTGGATGGGCGTGTGTGTGTGTGGGTGTGTTCCTGTTGTGTGCGTGGGCTGCTGTCCTGGGTGTGTGGGGAGAGGGGCCCTGCCTGTGGCTCCTGTCTTGGGTGTGTGGAGGGGGCCCTGCCTGTGGCTCCTGTCTTGGGTGTGTGGAGAGGGGCCCTGCCTGTGGCTCTTGTCTTGGGTGTGTGGAGAGGGGCCCTGCCTGTGGCTCTTGTCTTGGGTGTGTGGAGAGGGGCCCTGCCTGTGGCTCCTGTCTTGGGGGTGTGGAGAGGGGCCCTGCCTGTGGCTCCTGTCTTGGGTGTGTGGAGAGGGGCCCTGCCTGTGGCTCCTGTCTTGGGTGTGTGTGGAGAGGGGCCCTGCCTGTGGCTCCTGTCTTGGGTGTGTGGAGAGGGGCCCTGCCTGTGGCTCCTGTCTTGGGTGTGGGGAGAGGGGCCCTGCCTGTGGCTCCTGTCTTGGGTGTGTGTGGAGAGGGGCCCTGCCTGTGGCTCCTGTCTTGGGTGTGTGGAGAGGGGCCCTGCCTGTGGCTCCTGTCTTGGGTGTGTGGAGGGGGCCCTGCCTGTGGCTCCTGTCTTGGGGGTGTGGAGAGGGGCCCTGCCTGTGGCTCCTGTCTTGGGTGTGGGGTGAGGGGCCCTGCCTGTGGCTCCTGTCTTGTGTGTGTGGAGAGGGGCCCTGCCTGTGGCTCCTGTCTTGGGGGTGTGGAGAGGGGCCCTGCCTGTGGCTCCTGTCTTGGGTGTGGGGTGAGGGGCCCTGCCTGTGGCTCCTGTCTTGTGTGTGTGGAGAGGGGCCCTGCCTGTGGCTCCTGTCTTGGGTGAGTGGAGAGGGGCCCTGCCTGTGGCTCCTGTCTTGGGTGTGTGGAGGGGGGCCCTGCCTGTGGCTCTTGTCTTGGGTGTGTGGGGAGAGGGGCCCTGCCTGTGGCTCCTGTCTTGGGTGTGTGGAGGGGGGCCCTGCCTGTGGCTCTTGTCTTGGGTGTGTGGGGAGAGGGGCCCTGTCTGTGGCTCCTGTCTTGGGTGTGTGTGGAGAGGGGCCCTGCCTGTGGCTCCTGTCTTGGGTGTGTGTGGAGAGGGGCCCTGCCTGTGGCTCCTGTCTTGGGTGTGTGTGGAGAGGGGCCCTGCCTGTGGCTCCTGTCTTGGGTGTGTGTGGAGAGGGGCCCTGCCTGTGGCTCCTGTCTTGGGTGTGTGGGGAGAGGGGCCCTTCCTGTGGCTCCTGTCTTGGGTGTGTGGGGAGAGGGGCCCTGCCTGTGGCTCTTGTCTTGGGTGTGTGGAGAGGGGCCCTGCCTGTGGCTCCTGTCTTGGGTGTGTGGAGAGGGGCCCTGCCTGTGGCCCCTGTCTTGGGTGTGTGTGGAGAGGGGCCCTGCCTGTGGCTCCTGTCTTGGGTGTGTGGGGAGAGGGGCCCTGCCTGTGGCCCCTGTCTTGGGTGTGTGTGGAGAGGGGCCCTGCCTGTGGCTCCTGTCTTGGGTGTGTGGGGAGGGGCCCTGCCTGTGGCCCCTGTCTTGGGTGTGTGTGGAGAGGGGCCCTGCCTGTGGCTCCTGTCTTGGGTGAGTGGAGAGGGGCCCTGCCTGTGGCTCCTGTCTTGGGTGTGTGGGGAGAGGGGCCCTGCCTGTGGCTCTTGTCTTGGGTGTGTGGAGAGGGACCCTGCCTGTGGCTCCTGTCTTGGGTGTGTGGAGAGGGGCCCTGCCTGTGGCTCCTGTCTTGGGTGTGTGGAGGGGGCTCCTGTCTTGGGTGTGTGGAGGGGGCTCCTGTCTTGTGTGTGTGGAGAGGGGCCCTGCCTGTGGCTGCTGTCTTGGGTGTGTGTGGAGAGGGGCCCTGCCTGTGGCTCCTGTCTTGGGTGTGTGGGGAGAGGGGCCCTGCCTGTGGCTCTTGTCTTGTGTGTGTGGAGAGGGGCCCTGCCTGTGGCTCCTGTCTTGGGTGTGTGTGGAGAGGGGCCCTGCCTGTGGCTGCTGTCTTGGGTGTGTGTGGAGAGGGGCCCTGCCTGTGGCTCCTGTCTTGGGTGTGTGGAGAGGGGCCCTGCCTGTGGCTCCTGTCTTGGGTGTGTGTAGAGAGGGGCCCTGCCTGTGGCTCCTGTCTTGGGTGTGTGGGGAGAGGGGCCCTGCCTGTGGCTCTTGTCTTGGGTGTGGGGAGAGGGGCCCTGCCTGTGGCTCCTGTCTTGGGTGTGTGGAGAGGGGCCCTGCCTGTGGCTCCTGTCTTGGGTGTGTGTGGAGAGGGGCCCTGCCTGTGGCTCCTGTCTTGGGTGTGTGGGGAGAGGGGCCCTGCCTGTGGCTCCTGTCTTGGGTGAGGGGCCCTGCCTGTGGCTCTTGTCTTGGGTGTGGGGAGAGGGGCCCTGCCTGTGGCTCCTGTCTTGGGTGTGTGGAGAGGGGCCCTGCCTGTGGCTCCTGTCTTGGGTGTGTGTAGAGGGGCCCTGCCTGTGGCTCTTGTCTTGGGTGTGTGGAGGGGGGCCCTGCCTGTGGCTCCTGTCTTGGGTGTGTGGAGGGGGGGGCCTGCCTGTGGCTCCTGTCTTGGGTGTGTGGAGAGGGGCCCTGCCTGTGGCTCCTGTCCTGGTGTGTGGAGGGGGGCCCTGCCTGTGGCTCCTGTCTTGGGTGTGTGGAGAGGGGCCCTGCCTGTGGCTCCTGTCTTGGGTGTGTGGGGAGAGGGGCCCTGCCTGTGGCGCCTGTCTTGGGTGTGTGTGGAGAGGGGCCCTGCCTGTGGCTCCTGTCTTGGGTGTGTGGAGGGGGGCCCTGCCTGTGGCTCCTGTCCTGGTGTGTGGAGGGGGGCGCTGCCTGTGGCTCCTGTCTTCGGTGTGTGGAGAGGGGCCCTGCCTGTGGCTCCTGTCTTGGGTGTGTGGAGGGGGGCCCTGCCTGTGGCTCCTGTCTTGGGTGTGGGGAGAGGGGCCCTGCCTGTGGCTCCTGTCTTGGGTGTGTGGAGAGGGCCCTGCCAGTGGCTCTTGTCTTGGGTGTGTGTAGAGGGGCCCTGCCTGTGGCTCCTGTCCTGGGTGTGTGTGGAGAGGGGGCCTGCCTGTGGCTCCTGTCTTGGGTGTGTGGAGGGGGGCCCTGCCTGTGGCTCTTGTCTTGGGTGTGTGGGGAGAGGGGCCCTGTCTGTGGCTCCTGTCTTGGGTGTGTGTGGAGAGGGGCCCTGCCTGTGGCTCCTGTCTTGGGTGTGTGGCGAGGGGCCCTGCCTGTGGCTACTGTCTTGGGTGTGTGTGGAGAGGGGCCCTGCCTGTGGCTCCTGTCTTGGGTGTGTGGGGAGAGGGGCCCTGCCTGTGGCTCCTGTCCTGGGTGTGTGTGGAGAGGGGGCCTGCCTGTGGCTCCTGTCCTGGGTGTGTGTGGAGAGGGGCCTTGGGCCCCTGTCTTGGGTGTGTGTGGAGAGGGGCCCTGCCTGTGGCTCCTGTCTTGGGTGTGTGGAGAGGGGCCCTGCCTGTGGCTCCTGTCTTGGGTGTGTGGAGAGGGGCCCTGCCTGTGGCTCCTGTCTTGGGTGTGGGGAGAGGGGCCCTGCCTGTGGCTCCTGTCTTGGGTGTGTGTGGAGAGGGGCCCTGCCTGTGGCTCCTGTCTTGGGTGTGTGTGGAGAGGGGCCCTGCCTGTGGCTCCTGTCTTGGGTGTGTGGAGAGGGGCCCTGCCTGTGGCTCCTGTCTTGGGTGTGTGGAGAGGGGCCCTGCCTGTGGCTCCTGTCTTGGGTGTGTGGAGAGGGGCCCTGCCTGTGGCTCCTGTCTTGGGTGTGGGGAGAGGGGCCCTGCCCGTGGCTCCTGTCTTGGGTGTGTGTGGAGAGGGGCCCTGCCTGTGGCTCCTGTCTTGGGTGTGTGGAGAGGGGCCCTGCCTGTGGCTCCTGTCTTGAGTGTGTGTGGAGAGGGGCCCTGCCTGTGGCTCCTGTCTTGGGTGTGTGTGGAGAGGGGCCCTGCCTGTGGCTCCTGTCTTGGGTGTGTGGAGAGGGGCCCTGCCTGTGGCTCCTGTCTTGGGTGTGTGTGGAGAGGGGCCCTGCCTGTGGCTCCTGTCTTGGGTGTGGGGAGAGGGGCCCTGCCCGTGGCTCCTGTCCTGGGTGTGTGGAGAGGGGCCCTGCCTGTGGCTCTTGTCTTGGGTGTGTGGAGAGGGGCCCTGTCTGTGGCTCCTGTCTTGGGTGTGTGTGGAGAGGGGCCCTGCCTGTGGCTCCTGTCTTGGGTGTGTGGCGAGGGGCCCTGCCTGTGGCTCCTGTCCTGGGTGTGTGGAGAGGGGCCCTGCCTGTGGCTCCTGTCTTGGTGTGTGGAGAGGGGCCCTGCCTGTGGCTCCTGTCTTGGGTGTGTGTGGCGAGGGGCCCTGCCTGTGGCTCCTGTCCTGGGTGTGTGGAGAGGGGCCCTGCCTGTGGCTCCTGTCTTGGTGTGTGGAGAGGGGCCCTGCCTGTGGCTCCTGTCTTGGGTGTGTGGAGGGGGGCCCTGCCTGTGGCTCCTGTCTTGGGTGTGTGTGTGGAGAGGGGCCCTGCCTGTGGCTCCTGTCTTGGGTGTGTGGAGGGGGGCCCTGCCTGTGGCTCCTGTCTTGGGTGTGTGGAGGGGGGCCCTGCCTGTGGCTCCTGTCTTGGGTGTGTGTGGAGAGGGGCCCTGCCTGTGGCTCCTGTCTTGGGTGTGTGGAGAGGGGCCCTGCCTGTGGCTCCTGTCCTGGGTGTGTGGAGAGGGGCCCTGACTGTGGCTCCTGTCTTGGGTGTGTGTGGAGAAGGGCCCTGCCTGTGGCTCCTGTCTTGGGTGTGTGGAGAGGGGCCCTGCCTGTGGCTCCTGTCTTGGGTGTGTGGAGAGGGGCCCTGCCTGTGGCTCCTGTCTTGGGTGTGTGTAGAGGGGCCCTGCCTGTGGCTCCTGTCTTGGGTGTGTGGAGAGGACCCTGCCAGTGGCTCTTGTCTTGGGTGTGTGGCGAGGGGCCCTGCCTGTGGCTCCTGTCTTGGGTGTGTGGCGAGGGGCCCTGCCTGTGGCTCCTGTCTTGGGTGTGTGGAGAGGGGCCCTGCCTGTGGCTCCTGTCTTGGGTGTGTGTGGAGAGGGGCCCTGCCTGTGGCTCTTGTCTTGGGTGTGTGGAGAGGGGCCCTGCCTGTGGCTCCTGTCCTGGGTGTGTGGAGAGGGGCCCTGCCTGTGGCTCCTGTCTTGGTGTGTGGAGAGGGGCCCTGCCTGTGGCTCCTGTCTTGGGTGTGTGTGGCGAGGGGCCCTGCCTGTGGCTCCTGTCTTGGGTGTGTGGAGAGGGGCCCTGCCTGTGGCTCCTGTCTTGGGTGTGTGGGGAGAGGGGCCCTGCCTGTGGCTCCTGTCTTGTGTGTGTGGAGAGGGGCCCTGCCTGTGGCTCCTGTCTTGGGTGTGTGGAGAGGGGCCCTGCCTGTGGCTCCTGTCTTGGGTGTGTGGAGAGGGGCCCTGCCTGTGGCTCCTGTCTTGGGTGTGTGGAGAGGGGCCCTGCCTGTGGCTCCTGTCTTGTGTGTGTGGAGAGGGGCCCTGCCTGTGGCTCCTGTCTTGGGGGTGTGGAGAGGGGCCCTGCCTGTGGCTCCTGTCCTGGGTGTGTGTGGAGGGGCCCTGCCTGTGGCTCCTGTCTTGGGTGTGGGGAGAGGGGCCCTGCCTGTGGCTCCTGTCTTGGGTGAGTGGAGAGGGACCCTGCCTGTGGCTCCTGTCTTGGGTGTGTGTGGAGAGGGGCCCTGCCTGTGACTCCTGTCTTGGGTGTGTGGAGAGGGGCCCTGCCTGTGGCTCCTGTCTTGGGTGTGTGGAGGGGGGCCCTGCCTGTGGCTCTTGTCTTGGGTGTGTGGGGAGAGGGGCCCTGCCTGTGGCTCTTGTCTTGGGTGTGTGGAGAGGGGCCCTGCCTGTGGCTCCTGTCTTGGGTGTGTGGAGAGGGGCCCTGCCTGTGGCTCCTGTCTTGGGTGTGTGGGGTGAGGGGCCCTGCCTGTGGCTCCTGTCTTGTGTGTGTGGAGAGGGGCCCTGCCTGTGGCTCCTGTCTTGGGTGTGTGGAGAGGGGCCCTGCCTGTGGCTCCTGTCTTGGGTGTGTGGGGAGAGGGGCCCTGCCTGTGGCTCTTGTCTTGGGTGTGTGGAGAGGGGCCCTGCCTGTGGCTCCTGTCTTGGGTGTGTGGAGAGGGGCCCTGCCTGTGGCCCCTGTCTTGGGTGTGTGTGGAGAGGGGCCCTGCCTGTGGCTCCTGCTTGGGTGTGTGGGGAGAGGGGCCCTGCCTGTGGCCCCTGTCTTGGGTGTGTGTGGAGAGGGGCCCTGTCTGTGGCTCCTGTCTTGGGTGTGTGGCGAGGGGCCCTGCCTGTGGCTCCTGTCTTGGGTGTGTGGAGGGGGGCCCTGCCTGTGGCTCCTGTCTTGGGTGTGTGGGGAGGGGCCCTGCCTGTGGCCCCTGTCTTGGGTGTGTGTGGAGAGGGGCCCTGCCTGTGGCTCCTGTCTTGGGTGTGTGGGGAGAGGGGCACTGCCTGTGGCTCCTGTCTTGGGTGTGTGGGGAGAGGGGCCCTGCCTGTGGCTCTTGTCTTGGGTGTGTGGAGGGGGACCCTGCCTGTGGCTCCTGTCTTGGGTGTGTGGAGAGGGGCCCTGCCTGTGGCTCCTGTCTTGGGTGTGTGGAGGGGGCTCCTGTCTTGGGTGTGTGGAGGGGGGCCCTGCCTGTGGCTCCTGTCTTGGGTGTGTGGAGGGGGGGCCTGCCTGTGGCTCCTGTCTTGGGTGTGTGGAGGGGGGCCCTGCCTGTGGCTCCTGTCCTGGTGTGTGGAGGGGGGCCCTGCCTGTGGCTCCTGTCTTGGGTGTGTGGAGAGGGGCCCTGCCTGTGGATCCTGTCTTGGGTGTGTGGAGAGGGGCCCTGTCTGTGGCTCCTGTCTTGGGTGTGTGGAGAGGGGCCCTGCCTGTGGCTCCTGTCTTGGGTGTAGGGAGAGGGGCCCTGCCTGTGGCTCCTGTCTTGGGTGTGTGTGGAGAGGGGCCCTGCCTGTGGCTCCTGTCTTGGGTGTGTGGAGAGGGGCCCTGCCTGTGGCTCCTGTCTTGTGTGTGTGTGGAGAGGGGCCCTGCCTGTGGCTCCTGTCTTGGGGGTGTGGAGAGGGGCCCTGCCTGTGGCTCCTGTCCTGGGTGTGTGTGGAGGGGCCCTGCCTGTGGCTCCTGTCTTGGGTGTGGGGAGAGGGGCCCTGCCTGTGGCTCCTGTCTTGGGTGAGTGGAGAGGGACCCTGCCTGTGGCTCCTGTCTTGGGTGTGTGTGGAGAGGGGCCCTGCCTGTGACTCCTGTCTTGGGTGTGTGGAGAGGGGCCCTGCCTGTGGCTCCTGTCTTGGGTGTGTGGAGGGGGGCCCTGCCTGTGGCTCTTGTCTTGGGTGTGTGGGGAGAGGGGCCCTGCCTGTGGCTCCTGTCTTGGGTGTGTGGAGAGGGGCCCTGCCTGTGGCTCCTGTCTTGGGTGTGTGGGGTGAGGGGCCCTGCCTGTGGCTCCTGTCTTGTGTGTGTGGAGAGGGGCCCTGCCTGTGGCTCCTGTCTTGGGTGTGTGGAGAGGGGCCCTGCCTGTGGCTCCTGTCTTGGGTGTGTGGGGAGAGGGGCCCTGCCTGTGGCTCTTGTCTTGGGTGTGTGGAGAGGGGCCCTGCCTGTGGCTCCTGTCTTGGGTGTGTGGAGAGGGGCCCTGCCTGTGGCCCCTGTCTTGGGTGTGTGTGGAGAGGGGCCCTGCCTGTGGCTCCTGCTTGGGTGTGTGGGGAGAGGGGCCCTGCCTGTGGCCCCTGTCTTGGGTGTGTGTGGAGAGGGGCCCTGTCTGTGGCTCCTGTCTTGGGTGTGTGGCGAGGGGCCCTGCCTGTGGCTCCTGTCTTGGGTGTGTGGAGGGGGGCCCTGCCTGTGGCTCCTGTCTTGGGTGTGTGGGGAGGGGCCCTGCCTGTGGCCCCTGTCTTGGGTGTGTGTGGAGAGGGGCCCTGCCTGTGGCTCCTGTCTTGGGTGTGTGGGGAGAGGGGCACTGCCTGTGGCTCCTGTCTTGGGTGTGTGGGGAGAGGGGCCCTGCCTGTGGCTCTTGTCTTGGGTGTGTGGAGGGGGACCCTGCCTGTGGCTCCTGTCTTGGGTGTGTGGAGAGGGGCCCTGCCTGTGGCTCCTGTCTTGGGTGTGTGGAGGGGGCTCCTGTCTTGGGTGTGTGGAGGGGGGCCCTGCCTGTGGCTCCTGTCTTGGGTGTGTGGAGGGGGGCCTGCCTGTGGCTCCTGTCTTGGGTGTGTGGAGGGGGGCCCTGCCTGTGGCTCCTGTCCTGGTGTGTGGAGGGGGGCCCTGCCTGTGGCTCCTGTCTTGGGTGTGTGGAGAGGGGCCCTGCCTGTGGCTCCTGTCTTGGGTGTGTGGAGAGGGGCCCTGTCTGTGGCTCCTGTCTTGGGTGTGTGGAGAGGGGCCCTGCCTGTGGCTCCTGTCTTGGGTGTAGGGAGAGGGGCCCTGCCTGTGGCTCCTGTCTTGGGTGTGTGTGGAGAGGGGCCCTGCCTGTGGCTCCTGTCTTGGGTGTGTGTGGAGAGGGGCCCTGCCTGTGGCTCCTGTCTTGGGTGTGTGGAGAGGGGCCCTGCCTGTGGCTCCTGTCTTGGGTGTGTGTGGAGAGGGGCCCTGCCTGTGGCTCCTGTGTTGTGTGTGTGGAGAGGGGCCCTGCCTGTGGCTCCTGTCTTGGGTGTGTGTGGAGAGGGGCCCTGCCTGTGGCTCCTGTCTTGGGTGTGTGGAGAGGGGCCCTGCCTGTGGCTCCTGTCCTGGGTGTGTGTGGAGAGGGGCCTTGGGCCCCTGTCTTGGGTGTGTGTGGAGAGGGGGCCTGCCTGTGGCTCCTGTCCTGGGTGTGTGGAGGGGGGCCCTGCCTGTGGCTCTTGTCTTGGGTGTGTGGAGGGGGGCCCTGCCTGTGGCTCCTGTCTTGGGTGTGTGGAGAGGGGCCCTGCCTGTGGCTCCTGTCTTGGGTGTGTGTGGAGAGGGGCCCTGCCTGTGGCTCCTGTCTTGGGTGAGGGGCCCTGCCTGTGGCTCCTGTCTTGGGTGTGTGGAGGGGGGCCCTGCCTGTGGCTCCTGTCTTGGGTGTGTGGAGAGGGGCCCTGCCTGTGGCTCCTGTCTTGTGTGTGTGGAGAGGGACCCTGCCTGTGGCTCCTGTCTTGTGTGTGTGGAGAGGGGCCCTGCCTGTGGCTCCTGTCTTGGGTGTGTGGAGAGGGGCCCTGCCTGTGGCTCCTGTCTTGGGTGTGTGGAGAGGGACCCTGCCTGTGGCTCCTGTCTTGGGTGTGTGGAGAGGGGCCCTGCCTGTGGCTCCTGTCCTGGGTGTGTGGGGAGAGGGGCCCTGCCTGTGGCTCCTGTCCTGGGTGTGTGGGGAGAGGGGCCCTGCCTGTGGCTCCTGTCCTGGGTGTGTGGAGAGGGGCCCTGCCTGTGGCTCCTGTCTTGGGTGTGTGGAGGGGGGCCCTGCCTGTGGCTCCTGTCCTGGGTGTGTGTGGAGAGGGGCCCTGCCTGTGGCTCCTGTCTTGGGTGTGTGGAGGGGGGCCCTGCCTGTGGCTCCTGTCCTGGGTGTGTGTGGAGGGGGGCCCTGCCTGTGGCTCCTGTCCTGGGTGTGTGTGGAGGGGGGCCCTGCCTGTGGCTCCTGTCCTGGGTGTGTGGAGAGGGGCCCTGCCTGTGGCTCCTGTCTTGGGTGTGTGGAGAGGGGCCCTGCCTGTGGCTCCTGTCCTGGGTGTGTGTGGAGAGGGGCCCTGCCTGTGGCTCCTGTCCTGGGTGTGTGGGGAGAGGGGCCCTGCCTGTGGCTCCTGTCCTGGGTGTGTGGAGAGGGGCCCTGCCTGTGGCTCCTGTCTTGGGTGTGTGGAGGGGGGCCCTGCCTGTGGCTCCTGTCTTGGGTGTGTGTGGAGAGGGGGGCCCTGCCTGTGGCTCCTGTCTTGGGTGTGTGGAGGGGGGCCCTGCCTGTGGCTCCTGTCTTGGGTGTGTGGAGGGGGGCCCTGCCTGTGGCCCCTGTCTTGGGTGTGTGTGGAGAGGGGCCCTGCCTGTGGCTCCTGTCTTGGGTGAGTGGAGAGGGGCCCTGCCTGTGGCTCCTGTCTTGGGTGTGTGGGGAGAGGGGCCCTGCCTGTGGCTCCTGTCTTGGGTGTGTGGAGAGGGGCCCTGCCTGTGGCTCTTGTCTTGGGTGAGTGGAGAGGGGCCCTGCCTGTGGCTCCTGTCTTGGGTGTGTGGGGAGAGGGGCCCTGCCTGTGGCTCCTGTCTTGGGTGTGTGGAGAGGGGCCCTGCCTGTGGCTCCTGTCTTGGGTGTGTGGAGGGGGGGCCTGCCTGTGGCTCCTGTCTTGGGTGTGTGGAGAGGGGCCCTGCCTGTGGCTCCTGTCCTGGTGTGTGGAGGGGGGCCCTGCCTGTGGCTCCTGTCTTGGGTGTGTGGAGAGGGGCCCTGCCTGTGGCTCTTGTCTTGGGTGTGTGGAGAGGGGCCCTGCCTGTGGCTCCTGTCTTGGGTGTGTGGAGAGGGGCCCTGCCTGTGGCTCCTGTCTTGGGTGTGGGGAGAGGGGCCCTGCCTGTGGCTCCTGTCTTGGGTGTGTGGAGAGGGGCCCTGCCTGTGGCTCCTGTCCTGGGTGTGTGTGGAGAGGGGCCCTGCCTGTGGCTCCTGTCCTGGGTGTGTGTGGAGGGGCCCTGCCTGTGGCTCCTGTCTTGGGTGTGGGGAGAGGGGCCCTGCCTGTGGCTCCTGTCTTGGGTGTGTGTGGAGAGGGGCCCTGCCTGTGGCTCCTGTCTTGGGTGTGTGGAGAGGGGCCCTGCCTGTGGCTCCTGTCCTGGGTGTGTGTGGAGAGGGGCCCTGCCTGTGGCCCCTGTCTTGGGTGTGTGGAGGGGGGCCCTGCCTGTGGCTCCTGTCCTGGGTGTGTGTGGAGGGGCCCTGCCTGTGGCTCCTGTCTTGGGTGTGGGGAGAGGGGCCCTGCCTGTGGCTCCTGTCTTGGGTGTGTGTGGAGAGGGGCCCTGCCTGTGGCTCCTGTCTTGGGTGTGTGTAGAGGGGCCCTGCCTGTGGCTCTTGTCTTGTGTGTGTGGAGAGGGGCCCTGCCTGTGGCTCCTGTCCTGGGTGTGTGTGGAGGGGCCCTGCCTGTGGCTCCTGTCTTGGGTGTGGGGAGAGGGGCCCTGCCTGTGGCTCCTGTCTTGGGTGTGTGTGGAGAGGGGCCCTGCCTGTGGCTCCTGTCTTGGGTGTGTGTAGAGGGGCCCTGCCTGTGGCTCCTGTCTTGGGTGTGTGGAGAGGGGCCCTGCCTGTGGCTCCTGTCTTGGGTGTGTGTGGAGAGGGGCCCTGCCTGTGGCTCCTGTCTTGGGTGTGTGTAGAGGGGCCCTGCCTGTGGCTCCTGTCTTGGGTGTGTGGAGAGGGGCCCTGTCTGTGGCTCCTGTCCTGGGTGTGTGTGGAGAGGGACCCTGTCTGTGGCTCCTGTCCTGGGTGTGTGTGGAGAGGGGCCTTGGGCCCCTGTCTTGGGTGTGAGTGAAGCTTGCACTGCAGCCCCCCCCCCCCTTCTGAGGGCTCCTTGCACGGACTGTGCGTGAGGGAAGCCTGGGCTGGTGTTGCACTGCCCCCCCCCCCCCCCCCGTGCCCCCACCCTCCATCGCGTGCCAGCCTGGCCCAGGCCTCCCCGGCGGTTGGTGTGAGGAGGAGGAAGTGCTCTCTGCTCCTTTCACCAGCCTCGTGTTTGTGTCACAACAGAGAGACGGCTCCAGGCGCCTGGACCGGCCGGGGCTCATTCCGGCGCTACACCCCCCCTCCCCCTGCCCTGGGGCTGTGGGGGAGAAAACTACCCACATCAAAGGGAGGGGCGCTGAGAGTGGGGGGGCTGCTAGCCAAGATAACTAGTCCCATCAAAGGAGGGAAGGGGTGTCTGTGGGAGGGAAGCGGGACAACCCCTGCCATCAAAGAAGTGACAAGGGGGCTCCTGCAGTGGCAGCAGCAGGGGCTCTCCCAGTTCTTGCAATGACAGCAGCAGGGGCTCTCCCAGCTCCTGCAGTGGCAGCAGCAGGGGCTCTCCCAGTTCTTGCAATGACAGCAGCAGGGGCTCTCCCAATTCCTGCAGTGGCAGGAGCTCTCCCAGTTCCTGCAGTGTCAGGGCTCTCCCAGTTCCTGCAGTGACAGCAGCAAAGGCTCTCCCAGTTCCTGCAGTGGCAGGAGCTCTCCCAGTTCCTGCAGTGGCAGGAGCTCTCCCAGTTCCTGCAGTGGCAGGGGCTCTCCCAGTTCCTGCAGTGGCAGGGCTCTCTCAGCTCCTGCAGTGGCAGGGGCTCTCCCAGTTTTTGCAATGACAGCAGCAGGGGTTCTCCCAGCTCCTGCAGTGACAGCAGCAGGGGCTCTCCCAGTTCCTGCAGTGGCAGGGCTCTCCCAGTTCTTGCAGTGACAGCAGCAGGGGCTCTCCCAGTTCTTGCAATGACAGCAGCAGGGGCTCTCCCAGTTCCTGCAGTGACAGCAGCAGGGGCTCTCCCAGCTCCTGCAGTGGCAGGGCTCTCCCAATTCCTGCAGTGGCAGGGCTCTCCCAGTTCCTGCAGTGGCAGGGCTCTCTCAGCTCCTGCAGTGGCAGGGCTCTCCCAGTTCCTGCAGTGGCAGGGCTCTCTCAGCTCCTGCAGTGGCAGGGCTCTCCCAGCTCCTGCAGTGGCAGGGGCTCTCCCAGTTCCTGCAGTGGCAGGGGGTCTCCCAGTTCCTGCAGTGACAGGGGCTCTCCCAGTTCTTGCAGTGGCAGGGGCTCTCCCAGTTCTTGCAGTGACCGCAGCAGGGGCTCTCCCAGCTCCTGCAGTGGCAGGGCTCTCCCAGTTCCTGCAGTAGCAGGGGCTCTCCCAGCTCCTGCAGTGGCAGGGTTCTCCCAGCTCCTGCAGTGACAGTGCTCTCCCAGCTCCTGCAGTGACAGTGCTCTCCCAGTACCTGCAGTGGCAGGGGCTCTCCCAGTTCTTGCAGTGACAGCAGCAGGGGCTCTCCCAGTTCTTGCAGTGACAGCAGCAGGGGCTCTCCCAGTTCTTGCAATGACAGCAGCAGGGGCTCTCCCAGTTCTTGCAATGACAGCAGCAGGGGCTCTCCCAGTTCCTGCAGTGACTGGGCTCTCCCAGTTCATGCAGTGACAGGGCTCTCCCAGTTCATGCAGTGACAGCAGCAGGGGCTCTCCCAGTTCCTGCAGTCACTGGGCTCTCCCAGTTCATGCAGTGACAGGGCTCTCCCAGTTCATGCAGTGACAGCAGCAGGGGCTCTCCCAGTTCCTGCAGTGACAGGGCTCTCCCAGTTCATGCAGTGACAGGGCTCTCCCAGTTCATGCAGTGACCGCAGCAGGGGCTCTCCCAGTTCCTGCAGTGACTGGGCTCTCCCAGTTCCTGCAGTGACTGGGCTCTCACAGTTCATGCAGTGACTCGGCTCTCCCAGTTCATGCAGTGACTGGGCTCTCCCAGTTCATGCAGTGACAGGGCTCTCCCAGTTCATGCAGTGACAGCAGCAGGGGCTCTCCCAGTTCCTGCAGTGACAGGGCTCTCCCAGTTCATGCAGTGACAGGGCTCTCCCAGTTCATGCAGTGACAGCAGCAGGGGCTCTCCCAGTTCCTGCAATGACAGCAGCAGGGGTTCTCCCAGCTCCTGCAGTGACAGCAGCAGGTGCTCTCCCAGTTCTTGCAATGACAGCAGCAGGGGCTCTCCCAGGTCCTGCAGTGGCAGCAGCAGGGGCTCTCCCAGTTCTTGCAATGACAGCAGCAGGGGCTCTCCCAGCTCCTGCAGTGGCAGGGCTCTCCCAGTTCTTGCAATGACAGCAGCAGGGGCTCTCCCAGCTCCTGCAGTGGCAGGGCTCTCCCAGTTCTTGCAATGACAGCAGCAGGGGCTCTCCCAGCTCCTGCAGTGGCAGGGCTCTCCCAATTCCTGCAGTGGCAGGAGCTCTCCCAGTTCCTGCAGTGTCAGGGCTCTCCCAGTTCCTGCAGTGACAGCAGCAAAGGCTCTCCCAGTTCCTGCAGTGGCAGGGGCTCTCCCAGTTCCTGCAGTGGCAGGGGCTCTCCCAGTTCCTGCAGTGGCAGGGCTCTCCCAGTTCATGCAGTGACCGCAGCAGGGGCTCTGTCAGTTCCTGCAGTAACAGGGCTCTCCGAGGTGATCCCCTTCTCCTCTGTGAACTTCAGAGAAGTCTCTCCCAGCAGTAGCTCTCTGCTGCCCCCTGCTGTCCAGAGCCCTATGTGAGGGAACCTGGGATAAAATGCTTCTAAATTAAAATCGTAAAATCAGAGGCTATCCAGGAGCACCGACATTATAAAATGTTATTGATACCACTAGTAATAAATAAAGGGTAGTGTCTCCAGCACTGATGGGAAACCTTGAGGTGGGGCCTCTGTTGTGGCATCACACAGTGTGTTGCACACACACTCACACTCAGAGAATCACTCTCTCTCTGTATGTTGTGGTATAGTGGCAGGGCCCCGAAGCAGCTGCAGTGACTCCCTGACCTCATGCTTGACACACAGCTGTTTGTTCAGAAATAGTCACTTTAGTTTTGCCTGCCATGGAGCCCATCACTGGCCTTAACCCTCACCAGGAAGCGGGACAACCCCTGCCATCAAAGAGAGGGACATGGAAGTGACAAGGGGGCTCCTGCAGTGGCAGCAGCAGGGGCTCTACCAGGTCCTGCAGTGGCAGCAGCAGGGGCTCTCCCAGTTCTTGCAATGACAGCAGCAGGGGCTCTCCCAATTCCTGCAGTGGCAGGAGCTCTCCCAGTTCCTGCAGTGTCAGGGCTCTCCCAGTTTTTGCAGTGACAGCAGCAAAGGCTCTCCCAGTTCCTGCAGTGGCAGGGGCTCTCCCAGTTCCTGCAGTGGCAGGGGCTCTCCCAGTTCCTGCAGTGGCAGGGCTCTCTCAGCTCCTGCAGTGGCAGGGGCTCTCCCAGTTTTTGCAGTGACAGCAGCAGGGGCTCTCCCAGTTCTTGCAATGACAGCAGCAGGGGTTCTCCCAGCTCCTGCAGTGACAGCAGCAGGGGCTCTCCCAGTTCTTGCAATGACAGCAGCAGGGGCTCTCCCAGGTCCTGCAGTGGCAGCAGCAGGGGCTCTCCCAGTTCTTGCAATGACAGCAGCAGGGGCTCTCCCAGCTCCTGCAGTGGCAGGGCTCTCCCAGTTCTTGCAATGACAGCAGCAGGGGCTCTCCCAGCTCCTGCAGTGGCAGGGCTCTCCCAGTTCTTGCAATGACAGCAGCAGGGGCTCTCACAGCTCCTGCAGTGGCAGGGCTCTCCCAATTCCTGCAGTGGCAGGAGCTCTCCCAGTTCCTGCAGTGTCAGGGCTCTCCCAGTTCCTGCAGTGACAGCAGCAAAGGCTCTCCCAGTTCCTGCAGTGGCAGGGGCTCTCCCAGTTCCTGCAGTGGCAGGGGCTCTCCCAGTTCCTGCAGTGGCAGGGCTCTCTCAGCTCCTGCAGTGGCAGGGGCTCTCCCAGTTTTTGCAGTGACAGCAGCAGGGGCTCTCCCAGTTCTTGCAATGACAGCAGCAGGGGTTCTCCCAGCTCCTGCAGTGACAGCAGCAGGGGCTCTCCCAGTTCCTGCAGTGGCATGGCTCTCCCAGTTCTTGCAGTGACAGCAGCAGGGGCTCTCCCAGTTCTTGCAATGACAGCAGCAGGGGATCTCCCAGTTCCTGCAGTGACAGCAGCAGGGGCTCTCCCAGCTCCTGCAGTGGCAGGGCTCTCCCAATTCCTGCAGTGGCAGGGCTCTCCCAGTTCCTGCAGTGGCAGGGCTCTCTCAGCTCCTGCAGTGGCAGGGCTCTCCCAGTTCCTGCAGTGGCAGGGCTCTCTCAGCTCCTGCAGTGGCAGGGCTCTCCCAGCTCCTGCAGTGGCAGGGGCTCTCCCAGTTCCTGCAGTGGCAGGGGCTCTCCCAGTTCCTGCAGTGACAGGGGCTCTCCCAGTTCTTGCAGTGGCAGGGGCTCTCCCAGTTCTTGCAGTGACCGCAGCAGGGGCTCTCCCAGCTCCTGCAGTGGCAGGGCTCTCCCAGTTCCTGCAGTAGCAGGGGCTCTCCCAGCTCCTGCAGTGGCAGGGTTCTCCCAGCTCCTGCAGTGACAGTGCTCTCCCAGCTCCTGCAGTGACAGTGCTCTCCCAGTTCCTGCAGTGGCAGGGGCTCTCCCAGTTCTTGCAGTGACAGCAGCAGGGGCTCTCCCAGTTCTTGCAGTGACAGCAGCAGGGGCTCTCCCAGTTCTTGCAATGACAGCAGCAGGGGCTCTCCCAGTTCTTGCAATGACAGCAGCAGGGGCTCTCCCAGTTCCTGCAGTGACTGGGCTCTCCCAGTTCATGCAGTGACAGGGCTCTCCCAGTTCATGCAGTGACAGCAGCAGGGGCTCTCCCAGTTCCTGCAGTCACTGGGCTCTCCCAGTTCATGCAGTGACAGGGCTCTCCCAGTTCATGCAGTGACAGCAGCAGGGGCTCTCCCAGTTCCTGCAGTGACAGGGCTCTCCCAGTTCATGCAGTGACAGGGCTCTCCCAGTTCATGCAGTGACCGCAGCAGGGGCTCTCCCAGTTCCTGCAGTGACTGGGCTCTCCCAGTTCATGCAGTGACAGCAGCAGGGGCTCTCCCAGTTCCTGCAGTGACTGGGCTCTCCCAGTTCATGCAGTGACTGGGCTCTCCCAGTTCATGCAGTGACTGGGCTCTCCCAGTTCATGCAGTGACTGGGCTCTCCCAGTTCATGCAGTGACAGGGCTCTCCCAGTTCATGCAGTGACAGCAGCAGGGGCTCTCCCAGTTCCTGCAGTGACAGGGCTCTCCCAGTTCATGCAGTGACAGGGCTCTCCCAGTTCATGCAGTGACAGCAGCAGGGGCTCTCCCAGTTCCTGCAGTGACAGGGCTCTCCCAGTTCATGCAGTGACAGGGCTCTCCCAGTTCATGCAGTGACCGCAGCAGGGGCTCTGTCAGTTCCTGCAGTAACAGGGCTCTCCGAGGTGATCCCCTTCTCCTCTGTGAACTTCAGAGAAGTCTCTCCCAGCAGTAGCTCTCTGCTGCCCCCTGCTGTCCAGAGCCCTATGTGAGGGAACCTGGGATAAAATGCTTCTAAATTAAAATCGTAAAATCAGAGGCTATCCAGGAGCACCGACATTATAAAATGTTATTGATACCACTAGTAATAAATAAAGGGTAGTGTCTCCAGCACTGATGGGAAACCTTGAGGTGGGGCCTCTGTTGTGGCATCACACAGTGTGTTGCACACACACACTCACTCAGAGAATCACTCTCTCTCTGTATGTTGTGGTATAGTGGCAGGGCCCCGAAGCAGCTGCAGTGACTCCCTGACCTCATGCTTGACACACAGCTGTTTGTTCAGAAATAGTCACTTTAGTTTTGCCTGCCATGGAGCCCATCACTGGCCTTAACCCTCACCAGGCATAGCTACACCCCATCCCAGTGGGTAGCACTGCTGGCACATGCACCTGCGTGTGATGCATCAGCCAGCCAATCGCGAGCTTGTGCGCTTTGTAGCCACAAAAGGACACTTTTTACTGTACGAAGGACAGGGACAACCCCAAACAGCCCTCTGAAAACCATTCGGTAAGAAAAGGAGGCACGAAAGGGGAGTCGACAAGTCCTCTTGGTTATACTACGAGTATGCGACAGAGCCTGCAAGACCAGAACACCTGGGAGACCAGTGAAATAGAAGGTTGGCAGAACCACCTGCTTCATAACAGAAGGGCTCTCTGTGAAACAGGCAGCCTCAGCCTCTCCACTGCAGGAACCCCAGAGGGAAGTACACAGGGTGAAATGGTAGCAACCTCAACAGGAAGGAGGGAAAAGATTCTGCACAGGGGCCAGAGGAGACCAGAGGCAGGAGTGTGCATGAAGTGAGAGATACTCAGACCTGCCAGGCAAGGAAAGCAGCTCCCACCACTGTCTGACTGGGAAGGTGGGAGGGTTAAAAGCTCAGATAAACCACAGCACCATCATTAATACTCCATACACCTGATGCCCAGTCAGTGCATCACAATAGAAATATTTGAAAATGACCGTTTACGCAAAGGTGCTGGCCTCTTTGGGGCAAGTATATGACCACTAGTACTCGTAGAGGGTTTGCATGCTAGGCGCTAGAATATGTTCACAAAGGGGGCCATGGGCAGTAGTTAAGCACAAACTTGCCCACACTTTACATGTCACAAATTACAACATAAAATGTTAAAGGATATGTGACATGAACGTGCACATAACATTTTTCTTACTTAATTTAATGATTAATGAAAATATTTTATTCCACAATATTATGAGAATGCATTTACAGTAGAATTAGAGACTCTACTCCCAAGTGTATTTAACCATGCTAATTAAGTTGTCTATTAAGTCTTGATGAAATACAACTATCCTAGTTTAATACTGAATGTACTTTGAAGAAGAAATTCGACTTTCATTAAAAATGTGCTATAATGCATGATTAAAACATAATGACTTAGAGGTTTGATTAAAACCATTCTTGCACACGTAGAATGTGATTTTACTGCAAACGACAAAACTTATGTAATGTGTGCATTAATGTTACATGCGGATGCATCTAAATGCCATAGTTCCACTTCATTACATGTAAGGTTTACTGTGTTATATGTAGTGTGAGTTTAATATAAAGCACTAGAAACTTATATTAATTGTGTGTTTAAATGTGTGCACGCATATTAAATGTGCACCATTGAATTTCATGTTTAACTTGACAATTTCGGTTTGTATTTTACCATGCTGCAGTGCATAAAATACTGTTTTCCATTTGATGTTGCAGTCTGCAACCTGGAAACTTGACAAGTACAATAAACGCCTGATGGTGTGATACCTAGTGAACTTTGCGCTTTACTATACTATACCATAATATACTATTCCCTCTAGTATAACTTCAGAGATGCTTTGCAGATCCTTCCTGACTTTTCAGGACTGCCTTTTAGAACCCCATCTGCAGATCTCTTTTGTGAATTCCTTGTAGACACCTTCCCTGATTCTCTATTACTTGAATGGACTATGATGTTTAGACCTCAATGCTTCCCTCTGATTACTAATGTACTGGCAGGAGCGTCTTAGACTATTTTCTCAGCATAAAATATTGATGTTATTTTGCATGGTGATCACAGATGAGCTTGTTTGTTTGATTCTTGTCTGCCTCAATTTCTTTAGGAGGCTAGGGCTCTGGGTTGTTTTTCTGTACCTTTACAGCATGGGCTTTAGGGTAATGTATTTGAACTTGATTGTTAATTTATAATAAACCTTTTTTGAACTTTGCTACCGATTCCTTGTCCTCATTGTGCAGCCAAACTGGTTGCACTGTTAATTGAAATTTGATTGAATGTAAATGCTAACTCCCATCACCTCTCAGTCTAATCTAAAAGGTCCATCAGAGGCCCAGTGGTAAGCAAATGAGCCCAGAAAACACGTTAATTCCAGTGTTATCCTTGGTGGACTCTTTGTATGTTGACCACTGCCTTAACCCCTTCGCTGCGGCGGCTATTCCGCCGCAGCGCTAAGGGGGCGGCGCGGCGGGGCGGTCCCGTGCTCGTGATGGAACCGTTCCGTCACGGCACGCGGGTGAGCTGTGCTTGTGACGGAACGGTTCCGTCATGGCCCCGCCCGCTCAATAGAACGCGCCGCGGCGGCGGGGCCGTGCCGGAACCGTTCCGTCACCAGCACATCCCACCCGAGGCTTGTGACGGAACGGTTCCGTCACGAGCATGGGAGGGGTTAAAAAGATATGTTTACAGCTGTTTGTTTTCTCCCTAGCAGTCAATGGGGCAGAGGTGCCAGACCCATAAAAAAAAATTATCAAGCCATGGTATTTCTGTCCTAGTCGTAGAATGCAAAGGAAACCCCCTCCACTTGGAGCAGCTAGGCGCACATAGAACTGGGAAACTTGGTAGCTATGCCAATCATCAGTCAGGGTATAGCATGGTATGAAGGTGCTCTAGCCGCCTCCGACTATGAATCCCACTAGCCTTTGGATGCATCATCTTTCAACAGAATCTAATTCCACTGTGAAGCCATCATAGAACACACCCTGAAGTATATTAAAAAGAGTGATTGATGGAATGCTTGAATTCATCAGCCACTGGCATTTGCTCAGGCCGCATTCTAGGCCATCATTATTTTTTCTCACCATGCCATCTCAGTTTGTACTCGGCAATATGCAAATCAGTCTTGACTCTGCTCCAATGGAAACAATCCAGCCTGAACTGCCAAGCCAGGCCCTCCTTTAACTGGAACATAAGCAACCCAGGGCTGGTTTTGCCCTAGTTAGGCCTCATGAGCCTGGTATAGTTTGGCTACAGTGACACAGAGGTTTATATAGCACAAATATGACCTAGAGAGTGCTTTACAAATAGTCAGGAACAAATGAGAGAGAGAGAGACAAGTTGGGCAAAACAACATGAGCTGGTGGAGGAGGACCAATATATTGCAAAGCAGTTAAGCTGTCAAACTAAAGTATACAAAAAGTGATGAATGCATTTATTGGAGCAGGGTTAATTTCCATGTGGCTGGGTCCAAACTGAGTTGGCATGGTGAGCAAAAGTATGATGGGCTGAGATAAAAAAAAATATATAAATGTGTTCTAAGATGAAACGCTTCTGCATGTTAAAGAAATACACGTATTTTAATTTTGAACAGACTTTTCTCATATTTGTTTCATCGTGTACATGCTAAATATTTTCGTGGCTCGGCTCGTGCACGGGCTGTTCGAGCCGAGCCAGGTCTCTGGCTCGCTAGCATTTGTGCACAGCCTGTAATGGCCGCTGTGTGTCTCATCTCGATGCTCTCAGTTGTACGCTCTAGCCTCCACGGCTCTCTGGTCCTCCAGCACTACACTCTAGCCATAGCGCTGTCTTGATGGTACAGTCTGGGCTGCAACCCGCCCTCTCGCTGGTTGTAGTAGTACTAGACTCCTCCTCCTGACTGTTCCCTCTGGTACACTCTAGCCTCCTCTCCACGCCTTCTCGCTGGTTCCAGTGCTACACTCTAGCCTCCTCTCGCTGGTTCCAGTGCTACACTCTAGCCTCCTCTCGCTGGTTCCGGTGCTACACTCTAGCCTCCTCTCGCTGGTTCCGGTGCTACACTCTAGCCTCTTCCCCCGTCCTCTCACTGGTTCCGTGCGTACAGTCTATCCCCCGTCCTCTCGTTGGCCCCGGTGCTGTGCCTCTCTCCCGGTGGTCTCGTGCCTCCTCCCCCGTGTGTTTCCGGTGCCCCCGTCCCCCGTGTGTTTCCGGTGCCCCCCCTCCCCCGTGTGTTTCCGGTTCTCCGGTCGCCATGCCGGCGCCGCCGGGCCCGGAGCTGGCCCTCTCGTCGGACGCCGGGCTCCCGCTCTCGGCCTGCGCGGCCTGGGAGCTGCAGTCGGGCTCGGCGCTCGGCTCCTTCCGCGGGGCGGGCTCGGGGCCCCGGGCCCTGGCGCTGCTGGGCGGGGAGCACCTGCTGGGGGCGCAGCCGGGCAAGAGCTGCGTCAACGTCTGGGAGCTGCGACGCCCGGTGAGACCCCCACACCCAGCCCCCGCCAGCCCCCTCCACCCCCCCAGCCCCCTCCCCCCCCCGGGAAGAGAGAGGGGGGTGACAGATCTGACCCCGGGGGGATTGAGGGGCGTCCGGGGCTGTCCTGAAGGGTAGAGGAGTCTGGGTGCCCGTGGATGGAGGTGTCTGGGGTACTCGAGGCAGTGGTGACTGGGATCCCCAGGGCAGGTGATATGTGATGTACTGGGGATAGATTTATGGATAGATATATATATACACCGAAGGTGTCAGAGCGCTTTACATAAGAACCAGTTGCGATAAATAAGGACTAAGGATTACATGCGTTACTTTACAAACAGAAAAAAATGTGCAAATGTACAAGATGTAAAGTCACACAGGGAAGAGATACGAATGGATATACTCTAAGAGTCACATCGGAATGGTAGATATACAAAGGTCTACTGCATATACTAGTGATTAGAGTTATCTCTATATACATAGGGAAGGGATACGAATGGATATACTCTAAGAGTCACATAGGAATGGTAGAGAGTACAAAGGTCTCCCGCATATACTCGTGAATAGAATTATCTCTATATACATAGGGAAGGGATACGGATAGATATACTCTGAGTCACATAGGAATGGTAGAGTACAAAGGTCTACTGCATATACTAGTGATTAGAGTTATCTCTATATACATAGGGAAGGGATACACATGGATATACTCTGAGTCACATAGGAATGGTAGAGCGTACAAAGGTCTACTGCATATACTAGTGATTAGAGTTATCTCTATATACATAGGGAAGGGATATGAATGGATATACTCTAAGAGTCACATAGGAATGGTAGAGCGTACAAAGGTCTACTGCATATACTAGTGGTTAGAGTTATTTCTATATACATAGGGAAGGGATACACATGGATATACTCTGAGTCACATAGGAATGGTAGAGCGTACAAAGGTCTACTGCATATACTAGTGATTAGAGTTATCTCTATATACATAGGGAAGGGATACGGATAGATATACTCTGAGTCACATAGGAATGGTAGAGCGTACAAAGGTCTACCGCATATACTAGTGATTAGAGTTATCTCTATATACATAGGGAAGGGATACAAATGGATATACTCTAACCCCCACATGCATCAACCTATTTAGGAAGTGCAAACGGTGCGAATCGGTAAATTCGGCCGTTTGCACTTCCTAAATACGTTTTTGGGATGCATGAAACAATTCGCTATTTTTTGCATTAATTAAAAATGCAAATGCAATTAAGGAATCGCATTGGTGCGATTCCTTAAATGCAATGCATCAATTTGTAAAAAAATAGCGAATTTTGAAATTGGAAGTGCAAATTAACACGAGGTTGACCCTCGTGTTAACTTGCGAAATTTTTAAAAAAAGCAAAAAAAAATGCATTTTTTAAACTTGCATGTTACAGACACACATGTCCTTAGGACATGTGTGTGTGAAACAAGCACTTGAAAATACATTTCAGGGGTTCAGGGGGGGTCATTTGGACCCCCTCTGCACCCTTGCAATGCATCAAAAATTGTGAGTGCAAAAAAAAAAAAGCAAAACGGCATTGATTCCTATGGGCCTCTAGGCCCATAGGAATCAATGTAATGCCATTCCTTAATTGCGATTCGCAATTAAGGAATCGCAATTTCCGAAAATTAAGAAATCCTAAAAACTTTTAGGATTTCTTGATGCATAGGATTTTGCATTTCCTAAATAGCGATTCCTTAATTTTCGCTATTTAAGAAATGCAAAATCCTAGATTGATGCATGTGGGGGTTAGAGTCACATAGGAATGGTAGAGTACAAAGGTCTACTGCATATACTAGTGCTTAGAGTTATCTCTATATACATAGGGAAGGGATATGAATGGATATACTCTAAGAGTCACATAGGAATGGTAGAGTACAAAGGTCTACTGCATATACTAGTGATTAGAGTTATCTCTATATACATAGGGAAGGGATACACATGGATATACTCTGAGTCACATAGGAATGGTAGAGCGTACAAAGGTCTACTGCATATACTAGTGATTAGAGTTATCTCTATATACATAGGGAAGGGATATGAATGGATATACTCTAAGAGTCACATAGGAATGGTAGAGCGTACAAAGGTCTACTGCATATACTAGTGGTTAGAGTTATTTCTATATACATAGGGAAGGGATACACATGGATATACTCTGAGTCACATAGGAATGGTAGAGCGTACAAAGGTCTACTGCATATACTAGTGATTAGAGTTATCTCTATATACATAGGGAAGGGATACGGATAGATATACTCTGAGTCACATAGGAATGGTAGAGCGTACAAAGGTCTACCGCATATACTAGTGATTAGAGTTATCTCTATATACATAGGGAAGGGATACAAATGGATATACTCTAACCCCCACATGCATCAACCTATTTAGGAAGTGCAAACGGTGCGAATCGGTAAATTCGGCCGTTTGCACTTCCTAAATACGTTTTTGGGATGCATGAAACAATTCGCTATTTTTTGCATTAATTAAAAATGCAAATGCAATTAAGGAATCGCATTGGTGCGATTCCTTAAATGCAATGCATCAATTTGTAAAAAAATAGCGAATTTTGAAATTGGAAGTGCAAATTAACACGAGGTTGACCCTCGTGTTAACTTGCGAAATTTTTAAAAAAAGCAAAAAAAAATGCATTTTTTAAACTTGCATGTTACAGACACACATGTCCTTAGGACATGTGTGTGTGAAACAAGCACTTGAAAATACATTTCAGGGGTTCAGGGGGGGTCATTTGGACCCCCTCTGCACCCTTGCAATGCATCAAAAATTGTGAGTGCAAAAAAAAAAAAGCAAAACGGCATTGATTCCTATGGGCCTCTAGGCCCATAGGAATCAATGTAATGCCATTCCTTAATTGCGATTCGCAATTAAGGAATCGCAATTTCCGAAAATTAAGAAATCCTAAAAACTTTTAGGATTTCTTGATGCATAGGATTTTGCATTTCCTAAATAGCGATTCCTTAATTTTCGCTATTTAAGAAATGCAAAATCCTAGATTGATGCATGTGGGGGTTAGAGTCACATAGGAATGGTAGAGTACAAAGGTCTACTGCATATACTAGTGCTTAGAGTTATCTCTATATACATAGGGAAGGGATATGAATGGATATACTCTAAGAGTCACATAGGAATGGTAGAGTACAAAGGTCTACTGCATATACTAGTGATTAGAGTTATCTCTATATACATAGGGAAGGGATACACATGGATATACTCTGAGTCACATAGGAATGGTAGAGCGTACAAAGGTCTACTGCATATACTAGTGATTAGAGTTATCTCTATATACATAGGGAAGGGATATGAATGGATATACTCTAAGAGTCACATAGGAATGGTAGAGCGTACAAAGGTCTACTGCATATACTAGTGGTTAGAGTTATTTCTATATACATATATATACAAATAGTATATTTTCTCAGGATTCCATTTTACCAGCAATTCGGCTTGGACAAATATATATCACATATTTACAGAGTGTCGATGTACTAGTGGCTGGAGAGGTTTAGGGGTACATCGGGCACGTGGTCTGTGCTGGAGGGTAGATGTGTGGGGTACGCAGGGCAGGTGGTATGTGAGGTACTAGAAATAGAAATGTCAGGTACAGGTGTATGGGAGGGCATTTTTATTTAAAGTTTTATCTAGCCCTGGCTAGACCCGGAGGTATCCGAGCACTTTACATGGGATCCGCAGCTTACAGGTCACGAAAGATAATCAGTTATAGTTGCAAGTATAGGCTGAGGAGAAAAGCATGAGATTACACGAATACAATAAATTATTAGGGCATAGCCAAAACCAAGAGTCGTGTCAAATGGGGGAGAAAAAAAAAGGGGAGGATTGCAGATAGTGTTAGGAACGCTGGAGGGGTTCAAGTACTCAAGGGGGAGTAAAGCATAGAAAGCAGTCTAAGGCAAACAGATAAAACCGTGAGAAACAATGTCCGATGTCCATCTGGGTAGATTGCGGCAGAGGGAGTGAACCATAGCCAGACTCCTCTATAGCTGCATGGGACAGCTCCACTGGGCAATGGCCAAGAGTACTAAGGCTCCGCGGTAAAGGCTAAATAGTTTCTGAGCAAAGCATTCAAAGAGAAAGACAAATGAAGCTGTATAACCGTGAGAACAAATGTCCAATGACCAGCTGGTTAGGTGACAGTCATGGGGGTGTAACCAAACTCCTCTATAGCGGCATAGGACAGTTCCACCGGGCAACAACCAAGGGTTGTTGCGTTCTGCGGTAGGTACAAATAGTTTCTGTTGCCGCCCATGGGGCAGCGTCATGGATCCATAGAAGGCAATCACCCAGGTGTTGCTAGGAAAACACTATCCTCCAGCTCGCCCCGTGGGAGGAGAGGTGAAAGAGCCATTGTGGTCACTCTTGGGGAAGTTCCTGTAGCTCCGGAGAACAAATGCTGGGTCCTTCGCCCACACGGGTAGAAAGAGTGCTTGTGTGGAAGGCCCACTCCTGGTGGCCATTTTAGGGTCAGGCATTCCTAGCATGATTATGTTTTCCAGATAGGGACGCATTGTCCACTGACAACCTATATCATTCTGTGGAGGATCCCTGGCTAGATGCCCCATAAAGTTCAGGCTCATGGCCGAGGTGGGATGGTGTGTCCTCAGAGTCCACCATGTTGTAGTCAGGCAATGGTTGATGTGTCTGGGGTACACAGGACAGATGGTAAGTCAGGTACTAGGAATAGAGGTTTCAGGTACTGGTGGCTGCAGGTGTCTGGTACACAGGACAGGTGATCTGCTGTATATTGGAGGGTAGATGTGTCTGGGGTACACAGTACAGGTGGTATTGTGAGTTACTAGGACTAGAGGTGTTGGGTACTGTTGGCTGCAGGGGTCTGTGGTACACAGGATAGGTGATCTATGGTGTATTGGAGGGTAGATGTGTTTGGGGTACACAAGACAGGTGGTATGTGAGGTACTAGGAATAGAGGTGTCAGGTACTGGTGGATGCAGGTGTCTGTGGTACACCAGATGGACGGGTGGTGCAAAGGGTACTCATGGCAGTAGTGGCTGGGATACTGAGGGCAGCTGGTATGGGATGGCAGTGGGTGGCCTGTAGGGAAGAGGATGAGACACTGGGGTGAGATGGTGTGTGTAGGAACGATGATGCATTGTCCGAGGAGATGGTGCCCCCTGGCACGGTAGGGATTGTGCTGGGATATGGTGTGTGGTGGGGTCGGGTCGCAGTGGTGGTAGGTGGTGTACGACTACTCCATGAAACTATTGCCTGGGCTTTCGCTGCAGCCATTGTGGTGGGTTGGGGACACCCCTGCAGCAGCAGTGACCTTGTCCTTGTGTCCACAGGAGCAGCTGCAGCAGAAGATTGTGTGCCCAGGGCCCGTGCACTGCCTGGCAGCTGCACCCAATGGCCTCTACCTGGCAGCAGGCATGGCTGAAAGCATCTACTTGTGGGAGGTAAGGAGGCGCCTGGCCGGAGGTGGTCGCCCTGGAGCACCAGCGGCCATTGGGGGGGATGTTTCACAGCAGGTGGAGGGTGCTAGGTCTAGGTGGAAGGGTGATAGGCAAAGTGTTCGTGTACCCTTCTGCAGTGAGTGCCCGTGGCATGTGAGTAAGGCCTGCTTAAGGCTTTGTTATAATGGAACATTTGTGTTGAAAATACCAACTGGCGAAGCATGGACTATTGACCACCCCCACACCAATCAAGAGAGAAAACGAAAACACTTTTCTCACTACCACCCATAAACTTAAACATTGTAAACCTGTTCCAAGATCATTCTACTTCATTTCACACTTCCTCACTCCAACTGTTGTAAAGTGAAACACACTTTCTTCTAAGGACAACCAAGCGGTGCCCATCATATTTGCTGGATGTGAGGGATGCTCTCCTCAGGTCCAGACAAAAAGGATGCCTGAATAGGGTATGTGCAGTGAGGCTTTTAGACTTGACTGGTGCTCTACTAAATTACACAAGGAAGAAATAATATACCCCAGACCAATTCACAAAGGCCTGCAGTGTGCTGAGCTGGGTGCGGCTGAGTTTAGGAGAGGGACGGAGAACCTGCAGTGTGCTGAGTTGAGCCTGGCTGAGATTGGCAGAGGGGCGGAGACCCTGCAGTGTGCAGTGCTGATCCCTGCTGAGATTGACTGAGGGACAGAGATGCTGCACTGTGCTGAGTTGTGTACGGCTGAGTTTAGCAGGGGGGTACAAAAGAGGGTGGTGATGGACGGAGCATCCAAACCAATCAAACACACACCCAGTCAACAGATCTGGGTTTAATCCATCACCGTTCTTTAGCCCACTCTGCCACCCCAGTTCAGACATGGCCATATGCAAATCAGTCTGACCCTGTGCCTCAAGGGAACAGTCCAGCCCGAACTGCCATGCCTTCCCTGGACTGGAAACAAGCTACCTAGGACCGGTTTCTGGCATTCCAGCCGTCTTCAGTTTTGCAGGGGGACACAGATCCTGCAGTGCGCTGAGCATGACTGGGATTGGCCCAACGATAGTCTCCAATGTTGTGATGTCAATAGGTATGAAGATTGGTGACTTCCTGAGCTGTCATGGTGCAGCACACTTAAAGCATGGAGCTGGTGGGCCAGGCCATCAACACAGATGTTTTCCTGTCTCCATATTGCTGTTTTCGCTAATTCAAATTCCAGCGCCTATGTCAGTTTGGAATGACAGGACCCCTGCTGGCGCATCTGGCTTCCTGAGTACTATAGCATCTCGGTTTGGGTTCGCGTGTTGACATATATGGGTGAGATATTTCTGTGCTATCCTTCCTCAGTCCTTCAGCACCTATCTCTGGACCTGCAGCAGGGTCCTATTCATGTGTATTCTTCTTTCTTTCCATGTAGGTCTCTTCTGGGGCGCTCCTGGCCATTCTGAGCAGACACTACCAGGACCTCACTTGCCTCTGTTTCACTGATGACAGCAGCCACTTCTTGTCTGGGGCCAAAGACAGCCTGGCACTAGTCTGGAGCCTCTACAGGTAAATGAGCAAAGACCTTAATGTTTGGGAGTTGTGGGATGGGCTAGGCTATTTTGCACTCGGTGAAAGAAGAGGAAAGTCATTCTAAAGGTTCATGTGGCGCCATCAGTTGGTGCATTAGGTGAAGATGTGCTTGTTGCTTGCCCACTTGGGTCATTCTGGACTTTGAGTGGTAGGAGGCCCTCTGACTAGATACCATTCACAAAATACTGTCAGCATGTGGGCCCTCCGACTAGATACCATCCAAGAGCGACTGTCTGCCAGCAGCTAGTCTGATTAGATACACTCCAAGAGCAACTGTCTGCCAGCAGCTAGTCTGATTAGATACACTCCAAGAGCGACTGTCTGCCAGCAGCTAGTCCGATTAGATACACTCCAAGAGCGACTGTCTGCCAGCAGCTAGTCTGATTAGATACAATCTAAGAGCGACTGTCTGCCAGCAGCTAGTCTGATTAGATACACTCCAAGAGCAACTGTCTGCCAGCAGCTAGTCTGATTAGATACACTCCAAGAGCGACTGTCTGCCAGCAGCTAGTCCGATTAGATACACTCCAAGAGCGACTGTCTGCCAGCAGCTAGTCTGATTAGATACAATCTAAGAGCGACTGTCTGCCAGCAGCTAGTCTGAGTAGATACACTCCAAGAGCAACTGTCTGCCAGCAGCTAGTCTGATTAGATACACTCCAAGAGCAACTGTCTGCCAGCAGCTAGTCTGATTAGATACACTCCAAGAGCGACTGTCTGCCAGCAGCTAGTCTGATTAGATACACTCCAAGAGCGACTGTCTGCCAGCAGCTAGTCTGATTAGATACACTCCAAGAGCGACTGTCTGCCAGCAGCTAGTCCGATTAGATACACTCCAAGAGCGACTGTCTGCCAGCAGCTAGTCTGATTAGATACACTCCAAGAGCGACTGTCTGCCAGCAGCTAGTCCGATTAGATACACTCCAAGAGCGACTGTCTGCCAGCAGCTAGTCCGATTAGATACACTCCAAGAGCAACTGTCTGCCAGCAGCAAGTCTGATTAGATACACTCCAAGAGCGACTGCCTGCCAGCAGCTAGTCCGATTAGATACACTCCGAGAGCGACTGTCTGCCAGCAGCTAGTCTGATTAGATACAATCTAAGAGCGACTGTCTTCCAGCTGCTAGTCTGATTAGATACCCTCCAAGAGCGACTGTATGCCAGCAGCTAGTCTGATTAGATACTCCAAGAGCAACTGTCTGCCAGCAGCTAGTCTGATTAGATACAATCTAAGAGCAACTGTCTGCCAGCAGCTAGTCTGATTAGATACCATCCAAGAGCAACTGTCTGCCAGCAGCTAGTCTGATTAGATACACTCCAAGAGTGACTGTCTGCCAGCAGCTAGTCTGATTAGATACACTCCAAGAGCAACTGTCTGCCAGCAGCTAGTCTGATTAGATACAATCTAAGAGCGACTGTCTGCCAGCAGCTAGTCTGATTAGATACAATCTAAGAGCAACTGTCTGCCAGCAGCTAGTCTGATTAGATACAATCTGAGAGCGACTGTCTGCCAGCAGCTAGTCTGATTAGATACACTCCAAGAGCACCTGTCTGCCAGCAGCTAGTCTGATTAGATACACTCCAAGAGTGACTGTCTGCCAGCAGCTAGTCTGATTAGATACAATCTAAGAGCGACTGTCTGCCAGCAGCTAGTCTGATTAGATACCATCCAAGAGCAACTGTCTGCCAGCAGCTAGTCCGATTAGATACACTCCGAGAGCGACTGTCTGCCAGCAGCTAGTCTGATTAGATACAATCTAAGAGCGACTGTCTGCCAGCTGCTAGTCTGATTAGATACCCTCCAAGAGCGACTGTCTGCCACCAGCTAGTCTGATTAGATACTCCAAGAGCAACTGTCTGCCAGCAGCTAGTCTGATTAGATACACTCCAAGAGCGACTGTCTGCCAGCAGCTAGTCTGATTAGATACCATCCAAGAGCAACTGTCTGCCAGCAGCTAGTCTGATTAGATACCATCTAAGAGTGACTGTCTGCCAGCAGCTAGTCTGATTAGATACAATCTAAGAGCGACTGTCTGCCAGCTGCTAGTCTGATTAGATACCCTCCAAGAGCGACTGTCTGCCACCAGCTAGTCTGATTAGATACTCCAAGAGCAACTGTCTGCCAGCAGCTAGTCTGATTGGATACACTCCAAGAGCGACTGTCTGCCAGCAGCTAGTCTGATTAGATACCATCCAAGAGCAACTGTCTGCCAGCAGCTAGTCTGATTAGATACCATCTAAGAGTGACTGTCTGCCAGCAGCTAGTCTGATTAGATACAATCTAAGAGCGACTGTCTGCCAGCAGCTAGTCTGATTAGATACCATCCAAGAGCAACTGTCTGCCAGCAGCTAGTCAAGATTAGATGCACTCCAAGAGTGACTGTCTGCCAGCAGCTAGTCTGATTAGATACAATCTAAGAGCGACTGTCTGCCAGCAGCTAGTCTGATTAGATACCATCTAAGAGTGACTGTCTGCCAGCTGCTAGTCTGATTAGATACCCTCCAAGAGCGACTGTCTGCCACCAGCTAGTCTGATTAGATACTCCAAGAGCAACTGTCTGCCAGCAGCTAGTCTGATTAGATACACTCCAAGAGCGACTGTCTGCCAGCAGCTAGTCTGATTAGATACCATCCAAGAGCAACTGTCTGCCAGCAGCTAGTCTGATTAGATACCATCTAAGAGTGACTGTCTGCCAGCAGCTAGTCTGATTAGATACAATCTAAGAGCGACTGTCTGCCAGCAGCTAGTCTGATTAGATACCATCCAAGAGCAACTGTCTGCCAGCAGCTAGTCTGATTAGATGCACTCCAAGAGTGACTGTCTGCCAGCAGCTAGTCTGATTAGATACAATCTAAGAGCGATTGTCTGCCAGCAGCTAGTCTGATTAGATACCATCCAAGAGCAACTGTCTGCCAGCAGCTAGTCTGATTAGATACACTCCAAGAGTGACTGTCTGCCAGCAGCTAGTCTGATTAGATACAATCTAAGAGCGACTGTCTGCCAGCAGCTAGTCTGATTAGATACCATCCAAGAGCAACTGTCTGCCAGCAGCTAGTCTGATTAGATACACTCCAAGAGCAACTGTCTGCCAGCAGCTAGTCTGATTAGATACCATCCAAGAGCAACTGTCTGCCAGCAGCTAGTCTGATTAGATACACTCCAAGAGCGACTGTCTGCCAGCAGCTAGTCTGATTAGATACACTCCAAGAGCGACTGTCTGCCAGCAGCTAGTCTGATTAGATACACTCCAAGAGCGACTGTCTGCCAGCAGCTAGTCTGATTAGATACACTCCAAGAGCAACTGTCTGCCAGCAGCTAGTCTGATTAGATACCATCTAAGAGTGACTGTCTGCCAGCAGCTAGTCTGATTAGATACAATCTAAGAGCGACTGTCTGCCAGCAGCTAGTCTGATTAGATACCATCCAAGAGCAACTGTCTGCCAGCAGCTAGTCTGATTAGATGCACTCCAAGAGTGACTGTCTGCCAGTAGCTAGTCTGATTAGATACAATCTAAGAGCGACTGTCTGCCAGCAGCTAGTCTGATTAGATACCATCCAAGAGCAACTGTCTGCCAGCAGCTAGTCTGATTAGATACACTCCAAGAGTGACTGTCTGCCAGCAGCTAGTCTGATTAGATACCATCCAAGAGCAACTGTCTGCCAGCAGCTAGTCTGATTAGATACACTCCAAGAGCAACTGTCTGCCAGCAGCTAGTCTGATTAGATACCATCCAAGAGCAACTGTCTGCCAGCAGCTAGTCTGATTAGATACACTCCAAGAGCGACTGTCTGCCAGCAGCTAGTCTGATTAGATACACTCCAAGAGCGACTGTCTGCCAGCAGCTAGTCTGATTAGATACACTCCAAGAGCAACTGTCTGCCAGCAGCTAGTCTGATTAGATACCATCTAAGAGTGACTGTCTGCCAGCAGCTAGTCTGATTAGATACACTCCAAGAGCAACTGTCTGCCAGCAGCTAGTCTGATTAGATACCATCTAAGAGTGACTGTCTGCCAGCAGCTAGTCTGATTAGATACACTCCAAGAGCAACTGTCTGCCAGCAGCTAGTCTGATTAGATACAATCTAAGAGCGACTGTCTGCCAGCAGCTAGTCTGATTAGATACCATCCAAGAGCAACTGTCTGCCAGCAGCTAGTCTGATTAGATACCCTCCAAGAGCGACTGTCTGCCAGCAGTCCGTCTGACTAGATACATTCCTGAAATTCGAGTTTACTACTTCCACTCTCAATGCTAGAGCTGAGAACTGCCTCCCAAGACCTTACTCCTCAGGCATCATGAGCAGCTGCTTCATCCGAGGCCAGGCCTCGGCTGGGCCACACCCTCTGCACTGAGTGCACTTCAAGGCCACTGTCCGTGGCCTTTGATATGGTCCACCATAGGTTATTGGTGGACCGTCTAAGGGCCTGCGGGATTCAGGGTAAAGCACTTAAGATCTTACAGGCTTTTCTTTCCAACAGGAGTCAGGTGGTGGCTCTGGGCGATCTAGAGTCTGATCCGTTTGTGCTCCCTTGTGGGGTTCCTCAGGGCTCATCCCTGAGTCCGACTCTTTTTAACGTTTGTTTCCACCATGGCACCTGTCATTCGGCTTCAACTTAACATCATATGCAGAGGACACGCAGATTGTGGTGTCGCTGCTACCAGGGTGAGAGGAAGGCATGGCCGACAGGTTTAAAGACTGCATGCGCGCAGTCAGCAGCTGGATGGCAGGGAACTGCCTAAAGCTGAATTCATCAAAGACCGAAGTTCTCCTGTTTGGGGCTAGAGAGAATTTCTGGTCCCCTAGATGGTGGCCGGAAGAAATGGGTGACCCCCCCCCCCCCCCCCCCTCCCCTCCCCCCAAGCTGCTAAGGTTAAGAACCTTGGGATCCTGATGGACGATACACTGTCCTTCAGGCCTCAAGTAAATGCGCTGTCTTCAGCCACCCACTATGTCCTGAAAACAGTACGCAAAGTTTTGCCCTTTCTCCCAGATGAGCACAGGAAGACAGTGGTGACGGGTTTGATTATGTCCCGGCTGGATTACTGCAACAGCTTGCTGCTCAATGCTCAACAGGGGCTGCTTAATAGACTACAAATCCTGCAAAATGCAGCAGCCTGCCTGATCACAGGTACACCTAAATGTGCCTCTGTTGCCTAGGATCTGGTTAAACTACACTGGCTACCGGTACGCAAAAGAATAGCATTCAAAGCTCTCTGTGTAGTTTTTAAGGCGCTCAAAGGAGTTGGCCCTCACTGCATGACCCAGCTCTTTCAGTGGTACAAACCAGCGAGATCACTTAGGTCAGCCTATCAGGGGCTGATTGTGGTTCCAAGAGTTAAAAGAGCTCGATGGGGGGTGGTGAGACGTTTTGCCCTGGGAGCAGCTAAGGCCTGGAACGCTCTGCCAGTGGCCCTCAGACAGGCACCGGATTTGATGTCCTTTCGGAGGGCCCTGAAAACTTGGCTTTTTAGAAGTTTCAGGTCTTGCTTTGGGAGTGGTCAATCAGCACCAGGACACCGGCTGGTAACAGTGCGCTTTAGAAATGTAAAAAATAAATAAATAAAGAGTTGCAATAACGCCGAGCTCTGGAACCGACCCCCGCACTCCCCTCCTGGGCTCAGTTCAAGCCATGATCCCTCCGGCCTGAACAGCTTTCTCGCCACAGCCCTCGAGGTTTCTTGTGCTTTAGGAGTTGTTACTCTGGTTGCCTCTTGTGCCCAGTGGTTGCTGCAGACTCGCCTGCTTTGGACCTGGAGTGGTCAGGCTTGTGTGATCACTACAGTTCACCCCTTGGCACTGCTACCAGAGTCTTGTGCGATGTGTCCAGCTCCTCGTCAGTAAATGCACTCTAATTTATTCCAGACATTACGTTTTTTTTAATTTTACAAATGCTCCCTCTTCGTAGCCGAATTCCAACTAAGAGCGTGTTGAAGGACCCCAGTTAGAGATGGGAGTGGGGCCTGGTAACAGGTGCAAACGTAAGGTACACGTGTTAACAAGCTTGTAGGAAGGTAGATCCCTGACTATGGTTGCCCCCAACTTTTTGCCTGGTGTTTTGCTGGTTTTCTGACTTAGTTGACCTGGGACCCTGCTATTCAGGGCCCCAGGCCTACTGCTCTCTCTGTAAAATGGATTCCATGTACCTTAGGTACATATCTAATTGGATACTGAGTCACCTTATCAGTCCCTGTAAAGTGTACCTTAGGTACCCAGGGCATAGGTGTACCCAGGGCCTACCAGGGGCTGCAGCATGTATTATGCCACCCCTGGCTGGCCATCCAAATCTGACACAACTGGCTGCACGACAGCTGGGGCAAGGTGGTGTAATCACCCTTTGCTTTAGATATAGTATACCTATATCTAACCCTAAAAATGGACACACAGATCTCCTATCAGTCACTCCTATGGCAGGCCTTGACAATCCTGAAGGCAGAGTGCTTGGAATCGTGTGAGATAGTGCTCTGGCATGAGCTGAGCCTGTCTGCGGCTTTCGGGAACCATCCCTTAGCCGTTTCCATGATATCGCATACCATATACTCTTAAGTGCATTATAATCCTCGCGGTTATATGCCAACTCTGGTATCGCTTTATCAAAACATGTCGAGTAAGGTGTCATACGAATTGGAATACTAACCCCTCGCCAATTCTGGCGACGGGGTTAGCATTCCACCCTTCTAGAGGGACACGACATGTATGTAGCCTGTAACCCCGGTTAAAGTCAGACATAGCCTTAGCTCCACAAGATGGATGCTGCCACCGAGACACAAGTCTGCCCTCCTGCTGCTGGGAGTCCTCCCAGCACAGGAGGCAAGGACAAAGGGTTTCCTGCCAGGGGCGGTGCCAGCACCGTCCCAGACAGGGTTTTGTGTATTCTAGGTAGGCAGGGCTTTAGAGGAAGGTGACTGCAAGTGGCACCCTGGTGCTCACTATGCATAGGCCGGCTGGAACCAGTTCCAGGGGCACTCCAGCCCCTGATCTGGGGAAAGCCTGCCAAAGGAGAGGGGTGTAACCACCCCCCTCCTGGTCCCACCCATAGGGCAGGACCTAGTCGCGTGCCAGCCCCCTTTTTCAGGATAAAGGTAGGAACTGGCCCCCTTCCAAATCAGATCATCTTTGAATCCTGAAACTACTTTCCACGAAAGGAACTCAAGACTTCTTCCCAAGATTCTCCCTTGTGACTAAGGAGTAGTCACCCTGCAGCAGCAGGCACCAACCAAGCATCGCGGTTTGTTGCCAGTCTCTCCTTCGGATCAAGACTGCTCCAGCACGACGAGAACCGGCTTCCCTGGCACCTCTGACCTCAACCTACATCATCAGCCCAGCTGTGATCCGTGGGTGCGACGAGACCTCGAGGGACCGGCCATCTTCAGAACTGCACGACGCTTGTCCAGCACGACTCCCGAGTGACCCTCGACTGAGTGCTTTGGGGTAAGAGAAGCCCCGACCCTGAGCAGCTCCAGCACCGAAGTTCAGCCCCCCTGCATCCACGAGATCTGCGTGGGGCCCTTCTGCTCTTTGCTGCTCACCGCGTTGTCCAGGTCGCTTGCCCGTTGGCTAGTGGCCCTCTCACGACGCTCCACGACGACAACTACTGCTGGTCTGGTTGCTCCAAACTAGCCCTTGCTCCCCTCCAACCGAGGAGCACCCTGGACCCTCCTGGTCCCCTCAAGACGCCATTTTAGGTCCACCGCGTGGGCCTTGCATTTGCCAAGACTTGTTGCCCAATCCTGGGTCCAGCGACGTCGACAGCAGAGACCTTCGTGGGACAGCTCGCACCTCCATCCTGGTCGCCGACAACGCCTCCTGGTCCGAGAGACTGCAGAGCCCAGCAGCGCCCACTCACCTGGTCGAGGTAACTTCGCCCGGTGCCACTCTGGTGCCCATCTAATCACTGGCTAGTGATTCAGAACTTGGTCCCCTCTGCTTTCAGGTCTTCCTCTTCCCTGATCCAGGCTTGGATCACCACTAACTTTTCTTCACTGGCCGCCTGCCAGCAACTTCCACTTCAGGCTCCTGGTTCGTCAACGAGGGTTTCCGACGTGACTTCAACCCTATGCAGCCGCAGCCCCTGGGCTAGGTAAACCGAGTACTCCGGTGCTCCAGCATAGTCCAACACTCCTAGTGTTCGGATCCACTCTTGTTTTCGACCCACCTAGTCGGGTTCGCCCGAGAACAGTAACTTTGCAACTGCTAGCCTCCATAGACTTTTTCCCGCCTTACGCGTGAGAGTTCCCACTCTGCACACGACGTCCACAGGCCTCCTGCATCTAATCCCAGTGTTTAGAATTGTAGGCCTAGCGATTCCAAAGTCTATGAGAATAGTTACTTACCTGCTAGTAGTTCGCATTCCACTTTTGTAATATATGGTTTTTCGTGCCCCTAGGGCATTTGTGTAAATTGTGCGACTTAAAGTATTTTCTCAAGAGTTTTGTTATGTGCTTAGCTCCCTGACTCATAAAGAGTTCAGGGTAGTCTTGTTATAAATAAATATCTGTTTATTTTCATAACAACTTGTGTGGTGTCCTTTCACTTGGTGTTCAAGGGGTAATGTGATGGTAAAACAGCTGGCTTAACACGCCCTCTAGAGTCTTAGCCTTAGACTGCTCGTATCCATGCTACTAGGATAGCTGGTCTATAAGGTTGACTTACAACCAATCATCAATACGGGTCGTTTGGACTGATACAGAGTGCTCACTAGAATAGTGAACATTATATATCAGGCCAACTTCTCACAAAGCTGACCCACACTACTTGGACGTTACACTACTTTTCAACTACTGAACCCATTATTAAAAGGCGGAGCATTTCCTTGACTCGCACATTGCCAAACCGATTGGAGGAAACTCATAAAGCAGGACAGGACACGCATGCCTGGCAGCGTGGCACAGACTCTCAAAGCCAGTGGCTTCTGTGCCCACCACATCCCAGTTGGGCATACACAGTAATAGCAGTTAATGAGACTTGATGCAGAAACTAGGAGCAAAGGTGCAGGAAACAGAAGCGTGGGTTCACCTGCTGGCTGCAGAGGTCTGCCATGTGTGCCGCGAAGCCCTGTCCGAGGAGATGAGAGCTGGCTGCTCCCTGTGGGGTCTTTTTGCATCGGGGTCAGCCCAGGGCAGCGCTCCACACAGGCACAAGTTCCTTGTGCACCCCTCCCTGCCATCTGCTCTCCTCGCTGTTGTTCTGCTCCTTGCTTCGCTTCCTCCCTTTCTGAGAACAGTTAGCCCCCCTCCCATATAAAGGCACATCTGTTCCCCACGCGAGGCGCTGCCTCTTCCGTGCTCCTAACACAGTCTGTTTCGCATGATCGCCATAGATATTGCCTGTCCCTTCTTTGTCTAAACTTCCCGAGCGCACTCCTCCTCGGCACAGGTGTTTAATGCTTTCCTCTCCTCTTCATTACACGCTCTGATGCCGCTGCACCCATGCGTGAATGCCACTCCAGACTTTCTGGATGTGCAGAACTTCATAAAAGAGCATCTTTTCCCTGGCTTCGCTTTTTAGGTCTGCTTCAGAGGCCTCTTCAGCGGTCTCCTCGCCAGCCTCCCGTGATAAAAATTCATACATCTGGTCCTGGGTCAACCCTCTGCTCTCATTGGCTGCCCTGTAATGCCAATCATGGCGTGTTCCCGCTAGCAGCTGCACATCTGTCTAAAAAAGGAATTTCAGTGTTGGGACTTTACTTGCTAATGCTTTTTCTTTTTCTCATGCTTATGTATTTAAACTGTTTAACTGTGCAGTTTTCAAAGTTAGGACGTGCTTTGCATCAATGGGAACCTTATGTTCCAGGCATGGGAGCTGTAGATTACATGCTTTGCATACTCTTGCCATCTAGTGTTGGGTCCGGATGTTTCCATATTGTTTTTTCTTCTAAGTTTTTCCAGTCACGAGGTAGGTGACTCCTACTTTCGGTGATAGTGCACATAGGCATAGACTCCATTGTTTGATTGTTCTGTTTTTTTCCCTTCGGGTTTGAATGTGAATTGCTGTGCTCCGGTTCGACACCGTCTCTTGAGTTCCCCTCGGTGCACAATCCACTTACCCTCAACAGTATTGTTTTTGATCGCTCATTTCACATTTCTCAGCGTATCGTATTTAATACAAATACTCTTTTCGATCAGGTAACTCGTGGCAGACTGTTGGGCCTACCCACGTCGCTCCGCCTTGCAGTTGATGGAACAGACTCCATTCAAATTCTCTCATTGGTGCCACGCCAAGTTCCTGCGCACCGTCTTACACGAAGTGTGCAACTTGTGCTCATCGAGTGTAAACTTTTCCTCTCGAAGAAAACACTGCGACCGTCGGGCTCAACTTCTCATGCAGAGCCAGCACACCGATTCCATTCCAGACTTCTTTGGAGAATATTCCGAACAAGACACCAGCAATTCCATAGGGGCAAGGAAGAACAAGAGGAGCATATCTCCGTTCCTGAGTTCGTCTCCGATGTGGGCGAAGACGTTCTGCAAGGTCGGCTTATCGTGAGTGCCGATGCTCCCTTGTCCCAAAGTCCAACTCGGCCCAAGAAAAAGGCTCTGGTCCTCCCTCTGCCTTCGGGCAATGGTCGGCACTGAGAACATGTTTCCAACGCCCGCCTTGTGGCTCAGCACCGAAACTCATACCAAAGCCTTCCAGCCCGCGATCTAGTCGTCAACACTCTGTCTCCGAGCCGAACCTTCGGGGTTGAAACCAAAACTCATCTCAGTGTTACCTCCTTGGATGCCGAAACAGTCTTTGGATTTAAAATCCTCGGCACCCAAGACACCGGCATTGATAACTTCTGCGCCGAAACAAAGATTCTCCGATGCCATCGAAGGAGCTCCATTTCGATGTCCCGCCTTCAAACCTGAAACAAAAAACTGTACATAAACCCAAAAACTGGACCTATTGCGAAAAAATGACCACTTAAATGCAAATCTGAGTTAGATGAAGCCTATCCCATTCATTTAGAGAGGAAAAATATTGGTACTAACCCTTCCCCTCTCTCTGAAACACACTTGTTAATTACTGCCACTAATACACCACCACCATATGCACCTAATGATCAGGATGACGGGAATGGGGACAATGATCCTGCACCTGCAGACCCCTGGAAGGATTCTCCCACAGATAACTATCTTGATCTTTACCCTAATAAACCTTCTCCACTAGATGACAACCTAGGCTATATAGAACTATTAAGCAGAGCTGCTGATTATCATGGGGTTCAATAACACAAAGAATCCCTAGAGAAGGATTTCCTTTTCAAAACCCCTAGTAGTTCCCAAAGATCCCCTCATACATTCCCCATGCTCAAGGGTATGCATAGACATGTGGGTAACATGTTTAAGGATCCTGTTCAGGCACGTATTCTCACCCCCACGGTAGACAAAAAGTATAAATCTGCACCATCAGATCCAGTTTATATCAAGGGCCAGTTACCCTTAGATACTTTAGGGGTTTCTAATGCCCGTAAACGGGCCAATTCTCAAACATCCGGGAATGCTCCACCTCCAGACAAAGAGTCTACGTTGATAGATGCCTCTGGCAAAAGCGATTCAGAAAAGGGGGTGGTGATGAACAGAGTGTCTGAATTAAGCAGACCACTCTTACCCAGTCCAAAGATCAGGGCTTGATCCATCACCGTTATTTAGCTCACTGCCCCATCCCAGCTCAGAACCTGGCTATATGCAAATTAGTCTGTCCCTGGCCCAGTGCATCATGGGAACAGGGCAGACCAAACTACCAAGCCAATTCTTCACCAGAAAGGAGACAAGCTTCCGGGGACCGGTTTCCGGCATTTCAGACGTCGTCGGCCCGGCTTGCTTGAATCCTGATGGAGCAGTGAGCAAGGCACTCATGTCTGAGTATACCCTGCCACACCTATAGTGGCCAAAAACGATTCAGAAAAGGGGGTGGTGATGAACAGAGTGTCTGAATTAAGCAGACCACTCTTACCCAGTCCAAAGATCAGGGCTTGCAGTGAGCTAAAAAACGGTGATGGATCAAGCCCTGATCTTTGGACTGGGTAAGAGTGGTCTGCTTAATTCAGACACTCTGTTCATCACCACCCCCTTTTCTGAATCATTTTGTCCACCATAAGCGTGGAAGGGTATACTCAGATGTGAGTCCCTTGCTCATTGCACCATCAGGATTCAAGCAAGCCGGGCCGACGACGGCTGAAATGCCAGAAACCGGTCCCCGGAAGCTTGTTTCCTTCCCAGTATAAGAATTGGCTTGGTAGTTTGGTTTGCCCTGTTCCCATCATGCACTGGGACAGGGACAGACTAATTTGCATATAGCCAGGTTCTGAGCTGGGATGGTGCAGTGAGCTAAAAAACGGTGATGGATCAAGCCCTGATCTTTGGACTGGGTAAGAGTGGTCTGCTTAATTCAGACACTCTGTTCATCACCACCCCCTTTTCTGGCAAAAGAGCAGCCTCCCAAGCTGCAAATTTCTGGCGCGTTTCTAACACCCAAGCACTTTTAGCTAGGTATGATAGGGCGCAATTGCTCCAATTCCTGCCTGATGAGCACAAGTCCAAAGCTCAAGACCTAGTGCAAGAGGGAAAGCTCATCTCTAACAATTCCATTAGGTGCGCTTTAGATGCGACTGACACTGCGGCTATAGCCGTCAACACCAGTGTGCTACTAAGAAGGCATGTATGGTTATGAATTTCTGGAATTAAACCAGAAGTTCAAGCTTCTATTCTTAACACGCTGCTTGACAAACACCTAGTTGGTCCTGTGGTAGACACGTCCTTAGAAAGGACACAGACGTGGGAAAATCTATGGGGCCCTACAATCCCCTTCTGGCTGTGGTTCCTTTTGGTGCGCCTTCTATCCTGGAGGGTCCAAGAATACCTCCTCAGACTCTGCCTCTACATCATACAAAGGCAACAATCAGCTCTCTGCTTTCGCAACAATGGCAAAGGTAGAGGGTCCAACACACGTGCCTCTGCCTCCAATACCAAAAGTAACTTACCTACACCCTAATCATGTAACACCTGTCGGGGTGTCTTTCTCAATTCCTGTCCGTCTAGCAATCCATAACTACAGACAAATTGGTGCTAGGAATTATTCCTTCTAGTTATTGCCTAGCGCTTAAGGGGGCCTTAGATCCTGAACCACTACAATATCCGGGGTCGGCGGATACTCTTTACTTTCTCATACCCAAAAAGGACGGTTCTCTCAGACCTCAGAGAATTGAATTGTTCCCTACAATCAGATCATTTTCACATGGTGACGCTTCAACAAGTGCTCCCACTTTTACAACAGGACGACTTAGTCTACTTTAGACTTCTTTATCTCCACATTCCAATACATCCCACTCATTGCAAATTTCTCAAATTTGTGGTTGCGGGGCAGCATTACCAGTTCAAAGTACTCCCGTTTGGAGTCACCACGGCTCCCAGAGTCTTTAAAAAATGTCTGGCAGTAGTCGCAGCTCACCTACGAAGACAACACATTCATGTGTTCTCGTACTTGGATGACCGGTTCATTAAAGCCAGTGCGTACCTAAAGTGTCTCCAGCAAACTCACACAACACTGCAGTTACTGCACCAACTGGGGTTCACAGTCAATGTGTTGAAATCACATAATCAGCCTTACAACACTCAAAACTATTTAGGAGCCACTTGAGATACTCAAAGAGCTCTGGCCTTTCCCAATGCAGCCAGAATTTGCAATATTCAGGCTCTAGTGCTGCAGTTTCAGGACACTTGCCCACTACCGACTTGAGTGTATATGCAGCTGCTGGAAATGATGGCCTCTTGCATCATGACTGTTCCCCATCCCAGGCTCCACATGAGTCTACTTCAGGAATGCTTAGCAAGTCAGAGGAACCAGTCGCAGGGTCTTTTAACTGATCTAGTGTTGGTAAACTGCCGAACTTATCACTCTCTGCAGTGGTGGAACCCACAAGATTTATCAAAAGGGCGGCCCTTTATAGACCCAGTTCCACAGACAATTCTAACAGCAGACGTGTCGCTCACTGGTTGGGGAGCTCATCTCTAAGAACACTCAGTTCAAGGCTTGTGGAGTCAAAAGCAAAAAGCTCTGAACATAAATCATCTAGAGCTGCTAGCAGTGTTTCTAGCGCTCAGTCTTTCAGGCTCACCTTGCAGGCAAAGCTGTCTTGGTTTGCACTGACATGACAGCTATGTATTATACACAAAAACAGGGGGGGCACACACACCAACTGTCACACCTGGCTTAAGCCATTTGGAAGTGGGCCATTCACCACAAAATCTATCTCCTAGCAGAGCACCTCCCAGGAGTAAACAATCAGATTGCCAACCTCAGCAGACAGAGGCAGTAACTCCACCCTCAACTTCTCCTCCCATACTTTCAAAGTTGGGGGTTTCCTCAATCTTTTTGCCACACAGGAAAATGCAAAATGCCCAAGCTGGTCCCTCCAAAGGCAATGCACTATGGATGAACTGGTCAGGGATATTTCCCTATGCTTTTCCGCCTCTCCCACTTGTTCAATTAGTGGTTCGGAAACTCATGCAAACATCCCTCACACTGATTCTAGTAGCTCCCACATGGGCCCGTCAACCGTGGGTTCGAGGCATGTGGGCTGCTGAAGTCATATCTATAGCATAGATCGCTGCCTAGTGTTGGGTCCGGATGATTGCACATTGTTGTCCTGGAAGAGTCTTCGAAGTATCACGAGATAGGTGGCTCCTCCCCTGGACTACAGTGCGCATGGGCATTGACTCCATCCTCAGATTGTTTTTTTCCGCCATTGGGTTCGGATGTAATTTCGTTCTCTCCAGTTCGGAATCGGTATAAACTTTTCAAGGCCAGAAGGCCTTTTATTCAAACCGTCTGTATTGTTTGCGTTCGGTCCCGGTTCACTTCCAACTCAGTTCGAGTCGGATATCCAGGGAGTCGGGTGACTTCTTGGTGATCGAGGCCCTGTCGACGCAGCAAGACTTTCGACGGCATGGAACGGAGTCCGTTCAAGAAATGTCCCGTGTGTGGATCGAAGTATCCTCACATTGACGTCCATCTAGTTTGCAACAAGTGCCTGTCGCCGGACCACGACGAAGCCAGCTGTAAGGCCTGTTCCAGGTTTCGTTCGAAGAAGACGATTCGGCTTCGGCGTGTGGCGCGCCTCGAGGCCCGGCGATCGGCCCCGGCACCGGTGGACATCTTTGACGACGAAGAAGCAGACGAACAAGAGGTTCAGATGCAGATTTCACCTCCAACGGTGGACATCGAATGCGACTACGACGCGGATGTCGAAGGCCAAGACATAGAGGAAGTCGTCGACGAGGTAGGAGACGACGATGAGGCCTATGGGGCCATGGAAGATAGCCCAGAGGAAGGGCTATGCCCCGTTCGAACACTTACAAAGGCTCAGGTCGAGGGATCGCCACATGGCCTTACCCAAGACCTTACACCAAGATCTACGGCCCCGCCTTCCGGCCCGGCTACGGACACTTCAGCGGAGCCGCCATTGTCGAAACCGAAACTGAAACCATCGGTGTCGACAAAAACAAAGATGGTCGAGGCGCCATCGAAACCGAAGACGTCTGCTACCCCATCAACGCCATCGTCTTCAGAGGGGTCAAAGCCTAAAAAAGGTGTCGACCCGGTCAAAGTGACAAAAGTGGTCGAGGCCGTCGAGCCAAGTACTAGAAAGGCCATAGACTCAGGGTCGAGCACGGCAGTCGAGCCAAAATCCAAAAAGGCTGTCGAGCCGAAGTCGGACAAGGCCGTAGAGCCAAAAGCCAAACGGCCCGTCGAGACGACGTCAGGCAAGGGCGCCAAGCCGAAGTCTGGGATCCCGGCGCCGGTAGTCAAGGCCACCGCCCCGAAGCCGTCGGCGTCGACGGCTGCTTCCGTGGATGGAGATCGTAGCGCCCCGAAGAAGGTTGCTCCTACGCCTCGATCGGACGAACCAAAGTCATCGACACTCGGGTCTTCCCCTGGGGGTGGACCGAGGTCATCTGTCGCGTCCACGAAACCGTCCGCTTCCTTTACGAAGCAGGTCTCGGACTTCCTCAAGCGACTTAAGGACAAGGCTTCGGCATCGGAACCGAAGACACCTTCAGCCCCGAAGCAAGCTGTCCCGACGCAAAAAACTTCGACGCCAATCCTATTCACGTTACCGCGTAAGGTGGCGCCGAAGGCCTTCGCACCACGCTCCGTGCCCAAGGACTCTGTGGTATCGAAGCCGATGCACCCGGCTGGGAGCTTGAAGCATCGACCACCCTTGCTAGAGGAGCAGTCGGAGCACTTCATCGATGCCGACACCGGAAAGCTTACGCTTTACAAAAGGAAGATAACAGCATCGCAGCCTTTGGAGTCATTTACAATTCCTCTAAAGCGCAAAAGACCTGCACCAGAAACACCAGTCTTAGTAGAACCAATCGTTCCACAGACTCAAAAAAGTGCAACACCCTCACCCACTTATTCTGATGGGGAGGATGAAGGGGAGCAGGATGAAGAATACAACTTTCCCACCAATACAGAGCCTGATGAGCAACAGGACTCGTGGGTGGAGGCAGGTGATCAAGGGGATCAGCACACCGTCCATGACCCTCAGGTGTACACCATCAAAACGTCTCCCACTGAAGATTCTGCGGCATTTAATGCCTTAATTGAGAGGGCAGCTAAAAACCACGATGTTGAGATGCATGCTGACGCTGTGGAGGTTGACTTCCTTTTTGACACTTTCTCCACTGCTGAAAAGACTATTAAGACTCTTCCAATGCTGAAAGGGGTCCTTAAGCATGCTGCGGACATTTTTAAGGAACCTACAAGGCCAAGGGTTGTCAACCCTAGGATTGAAAAGAAATATAGTCCGGCACCTGGCGATCCTACCTACATCAAGGGCCAGTTGCCGTTGGACTCCTTGGTAGTCTCTAATGCACGCAAAAGGGCGAACTCGCAAACCACGGGTGAAGCTCCTCCCCCAGACAAAGAATCAAAAGTGCTGGAGGCATCAGGGAAGAGAGTAGCAGCTTAGGCGGCCAACATCTGGCGTATCTCAAACACGCAGGCACTCTTGGCCAGATACGACAGGGCACACTATGACACCCTAGAGACCCTGTTGCAACACCTACCAGATCAGTTTAAAGAGGGAGCTGAAATGCTTATACAGGAAGGGAAGCTCATCTCCAACGCTGCTATAAAGTGTGCACTAGACGTTGCAGACACGGCAGCACGGGCAATCAACACTAGCGTAATGTTGAGGCGTCAGGCTTGGCTCCGAATCTCCGGGTTCAAGCCAGAGATACAGACTACCATCCTCAACCAGCCGGTAAACCCTGACAGGTTATTTGGTCCAGAGGTGGATTCCACCCTGGAAAAAATAAAGAAAGAAAGAAAGATACTGAGACTGCCAAGTCCAGGGGAGCTCTACAGTCCCAACAGTTTCGAGGGAACACTTTTCGTCGCTCAGGCAATCGAGGTGTTAACAGAGGCCACATGTCACAGCAGACACAGTTCAATAAAGGTGGGACACAATCCTCGTACACCAAGCAGAGTAGAGGAGGATACCGCGGCAACAGCACCAAGGGCAGAGGCAACAACAACTCCCGTTCCTGTTCCTCTGCCACCAACAAACAGTGACTCCCTGTCACTGCCACCCGACCATCAAACACCTGTCGGGGGGAGACTCCAGCAGTTCCTGCCAGTCTGGAAATCCATCACCACAGACAGGTGGGTCAGGAAACTTATCCAGTTCGGCTATTGTTTGGAGCTCACATCCACTCCACCCAACATACCACCAAGACACCGTCCTATGTCAGCAGAGCATTTGCACTTATTGCAGCAGGAGGTTCTTGTCATGCTGCAAAAAGGCGCAATAGAGCTCGTGCCAGTGGGGGAAAAAGGCACAGGGGTTTACTCCCTGTACTACTTAATCCCAAAGAAGGACGGGTCCCTCAGACCTATTCTGGATCTAAGGCCCCTAAACCAGTACATTCTCTCAGAACACTTCCACATGCTAACGCTGCAGCAGGTTCTTCCATTGCTAAATCAGGGAGACTTCCTCGCAACCTTGGATCTCAAGGATGCTTACTTTCACATCCCACTCCTTCCATCCCACAGGAAATACCTCAGGTTCACTATCCAGAACAGGCATTACCAATTCAAGGTCCTTCCTTTCGGAGTGACCACTGCCCCCAGAGTGTTCACGAAAAGTCTGGCGACAGTGGCGGCGCACCTCAGGAGACAAAACGTCCATGTCTATCCTTATCTGGACGACTGGCTGGTTCAGGCAAAGACAGCCCAGCAGTGCGCCGCCGACATGTCCCACACCATTCACCTTCTTCACAGTCTGGGTTTTTCACTAAACTATCCAAAGTCGCACCTTCAGCCGGCCCATGTGTGGCAGTATTTGGGCGCGACGATAGATACTCTGGCAGCCACGGCTCAGCCAAACTCAGTGAGGATCGACAACATCCAGTCGCTAATCCAGAAGTTCAGACCGCAACACTCCCTTCCGGCGAGAGTGTTCATGCAGTTAATAGGCATGATGGCCTCCTGCATCTTCATAGTCCCGCACGCAAGATTGCATATGCGTCCGCTCCAAGAATGCTTGGCACATCAGTGGACTCAGGCTCAAGGACAGTTGAAAGACCTAGTGTTGGTGACCGGTCGGGCATTCAGCTCTCTGCATTGGTGGACTCCACACAACCTTTGCAAGGGCCGACCGTTCCAAGAGCCTGTGCCACAGATTACCCTGACAACGGACGCATCTCTCCAGGGATGGGGAGCTCATGTGCTCCACTACACGGTGCAGGGACTATGGACGTCACAGCAAAAGAAGATGCACATCAACTACCTAGAACTGATGGCAATCTTCATGGCGCTCAAGTCCTTCAAGGTACATCTGTGCAACAAGGTCGTGTTGATCCGGACGGACAACATGACGGCCATGTACTACATTCAAAAACAGGGAGGTACACACTCTCCACAGTTGTCTCATCTGGACAGTTGAAAGACCTAGTGTTGGTGACCGGTCGGGCATTCAGCTCTCTGCATTGGTGGACTCCACACAACCTTTGCAAGGGCCGACCGTTCCAAGAGCCTGTGCCACAGATTACCCTGACAACGGACGCATCTCTCCAGGGATGGGGAGCTCATGTGCTCCACTACACGGTGCAGGGACTATGGACGTCACAGCAAAAGAAGATGCACATCAACTACCTAGAACTGATGGCAATCTTCATGGCGCTCAAGTCCTTCAAGGTACATCTGTGCAACAAGGTCGTGTTGATCCGGACGGACATGACGGCCATGTACTACATTCAAAAACAGGGAGGTACACACTCTCCACAATTGTCTCATCTGGCTCAGAGCATGTGGAAGTGGGCCATTCAGAGGAACATCTTCCTCATGGCGGAACACCTCCCAGGCAAGGACAATCAGATGGCGGATCTGCTCAGCAGGTACAGCCACCAGATGCACGAGTGGGAGTTACATCCATCAGTACTCCGCCCGTACTTCCAGCAGTGGGGTCATCCAGAGATAGACCTGTTTGCCACAAGGGAAAACGCAAAATGCCAAAGCTTTGCCGCCAGGTTCCCTCACCCACAATCGCAGGGCAATGCGATATGGATGAACTGGTCAGGCAGATTTGCGTACGCTTTTCCCCCAGCACCTCTCATCCCGCTGGTGGCAAGAAAGCTAAAGCAGCACTCGATGACTCTCATCCTGGTTGCTCCAACGTGGGCACGCCAACCATGGTACACCACGTTTCTAGAACTCTCCGTGGTACCGCATCAAAGGCTGCACCTCACACCCAGGCTCTTGACGCAGAACCATGGCGACATTCAGCATCCAGATCCACAACAGCTCAATCTGGCGATCTGGCTCCTGAGGTCTTAGAATTTGGCTACCTTAATCTGCCTCCGGAATGCATGGATATCATCCGGGAGGCAAGAAAGCCCACTACCAGAGCTTGCTATGCAGCAAAATGGAAGCGGTTTGTCGTTTACTGTACAGACCACAACATCAACCCGCTAGATGCATCCATTCCTAACATCATATGCTATTTGTTACATCTTTACAAATGCAATCTAGCATATGCTTCCATTCGGATACACTTATCCGCCATAGCGGCTTATCTTCAAAACAGGCAGCATCTCTCTGTTTTCAGGGTGCCTGCTGTTAAAGCCTTCTTGGAAGGGCTCAAGCGGGTCATCCCTCACAGGACCCCGCCAGCTCCGGTGTGGAACCTCAATGTGGTCCTCACCAGGTTGATGGGCCCCCCTTTCGAGCCTCTACATTCCTGTGAGATTCAGTTCTCAACATGGAAAGTGGCTTTTCTCATTGCCATCACATCTCTACGGCGTGTTAGTGAGCTACAAGCGCTCACTGTGCAAGAGCCATTTATTCAAATTCACGCCAACAGGGTGGTGCTACGCACTAACCCTAAATTCCTTCCTAAGGTGGTTTCGCAGTTTCATGTAAATCAGACCATCGAACTGCCCGCAATCTTTCAGAACCCTGAGACTGTAGCAGAAAGAATGCTCCACACTCTTGATGTCAAGAGAGCGTTGATGTACTACATTGATAGGACCAAAGACTTTAGAAAGACACAACAGCTCTTTGTTGCCTTTTCAGCCCAGCACAAAGGCAACCCCATTTCCAAAGCAGGGATAGCCACGTGGATCGTTAAGTGCATTCAGATTTGCTATCACAAGGCTAAGCGCACCTTAACGGTCCCCCCCCAGAGCCCACTCTACCCGCAAGTTGGGGGCCTCCATGGCGTTCCTGGGTAATAATCCTTTGGAAGATATTTGTAGAGCAGCCTTATGGTCTACACCACACACATTTACCAAACACTACTGTGTAGATGTGCACTCCAAACAGCAGGCAGCTGTAGGACAGGCTGTTCTTAAAACACTTTTTCAGACTTCTGCAGCTGGCACAGGCGGCAGCCGTTAATGGAGGGACTGCTATGTATTCTATGCTATAGATATGACTTCAGCAGCCCACATGCCTCGAACTGAATATGCTACTTACCAGTATGCATCTGTTCTTGGCATGTAGGGCTGCTGACATTCATATCGCCCGCCCTCCTTCCCGGCACCTGTAGCGGCTGCAGACTTTTCTTGTATTTACTCTTAGGCATGGCCATCGCTTACACTATTACACTCCATCTTTGCCACAATGGCTAAAAACAATCTGGGGATGGAGTCGATGCCCATGCGCACTGTAGTCCAGGGGAGGAGCCACCTATCTCGTGATACTTCGAAGAGTCTTCCAGGACAACAATGTGCAATCATCCGGACCCAACACTAGGCGGCGATCTATGCTATAGATATGAATGTCAGCAGCCCTACATGCCAAGAACAGATGCATACTGGTAAGTAGCATATTCATTCACGACCCTGTTGGAGCCAGCACTAGTTCCACATCAAAAGCTGCATCTCACATCCAGTCTCCTCTCACAGAGCCATGGAGAAATCGGACACCCAGATCCCAGGGAACTCAACCTAGCGATCTGGCTCCTGAAGTCATAGTTTGGTTATCTGAATTTTCCACCAGACTGTACGAACAAAAGGCCAACTAGAAGAGCATGTTATGCAGCTAAATGGGAGAGTTTTGTTATCTATTGCAATAATATCAATCCCCTTGCTGCTTCCATACAAAATATCATTTGTTATACTTGCAGCGGTCAGAGTTGGCTTAATCTTCTATCTGCCTACATCTCGCGGAGAGAGCTGCGTATCTACAAAATAGGTAACACTTGTCTCTCTTCAGAGTGCCAGTTGTCAAAGCTTTTATGGAAGGACTTGAGAGTTGTACCTCCAAGCCTTCCACCTGCCCCAGTTTGGAATCTTAACATAGTCCTTACACGATTAATGGGCCCACCGTTTGAACCCATGCATAAATGTGAACTGCAGTTTCTCTTGTGGAAACTCGCTTTTCTCATTGCAATTACTTCACCGAGGAGAGCGGGTGAACTACAGGCACTAACCATACATTGGAGAGGAGTTGGCCTAACGGCTAAGGCGCTCAACCTCGGACCTGGGGATCTGGGTTCGAGTCTCGGTAACGACGCCAAAACCTCCTGTGATTCTGGGCAAATCACTTAATCTCCCCGTGCCTAAAAAAAAAATTGTGTGTCCTCATGTAAAAACGTAACTTGTGCTATGTAAAGCGCTCTGATACCTGATTCGGTTCGGGTCTAGTTCGCGCTATATAAAACTCTACAAAAAATAAAATACAAGATCCTTTTTTCCAGCTTCACAAAGACCAAGTGGTTCTTCGTACTGACCCTAAGTTTCTACCTAAGGTGTTGTGAGGACATGGGTTTAATTGCGGACATTGCTAAGTTAGCATCAGTTAGTATAAGCTTGGCGGCCATGCTGCCGCTTTTGCACACGATACTCTATGCCTTTGTTTTCGAGAATACTCTACTTGTGCGTTTTCACATGAGAACTGTCTGCCTTTCACACTTTTGCTGTACTCTGTGGTATTCGTCTGCACTTAATGTTCAATATCAAAATACAAAGTCCCTTGTTAATGTGCTTTGGTCAGCCCCACGCACATAGACACAATATGAGAGCAGAGCTGCACTACTGAAAATCGAGTGCTTTTAATATTGTGTTGCAGGCATGTTAGGGCACTTGGGAAAAACCTTCCCAAAAGAGAAGAGCTGCTCTTGTCCGGAGATGTAAAGCTTTGCATCTAGACTCGGAGGTATGGGGTTCCCCATGACAAAGCCCAGAGGTCTTCTATAATTACAATTAAGTAGCTCCTAGCACGGGGAGGGTGGTAAGGCGCATTTTGTCCCTCCTCCACTACATTTATAACATGATATCCCGTTTGTATTCTATGAAATATTAACTATGCTCACTAGATTGTGTTTATGCATTTTGCTGCTAGTATTGGCTCATGTACTGCATTATAGAGCAAGTTGGTTAAAATAAACTTTTTAAACTATACTGTGTCTCTGATTACTCATGTTGTGAACAAGTATGAGAGAGTATGCGAAAGTGTTCTTGTTCCTGCGATTCCTGACAGGGACAGAGTGACATGTTCTACGATGTCAAACCCTTGGTAGCTTCGCTGTAGTACGAAGAATGAATGAGACACTATAGCTAGTCGGATTGCGGTTCCACCACTATACACCGAGGTGCTGGTTTCCTGCGCATAGTTCTGTATATGTGCAGAATCCATGCAACAAAGGTAGTTTCTGCATTTCACACCAATCAATCAATTGGTTGTTACCTGTGTTCTTTCCTCAACCAGATTCAGTGGCAGAACAAGCTCTACACACTTTAGATGTTCAAAGAGCCCTTTATCTATATATATAAAAATGAATGAATGTATGTATGTCTGTCTGTCGGTTTGTCCTTTATGCATTACTACACCATTCATCCGATCGCCATGAAACCCTTGGGAAGTTGTGGAGTACACTCCCGCGAAGGTTTCTGGCATATTTTTTTTTTTTAAATATCGGCCCCCCCAGGGCCCTCATAATCTTTCGACTACTGATGTACGCACCAGACAGAAAAACAACAAATCGTGTATCCACAAGCACTCGAATAAATAAATAGAATTAAAACACCATTCATCCGATCGCCATGAAACTTTGGGAAGTTGAGTACACTCCCACGAAGGTTTCTGGTATAACATTTTTTTAAATATCGGCCCCCCAGGGCCCTCATAATCTATTGAGTACTGATGTACGCACAAGACTGAAAAACAAAAAATCGTGTCCACAAGCACTCGAATAAATAGAATTAAAACGACACTTTGAAATGTTTTCCATATTAAAACGAATAAGTTTCAATAAAAATGACACAATGTAAATTCATCATAACGAGTTTCCTTGAATTTCCTTTCTTCGGAGATCGCAGCAACGCGCGACGGGTAAGCTAGTATTACATAGAACAAAGTCATTTTCGTAAGACTAAACAACTTTTTGTTGCTTTTTCTTCACCTCACAATGGCAATCGCATATCTAAGTCAGGTATTGCCAGATGCATTGTCAAATGTATTCGGACTTGTTATGCAAAAGCAAAGAGTACTTTAACAATACCCCCTAGAGCGTGTTCCATGTGCAAAATATGGCTTTCTTAGGAAACATTCCCATAGCTGACATTTGTAAGGCTGCAACATGGTCTACACCACACACATTCACCAAACACTATTGTGTTGATGCGTTAACAAGACAACAGGCTAATGTGGGCCAGGCAGTACTTGGAACACTTTTCCAGACAACTGCTACAACGCTTTGGGAGATTACTGCTGTATAGTCTATGCAAAGCATGTGATCTACAGCTCACATCATTTTACTTACCCAGTAAGCCTCTGTTCTTGGCATGCCAAGCTGTAGATTCACATGAGCCCACCCCCCTCCCCGGGTACTTATACCTGTTGCAGTTCTCTTACTTTATATACATACGCATGGACATCTCTATTCTACTCTTACTAACTCCATTCTCACCCTCTGCGGGAAAACAATTTAACAATGGAGTCGATGCCCCTGCGCACTATCACCAATAGGAGAAGTCACCTACCTCGTGACTGGAAAGACTTCTTCGAAGAAAAACTAAGTGCAAACATCCGGACCCAACACTAGATGGCAGAAGTATGCAAAGCATGTGAATCTACAGCTCTGCATGCCAAGAACAGAAGCTTACTGGGTAAGTAATATTTTCCTTTCCTGTGATTAGCATTAAAACTAAAGTGTCCTCTGCACTAGTTTAAAGAGCACCAGTCTTCTAGGACATACCCTTATCTTCTAGTAAAAATATTTCTGATGGTTATTTTTTTTTTAGTTTGGAATTATTATTGCAAGCTCTTAGCCACCAAGTCTAAAAGTGGCATTGTTGTGGCATATACTTTCAATAGCTAATGTAAGCTTAGTCTTGCTAAGGAACTGCCCTCTTGGCTTTGACAGTGCCTGTTTTCTTTGGTCCTGATACACACTTGGCACTCCTAAAACCTGCAAGTTCAGTGAATCTCCAGCCTGAGATATGACTCCACTCCTCTTCCATAAAGTGAGATGTAGCAGTGACCCAGAAGCTTGCCTGCACTCATGTAAGGACAGACGGGATTGGACACCAGAGCAGGTGTGCGGGGGTTACTGCTCAGATGATGAACCAGAGCAGGATACAGCCGTCCATAGAAAGGGTTTGTAAAGACCTGTTGTGGCTCTTTGAGACGGGGACCTCTTGTACAAGGAAGAGGCTCACGGGAGGAGCCTTGGAGTATTTAAGGTGGACAGTGAGGTGAAGCAGCCCCCTGCGGGCCTTTGGTTCGAGGGGAGGAGCCGCAGAGTATTTAAGGTGGACAGTGAGGTGAAGCAGCCCCCTGCGGGCCTTTGGTTCGAGGGGAGGAGCCGCAGAGTATTTAAGGTGGACAGTGAGGTGAAGCAGCCCCCTGCGGGCCTTTGGTTCGAGGGGAGGAGCCGCAGAGTATTTAAGGTGGACAGTGAGGTGAAGCAGCCCCCTGCGGGCCTTTGGTTCGAGGGGAGGAGCCGCAGAGTATTTAAGGTGGACAGTGAGGTGAAGCAGCCCCCTGCGGGCCTTTGGTTCGAGGGGAGGAGCCGCAGAGTACTTAAGGTGGACAGTGAGGTGAAGCAGCCCCCTGAGGGCCTTTGGTTCGAGGGGAGGAGCCGCAGAGTATTTAAGGTGGACAGTGAGGTGAAGCAGCCCCCTGAGGGCCTTTGGTTCGAGGGGAGGAGCCGTAGAGTATTTAAGGTGGACAGTGAGGTGAAGCAGCCCCCTGCGGGCCTTTGGTTCGAGGGGAGGAGCCGCAGAGTATTTAAGGTGGACTGTGAGGTGAAGCAGCCCCCTGCGGGCCTTTGGTTCGAGGGGAGGAGCCGCAGAGTATTTAAGGTGGACTGTGAGGTGAAGCAGCCCCCTGCGGGCCTTTGGTTCGAGGGGAGGAGCCGTAGAGTATTTAAGGTGGACAGTCGGGTGAAGCAGCCCCCTGAGGGCCTTTGGTTCGAGGGGAGGAGCCGCAGAGTATTTAAGGTGGACTGTGAGGTGAAGCAGCCCCCTGCGGGCCTTTGGTTCGAGGGGAGGAGCCGCAGAGTATTTAAGGTGGACAGTGAGGTGAAGCAGCCCCCTGCGGGCCTTTGGTTCGAGGGGAGGAGCCGCAGAGTATTTAAGGTGGACTGTGAGGTGAAGCAGCCCCCTGCGGGCCTTTGGTTCGAGGGGAGGAGCCGCAGAGTATTTAAGGTGGACTGTGAGGTGAAGCAGCTCACTGGTCTGGAAGACACATGTGGGTGCCTGCTTAGTCCCAAGTGGCGTGTTCAGATAGCATAAAATGGTGAGTTTCTACCAGTGGGCAGTCGTGCCCACCACAGATGGCATTTGTGCTGTTCCTGAATTCATCCTGTTCTTGTGACACTTGTCTTTTCTTCTCCTCCTGCAGTGTCTTGAATACTGAGCAGTCTCAGCTTGCAGAGCCCCTCCATGTCTGGTCCCGGCACACGCTTCCCATCACAGACCTGCACTGTGGCTCTGGCGGAGCCCTGGCAAGAGCAGCCACATCGTCTCTCGATCAGACGGCCAAGGTATGGGGAGTCTGCACTTCGGATGAGTGAAGTGCTGCGCGACAGTGAATTGGTGGCTCTTGATGCTGTCATTTCCTACCGTGGAGAGCCTAGAACCCTCCGCTTAAGGGATGTACAGTATTCCTTTCTTCCTTAGAATCATATCATGTACTGGCCCTCTTCACCAGCGGAGGGTAGCTGCAAATCCTCATTGGTTTGTGCTTAGTCGCTTGTCTGTCTGCAGAGCATCTCGCAGTTGCTCCAGTGTCTGGGGGTGCTGCATGTGTAATCAATCAGCAGTGGTATAAACCTCTGAAACATCCACCTCGGAGTCGTGGGATGGGTTTCTGTGTGAGGGTACAGTACCTTACTTTGTGGCTGTCAGTCATAAAGTACCTCTCTGTCTTACTTTAACTTAGACTCAGTGATACCACTGTTGTTGCAAGGTTTCTTTTTTTGTCTTCATTCATTTACCTCTGTTCTGTGTAGCCCCTGCTCTGTGTGGCTTCTTGTCTGTTTAGCCTCTGCCTCTTGTCTGTTTAGCCTCTGCCCCCTGCCTGTGTGGCTCGTGCCTGTGCGGCCCCTTGTCTCGTGCCTGTGCGGCCCCTTGTCTCGTGCCTGTGCGGCCCCCTTGTCTCGTGCCTGTGCGGCCCCTTGTCTCGTCTTGTCTGTTCCACCTCAGTCTTGTCGCCTCTGCCTTGGTAATGGCTTGTTCTTTGCTTCTCCTTCATATACCTACCTCAGCCGGTTTTCTTCCTTCTTTTTCTGGTCACTCAGTGATTTCTGAATTCCCTTCCCCTACAGCTCTGGTCCATCTCCTCCGGGGACCTCTTGATGTCCATTTTGTTTGATGTGAGGATCATGGCAGTGACCCTTGACCCCACAGAGTACCACATGTTCTGCGGGGGCAGCGACGGCTCCATATTCCAGGTTGATCTCTGTGCTCGGGTAAGTATCCTAGGGGCGGTGGCTGTGCATCATGGGAAGATGCTGAGAGGGGTGTGCGGATGTCATGGGGGTGAGTTGTGCCCTTTGCAGATGTAATCAGCTCTGACATGCATGTCAGGGTGCCAGTCGGAGCGGGCACGCCTGCTGACTGTGTGCGTCATGTGGTCTGTGCATGGCACAGCCCCAGGAGCGGTCACCCAGGGCAGGATCCTTGCCCTCCACTGCCCGGACCCCATGGCCTGGAGTCTGCTCTGTTTGAATGTATTCTTCCGTAAAGGTCTGTTCCGCAGGCTGCTGCTGTGTTTGCAGGATTCATTGCCTGCACGTCTCCTGTTACCAGTTAAGCCAGAGCCTGGCCTCGTTCCCAAACCCTGTACTTTTCCTGATGAAAAGGTTTTTGTGAAAGTAGCTCTGTTTCATCAACCTATCACTTTAAAAAAAATGTCTGCTTTAACAATCGTGATGCAGTACGCACACTACCTGCCCCTGGGAGTACGGTTCTCTCGTAGTGCTGGTTGCATTGCATCAAGTCGCTGATTATCAAAACCTTTTAGCAGAGTACTCTATCAGCATCTTTGCTACCCCGGATGTAATATTTCCTCTATACACCCTTTATTTAGGTGGTACTGTGAGGGTTCTCCTCAAACTTAAGAAAAAATGTGGAGGGGATGAGAGGCATCCTCACCCTCAGATTGTTTTCTACCTTGGACAAGGTGCACTTTTTAAAAGCATGAGACAGTGTATTGGTCAAAACAATATTGGAAAAATGTCATTTGTGTCCTGCTTGGGAAGCCCATGAGAAGCTAGTGCAAGTTCACAGCTACGCCATGACTGTTGCAAGGAGGTGCGCTGCATGGCATGGTTGTGCTGCAGCAGCGCGTCAGGGTGATATTGAGGCTGCTGCAACTTGTCTGGGTGATACTGTTGCTGCCGCAGAAGATTGTCTGGGTGATATTGTTGCTGCCGCTGCAGGGTGTCTGGGTGATACTGTTGCTGCCGCTGCAGGGTGTCTGGGTGATACTGTTGCTGCAGGTTGTCTGGGTGATACTGTTGCTGCAGGTTGTCTGGGTGATACTGTTGCTGCCGCTGCAGGTTGTCTGGGTGATACTGTTGCTGCCGCTGCAGGTTGTCTGGGTGATACTGTTGCTGCCGCTGCAGGTTGTCTGGGTGATACTGTTGCTGCCGCTGCAGGTTGTCTGGGTGATACTGTTGCTGCCGCTGCAGGTTGTCTGGGTGATACTGTTGCTGCTGCAGAAGGTTGTCTGGGTGATACTGTTGCTGCTGCAGAAGGTTGTCTGGGTGATACTGTTGCTGCCGCTGCAGGTTGTCTGGGTGATACTGTTGCTGCCGCAGCAGGTTGTCTGGGTGATACTGTTGCTGCCGCAGCAGGTTGTCTGGGTGATACTGTTGCTGCCGCAGCAGGTTGTCTGGGTGATACTGTTGCTGCCGCAGCAGGTTGTCTGGGTGATACTGTTGCTTCCGCTGCAGGGTGTCTGGGTGATACTGTTGCTGCCGCAGCAGGTTGTCTGGGTGATACTGTTGCAGCCGCAGAAGATTGTCTGGGTGATTTGTTGCTGCCGCAGCGCGTTTGGTGATATTATTGCTGCAGCTCTTGGCTGGTTGGTATTGCAGTTACATAGGTAAGTGCTGCTGGGTTGCAGCAGTGTCTGAGCCCGTGCTGCAGAGGTGTGGCTTTTCAGTAGCTTGGCCATGTGTTGAATTTGTTTTAGATAGCTGGCTGTTTTTGGCTTACTTGTGTAGCAGTATGGTCAGATGCTTGCTTCTGCTGCTGCAGCACGGCTTGGTGGTGCTACTGGAGAGTGGCTGGCGGTGTCAAGAGGTGAAGAGTGGCTAGATGATTGCAATAAAACTCGTGCTAAAGGAGTCTGCCCTGGTTTTGTTGCCTCAGCACCCTGGCAGCATGGCGCAGGTGGTGTGGCAGTGAGGGTGCTTGGCTGTCACGTTAGAGTGCATTAGTGCCACAGACACTGCAACAGTGGGGCTGGCTGGCATCACAGTGGTGTGGCTGGCATGTACAATACGCAGCCCTGTTGCGATGCTGTTACTGAGGCTGGGTGGGTCCACAGCGACATGGTCCACCCGTGTAGAATTGATTTTCAATTGCTGCTCATGCTTAGCAGTGTGTCGCTGGGTTAGTACATGGCCAGGCAGTGGTTGCTTCTGTGGGCCATTAGCCAGCTGCTGGTGGACCCACTGTGGTTAGATGTCTGTGGCCCCTACAGGGACTCCACTCCTTGTGCCGTACAGTTGTGCTGGTGCTGCATCTCGGTTGCTAGGACGGATCAGTACTACAGCAACGTCAAGGCGGCGTCTGTCTGCTACAACACTGAGACTTTCTTGGTGCCTGTAGCCCCCTGACAATTTGAGACTCATTATTTATGCATCGGTGCTGCAGTAGTGTCGTTGAGCAGCGGTGGGGAGTGCAGCCGTTGCTCGTGCCAATGTTTGAGGTGGGGCTGCAGTAGAGTGCTTGAGCAGCGGTGGGGACTGCAGCGCGTCTTGGTGCCAGTAACCCCTGTCCATTAGACACACGGTGTTTGTGCAGGGGTGGTTGGGTCTGCAGCCGCTGCTCGGTGCCAGTGTCGCTCGTGAGGTGGCGGTGTTGCATCAGAGTAGTTGGTCAGTGGTGGATACTGCAGTGTGTCTTGGTGCCAGTAGCCCTTCTGCATTAGACAGTGTTTCTGCAGCTTGGTTGCAGTAGTGCTTGAGACTGCAGCGGTTTAGCCACTCCGCACTGCTGCAGAAGAAGCTCCTGGCCTGGCGTCAGTGGCCCCTTGCCGGGAACTGTTGCCGAGGCCTCCGACTGCTGTTCTTGGCAGAGAGAAAACCTCACTTAAGTCTGTTTGAAAGATTCATGGCTGACACATGCTTCCTGGCAGCTCAAAGGCTCTGCTGCACTTAACTAGGGATAGCACTTTCTGATTTTTTTCCCCTCATTTAAAATACATGCAAAACGAGAAGCTAGAGTTAAAAATAAACTTGGCCATTCTGGCAGGTGCTTCCCCTCCCCTGAAGGCGTCACCTGCTGACCTGCTGCCTTGCACCCTCTGGTAGCCCACCGGCCAGGTCCCTCCCCTTTTATGGTGGCCTTCGCTAGCTTCCTACGTTGCTGGAGCTGGGCCTGCTAGCTCCCTTCATGGTGTAGGGCCCTGGAGCTCTCTGCTGCTTTGTGTGGGGGTGTCCTACTGCAGGCTGTCATTGGCGATTTATTGCTCTTTCATTTTTCTGGGGGTCTCCCAACAGGCTCCCCGTGCTGGAGATCCGGAGCTGGTTGTTTCCTTTGGTTGAAGGGTGGGGGGGGGGGGTTCCCTGCTGCCCTCTTCGTTGAAAGGGGTCCTATTAGCTCCCTCTGCTTGAGCACAAGGGTGGTCTCAACTACCACCTACACCCCCAGGGTCTGCCTGCTGGGGCCCTCCGTCTGTCACACAAGACCCCTCTTGGCATCATCCACCCCCCTAGTGGGGGACCCTTTACGGGGTCCTCTTGCCCGGTTTCTCCCTTGTTGCCAGGGTCCCTGGGGTGCTTTCAGGTGCTTCTCTGGCGCCTGTTGTTCCTATATCAGCTGGCTGTGTCTTCTCTGCGCTAACCTCCATGTCCTCTTCATCCTGCAGCCGGTGCAGCGAGAGCGGCCCTTCCAGATCGAGAAGGAGAGCAGCAAGGTGTTCAACGGCCACAGGTGGGCTCCTGCATGGGAGAGTGAGCTTGGGGGGGGGCTCCTGCATGGGAGTGTGTGCTGGGGGGGCTCCTGCATGGGAGAGTGTGCTGGGGGGGCTCCTGCATGGGAGTGTGTGCTGGGGGGGGCTCCTGCATGGGAGAGTGTGCTGGGGGGGGCTCCTGCATGGGAGTGTGTGCTGGGGGGGGCTCCTGCGTGGGAGAGTGTGCTGGGGGGGGGCTCCTGCATGGGAGAGTGTGCTGGGGGGGCTCCTGCATGGGAGAGTGTGCTGGGGGGGCTCCTGCATGGGAGAGTGTGCTGGGGGGGGCTCCTGCGTGGGAGAGTGTGCTGGGGGGGGCTCCTGCATGGGAGAGTGTGCTGGGGGGGCTCCTGCATGGGAGAGCGTGCTGGGGGGGGGGCTCCTGCATGGGAGTGTGTGCTGGGGGGGCTCCTGCATGGGAGAGTGTGCTGGGGGGGCTCCTGCATGGGAGAGTGTGCTGGGGGGGGGGCGGCTCCTGCATGGGAGTGTGTGCTGGGGGGGCTCCTGCGTGGGAGAGTGTGCTGGGGGGGGGGGGGCTCCTGCATGGGAGAGTGTGCTGGGGGGGGCTCCTGCATGGGAGAGTGTGCTGGGGGGGGCTCCTGCGTGGGAGAGTGTGCTGGGGGGGGCTCCTGCATGGGGGAGTGTGCTGGGGGGGGCTCCTGCATGGGAGAGCGTGCTGGGGGGGGGGGCTCCTGCATGGGAGAGTGTGCTGGGGGGGGCTCCTGCATGGGAGAGTGTGCTGGGGGGGGCTCCTGCATGGCAGTGTGTGCTGGGGGGGCTTCTGCATGAGTGTGCTGGGGGGGGGCTCCTGCATGGGAGAGTGTGCTGGGGGGGCTCCTGCATGGGAGAGTGTGCTGGGGGGGCTCCTGCATGGGAGAGCGTGCTGGGGGGGGGGCTCCTGCATGGGAGAGTGTGCTGGGGGGGGCTCCTGCATGGGAGAGTGTGCTGGGGGGGGCTCCTGCATGGGAGAGTGTGCTGGGGGGGCTTCTGCATGGGAGTGTGTGCTGGGGGGGCTTCTGCATGAGTGTGTGCTGGGGGGGCTCCTGCATGGGAGAGTGTGCTGGGGGGGCTCCTGCATGGGAGTGTGTGCTGGGGGGGCTCCTGCATGGGAGAGCGTGCTGGGGGGGCTCCTGCATGGGAGAGCGTGCTGGGGGGGCTCCTGCATGGGAGAGCGTGCTGGGGGGGCTCCTGCATGGGAGAGTGTGCTGGGGGGGGGGGGCGGCTCCTGCATGGGAGAGTGTGCTGGGGGGGCTCCTGCATGGGAGAGCGTGCTGGGGGGGCTCCTGCATGGGAGAGCGTGCTGGGGGGGGGGCTCCTGCATGGGAGAGTGTGCTGGGGGGGGGGGCTCCTGCATGGGAGAGTGTGCTGGGGGGGGGGCTCCTGCATGGGAGTGTGCTTGGGGGGGCTCCTGCATGGGAGAGTGTGCTTGGGGGGGCTCCTGCATGGGAGAGTGTGCTGGGGGGGGCTCCTGCATGGGAGAGTGTGCTTGGGGGGGCTCCTGCATGGGAGAGTGTGCTGGGGGGGGCTCCTGCATGGGAGAGTGTGCTTGGGGGGGCTCCTGCATGGGAGTGTGCTGGGGGGGCTCCTGCGTGGGAGTGTGCTGGGGGGGGCTCCTGCATGGGAGTGTGTGCTGGGGGGGCTCCTGCATGGGAGTGTGTGCTGGGGGGGGCTCCTGCATGGGAGAGTGTGCTGGGGGGGGCTCCTGCATGGGAGTGTGCTGGGGGGGGCTCCTGCATGGGAGTGTGTGCTGGGGGGGCTCCTGCATGTGTGAGTGTGCTGGGGGGGCTCCTGCATGGGAGTGTGTGCTGGGGGGGGGGGGCGGCTCCTGCATGGGAGAGCGTGCTGGGGGGGGGCTCCTGCATGGGAGAGCGTGCTGGGGGGGCTCCTGCATGGGAGAGTGTGCTGGGGGGGCTCCTGCATGGGAGAGTGTGCTGGGGGGGCTCCTGCATGGGAGAGCGTGCTGGGGGGGCTCCTGCATGGGAGAGCGTGCTGGGGGGGGGGCTCCTGCATGGGAGAGTGTGCTGGGGGGGGGGCGGCTCCTGCATGGGAGAGTGTGCTGGGGGGGCTCCTGCATGGGAGAGTGTGCTGGGGGGGCTCCTGCATGGGAGAGTGTGCTGGGGGGGCTCCTGCATGGGAGAGCGTGCTGGGGGGGCTCCTGCATGGGAGAGTGTGCTGGGGGGGCTCCTGCATGGGAGAGCGTGCTGGGGGGGGGGCTCCTGCATGGGAGAGTGTGCTTGGGGGGGCTCCTGCATGGGAGAGTGTGCTTGGGGGGGCTCCTGCATGGGAGAGTGTGCTGGGGGGGCTCCTGCATGGGAGAGCGTGCTGGGGGGGGGGCTCCTGCATGGGAGAGTGTGCTGGGGGGGGGGCGGCTCCTGCATGGGAGAGTGTGCTGGGGGGGCTCCTGCATGGGAGAGTGTGCTGGGGGGGCTCCTGCATGGGAGAGTGTGCTTGGGGGGGCTCCTGCATGGGAGTGTGTGCTGGGGGGGGGGGGGCTCCTGCATGGGAGAGTGTGCTTGGGGGGGCTCCTGCATGGGAGAGTGTGCTGGGGGGGGCTCCTGCATGGGAGAGTGTGCTTGGGGGGGCTCCTGCATGGGAGAGTGTGCTTGGGGGGGCTCCTGCATGGGAGAGTGTGCTGGGGGGGGCTCCTGCATGGGAGAGTGTGCTGGGGGGGGGCTCCTGCATGGGAGAGTGTGCTTGGGGGGGCTCCTGCATGGGAGAGTGTGCTGGGGGGGGCTCCTGCATGGGAGAGTGTGCTTGGGGGGGCTCCTGCATGGGAGAGTGTGCTGGGGGGGCTCCTGCATGGGAGAGTGTGCTTGGGGGGGCTCCTGCATGGGAGAGCGTGCTGGGGGGGGGCTCCTGCATGGGAGAGTGTGCTGGGGGGGGGGGCTCCTGCATGGGAGAGCGTGCTGGGGGGCTCCTGCATGGGAGAGCGTGCTGGGGGGGGCTCCTGCATGGGAGAGCGTGCTGGGGGGGGGCTCCTGCATGGGAGAGTGTGCTGGGGGGGGGGCGGCTCCTGCATGGGAGAGTGTGCTGGGGGGGCTCCTGCATGGGAGAGCGTGCTGGGGGGGCTCCTGCATGGGAGAGCGTGCTGGGGGGGGGCTCCTGCATGGGAGAGTGTGCTGGGGGGGGGGCGGCTCCTGCATGGGAGAGTGTGCTGGGGGGGCTCCTGCATGGGAGAGTGTGCTGGGGGGGCTCCTGCATGGGAGAGCGTGCTGGGGGGGGGGCTCCTGCATGGGAGAGCGTGCTGGGGGGGGGGGCTCCTGCATGGGAGAGTGTGCTGGGGGGGGCGGCTCCTGCATGGGAGAGTGTGCTGGGGGGGGCTCCTGCATGGGAGAGCGTGCTGGGGGGGCTCCTGCATGGGAGAGCGTGCTGGGGGGGGGGGCTCCTGCATGGGAGAGTGTGCTTGGGGGGGCTCCTGCATGGGAGAGTGTGCTTGGGGGGGCTCCTGCATGGGAGAGTGTGCTGGGGGGGGCTCCTGCATGGGAGAGTGTGCTTGGGGGGGCTCCTGCATGGGAGTGTGCTGGGGGGGGGCTCCTGCATGGGAGAGTGTGCTGGGGGGGCTCCTGCATGGGAGAGTGTGCTGGGGGGGCTCCTGCATGGGAGTGTGTGCTGGGGGGGCTCCTGCGTGGGAGAGTGTGCTGGGGGGGGGGGGCTCCTGCATGGGAGAGTGTGCTGGGGGGGGCTCCTGCATGGGAGAGTGTGCTGGGGGGGCTCCTGCATGGGAGAGTGTGCTGGGGGGGGCTCCTGCATGGGAGAGTGTGCTGGGGGGGCTCCTGCATGGGAGAGTGTGCTGGGGGGGCTCCTGCATGGGAGAGTGTGCTGGGGGGGGCTCCTGCATGGGAGAGTGTGCTGGGGGGGGCTCCTGCATGGGAGAGTGTGCTGGGGGGGGGGCTCCTGCATGGGAGAGTGTGCTGGGGGGGGCTCCTGCATGGGAGAGTGTGCTGGGGGGGGCTCCTGCGTGGGAGAGTGTGCTGGGGGGGCTCCTGCGTGGGAGAGTGTGCTGGGGGGGGGCTCCTGCATGGGAGAGTGTGCTGGGGGGGGCTCCTGCATGGGAGAGTGTGCTGGGGGGGCTCCTGCATGGGAGAGTGTGCTGGGGGGGGCTCCTGCATGGGAGAGTGTGCTGGGGGGGGCTCCTGCATGGGAGAGCGTGCTGGGGGGGGGGGCTCCTGCATGGGAGAGTGTGCTGGGGGGGGCTCCTGCATGGGAGAGCGTGCTGGGGGGGCTCCTGCATGGGAGAGCGTGCTGGGGGGGGGGCTCCTGCATGGGAGAGTGTGCTTGGGGGGGCTCCTGCATGGGAGAGTGTGCTTGGGGGGGCTCCTGCATGGGAGAGTGTGCTGGGGGGGGCTCCTGCATGGGAGAGTGTGCTTGGGGGGGCTCCTGCATGGGAGTGTGCTGGGGGGGGGCTCCTGCATGGGAGTGTGTGCTGGGGGGGCTCCTGCATGGGAGTGTGTGCTGGGGGGGCTCCTGCGTGGGAGAGTGTGCTGGGGGGGGGGGCTCCTGCATGGGAGAGTGTGCTGGGGGGGCTCCTGCATGGGAGTGTGTGCTGGGGGGGGCTCCTGCATGGGAGAGTGTGCTGGGGGGGGGGCTCCTGCATGGGAGAGTGTGCTGGGGGGGGCTCCTGCATGGGAGAGTGTGCTGGGGGGGCTCCTGCATGGGAGAGTGTGCTGGGGGGGGCTCCTGCATGGGAGAGTGTGCTGGGGGGGGGCTCCTGCATGGGAGAGTGTGCTGGGGGGGCTCCTGCATGGGAGAGTGTGCTGGGGGGGGCTCCTGCATGGGAGAGTGTGCTGGGGGGGGCTCCTGCATGGGAGAGCGTGCTGGGGGGGGGCTCCTGCATGGGAGAGCGTGCTGGGGGGGCTCCTGCTTGGGAGAGTGTGCTGGGGGGGGGGGCTTCTGCATGGGAGAGTGCGCTGGGGGGGCTCCTGCATGGGAGAGAGTGCACGGAGGAGGGGGGGGGTCTAGAAGTGTGCTTGGGGCTCCCTCATGGAGGAGGAGTGTTCTTGGGGGCTGGTGTAAGGTGGTGAAAAGGCTAAAGACTTGGCTATTTGATCAATAATTCCATTCGTTTTGCCTGATTTCTGCTTTCTGTCTGCCATGGCGCCGGGAAACCCTTTTTGGGTAGCAGCAGCGCCCTACAAATCCAATAAATAAATAAAAGGGGGGCTAGGGGTGTGCTTGGGAAGCTCCTGCGTGGGAGAGTGGGGCTTATGGGAGCGTGCTTGGGGGCTCCTGCATGGAGGGGGGGGGTCCCTAAGTGTGCTTGGGACTTCTGCAGGGGGGCTAGGAGTGTGTTTGGGGGCTGGTGCATTGGGGGGCTAGGGGTGTGCTTAGGGGCTCCAATCACGTGCTCCTCTTGGAAGAGTTGCATTGTCCATTGGAGACGGCGTAATGCAGGACTGATTTTGACGTCACAAAAATAAAATAAAAAAGCATTGGCAAAGCCCGTTGATGGTGTTTCTGAATGCCGAGTGAATGGCACCTTCAGTCACGCCGTGGAGGCTAGCTATACAGAAAGCGCTGTTTTGCTATATAATGTATATAATATGATGTATATAATTATGCTCAAGCTCAACTGACACATGTTTCGCTCTAGCAGATCAGCCAATTAGTTTTTTCAAGGCAGTAACAAAATGAATTGTCACTGTTAAAATTAGAATAATGGTGTCTGAATATTTGTCATATTAAACCACTAGCAACATCTGTTTGTCTCAGTGGTTAGAAAGACGTTGCTTAGTGACAGCCAGAGCATAACGTGTCCGCTATGAAGGTGCAGCCTATATAGATGCAATCTACTACTATTTAAAATATCTTTTATTTTGAGAAGGCAAAAGTGGAGTTGTTTTGGGGTACCCTTCATCTCAGGGCCCACTGTTGAAATCTGCAATGCGACTGCAGACCTCCGCAACGTAGAGTTACCTAGACGCGGGTGACAAAGAAGACAGTGTGTTGGAGAAAGCTCCTTTGAAAAACCCTTTCTGGTCGACGTCGTGAAGACTCCGCTCCCTCGAGAGCAACCCGGGGGCTCTTATCCAGCCTTTCCGGCTCCAGGTCAGGATCCAACGCAGTTCCTGAATGCCATGTATGGCGTTTACTCTAGGGTAATGTACCCCTCTGGTGCACTGGTTGGTCCCACGGGTCCTTAGGCTTTTAACCTGGGTGTTCCCCAGGCTTATGCTCCTGTGCCCTTTATGCCTTTCATGCCGGCTCCAGCACCGCATTGGCATTTTCCGGCGCCGCTGATTCCGTCGATGCCGATTCCATCGACTCTGATGCCGAATCCGGTTCGACCTCGGGTTAAGATGTCTCGTCCGACTTCGGCACCGACTCCGGCGGAGTCGTTCATAGATCCGTCGGCTTCATTTATGAAGGAGAGATCGAGGCGTGAAGCCCGGAGGCTTATGGAGGAGGAGAGGTATCGGGATGAAGGCTTGGAGGAAGGTGAGCTACAGGATTCAGAGGATCCTTTTGATGACCTGAGGGAGGCTAGTGGCCTGGAACTATCTCCTGAATGGGATTTGGCCTCTGTCTCTGATGTACCCTCAAGGGATGTGACTCCTTACCATGTCGTTATAAAGAAGGCGGCGGACTTGCTGAATATTAATCTGCCCACCGCTGAATACAAATCTAATCTTCTTACGGAGGTCCTTCATTCACCTTCCTCTGTGATAGAACCAATGCTTCCATTCAATGATGCTTTGGTAGAACCTATTTATGAAGTGTAGAAGAAACCTCTGACAGCCCCTGCCGTGTCAAGGGCGGTTGCTAAGAGATATAGAGTGGCGCCTACTCAAAAAAGTCTGCGGGTGCTTTTCCGCAGATTCCTGGGGAAAAAGAGTCGAGAAAGCAAGATCAGGCGGCCAAGGAGGTCTTCTCCTCAGCCAGCATGGCGTTCTACTAATGCAACTTGCCTGATGGGACGATACATCCATGCCTTGATGGATTCCGTGAAGGAGTTAGTGCCAAAATTTCCTGAAGAGGATAGAAAGGACTTTCAGGAAGTAATTTTGGACACTCGGGCTGCTGCGAGGCAAGTAATTCAGAGTGGGCTGGACACGGCTGATTCGGTGGCGAGAGTCATGGGCTCTTCGGTGGCCACTAGGAGAGCTGCATGGTTCAAGTCATCAGAATTTTCTGCAGATGTTCAGTCTGCATTGATGGATTTGCCCTTTGATGGGTCATGATTGTTTGGCAAGAAGGCTGACGCTGCTTTAGAACGTTTTAAAGACAGCAGGGCTACTGCAAAATCATTAGGTCTTCAGTCCAGGGGTACTCCTGGTAGGCGTTTCAGAGGATTTGGCAGGTCTTCCTTTCGAACCTACAAACCATCTCCGCAGCAGCAGCAAAATACGCTGTACAAGTCGTACAGAGGCAGGCAAAGGGCTCGTCCTAGAGGTCGTCAAGCATTCTCCTCCTCCTCTTCCCAGCCCTCTACCACCGCAGCAAAGCAGCCCTAGATCCGCCATTCCGGATCATGTGGGCCCAGTGGGGGGCCGGCTTAGCCATTTTCTGCGAAATTGGGAATTGATTACATCAGATCTTTGGGTTCTCAATCTCGTGGAGAATGGGTATGCTCTTCCGTTTCGGGAGTTTCCCCCAAATTACCCTCCTTGCCAGGGTTATTGTTCGGAGGACCACCTGCTTCTCCTGCAGGAAGAAGTCCTGGCACTGTTCAGAAAAGGTGCGATAGAGGTGGTTCCAGAGCAGGAAAGGGGTCAGGGATGCTACTCCTGTTATTTCCTGATCCCCAAGAAGGATGGCAGACTTCGTCCAATCCTGGATCTCAGGATCTTGAACCTCTACCTAAAGCAGGAGAAGTTCAAGATGCTCACTCTTGCGCAGGTTCTTCAAGCGCTGCTGGAAGAAGACTGGATGGTGTCAATCGACTTGCAGGATGCGTATTTTTATATCCCAATCCTGAAGTCGCACAGAAAGTATCTCCGTTTCACGGTTGGTCGCAACACTACCAGTTTGCGGTCCTTCGCTTTGGTCTTACTACTGCACCTCGAGTTTTCACCAAGGTGATGGCTGTGGTGGCTACACATCTCAGAAGGTCAGGGATACCAGTATTCCCGTATTTGGACGATTGGCTGATCAAAGCAGAATCTCCAGAGATAGTGCTCCATCATCTGCAAGAGACAACTCAGTTGTTGCACAGTTTGGGTTTTTCGATAAATGTACCCAAATCTCACCTGGTGCCCTCCCAGCACAACCTGTTCATAGGTGCGGTACTGGACACTACTGTGAGTCGTGCATTCCCTCCTCCTAAAAGGATTCGCGACATACAGGAAATTATTCCTTTATTTTACAATGGAGCGGTCGTTCCAGTCCTGAAAGTCCTTCGTCTGCTCGGTCTGATGGCTTCTTGCATTCTGCTGGTCAACCATGCACGCTGGCATATGAGGGCACTCCAGTGGTGCCTCCGCAGGCAGTGGTATCAGCACAACGGAGATCTCAGGGAGTCAGTGAGTATCTCCAGAGAAGCTGCGGCGGATCCGTCTTGGTGGAGCGTGGAAGGCAATCTGTCACAAGGAAAGCCTTTTCAACTACCTCCATCGGTGGCCACAGTGATAGCGGATGCATCCACTCTAGGGTGGGGTGCACATCTGGGGTATCTGGAGATCAAGGGTTTTTGGTCTCCAGAGGAAAGGTTGCTTCACATCAACCTTCTGGCGTTGCGGGCGATACGTCTGGCACTCAAGGCCTTCCTCCCTTCCCTTCGCGGTCAGTCAGTTCAGGGCCTGACGGACAACACGACTGCGATGTGGTATGTCAACAAGCAGGGAGGAGTGGGGTCGCAGTGTCTCTGCAGAGAGGCTCTGCGTCTCTGTCGTTGGTTCAGGGCCATCAGATTTGTCTGATGGCAAATCATCTGGCCGGAGTTCTGAACGTTCGTGCAGACAGTCTCAGTCGGCAGTTCTCCGCTGACCACGAGTGGAGGCTTCATCCAGAGGTAGTTCGCCACGTCTTTCAGACGTGGGGGACTCCTCAGGTAGACCTGTTCGCCACTCGCGAGAATGCTCACTGCCCGTCTTTCTGCAGCCTCCAGTTTCCGATGCCGGGAGCCTTGGGGGACGTGTTTCAGTTGAGTTGGGACTCGCAACTCCTCTACGCGTTTCCTCCCATACCTTTGATTCCTCGGGTTCTGAGGAAGATACGCCAAGACGGGGAGTCATATTGTTCGCCCCGGATTGGCCAAGAAGGGTGTGGTATACAGATCTTCTCCACCTCTCCTCGTGCCCTCTGCTCCGTCTCCCTCACAGGGCAGATCTCCTCTCCCAGATGGAGGGGCAGGTTCTACACCCCCACCTCCAGACTTTACACCTTCATGCCTAGAGATTGAGCTGGGCAACCTGATTATCCAGTATTAGGGGTGTCTTTCATGGATTCACATGCCTGAATCATTCCCCGTCGTCGAGACGGGAGCCTCCGGTACATAAAAAAGTAATGTCCTATAGACATACATAGAGAAAATAGGCCTAAGGGCCTCCCCTTAGTAGCCTTTCTTAGTCCTTATGTAAAAAGGACCAAACTCTCCCAGTCAGCCAATCAGCTCCGACCTCCCTCTAGAACCTTCCTGGGAGGAGCCTCAGTCCCTCAGATTTTCTACCGCACGTTGTGCTAAGGGAGTCTCCTCTGAGCTCTGCTCAGATTCTGTGTTTTTTTCACTTAATTTGGCTTTTCTACTATGGATTATCTTCAAATACATTCTGTATCTTCAAATACTTTCTTTAAAGAAGGTTTAACAAGGGAAAGAACGGAAGAATTCTGTTTGGAGCCTGCACTTCTTGTTCCAAGAGGTGGCTCTGCTCGGTTCCTCACACTCACAGACCAAAGGCTACAAGGTATGTTGCTTTTTCAAGTGACTTTTGAAGGGTCGTGAACAGAGGCTGTTAATATGGTTAAGGCCAGAAAGGAGGTTATTTATTTCTCCAGTTACTGCGATGAGGTGTTGCCCTCAAAGTCCAGGAGACCTCAACAGAGAATCTCCTCAGACTCATTCCTCAGGGTACCATCCTGAGAAGGCCCCAAAAAAGACCGCTCAAGGGTCTTCCGGGCGCAGTCCTTCAAGGATCTCCCCACTCTGTGGGAAAGGAGAGTAAAGGACTTGCTTTGGAGAATTATCGGACAACATAGACGACGTATGAGCCGTCTATATCCCCTCCTCTGGTCATAGGATCGTTCAGAAAGGCGTCGTCTATACCTCCTGAGGTACAGCCTAAGCAGCCATCGACGTCAAAACCATCATCATTGCAATGTGAGCGTCGACAACGACGACAGCGTCGACGATGACGTCGACGACGAGACCATAGACGTCGACGATTGGAGCGTCGTCGACGAGGACATCGACGTCGACGACGAGGCCGTCGACGACACCATGGACGTCGACTTCAAAACCGTCGACGACGGCGAGGACCGTCGACGACGGCGAGGACCGTCGACGACGAGCACCGTCGACGACGGCGAGGACCGTCGACGACGGCGAGGACCGTCGACGGCGAGGACCGTCGAGGGCCGTCGACGACCAGGCAGTCTAAGTCAGCGAGGACCGTCGAGGACGAGGCAGTCGACGGCGAGACCGTCGACGTCAAGACCATCGCCGTCGACGACGAGACCATCGACGTCGCCGACGCAACCATCGACGACAGCCTCTCGGAACGAAGGCCTGTCTACGGTATCAATGAGGGCTTCATCTCGAAGACTAATCGGCATGTCTACGGCCTGTCTACGGTTTCGATGATGGCCTCATCTACGATGATGGCCTCATCTATGAAGGCGCATGGCCTCATCTACGAAGACGCATTTTAGTGGGCGCGTCTATGACAGCCTGTCTACGGCAGCCCGTCCACGGCAGCCTGTCTACAGCGTCTACAGGGCCTAGTCTACAGTGCCTATTCTATGAGGACCTAGTCTACAATGGCCTAATCTATAGTCTACGATGTCCTAGTCTACTGGCCTACTCTATGGAGGCCTAATGATCGATGGCCTAGTTGTCTACGAAGGCCTAGTGCTCGATGGCCTAGTCTACGATGTCCTAGTCTACGACGGCCTAGTCCATGACGGCCTCGTCTACAAGGGCTAGTCTAAGGAGTCGACTGCTCGCCTACGACGCCCTGTCTACGGTATCGACGATAGCCTCATCTACGTAGGCTCATCTTCGAGGACTCGTCTACGGCGGCATAGTCATTGAAGACATCGTCTATGACAGCCTGTCTGGTCGACCAGGGCCTTCTCTAAGATGGCCTAGCCTAAGATGGCCTCATCTACGCGGGCCTCGTCTACGTGGACCTCGTCTACGATGGCCTAGTCTACGAGGGACTCGTCTACGATAGCCTCGTCTAGGATGGTCTAGTCTATGATGACCTCATCTACGACGGACTCAGCTACGAAGGCTAGTCTACGACGGCGTCGACGGCCTTGTCTACGAGTAGTCTACGACGGCCTCATCTATGACTGCTCGTCTACGACGGCATACTCTCTGACGGACATCTTGTCGACGAGCTCGTCAACGAAGGAGGAGATCCACCGAGTCTGTCATCTCTTTTAAGGAGGTATGGTCATCTATGACTGCGCGTCTACGATGGCATAGTCTATGACGGCTACCTCGTCGACGGATTCATCGACGAAGAAGGAACTCCACCACTCTGGAATCTCTTCTAAGGTGGTATGGAGAGCTGCTCAACGTTTTAAGATCTCCATGACCTCTCAAGAACAGGCCTGCTTCTTGTACGTCTTCAAAGAACCCTACAAGAAGGCAGTAAGATCGATACGGGTTATCCATTACCTATAGTCAGAAGAGGTAAGGGTCCGGTAGTACCCCTCCTCTGTATCACTGGTGATCCCTCTGTTGGAGAAGAAGTATAAGGCGCCAGATACAGCACCGGCGTGCTTAACAGGAACTTTCTAAGCCGGACTCCGTAGTGCCACAGGCGGCCTAGAAAAACTCCAGGGATCCTTCGGCCCCGTTGTCACCTCCTCCTGATAAGGAGGGTCTAAGAGTGGACAACCTTACGAACAGGTTTTCCTCTGTGAACGTTCTAGCGCTCTTGGTACGCTAGCATGGAACATTGTGGGCACACTGGCCCCATACCAGCCGGAATTACCAGACTCATCCGAAGAGGAAGTTAGGTGGATTCTGCTGAGGCGAGGCATTGGCGTCAAACCATAGACTGCGCGAGGAATATCGCTATGACAGGGTTCCGCAAGTGGCTGGACCTGCAGTCTTGCGGATCCAAGGAGGGCCCTTTCCGTCCTGAGGTGCAAACTACGTTTGTGGACGGGCCAGATGAGGGCCAGTCACTATTGGCACGAAAAGTTAACGAAACAGACAATGCGAGAGCTTTGGACACTCTTCAGTATATGAACCAGTCCTTTAGTACAACGGGAGGAAGAAGAAGGTCTTCCCTCAAAGGAAATTATCAATTCCAATCTTCCTGCTCTTCAGGCCAGAGTAGACCACAATGCCTTCAGTCGCCGACAATAGCAAAACAAGCACCCATCTTCTGAGAAATTGTCTTCTCATGGAACGGGCAGCGGAGCTATCAAGGTATACAGCTGCATCTACGTCTGGATTATGCTGTAGAAAGGAGCTATAGCGAGTGTTCCTCCTCCTCAAAGGAGCTGTAGCGAGAGTACCTCCTCCTCATAAGGGAACTGGTTTTTTTTGTTCCCGCTTCCTTTTTAAATCCAGAAAACAGATAGGAGGAGGAGACCAACCTTGGGCTTCAGAGACTTCAACACCCTCCTAAAAGAGGCAGTTGTTTCGCATGGTAATCCATGAGGTCCAGCAAACAGGACGTTTACTTCCATATCCCACTTCACAGGAATCGCTAAAAGTACTTACGATTTGCAGTAGTGGGCAGACATTTACGGTTCCGCGTTCTGCCTTTCGAGCTCAAGTCTGCACCACACATATTCACGAAATACAGTTCCCTGGGAGCGACATAACTAGGACACCAAGTCTTCGGTATCTGAAGGACTGCCTGCTCAAGGCTTCATCCTTAAAAGACGTGTCCAGGTCTCCCAACGCCTGTTCAGGTTTCGATGCTGGATCTCATCCTCAATCAGGAAAAATCGGTCCTGAAACCTTCTCACTACATCAGTTTCCTAGGTACATCAGTTTCCTAGGTATAACCCTGGCCACACGGTCAGCAAAGGTTTTCCCATCAGAGAGTGATAGTGTATCCTCCTGGTTCCTCGCTCTCAACTACGAACGAGACCTCTACAAGAGGCGCTATCGAAGCAGTGGTTACAATCTACAGGGTCATCTTGCCACATAAAAGAGAATCCTCACATGGCCGGAGTCCTACAATGAGGAATATCCTCTCAAAAACTGTCTCAAGGCTTGTCACTCCTACTTCCGGCGGTTCCTCACGTCGTCACAAAATGCGGAAGGTAGTCTCCTATGGAGAAGACACTACATATCAATCTGCCTGAACTGCTGACGGTCTTCCTGGGCCTTCAAGATTGCCTACCAAGAATAAGACGAACAATGGGCTCACCTATGCGCTCAGCAGGCAGAAACCATTGTAACAGGGAGCTGGACCAACAAATCATTGGCCCCATCTTCTCCAGATAAAACACGCCGCAAATGGATCTAATTGCGACGTGAATGAAAGCCGGATGCCCACACTTCCGTAATTGGCTAGGGAACGCATTTCCAACCGCATGGCGCAATGTCTTTGCGTAGGCCTTTCCACCATTCCCGATGCTCCCATTGTCCTCAAGACACGGTTGGTGGAGCCTTGTATTCTGATTTTAATAGCCCCAATTGGGCCGAGGCGACATTGGTTCACAGAACTCCACCACCTATCCCTGTAGCCGCCGATCCACCGGCGGCAGTATCTATCTCTGCTACTATGATCGATAATGCAGTTCGACATCAGGGTCTGAAGTCTCTCTGGTTGGTCGCCTGACCCCTGACACAAGACTGAGTTCAGAGTTCCACAATCGGAATAATCCACAGGACTGTTGACATTCTTGCCAGAGCAAGTGCGGATAGCACATGAACATATTCCTGGAAAGGGAAGCGCTTTGTGTCTGCGGTGTCGACCGCAGCAATAGGCTTTTCTCAACATCACTGGTGCAAATATTGCCTTCTCTATCCATTACAGTACATTTAACAGTGCTATCTCGTTATAAAAGAATTCAAACGAGCCCATCGCAATGGTCAAGCGGGTTGCTTAAGCAAGTTCTGAAACGTTTATATAGATCTTTCCCGCCAGTAAGGATGTTGCCACCTCCTGGCATCTCAATGTGGTTCTTACCAAGCTCATGAAACATCCGTTCAACCAGTACACGGAGCTGACCCAAAGTATGTCTCGTGAACAATCCCCACTAAGAGTCAGTGGGCTACAGGCGGTTTTCTATCCAGAAGAGCGAGCGAGCTCCAAGCTCTGTCCATTCAGGAACCGCACATGCAGTTTTTCTGCTAGTCCATTCGGAACCGCACATGCAGTTCAGGAAGGCTAGCATGGTGCTGAGACCGAACCCAAAATTCATTCCAAAGGTGCCTCAGCCTTTCATCTCAATGGGCCAGTAATCCTTCAATCTTTCTTGCGAACCCTTCAACCGCAGCAGGAAGGGCTCTACATTCTTTAGATCTCAAAGATGTCTCAGGTTCTACCTAGATAAGTCTAAGACTTTCAGAAACTCTTCACAACTGTTCGTGACATACAGCAGCCCAAGAATGGGCCTGTCCCTCACGAAACAAAGCATCTCAAGATGGATCTCATCAACGATTGCATTCTGCCATGACCAGGCCGGACGGCCTTTGACTGATCAGGTCACTGCACATTCCACCAGGACGATGTCCACGTCAGCAGCACTCTTCGCGGGGGTGCCAATCTTGGACATTGGCAGAGCGGCGACCTGGAAGTCACCGCACACTTTCTCCAGCCACTACTGCCTGGATATCGAACTTCAGAAGGATATGGCAGTGGGTCAAGCGGTGCTTCGCCATCTCTTTCAGTGAGGTGAGCCTTCCTACTTCCCGCCATCCAGGTATGCACATTCCTTGCTCTTGTGATACTATATGTGATGTTATATGCATTGTCTAACATGACTGCAGAACTGATTTACATCACAAATGTGCATATCTGACTGCTAACTATTCTGATTCAGGCATGTGAATCCATGAAAGACACCCCTAATACTGGATAAGAAATGCGTTACTTACCTGTAACAGCAGTTATCCAGTATTGGTGTCTTTCATGGATTCACATGCAACCCTCCCGCCTCCCCGGGAAGGTCTCACATCCCTCTCTGACAACATTACGCCTACCTAGCTGGGTGCGTACGAAAATCTGAGGGACTGAGGCTCCTCCCAGGAAGGTTCTAGAGGGAGGTCGGAGCTGATTGGCTGACTGGGAGAGTTTGGTCCTTTTTACATAAGGACTAAGAAAGGCTACTAAGGGGAGGCCCTTAGGCCTATTTTCTCTATGTATGTCTATAGGACATTACTTTTTTATGTACCGGAGGCTCCCGTCTCGACGACGGGGAATGATTCAGGCATGTGAATCCATGAAAGACACCAATACTGGATAACTGCTGTTACAGGTAAGTAACGCATTTCTTTCCTTTTCTCTCCCGCATGATGTGGTGGATGTCATCTTATCGGCCAGGCGTGACTCCACTAAGTTCATTTATTCTTATAGATGGTCTAAATGTGTTGCTTGGTGCGGGGAGAAGTCTGTTGACCCTTTAAGGGTTTGTTTGTCCAATATACTTCAATTTGCACTTTCGTTGGCCCAGCAGGGTTTTGCGGTGGCAACTATCAAAGGTTATCTATCGGCCTTTCTTTGTTTGCCGGACCAGCCCTCTTTGTTTAAATCTCCTGTTGTATTGCGTTTCATTAAGGGCCTTTCCAATAGATTTCCTCCTACACCTTTTATTGTACTTCAATGGGACTTGAACCTTGTTCTTATGTTCTTTATGGGCTCGCCTTTCGAACCTTTACACTCATGTCCCTTGAGACTTTTGTCTTTTAATACTATTTTTCTGGTGGCAATTACATCGGCAAGGAGGGTAAGTGAGCTTCAAGCTCTTAGTTCAAAGCCCCCGTTTTTATCCATTCATGCTGAAAGAATCGTTCTCAGGACCAGGACTGCTTTTCTGCCTAAGGTGGTAACTCCCTTCCATCTGGGGCAGTCCGTTACCCTCCCTACCTTTTTATCCTCCCCCTCACCCTTCCGAGGAGGAGGAGAGACTTCACCGCTTGGACCCTAAAAGGGCGGTGAGATTTTACCTGGACAGGACAAGGGAGTTCAGGTTGGATGACCAGCTGTTTGTCGGATTTGCTGGCTGCAGGAAGGGGAAGGCGGTGCTCAAGCGCACGCTCTCGCGATGGATTATCCTCTGCATTAAGATCTGCTACGCTCTGGCGGGTAAGGAGCCTCCAGAGGGTATAAGAGCTCATTCCACTAGAGCAAAGTGTTCTACATCTGCCTTGTCCAGGGGTGTACCTGTTGAGGACATTTGTAGAGCGGCGACTTGGGCCTCCCTCCACACATTCGCGAAGCATTACTGCTTAGATACCGAGGTGAGGAGGGAGGGCCACTTTGCGCGTGCTGTCCTCCAGGATTTTCTGGTGTAGAAGTGTGGACACCCTCCTCCGGGAGTGGGGACTGCTGTGGGACTCTATTCTCAAGGTGAGGAATCCACTGGCAGATGTATCTATCAGAAGAACAAGTTACTTACCTTCGGTAACGCTTTTTCTGGTAGATACAGTATCTGCCTGTGGATTTCTCACTGACCCACCCGCCTCCCCGTTGTCCACTCTTCTATACCAGGGTTTCTGTAATGTATATATATTTTATTGTCAAGGAAATGTTTTGTTTCATTTCCTTCACACTGTGTGTGTTATCTTGGCAATTATGTACTGTGTATACATCTACTGTCATTGGTCCGTCTGTGTGCCTCGAAGTCACGGAAAAAAGGGCGGAACTGATGTCATCACGCTGGTGTGGACCTATTATGGTGTCGGTGACGTCAGCGAAGTCGCGCGCAATGCTGTGCCTCTATGACGTCGTCCACGTCGGCGCGAAGCTACAAAAAGAATTTCCGAATGTTGCTGACGCAAGGGGATATTCACAAGGTGAGGAATCCACAGGCAGATACCGTATCTACCAGAAAAAGCATTACCGAAGGTAAGTAACTTGTTCTTTTCGAGGCGCCCATAGTGCTACTTTTGTTGGGCATGAATTGGATGAAGGGTGTTAGGGAAGAGGCCAGCTTCTAAGATCTCCCTTCCCCATGGGCTCTGACCAGTCCTGGTTCTTTGTTTGCATCTGTTCTGTTGAGTTTTCTGTCTGCACTGTAAATCCACCCTCCTGCTCCTGGTTCGTGTGTTGTGCTCACTACCTGTTGCTATTCCCTCTTCCTAGGAACCAGGTGACGTGCCTGTCCGTCTCCATGGATGGTCACCTGCTGCTGTCCGGGTCTCACGATGAGACAGTCCGGCTGTGGGACGTCCAGAGCAAGCAGTGTCTCCGGACTGTGGCGCACAAAGGTGAATGGGGTGCACAGGGGTCGGTGTGGGGGGTCCGATGTGTGTTTGTGTAGCGCCTCGCCAGAGCACAGGAGCTTGCTATGGTTACTGGGGGTGCAAGGAGCTGTATGTTTGCAAAGAACAGGTTGCAGATACAACCTCGCTTGGCGCTGTAGCTCCCGGGGTAGTGCGTAACTTCACGTAACCCTTGTACCTGTCTGGCATCTGTCCACTAACCCACACTGCCGCAGTTTAGTGATTTCTTTGCCTTGTCTAGGGTGGAGCACCGCTGTCCAGTGGTGGTCCCCTACAGACGGCCAGTTTGGCTTCAGAAGCCTCTTGGCTAATAACTGGAGCCTGACTTGCAGAGTTGTGGAGAGCGCACCCCGGAGGGCCGCCTCTGATGTTCTGCTTCTTCAGCGGAGCTGGGGCTGAATGAGTAAGTAGGTTAATGTTCTGTCGCTCTGGGAGCTTTGATCCATACAGTTCCCGGAGGGTCTCCATCTTCACGTCTTGGCTGAATGTTAACTCACTTTCTGGCACTGCCCCTTCCGTCGCTGGAGGGCAGACTTTCATTCCCCTCCTTCGGTCTCTTGAGGGGCGGGCTCGTCCAGGCTCTTTCTGTTTGGTTTTCACCATTGTCAGTCTCAGAAGATATTGACTTTATATTGATTCCGTACTTGAGCTGGAGGCCAGTGCACCACCTACTCCACCGCAGTAAAGGAGGAGCATACATTACGCCTCCAGCTCTCATGGAGGTAGGGTGTGCTCTCGTGGAGGTAGGGTGTGCTCTCGTGGAGGTAGGGGGTGCTCTCGTGGAGGTAGGGGGGGTGCTCTCGTGGAGGTAGGGGGGGTGCTCTCGTGGAGGTAGGGTGTGCTCTCGTGGAGGTAGGGTGTGCTCTCGTGGAGGTAGGGTGTGCTCTCGTGGAGGTAGGGTGTGCTCTCGTGGAGGTAGGGTGTGCTCTCGTGGAGGTAGGGTGTGCTCTCGTGGAGGTAGGGTGTGCTCTCGTGGAGGTAGGGTGTGCTCTCGTGGAGGTAGGGTGTGCTCTCGTGGAGGTAGGGTGTGCTCTCGTGGAGGTAGGGTGTGCTCTCGTGGAGGTAGGGTGTGCTCTCGTGGAGGTAGGGTGTGCTCTCGTGGAGGTAGGGTGTGCTCTCGTGGAGGTAGGGTGTGCTCTCGTGGAGGTAGGGTGTGCTCTCGTGGAGGTAGGGTGTGCTCTCGTGGAGGTAGGGTGTGCTCTCGTGGAGGTAGGGTGTGGTCTCGTGGAGGTAGGGTGTGGTCTCGTGGAGGTGGGGTGTGCTCTCGTGGAGGTAGGGTGTGCTCTCGTGGAGGTAGGGTGTGCTCTCGTGGAGGTAGGGTGTGCTCTCGTGGAGGTAGGGTGTGCTCTCGTGGAGGTAGGGTGTGCTCTCGTGGAGGTAGGGTGTGCTCTCGTGGAGGTAGGGTGTGCTCTCGTGGAGGTAGGGTGTGCTCTCAAGTGCTTGCATTATTTTCGTTCAGTCGTCCTTTGTTAGTGATCAGCGAGGCGTCGGAGCCATTGGAGAGTGACAACTGAAGAAGGGTCCACGTGCTGTGTGTAGCCGAAGCCTGACCCCCTGGGGTGACCCCTCAGCTGCTGACCCCCTGAGGCAGGTTCTGGGCGGTGCACCTACTGGTTCACCTTGTTGATGCACAGACCGTTCTCGGAGGCCTGGGATAGCGCTCCCTAGCGGTGGGGTGCCCTCTCCGCGAGAGCCTTAAGATGTAGAGTTCCCAGTTCACCCTCTGCAGTGGGACTTAATGTCACGCAGCCTTCTTTCTCCACGCCTGCACAGGGCACAGTACTACTGATGTATCTGGATGTGTGTCGTAGATGGCGGGAGGGGGTTCTGCGCACTTCAGAGTAAGCGCAGACCCTCTTATTGGCCTGGTGGTGTGGCGTGGTGATAGCGCCTGGAGTAGCAGTCCCCATTGCCTCCTGTGATGATCCAGCTCTGACACCAGCAGGCTGCAGTGCCCTTCCCAGGTGGCTGTGGACGGAGTCCTGGGAGCCTGCTCTGCGGGTCTCCTGTGCAGCTGGAGCTGCAGGGCGCCGTCTCACTGCGCCAACCGAGAGAACTGCTCCCTGCCTTTGGAGTGCACATACTGGGGCGCGGCCCACAGCTCCCTTGTGGGAGTGGCGGAGCTTACAGCTCCCTTGCAAAGGTGGAGGGCCTCACACCTACATTGGAGAGGGGCTCCCTGGGGGAGGGTGGAAGTGGCTCCCTTGAGGGAGTGCGGAGGGGCTCCTGGCTCCTTTTGAGGGGGGGCTCTCCTGCCTCCTTTGGGGGGGTGCGGAGGGCTCCCTGCTGCTTTTCGGGGGGGGGGGGGAGCAGAGAAGCTCCCGGCTCCCTTGTGTAGGCATAGGGCCTTGCATCTCCCTAGGGGAGGCGAAGAGGCTTGTGGATATGGTGGAGAGGTCTTGTGTCCCACAGCTCACTTCTAAACCTAGCCAGCGTGTCTGTGGACATAGGTGCGCATCGGAGACACGTGGAGGGGCTTACTATATGTCCCCTCCTAAGACTCCGTTACACTGTGGCTGAGAGTGGGGTAAGGAGCTCCAGGGCTATGCCTGTCAGATCCCAGCCACATGCCATCCACAGCAATGTAATTAATGCTCTAATTAACTGCGGCCCCTAAGTGCATGGCTGTCGCTCCTGAGTCACCGCTTCTGATAAATGATCCGCTGCTGCAGAGGGGCTGGGAGGAAAGCCACACATGCTCGCCTTCTGCAGCACAATCCCATCACTGCCGACCGCGCCGAGCACATGGGCTCCATGGCCCTGTAGCGCTTCCCACACCGAGCACAAAAGCTACACAGCCTCATAGCGCCTACAACACCAAGAACTGTGACTACACAGCCCTATACTGCTTCTCACACTGAGCATAATGCCTACACAATCCAATAGTGCCTACTGCACTGTGACTACGTGGCCCTGTACCGCTTCCCAAACGGAGCATAATGCCTCCTCAGCCCGGTAGTGCCTAACACAGCAAGCGCAAGGGCTACACACCCAAGTACCACCTCCCACACTGAGCACAATGACCACTGAGCCCATTACTTCCTCCCACACTGAGCATAATGCCTACACAGCCCATTACCGCTCCCCGCACTGAGCATGATGCCGCAGGCCACTTTGGGTGGTCCCTGTGTCCACCCAAGGTCTCCCGTCTCTTTCCCAAATCTGTGTTCCGCCTCTATTCTTCTGGACTCTCATCACCTTTCGGCACCTCGCCTTCTCTTCCTTTACAAACTACTCTGATGTAGAAAACGGACCTGGTGATGGAATGGGGCGGAGACTCAAAGTCTAGGGCTTTCCAACCAGCCCCCTAGATAGATCCCTTGTGTTTTCAAAGCAAAGACTCTGGAAGTGAAGCGCTTATGCCACAGCCCTGCCCCGGACAGCCAGACCCAGCAGACGGCTGTCGTACGGCACTGTTAACTGGAAACCACTAAATAGTTTAGACAGGGCACAGCTTAGTCTGCGCCCACAGGTGAGCCAATCAATGGAGAAGAGCTGCCCGGAAAGGAAGAGTTAGGAAAGCTTTAGTTGAAGGCGGTGAAGCGTTTAGAGGGTAGAGCTGTCCAGTGGGGAGGCGCTGCCTGGCAGCTAGTAGGTGGTTGTAGTTGCTGTTACATGCCTTCCATGTCTGTCCCACCCTGTGCCTGGGAGCCCCTTGTGTCTGCCTTGCTCTGTGCCTGGGAGCCCCTTGTGCCTGCCTTGCTCTGTGCCTGGGAGCCCCTTGTGCCTGCCTTGCTCTGTGCCTGGGAGCCCCTTGTGCCTGCCTTGCTCTGTGCCTGGGAGCCCCTTGTGCCTGCCTTGCTCTGTGCCTGGGAGCCCCTTGTGCCTGCCTTGCTCTGTGCCTGGGAGCCCCTTGTGCCTGCCTTGCTCTGTGCCTGGGAGCCCGTTGTGCCTGCCTTGCTCTGTGCCTGGGAGCCCCTTGTGTCTGCCTTGCTCTGTGCCTGGGAGCCCCTTGTGTCTGCCTTGCTCTGTGCCTGGGAGCCCCTTGTGCCTGCCTTGCTCTGTGCCTGGGAGCCCCTTGTGCCTGCCTTGCTCTGTGCCTGGGAGCCCCTTGTGCCTGCCTTGCTCTGTGCCTGGGAGCCCCTTGTGCCTGCCTTGCTCTGTGCCTGGGAGCCCCTTGTGCCTGCCTTGCTCTGTGCCTGGGAGCCCCTTGTGCCTGCCTTGCTCTGTGCCTGGGAGCCCCTTGTGCCTGCCTTGCTCTGTGCCTGGGAGCCCCTTGTGCCTGCCTTGCTCTGTGCCTGGGAGCCCCTTGTGTCTGCCTTGCTCTGTGCCTGGGAGCCCCTTGTGTCTGCCTTGCTCTGTGCCTGGGAGCCCCTTGTGCCTGCCTTGCTCTGTGCCTGGGAGCCCCTTGTGCCTGCCTTGCTCTGTGCCTGGGAGCCCCTTGTGCCTGCCTTGCTCTGTGCCTGGGAGCCCCTTGTGCCTGCCTTGCTCTGTGCCTGGGAGCCCCTTGTGCCTGCCTTGCTCTGTGCCTGGGAGCCCCTTGTGCCTGCCTTGCTCTGTGCCTGGGAGCCCCTTGTGCCTGCCTTGCTCTGTGCCTGGGAGCCCCTTGTGCCTGCCTTGCTCTGTGCCTGGGAGCCCCTTGTGTCTGCCTTGCTCTGTGCCTGGGAGCCCCTTGTGCCTGCCTTGCTCTGTGCCTGGGAGCCCCTTGTGCCTGCCTTGCTCTGTGCCTGGGAGCCCCTTGTGCCTGCCTTGCTCTGTGCCTGGGAGCCCCTTGTGCCTGCCTTGCTCTGTGCCTGGGAGCCCCTTGTGCCTGCCTTGCTCTGTGCCTGGGAGCCCCTTGTGTCTGCCTTGCTCTGTGCCTGGGAGCCCGTTGTGCCTGCCTTGCTCTGTGCCTGGGAGCCCGTTGTGCCTGCCTTGCTCTGTGCCTGGGAGCCCCTTGTGTCTGCCTTGCTCTGTGCCTGGGAGCCCCTTGCTCTGTGCCTGGGAGCCCCTTGTGCCTGCCTTGCTCTGTGCCTGGGAGCCCCTTGTGCCTGCCTTGCTCTGTGCCTGGGAGCCCCTTGTGCCTGCCTTGCTCTGTGCCTGGGAGCCCCTTGTGCCTGCCTTGCTCTGTGCCTGGGAGCCCCTTGTGCCTGCCTTGCTCAGTGCCTGGGAGCCCCTTGTGCCTGCCTTGCTCTGTGCCTGGGAGCCCCTTGTGCCTGCCTTGCTCTGTGCCTGGGAGCCCCTTGTGCCTGCCTTGCTCTGTGCCTGGGAGCCCCTTGTGTCTGCCTTGCTCTGTGCCTGGGAGCCCCTTGTGTCTGCCTTGCTCTGTGCCTGGGAGCCCCTTGTGCCTGCCTTGCTCTGTGCCTGGGAGCCCCTTGTGTCTGCCTTGCTCTGTGCCTGGGAGCCCCTTGTGTCTGCCTTGCTCTGTGCCTGGGAGCCCCTTGTGTCTGCCTTGCTCTGTGCCTGGGAGCCCCTTGTGTCTGCCTTGCTCTGTGCCTGGGAGCCATGTCTAGTATCCACTGTTTAGCATGCTGAAACTAACAGTATTTGAAGTCTGTCTTGATCTTTCAACTGCAGCCCTAGTCTGACTTCTCTTTCAAGTCTGCTCTCTGTGATTGCCTGGCCGTCCATGTTTCAGCAGGTGACTAGTGTTGGTCCACAGTCTGTCTTCAGTGTCTGATCTGCTGAAATCTCCACTATGCTTTTCCTAACTTGCTCTGCCATCTACAGCCGTAGTCTGTTTTCACTGTTTGCCCTGACCAGTCCTTTCCAGTCACATTCTGTCGTCCCTGTTTGCCCTACACTGTAATCTCCAGCCAAAGTCTTGTCTTCTTTGTAGGCCAGGGCGGAGTTTGGGGGATACTGCGAAGTGACAAAAAAACTTCCACGGAGTTCAGCAGGTGGCAGAGTGCACCGGGGAGTGCCGTTCATGCTGATCTTCCTGCCGTTCGAGTAGAAATTCTACCCAAGCAGCGGGGGGGAAAAACTCTGCTGCAGTACGCAGAGTTGAGGTTTCTTCACTCCGCGAACCTCGCGGAGTGCAGAAAACTCAGCGAGCGGAGTTCACGGCACAGGCCTATTTCTTTGTTTCCGAGGCAGGGTTATTTTAACCCTGCCTCAGAGAAGTGTGGCTCAATGGTTAGAGCGGCAGACCCTGATGCAGAGGTCTGGCCCGGGACCAGGGTTCAATTCCCGCCTCGGCGGGTCTCGGGCTCAATTTCCCCGGACCTGATCATTCGTGCCTCGGTGGCTATTCCAATCATGGAGTCCCACTCTGCAACTCTGGGCAATAGCTTGCTTAATCTCCACAACGGCCCCAGCAGCGCTGGGATGCCTGGCTTCACCTTGGGGGTGCCCAGGAGTGGACACCTCACAGGGAAAAGCCAGGAAGGGTTCCACAGCGGTATGCGTACAGCGCCTAGAGGCCTCAGAGTATAAGTGCGCTATACAAGTACGAAGTTTAGTTTTTTTAATCCCTAGTCTGTCTTCACTGTGTGTGCCCTGTGCTGTCATTTCCAGTTCTAATCTGTTTGCCCTTCATGGTCATCTCCAGACTTTCTTTGCTATTTGCCTTGCAGTGTCATTCGGTCCCTTGTCTGTCTTCACTGTTTGCCCTCTGTGGTTATCTCCAGCCCCACTTTGCCGTTGCTGTTTGCCCTGCACAATCATATTCAGCTCCAGTCTGTCTTCACTGTTTGCCCTGCACGGTTCTCCAGCCTCACTCTGTCTGAATTATTTCTGCTGTCTCTTCTCCACTGTTCATTTGACCGGCTATGCTTTCTTTTGCCTCAGGCCCTGTGACGAATGCGGTCATCATTCCTGCTCCAGCCAGCATGTTCAGCACAGACAGTCGGCCGAGTATCCCCCTTCCTCGGTTCAGCAAACATCTGCAGGGGGCAGAGAGCAGTGATGAACAAGGGAATGGCGGAGTGACCTTACGCCTTGGCCTTCACCAGCAGGTACATGCCCGCATACTGGGCGCATTGAAAGAAATGGGCACAGTGTGAGGGAGGGACATGGCGTGTGGCGGACCTGTGTTCTTTATAGTCCTGAAACGGCCTCAACTCCACGTCATTCAGCCTGTGGGGTTCTGGCACCACCAGTCGTGGGTACTGGTGCTGTCCATTCTTGGGTACTGGTGCTGTCCATTCTTGGGTACTGGTGCTGTCCATTTTTGGGTACTGGTGTTGTCCATTCTTGGGTACTGGTGCTGTCCATTCTTGGGTACTGGTGCTGTCCATTCTTGGGTACTGGTGCTGTCCATTCTTGGGTACTGGTGCTGTCCATTCTTGGGTACTGGCGCTGTCCATTCTTGGGTACTGGCGCTGTCCATTCTTGGGTACTGGCGCTGTCCATTCTTGGGTACTGGCGCTGTCCATTCTTGGGTACTGGCGCTGTCCATTCTTGGGTACTGGCGCTGTCCATTCTTGGGTACTGGCGCTGTCCATTCTTGGGTCCTGGCGCTGTCCATTCTTGGGTCCTGGCGCTGTCCATTCTTGGGTCCTGGCGCTGTCCATTCTTGGGACCTGGCGCTGTCCATTCTTGGGACCTGGCGCTGTCCATTCTTGGGACCTGGCGCTGTCCATTCTTGGGACCTGGCGCTGTCCATTCTTGGGACCTGGCGCTGTCCATTCTTGGGACCTGGCGCTGTCCATTCTTGGGACCTGGCGCTGTCCATTCTTGGGTCCTGGCGCTGTCCATTCTTGGGTCCTGGCGCTGTCCATTCTTGGGTCCTGGCGCTGTCCATTCTTGGGTCCTGGCGCTGTCCATTCTTGGGTCCTGGCGCTGTCCATTCTTGGGTCCTGGCGCTGTCCATTCTTGGGTCCTGGCGCTGTCCATTCTTGGGTCCTGGCGCTGTCCATTCTTGGGTCCTGGCGCTGTCCATTCTTGGGTCCTGGCGCTGTCCATTCTTGGGTCCTGGCGCTGTCCATTCTTGGGTCCTGGCGCTGTCCAATCTTGGGTCCTGGCGCTGTCCAATCTTGGGTCCTGGCGCTGTCCATTCTTGGGTCCTGGCGCTGCCTGGTCTGGGGTACTGATGCACAGCCCGGTATTTGGTACTGGTGCCGCCCAATCATGGAAACTGGTGCATCCTGAAGCCCTCCAAACCCGGTAGGTCTTAACTTTACCAGTGGTTCTTATCCATGCTGTGTACATCCCCAGTGCTGTGCCATCTGTCAATGAAAAACAAACCAGACACTATGAATGGCTGCCTCATTTTGTAGCTCGCCAGGCAGGTACACACTTAGAAAATTACGCTTTTTGTAAATTTTAATTTACAGAAGCGTGCTCACCATGCAATTGCGTGCCAACAAAATGAAGCAAGCTTTTGTTTTTTCATGTTAGGTGCTCTCACCATGCAAGGCTGCGCCTACAAAATAACGCAAGCTCGTATTTTAAAGCGCGCTGTACGCTGACAGCCCAAACTGTCTGTTGGTGAAAAGACAGACTATCTGGTTGACAAGATGTAAAACGTGTTAAAATCCCTTTCACAGTGATACTGGCAGCTTTGCCCAAGTTGGAGGCAATACTGGACTGATGGTGAGAGGGTAGAGGGCGATCGATCTGCTTTTTAGGGTGGTTGTATATCTCCTGTGTTCTGCGGGTTCCTTGTTGGGAAACCAACAGACCCACTGTCATTTTTAATAGGGTGTTTTTCAGGCCCTTTTGTGGAGGAAGCAGCAGGGTTCTTCACCCCTGTGCCCCCTCCTTCATGTTCTTGGTGGGTGACTGGTTGGATTTGTGTGTGCGCAGGTGGGCTTAAGTTATTCTTCCGTCACCTGCTCCTTGAATTTTAGAAAAAGCTTTGTTTGTACTTTATTTTAAGACCAAATCTTCACAATAAGGTAAGTGCGTTTTTAACTAAAAATACTTTAGACTTTCAACAGTCGACACAGTGCAATTTCTGAACGGTTAGTTCGCCTATGGAGTAAAACAATAATGTTGTTAAACAGGTACGTTCGCAGCTTGCATTTCCAGTCTGTGGGACCAGAAGTCAGCAAGGGGCTAGGGTCGGGTACGTACCAAAACTGCGGCACAGGGCCGGCCGGGTGCAGAGGTCAAAATCTGAGTTCGGACCAATGCGTTTCATTGGCGACTGGGGGTGCTTGAAGCCCCACTACTTGCAGGTAAGTAAATCGGTTGCAGGGGCCAAGCTTTGAAGGTTTGGTCAAGCACAGAGGAAGGGCCACAAAGCAGCATCATACATACACCACCAGCGGCACAGGGCGGCCGGGTGCAGGGTGCAAATTCAGAGTCAGACGCCCAGTGATTTTCAATGGAGATTCTGCTTTCAACAAACAGGCTGCAGGCGTTTAACTATAAGTTGCAGGAGGGACGCCAACGAGGTGAGTAGAGCTGTCGAAGGTCACAGGGGCACCCCCGGCTCAGGGTTGCCTTTTCACATCTGAGTGTCCGTACCGGAGCCAGTCACGGTCAAGGGGAGTCTCTGGACTCAAGCTGCAGGCGTCGCCGAGTCCAAGAGGGGTCAGCCAACGCTGGACTTCGGGTCACGATCACTGAGGAACCTGTCCTGTGTCGGTGGGCCACCTGGGCACGGGCCGTAGGCATTGGGTTCAGTGTTGGCACGACTCTGGGATTTGCAGGGCACCAGAGTTTTTTGTATTGGTTTCTTGGGGACAGAACCACTGTCCTCTGGAGTTCTGGTCTTTTTCAAAGTTCAGGCAGTCTTCCTAGTTTTTGGAAATCACTGGCTGCCAGACAGGCGTTGTCTTCTTGCAGGGTCTTAGAGGCTGGAGACAGGCCTGTGGGGCTGAGGCCAAGTCAGCTGTCTTCTTCTGGCTACGCTGCATGGCGTCTTCATCATCCTTCTTAGGTCTCGGGTAACTAACTTCAAGGTCTGAGGAAGCCTCCTAAATACTAGATTTAGAGTGCGTTTTAAGGGAGTAACAGGTAGGGGCAATGGGCACCTCTTCTGCGGTGACTACACCCTCTATTATGCCACCCTCTTGTGGGAGGGGGCATAGGTCTAGCCCTGATTGGAGGAGTCCACTCATCTTCAAGATGGTAAGGACTGGAAAGTGTGCTTAACTTTGCCTCCTCCACCTGAGAGTGGAGTTTCCAAGGTATGCACAACACCTAGCCTTTATAAGTTGTCTTTAAAGTGGGGGCTCCCATCTGCTGCCAGCAGCGGAGTGTGGGGCCCGCATTACAAAGGCAGCAGGCCTTTGTAGCTTCCCCTTTGAGCACTGGGCCCATCCTGGGGGAGGAGATCGAGACCTCTGCCCAGGATGTGCATTGTTTCTGGTACCAGAGAGCAGGGGCTCCTCCACCCAGGGGTCCAGAAACATGTCTGTGTGTCGCGGCTGTCTGCCTAAAGCCAGTCAGTGACCACACCAGGGTCGGTAGGTTTTCAGGAGGCACTTCTGAGGTGCCCTCCGAGAACATGTTTTAAATAAATCTCACACTGGCATCAGTATGGATTGATTACACAGAACTGTTTGGCACCAAACACTCCTGGTTGAAGCCATCATGGTGCTGTGGAAATAGAGTTGTCGAGTTTCCTGCCCATGTACTCCTAGCTTTCCTGGCACCTACAATATTTAATAATGGACTTAAATATTGTAGAGGCATAGCTACTCCTGCAGATATGTCCCCGTTTGGGATATGATATAGTGCTCCCTGCCTTAGGGCTGTGAGGCCTGCTAGAGGGGTGACTTACCTATGCCTTCAGGCAGGGCTGGTTGGCATGGCACCCAGGCAGGGTGCTATGTTGGCTTTGTCACACGGCGGGCTGAACTCCGTTCCTGAATGTTTCTTTGTGTGTTTCGAAATGGCGCGGCTGATTAAGTGGGCGATATAACGTGGTGAACTTATAACACTACAGACAAACATCATCCTAGCTCAAGGATACAGTATGTAATTTACCCGCTATTTTTGATTTAATTTTCTAGAACTTCTGGGTAGGACGATCATGGACTGATCTGTCCAAATATTTTGTACAGACATATAACGCTCGAGTGTAATTGTGAGTCCTGAAGATGACCGCATAATAATACAGCGGTCGAAACGCCGCCGACGCTTCATTGTGGCCAAATTTAACAAGCACACATTATTTCTGTTTGTTCCTTTTTTCTAACATGTAATTGTTTTGTTTGCCACTTGTCTGGTTTGTGATTTGTCCCTTGTGTATACCAGCATTGTTTCTTGAGCGTAACTGTTTTAAGAAATTCTTTTGCACTATGTATAATAAATAACTATGCCTTTTTTGATATGAAAATATTGTTCTTTATTTAAAGGGCTTCTTTCTTCTCTTTTTCCTCTCTCATTTATTGTCTTTCATTGTCTGCAAACCAAATATTAATGTGTTGGATTGCATAATTCTAGGTATACTTTCCCCTGAACCTTTTGTTAGGTGTATTGACTGACTGAGCCTGGTTCAGGGTTGTTGGATAGCCCTTGTGGTTCTTAATGGTGGAACTAGAGTTGTCGAGCTTCCTGCCCATGTACTCCTTCTAGCTTTCCTGGAAACCTACAATATTTAATGGACTTAAATGTTGTAGAGGCATAGCTACTCCTGCAGATATGTCCTTGCCTGGGATATAGTGCTCCCTGCCTTAGAGCTGTGAGGCCTGCTAGAGGGGTGACTTACCTATGCCTTCAGGCAGTGCTGGTTGACGTGGCACCCAGGCAGGGTGCTATGTTGGCTTTGTCTGCTTCTCCCTCACGGGGGCATGCAAGCCTCAAAGCCAGTGCCATGGTCCCAGAGTGGGGGGTCCTAGGGGACCCTCCTCTGCTCCCAGACCCTAGGTACGCAGGGTACCATTTACTAGGGACTTGCAAGGGGGGGGGGGGGTTAGAAGTACCAATTGGGGATTTCTTTTATGTAAGAAGCACTGCACAGGGGACCTGTTTGGCAGGGACACTGCACTACAATCAAAACCAAGCAAAAAGTGGGGGCTCAGCATGTCAATAGGCCCCTCTCACAGTGGGTGATTGGTGGGATTTGTGTGTGCCCATATATATATGTACGTGCGGTACAAAAGGGGGTGGTGATGGACGGAGCATCTGAACCAATCAAACACTCACACCCACTCAAAAGATCTGGGTTTGATCCATCACCGTTCTTTAGCCCACTCTGCCACCCCAGTTCAGACATGGCTATATGCAAATCAGTCTGACCCTGTGCCTCATGGGAACAGTCCAGCCCGAACTGCCAAGCCATGCCTTCCCTGGACCGGAAACAAGCTTCCGAGGACCGGTTTCTGGCATTACAGCCGTCTTCAGCCCGGCTTGCTTGAATCCAGTGGCAAAGTGAGCAAGGGACTCGCGTCTGAGCATACCCTCCCACACTTGTGGCGGCCAAAGCGGTACAAAAGGAGGTGGTGATGGATGGAGCATCTGAACCAATCAAACACTCACACCCAGTCAAAAGATCTGGGAAGGCATGGCTTGGCAGTTCGGGTTGGACTGTTCCCAAACCCAGATCTTTTGACTGGGTGTGAGTGTTTGATTGGTTCAGATGCTCCGTCCATCTCCACCCCCTTTTGTACCATATATGTACGTGGGCTGAGGGGATGGTTCCCTCCTTTGCTCTGCATATTCCCTTGGGTGGAAGGAGCCCTAGAGTAGGTTTTTTCTATCCGAAAGGGGGCGGAGGGAGTGATCTGTGGGGGAAATCTTGTGGGAAGTAGTGGCAAGTGGAGTCCCCTTGAGTGGTTCACCTTTGCTGTGACAAGTCCCTTCTCTGTGTGTGTACGCGCGCGTCCTCCCCTCCTGTGCTCTGTGAAATCACTGGGGGGGTGGGTGGGGGTGACGGTGACGGTCTGTTAATTGGGGAGTGGGAGACAGGTTGTCCTGCGGCCAGAGGTTTCTTGCAAGATTTTTTTCCATTTTTGGTTGGTGGGTGTTTAGATGATCTCTCTACTCTCACCCTTTGTTGAAGGTTAATTATATTTTTCTTTGATTAGAGGAGAATTTTCTAAAGCTTAGATTGTGCAGGTCTTTGAAGGCTGTAATTAGCATATTATTAATGATTCTGGAGGTTGCGCTCTGGTGTCCTGTGCTCTCAGGCAGGCTGTGCAGGATGAAGGCTGTGTAGTGTGCCTGCTCTGCGTGGAGGCTGGGCACAGCATGCCTGCTCTTGGCGTAGGCTGCGCGTGGTGCCTGCTCTTGGCGTAGGCTGTGCGCGGTGCCTGCTCTTGGCGTAGGCTGTGCGCGGTGCCTGCTTTTTTTTTTTTTGCAGAGTTTTATATAGCGCGAACTAGACCCGAACTGAATCAGGTATCAGAGCGCATTACATATTTTTCCAGTTACGTTACATGAGGATTGTGATTTGCCCAGAATCACAGGAGGTTTTTGGCGTCGTTACCGAGACTCGAACCCAGATACCGAGGTCGAGCGCCTTAGCCGTTAGGCCAACCCCTCTTGGCGTAGGCTGCGCGCGGTGCCTGCTCTTGGCGTAGGCTGGGCACAGAATGCCTGCTCTTGGCGTAGGCTGCACGCTGACTTTTATGATGAAAGTGAATATATTTCAATGGGATACAAAACCTGCAAAAATCGTACATTTAGACGAATCGTTGTGAATTTAGATTGTGAGAAGTGTTTGACAAGTGAATTGTAGGGTATGTTTTGGTGACAAAAAAATCAATTAAATGAATGAATTGTTAGTTTCTTTGTATGCCTGTGTTTTTGTTCTATTTTTAAACTTTGCCTTGTATTACTCTAAGTTATTGGTTATTTGTGCCTCTTTGGTATGACAGGCAGATAATATAGTAATGGAAGAACGATCCCATTGTTGGACACTTACCCTACTTGGTATCAATCTCCAAGCTCGCAAGGGGTTGTCCTCTCTGTCAGTGCGCAGCAAGAGGCGCTGCGCGCCTGTTTTGTCATCTTCCAGCGGATTCCCATCGCCGTTCACACTGAGAGCCTTACACCGGCTTCCAGTCAGAAAACCGAGCGTGTTGAAGATTTGCTCTCACCCATAAGGCACTGTTGGGTGGACCCGCGTATATCTTAAGAACATACTGTGGTGCCTGCTCTTGGCGGGCGCTGCGCGCGGAACGCCTGCTCTTGGCGGGCGCTGCGCACATTCTATGCATTGGGTGTCTACCTATATCTTTATGGATAGCTCGAACAAAGCTGGACTGAAGTTGAGCGGTGAAAAGCGAAGCTCCAGTCAGCAGATCATTGCGGCGTGTCTGGGTACTGAGGGTGCCGTTACTACAGTGTGATGTGTTGTTCTTTAAAGAGCCGCGTCTTACACTATTTCCTAAGCCGGAGCAGGGTTAGTGCGGCCCTGATGGATATGGCTGCTGTTCCACATCCTGGGTACATAGATGGAAATGGCCTGCTGCCTTGTTTTTCTTTTTTTACACTTCACTCTGATGTGTTTTGACTGCAGCTGTTGAGACCTCCCTTCCCCCCCAGGATGGTCAGCTTTTTAACCATATAGAGCGGGTGCCGGACCCGATGGCTTTCCAGGTGACGCTGCTGGGTCTGAAGGCGGTGTGAGCTGGAAAGAGCAGCCAGTGGAGTTCTGTCAGGATGGAGTGATGTGATCATGTTTCTTTAGGCCTTTGATAAGATGTTTTCGGTAGAGAGAGCTGGTACCCGGCTGTCCCTCCTTTCTTCGTGATTTGTTCCATTCCAGTGAGGTTGGTGTCCTGTGACTGGTCACTGGGTTTAAGTTGGGTCAGAATCCGTCTAAATTCAAGCCTTTGAGCCAGGTTTGAACTGATTGTTGCTTCTTGTTCTTGCCGAATGTGAGGAAATGGAGTGCATTGAATGGCGAGGTTGTGCAGCCTCGCTGTGTAATACACTTACCAACCCTTTTAGGCCCATGGGTTTCGTTTGTCAAACCTTCAGCTCAACCCTGGGTAGCTGTGGCTCTGAGCAGCGATGCTTACACAAAGGGAAAAGTGTAAAGCATTTAAATAGCAACAAAGCAATTGAAGAAGAAATCTAAATCCAATTAAAAAAAATATATTATATTTTTGTGTTTTTAGACACCAAAACGTAAAAGTTCCACCGGAGAGTTCCAGAGAATACTTTTTTTATTTTTATTTACAAGATATAGTAAATCATGGTTGAGTGAAATAACCTGAACAGCTAAATTCAATGAATTTGGCACGTAAAAACTTTTCCCCTGTCAGGGGTGTAGGAGAGTAGGGTCTGCAATCCTATGATCACCCAGATTTTTGCTTTTTGCTTCACTGGTTTACGACTTTCCCTGGCTGTGGGCCTGCTAATCAGACCTACAGCCTAGCTGTTCTCTCTACTCCAAATTGTACCCAGGTACTGAATTGGCACTGGGCCCTCTCAAGTCCCTGTACCCAGGGCTGAGGTGCACCCAGAAGTCTCCCAGGGGCTGCAGCATGTATTATGCCACCCCTGGGCTGACTAACTAAATCAGACACAACTGGCTGCTTGACAGCTGGGGCAGAGTGGTGTACTCACCCTCTGCTGTAGATATAGTATTCCTATATCTAAACCTAAATGGACACACAGATCTCCTATCAGTCACTCCTATGGCAGGCCTTGACAATCCTGAAGGCAGAGTGCATGGAATCGTGTGAGATGGTGCTCTGGCATGAGCTGAGCCTGTCTGCGGCTTTCGGGATCCATCCCTTAGCCGTTTCCATGATATCGCATACCATATACTCTTAAGTGCATTATAATCCTCGCGGTTATATGCCAACTCTGGTATCGCTTTATCAAAACATGTCGAGTAAGGTGTCATACGAATTGGAATACTAACCCCCTCGCCAATTCTGGCGACGGGGTTAGCATTCCACCCTTCTAGAGGGACACGACATGTATGTAACCTGTAACCCCGGTTAAAGTCAGACAGAGCCTTAGCTCCACAAAATGGATGCTGCCACCGAGACACAAGTCTGCCCTCCTGCTGCTGGGAGTCCTCCCAGCCCAGGAGGCAAGGACAAAGGGTTTCCTGCCAGGGGCGGTGCCAGCACCGTCCCAGACAGGATTTTGTGTATCCTAGGTAGGCAGGGCTTTAGAGGAAGGTGACTGCAAGTGGCACCCCGGTGCTCACTGTGCATAGGCCGGCTGAAACCAGTTCCAGGGGCACTCCAGCCCCTGGCCTGGGGAAAGCCCGCCAAAGGAGAGGGGTGTAACCACCCCCCTCCTGGTCCCACCCATAGGGCAGGACTTAGTCGCGTGCCAGCCCCTTTTTGCAGGATAAAGGTAGGAACTGGCCCCCTTCCAGATCAGATCATCTTTGAATCCTGAAACTACTTTCCACGAAAGGAACTCAAGACTTCTTCCCAAGATTCTCCCTTGTGACTAAGGAGTAGTCACCCTGCAGCAGCAGGCACCAACCAAGCATCGCGGTTTGTTGCCAGTCTCTCCTTCGGATCAAGACTGCTCCAGCACGACGAGAACCGGCTTCCCTGGCACCTCTGACCTCAACCTACATCATCAGCCCAGCTGTGATCCGTGGGTGTGACGAGACCTCGAGGGACCGGCCATCTTCAGAACTGCACGACGCTTGTCCAGCACGACCACCGAGTGACCCTCGACCAAGTGCTTTGGGGTAAGAGAAGCCCCGACCCTGAGCAGCTCCAGCACCGAAGTTCAGCCCCCCTGCATCCACGAGATCTGCGTGGGGCCCTTCTGCTCTTTGCTGCCAACCGCGTTGTCCAGGTCGCTTGCCCGTTGGCTAGTGGCCCTCTCACGACGCTCCACGACGACAACTACTGCTGGTCTGGTTGCTCCAGACTAGCCCTTGCTCCCCTCCAACAGAGGAGCACCCTGGACCCTCCTGGTCCACTCAAGACGCCATTTTAGGTCCACCGCGTGGGCCTTGCATTTGCCAAGACTTGTTGCCCAATCCTGGGTCCAGCGACGTCGACAGCAAGAACCTTCGTGGGACAGCTCGCACCTCCATCCTGGTCGCCGACAACGCCTCCTGGTCCGAGAGACTGCAGAGCCCAGCAGCGCCCACTCACCTGGCTGAGGTGACTTCGTCCGGTGCCATCCTGGTGCCCACTCAAATCACTGGCTAGTGATTCAGAACTTGGTCCCCTCTGCTTACAGGTTTCTTCTTCCCTGATCCAGGCTTGGATCACTCCGAACTTTCTTCACTGGCCGCCTGCCAGCAACTCTTTCTTCAGTCTCCTGAATCTTCAACGAGGGTTTCCGACGCAACTTAAACCCTATGCAGCCGCAGCCCCTGGGCTAGGTAACCTGAGTACTCCGGTGCTCCAGCATAGTCCAACACCCTAAGTGTTCGGATCCACTCTTGTTTTCGACCCACCTAGTCGGGTTCGCCCGAGAACAGTAACTTTGTAACTGCTAGCCTCCCTAGACTTTTTCCCGCCTTACGCGTGAGAGTTCCCACTCTGCACACGACGTCCACAGGCCTCCTGCATCTAATACCAGTGTTTAGAATTGTAGGCCTAGCGATTCCTAAGTTTAGAAAAGTATTACTTACCTGCTAGCAAGTTCGCATTCCACTTACTGAGTATATGGTTTTTCGTGCCCCTAGGGCATTTGTGTAAATTGTGCGACTTAAAGTATTTTCGTAAGAGTTTTGTTGTGTGCTTAGCTCCCTGACTCATAAAGAGTTCAGGGTAGTCTTGTTATAAATAAATATCTGTTTATTTTCATAACAACTTGTGTGGTGTCCTTTCACTTGGTGTTCAAGGGGAAATGTGATGGTAAAACAGCTGGCTTAACACGCCCTCTAGAGTCTTAGCCTTAGACTGCTCGTATCCATGCTACTAGGATAGCTGGTCTATAAGGTTGACTTACAACCAATCATCAATAAGGGTTGTTTGGACTGATACATAGTGATCACTAGAATAGTGAGCACTGCATATCAGGCCAACTTCTCACAAGGGGGACCAGCTAGGTCCTCAGAAACCGTTACTTCAGCAGGGAATGCAGTCTTCAGTCAGTTCCTGGTACTTTTACCCTTTGCAGGGCTTTCCTATGGAAGTGTTCCTGATGCGGAAGATGCTCAAAGGATGCGTTGCAGTAGACGGTGGGGTCTTGCCTCGACTATTCCTCGATCCAACACGGTAGTGAGGCAGTCCTGGTCACAGGGTCGACGTCCCATGCTGACCGAAGCCCAGTCTGTCACTGGACTACTGGTGGCCCATTATCTGTGTCACGGGCCAATCCTTCCTGGGTCGATTACTTGTCTTCATTGGGGGGCGCGGGGCCGCTGGAGGGGACTTCTCTTCAAGCAGGACACAGGAGACAGTCCCTCTCCTTTGGTAGCCATCAAGTGCAGCAGGTGCAGTCTTTGACAGTACAGCTTCTCTTTGCTGGTTCCACAGTGCAGCAGGGCAGTCCTTCTTTGGTCCTCCTTTCAGTCCAGTCGAGATCGGAGTTTGGGGTGCCAGGGCTACTCTACTTATGCTCAGAAAATGGCTAGTAGGGCAGGATGCGATTTGTAGCCAGTGGGCTACCAGGTTCCCTCTCGCCTGATGACCACTTTGCAGGAAGTATGGCATCCCAGGATGCACTATTATGCCCACTACCAATATGGAAGAACCCCTCACCCAGCGCGTGTGGCGCTCCCTCGCCCCAACCCAGAGGTGTGGCTACACCACCCTGGAAAAACCAGACACTTTTCCCCTCACCGCTCCTGTCTCACGTTCCATCCTGGCACATTGGAGCAGCTCTTCTCTCAAGTGTTACTCATTTGCCCTTCAAAGGCCGCAGCTTCTTTGAAGCTTGCCTTTTGGGCCAACACCTGTGTAACTTCCTGTAGAAGGGAGGTGGCACCTCCTTCCAGAACAGGCCTCATTGTATCCTTTCATTAGCCGTCCTTCCAGGAGAGCAGAAAGCTCTCTGCGCTACAGGACCCCACGTGCGCCCAATATGGCCACAAGGGACTGACTGCAATAAGTGGCAACTTTGCTGAGGATGCCCTCTGCAACTTGTTACAACAATGTCGACCTGAGAATCAAGCCTCAATAAAGTATACAGAAAAGTGATGGATGGAATGCTTGAATGAATCTCAGCCTCTGGAAATTACTAAAGGCCACATCCCAATCCAGTGATATTTTGCCCCATGTCACCTCCGTTTAGACCCAGCTATATGCAAATCGGCCTTGACCCTGCTCCTCATGGGAACAGTCCAGCCCAACCTGCCAGACCAGGCCCTCCCTGGAACGGAAATAAGCATCCTGGGACCGGTTTCGCCCTAGTTATGGGCTCATCAGGTGGGTACAGGTTGGTTCCAGTGTGCATGGGACCCACGCCTAGGCATACCCGTCCTACTTAGGGCGACACACTAAAGTTCATAAAAAAGTGATGGAATTACCAGTGGCTGAGATTAATTCAAGCATTCAACCCATCACTATTTGTAGCCTTTTGAAGTCTGGTTTGATGTAACTAGTTGTTTGATTCCTTGGATGACACGCGTTGGTCGCACTGTTCCAGGGTTAGCACAGCTGAGGTGTCAGCGTGTACGTCTGCACTCGCCAACTGGGAGACCAAGCTTTTCCACAATAAAAACGACAGTTCTTCGTTTTCACTTTTTTAAACAATGTAAAGTTACATGTTCTGCTGGTGGAATATGTTGCACCCTGCCTTAAGACTCTCTGGGCTTACCATAGGGGTGACTTACTCATATACTGGGGGAAATCTGGCTTTGCTTTTGCTTTAAATGGCTAAGTTGGGCCAGCAGTTAACCTGCTCATGGTAGCTGGGAGTCTGGTCTTACTCGTGTCCCACCCAGGGTGGCAAAACCAGTGCAATCTTTGGGAGGACCCTATGGGTACTACTTACTATTGACTTACAGATAAGCTAGCTCAGCCAGTTGGATAAAAGCCAGTTCTACATGTCAGTTTAAGGGCTCAGGCACTGAGGTCCATTGAGCAGACCTCACTGCTCTCACTTGAAAGACCAGCAGCATCAGTCCAAAAATGTGTGGGTGACCAAATAAAGAGGCATTTCCTTACAGTGAATAAGAGGAATTGTGCTTTGACCAGTTTGAGTGTCCCGTTTAATGCTCCTAGTATCCTTACATGTCCTCGCTTGAACTATCGTTTGCATCTCTACGTTAATTTACAAAAAGCAATTCTGTCTTCAATAGTCCATTTGCTAGGCGCTTTTCATGTTCAAGTGCTGCACGTGATATCTTAGCCTAGAGGCGAGAAAATGTAAAGAAACACTTCGTGTACATCTTTTATTGAAACATTCATCTTTTCATCGTCCTTGATCAAATGTGAACAGCATGATACTCTTGTGTTACTTCGCTGTCTGCCGCAAGGAGGAGGATCTACTTGGATACAGTTTGATCCGATGATGCAGTGTAAAATTCCACGTGGAGTCTGCACCTTTGTTGTCATTACTACTGAGGTTGATGTTGAAACCGTGGCTTCCTGTGTTAGATTCCCCGAGTTAATCACACCCACACTGCCCAGCACTCTTGCTACTCCTGACCCTCTCGGCCTGTGCCAGCGGTCTGACGACTTCCATGACACACGTCACATTGGGCTGATGCTGCAGACAGGTTTAGTGACCTATCTGACATGGGGCAGTTCCAGCCTGCTCACTTCTATCATGCACATTTCACAGGGCGGAAGCCACCGCCAGGTTCAATGACGCATCAGAAAATGTGCTGTGCACAACCTGCAGACTTCTTGATGTGTCACATTGGCAGACGCTGAAGCCAGGATTGAGTGACCCGTCAGATGATGGGCAGGACCCAGCCTGCTGACTTCCATCATGCATGTTACCTTGGGCGTAAGAAACAGACCGCTTCAGTGAGGCACAGGGCATCCTATCTCTGATGCTGCTCAGGCCATCGCTTTTCACCCAGTCTCCCTCTCACCGTGGCGATGCTGGCTGGATAACTGGTGCGACTACTTAGTCCAGCTCTCACCGTGGCGATGCTGGCGGATAAAGGATCTGTGCACTAGTGCTGTTGCTAAGTCTCCCTCTCACCGTGGCGATGCTAGCCGGATAAAGGATATATGCACTGTTGCAAATGCTCAGTCTCCCTCTCACCGTAGCGATGCTGGCGGATAAAGGATGTGTGCACTAGTGCTGCTGCTAACAGTCTCCCTCTCACCGTGGCGATGCGGGCGGATAAAGGATGTGTGCACTATTGCTGCTGCTAAGTCTCCCTCTCAAAGTGGCAATGCTGGCGTGTTGGACCTGGGCCTCTTGGCAGGGTCATCCCTAAACTTTTTGCCTTCCTCCAATACTCTCTCTGACCTGTTTTTGTTGGTTTAATGACTCTGGGCACTTTGCCACTGCTGACCAGTGCTAAAGTGCATATGCTCTCCCTGTTGTAAAGTGTACATATGATTGATGTCCATGATTGGTTCATTGGATTCACTGTTAGTCCCTAGTAAAGTGCACCAGGAGTGCCAGGGCTTGTGAATGCCAATACTGCTAGTGGGCCTGCAGCGCTGGTTGCGCCACCCACAGAAGCAGCCTTAAAATGTGTCTAGGGTCTGCCATTGCAGAACCTGCGTGCAGTCTGGTACTGTCACCCTGGCTGGGCAAGTGCACACACTTGCCAGCCCCTAAACCTTCCCTTAACCTTCATATTAGTCACCCCTATGGTAGGCCAGAGGGCAGGGTGCATTGTAAGTGTAAGGTAGAACCTGCCCTGATGTGTGTGGCATGTTCTAATAGTGAATTACTGCCAAAGTCGTTTTTCACTATTGTAAGGCTACCTGTTCCCTTCTAGGCCAGATGGGCTGCTGGAATTGTTACACTCTATAATCCCAGCAGGCTCAGGGAACATGGTAGAAATTCGTGTTTAGTATGCCTGAACTCAGAATAATAAAATACTTCTTTTAGTAAAGTTTATTTTAATATCCTGTGTTTGCAAATGCTACTTTTAGAAAGTTAGCATTTGCTTGCCTAACCATTTCAGCCCGCCTCTGCTTGGATGTGGATCTGACTGTCTGGTGTGTGTGAGTGACAGGGCTGGGAGTTGACAGGTAGTGATTAGCAGGAGGACCCCTTAATGGGTGGTGGGAGTTTCCCCTGAATGATGCATCAGGCTGTGCCCCTGCCACCACAATGCTGGCTCCGCCCTCCTGGGGAGCGACTGATGACTCAGCCTGCACCTGGCCCAGGAAGGACCGAAGCTTGTAAACAAAGTGCTCAGGCCACTCCTGCCCTCTCAATGCCGGCTCCGCCCCCCTGGGGAGCGGCTGATGTGCCTGCCCTCACACTGAATGCAGAAGTCATAAGTACCCACAACAAGTACTCAGAGACTGGAGCAGTTATGCAGAGGCCCCCCTGGCTTGCTAGAACAAAAGAAACTGGGTATAAAAGTAGGAGCCCTGCTCCTTGTAAATTAGATCCTGTTTGTACCACAAGAGAAACTCTGCCCGAAGAGAAGGACCTGGAAGGACTACAAGGAGGAGTGCTGACTCTGGCCTGTGTCTGGTGCCTTGCTGCCAAAGGAGAGGAAGACAAAAGACTGTTGCTTTTATTTTTAACTTTGTGCCAAACTCTGCTGAAAGATCTCCAAGGGCTTGCTGTTGAACTTGCCCCCTGACCAGCGCTCCAGGAACAGTGAGCGCTACCCCCTGACAGAGGAACCACTGTGGGGAGTTGCTTTCCCTCTGCCCGCCTCACCAGAAAAGCGGAGCGCGCTGTGACCATCGCGCTCTTCAGCAACGCCCTGGGTATTGCTATCTCTCCAAGCACCGTGACTGCTGCCTGCCTGGCCCAGAAGCACCATGAAGGTCAGCCCAGCTGACCCAAACATCGTGACTGACCCCGAGCCGCAGCTCGCAACGCAAAGAGGAGGTGGTGCCCGTTGCCTGCTTGCACCCGCCGTGTCTGGTGCCCCTGAACGCGCCGCCGCTGTCCGAGAAACAGCTGTTGCGTGGGGTGCCTGAACGTCGCCTGGATCGAGAGAGGCGTACTTTGCCGATCGCTATCCCTTTTTCGTGTGCCCCCTGTGCCAGGAAACCTTGAGGCACGTTCTCAGCCCGGCCCGCGCCGCAACGCCAACCCCCGAGCCAGAGCCGAGCCGCCGCTCGCTCCCACGTCGGAAGGAAGACACCGCGACGCGGATCCCCGCGCTGAACTGTGCCCAGGCTGCTTCCACAAGAAAAGGTACTGTGTCCTGCCCCGCGGTGCGAGCATCTGTCTTGCTTCGCTCGCACCGCCCTCTGCCTCGCCCCGCCCTCGGAGCCGCGTGGAGAGCGCTCCCTGAGCCCCCGCTCTCTCCCCCGCCAGCCGCACACAGCCGTGCAGCTAGCAGAGAGAGGCGGACGCTGACTCCCCGGCCGCCGCTCCCGCCAGAAGCGTGAGAGTGGGCAGACCGGGCCCGCTTTTCCTACGCGGAGGAGCCCAGGGGCGCAGAGAGGCCCACGGACAGAGAAAGTACATTGAAGAGCCTGAACCCCTTTCCTGAATGAGAAAGAACTGTGACATTGATAAAAGAGTAACTGGAACCTGCTTTTAAAGAGTAACCAAGACTGTATTTACAAGCCTGCTTGAGATTTATATAAAGAGATATATTTTCACAAATACAGTTTGGTGTCATTGTGTGGTGGGTTGGTTGTGATGGTGTAATATTGCAAATGTTTAACCCTACATGCCCCAGAGATTAGCCTAAGACTGCTTAAGCCACACTACCTAGAGGGTAAGCAGAGGTTGTCTTGAAGGTAACCCTCATCCCTGACGAGGAAGAGAGAGGCCCTGCTTGTCGCCAGTGTTGCACTGCGCCAACCAGAGACTCCCCCTTCCTACATTGGACGCAGCGGTGAGGATAGCGAATTTACATTTGCAGTGTTCATGCCTTAACTATTGACCATTGCACAGTGATGACAGTCCAGTAACTAAGCCACAGACTTTGTTTTTTTTGGATTTATGATTTGCGAGAAGAGATCTCCATGTGTTTTTGAAGTCATGCCTGTGTCAGTGAAAATGGAAAAGGCAGCATCCATTTCTTCTATTGACTGTGATTGGGAGAAACTAGAAAACTACACTGGGAAACAGCTCAGGAGCTTCTGCAAAAATTTGAACATTTCCATGACCGGACTCTCCAGAAGGGAGCAGTTCCAAAAGGCGCTGAGGGCCTGGGTCAAGGCAAGGAATGCCCCTGGAAAGGATTTTGAATTTAAGGATGCAGAACAGCAGCTGGAGGGACCCCTGACTCCAGAGTGTAGGGGTGCAACCTCCCCATTGGGTAGCAGTGTTTCTGGCCGAGGTCTGTCGCCAGAGGAGCTGGCGGACAGACAGGCAACCCGAGATCATGAATTGAAGTTGGCAGAGCTGGAAATAAATGGGCAACTGGAGCTAGAATCTAGGAGGTTAGCCCTGGAAGTAATGAAAATGGAGCTTGCGCATGACTTAAGAATGAGGAAACTTGACTTGGAGCTCGAGGCGCTTGAGGCCAGGAGGGCTTCAGCCCAGCAACAAGAAATGTGTGTAGCTCAGAGATTGAGCTTTGCTGAGTTGGAGGTGGAGTCCAGCTCAGATGGTGGCAGCAACATTCAGGTATCTAGTGCAGACAGCATAGCGCGCGCACCTAGAGATATGGCACCTGACTTGGAGGGGGTTAACATACACCAGGAGGTTCAAGGGCATGAGGTAGCTCCAGTAGTGCGCAGCGTCCCTGAAGGGAATAGGGTAGCTGGCGTAGGAGTTCATGGTCCTAGTGGTGGGAGGGATTCCCCCATGGTTGAGGTCCTGGTGGGTGAGTGTAAGGACCGCCCAGAAGAGTGTGGGTTGTGTGACAGAGACAGTTCGCTACTGTCTGGCCAGTCTCAGAAGAATGGTGTGGAGTATGTGTGTGAGGCGCTGGATGGTGAGGTGAAGGATAATTTGGTTAACCCTACTAGGGGGCTGTGTAATCCAATTGTGGGAGAGCATACTTTAAGTCCCAGTTTTCCAGAGCTATGCCAACACCTGTTTGAGAGTGAGTTCTCTGGCCCCAGGGAGCTCACATTGGAGGCAGACCTTGTGGTGGATTCCCGAGGGTCTGGAGAGGCATTGGGGTGTGATCCTGTGGGGAGTGTCTCAGGTATCTTCCAGCCCAGAGTGGTGGAAGTGGCGCAGAGTAGCCCAGCTAGGTCCTGTAGTAGTGAGATGGGTGTAGGGCCTCACGTCCTGTCCTTAAGGGGAAGGAGTGAGAATGGGTTTTGTCCCGGTAGTGCCCAACCTCAGTCTCAGAGCCTGGATGGTTCTTTAAGGGAACACCAGGTGGGGAGCCTAGGCTGTCCGGATGAGTCACCCGCTGAGGGGGATCCCCCAGTGGCTAGAGAACGTGGAGGCTCTGTAAACAGGGCTCCAGTAGTTCTGGTGACTGGCAGTACCACTCCAGTTGGGAGGGTGCAGAAGTCCAGAAAGAGGGGCGAGAGGGGGAAAGAGTCCCCAGTGGAAGAACCAGTGGGTCAGGGGCCAGCCAGCAGGGCTGCGTCCCCAGTGAATGACCAGGGGGACACCACTTCTGTCCTGGGGGATCTTCCCGCACTGTCAGAGGGACAGGGGTTGGGAGATCCGCGCCGGGCAGGCTGTTGCACGACACATGAGCTATGTGCCACCCTCAGGGGGGGCAGGCGTGCTCCCCGGAAAGTCCTGGTGCGCCAGGCAAGTGTTCAACTGCAGGGTTGGGTCCCTGAGTTGAGAAGCCAGGGTCAGGTGTTGTCTGACCTGGAGGGCAGGGCCACTGTAATCAGTGTCCTGGCCCATGTCACTTCTAGGGGTACCACTCCAGTTGGGAGTGGGCAGTACTGTGGAAGGGGGTGCAGAGGGAGGGAGTCCTCGCCTCTGACCCCGGTGCAGTTTGAGGGTTTAGACCCTAGGTTTAAGGGCCAGGTGCAGGGTGTCCCCCCTGACCTGGTGCCCCAGTTGCAGGATAGCACCCCTGAACTGGTGGGCGAATTGTGCAGGTCACCTGCCACAGGTGCCCTGACAATTCTGGAAGGGGGTACCACTCCAGGTGGGAGGGTACAGAGCCCCCAGGAGGAGGACCGGGTGTGGGAGAGGCCACCCCAGTCTTTAGTACAGCCGTCAGGTACAGACCTGAGGCTGGAGGGTCAGTGCCAGGATGGCATACCTGACCTGACAGGAGGGAGAGTGGACCAAGGGTGCCAAGCACCTGGGGCTAATGCCCCCCACTCTTTAAGGCCACAGAGGTTTGAGAGCCCTGAGAGGCGTAAGGCTTGGGTCTCATTCCTGACTACTGTCAGTGGCCACTGTGACATTTTTCTGTCTGCCTGTTGGGACACACCTGTGAGCGAATTAAGGTTCAAGGCTGCACAGGTGGTGTCCACAGGTGTAGAGAAGGGTTTCCCATGGATTGGCTTGGTGGACCCTGAGAGTATGAACAGAGGATTTGAAGGAGGTGCAGATTGGCGTAGAACTGGAATGTGCCCCTGCTGTTGCGGGCCAGGTCCAGGTTCTATCGCCCAAAGCAGGGAAGCCCATCACAGTGGTGATTGGTCTACCCTGCGTTTTGGCTGGAAGGGGGTTGTGTTGGACCTGGGCCTCTTGGCAGGGTCATCCCTAAACTTTTTGCCTTCCTCCAATACTCTCTCTGACCTGTTTTTGTTGGTTTAATGACTCTGGGCACTTTGCCACTGCTGACCAGTGCTAAAGTGCATATGCTCTCCCTGTTGTAAAGTGTACATATGATTGATGTCCATGATTGGTTCATTGGATTCACTGTTAGTCCCTAGTAAAGTGCACCAGGAGTGCCAGGGCTTGTGAATGCCAATACTGCTAGTGGGCCTGCAGCGCTGGTTGCGCCACCCACAGAAGCAGCCTTAAAATGTGTCTAGGGTCTGCCATTGCAGAACCTGCGTGCAGTCTGGTACTGTCACCCTGGCTGGGCAAGTGCACACACTTGCCAGCCCCTAAACCTTCCCTTAACCTTCATATTAGTCACCCCTATGGTAGGCCAGAGGGCAGGGTGCATTGTAAGTGTAAGGTAGAACCTGCCCTGATGTGTGTGGCATGTTCTAATAGTGAATTACTGCCAAAGTCGTTTTTCACTATTGTAAGGCTACCTGTTCCCTTCTAGGCCAGATGGGCTGCTGGAATTGTTACACTCTATAATCCCAGCAGGCTCAGGGAACATGGTAGAAATTCGTGTTTAGTATGCCTGAACTCAGAATAATAAAATACTTCTTTTAGTAAAGTTTATTTTAATATCCTGTGTTTGCAAATGCTACTTTTAGAAAGTTAGCATTTGCTTGCCTAACCATTTCAGCCCGCCTCTGCTTGGATGTGGATCTGACTGTCTGGTGTGTGTGAGTGACAGGGCTGGGAGTTGACAGGTAGTGATTAGCAGGAGGACCCCTTAATGGGTGGTGGGAGTTTCCCCTGAATGATGCATCAGGCTGTGCCCCTGCCACCACAATGCTGGCTCCGCCCTCCTGGGGAGCGACTGATGACTCAGCCTGCACCTGGCCCAGGAAGGACCGAAGCTTGTAAACAAAGTGCTCAGGCCACTCCTGCCCTCTCAATGCCGGCTCCGCCCCCCTGGGGAGCGGCTGATGTGCCTGCCCTCACACTGAATGCAGAAGTCATAAGTACCCACAACAAGTACTCAGAGACTGGAGCAGTTATGCAGAGGCCCCCCTGGCTTGCTAGAACAAAAGAAACTGGGTATAAAAGTAGGAGCCCTGCTCCTTGTAAATTAGATCCTGTTTGTACCACAAGAGAAACTCTGCCCGAAGAGAAGGACCTGGAAGGACTACAAGGAGGAGTGCTGACTCTGGCCTGTGTCTGGTGCCTTGCTGCCAAAGGAGAGGAAGACAAAAGACTGTTGCTTTTATTTTTAACTTTGTGCCAAACTCTGCTGAAAGATCTCCAAGGGCTTGCTGTTGAACTTGCCCCCTGACCAGCGCTCCAGGAACAGTGAGCGCTACCCCCTGACAGAGGAACCACTGTGGGGAGTTGCTTTCCCTCTGCCCGCCTCACCAGAAAAGCGGAGCGCGCTGTGACCATCGCGCTCTTCAGCAACGCCCTGGGTATTGCTATCTCTCCAAGCACCGTGACTGCTGCCTGCCTGGCCCAGAAGCACCGTGAAGGTCAGCCCAGCTGACCCAAACATCGTGACTGACCCCGAGCCGCAGCTCGCAACGCAAAGAGGAGGTGGTGCCCGTTGCCTGCTTGCACCCGCCGTGTCTGGTGCCCCTGAACGCGCCGCCGCTGTCCGAGAAACAGCTGTTGCGTGGGGTGCCTGAACGTCGCCTGGATCGAGAGAGGCGTACTTTGCCGATCGCTATCCCTTTTTCGTGTGCCCCCTGTGCCAGGAAACCTTGAGGCACGTTCTCAGCCCGGCCCGCGCCGCAACGCCAACCCCCGAGCCAGAGCCGAGCCGCCGCTCGCTCCCACGTCGGAAGGAAGACACCGCGACGCGGATCCCCGCGCTGAACTGTGCCCAGGCTGCTTCCACAAGAAAAGGTACTGTGTCCTGCCCCGCGGTGCGAGCATCTGTCTTGCTTCGCTCGCACCGCCCTCTGCCTCGCCCCGCCCTCGGAGCCGCGTGGAGAGCGCTCCCTGAGCCCCCGCTCTCTCCCCCGCCAGCCGCACACAGCCGTGCAGCTAGCAGAGAGAGGCGGACGCTGACTCCCCGGCCGCCGCTCCCGCCAGAAGCGTGAGAGTGGGCAGACCGGGCCCGCTTTTCCTACGCGGAGGAGCCCAGGGGCGCAGAGAGGCCCACGGACAGAGAAAGTACATTGAAGAGCCTGAACCCCTTTCCTGAATGAGAAAGAACTGTGACATTGATAAAAGAGTAACTGGAACCTGCTTTTAAAGAGTAACCAAGACTGTATTTACAAGCCTGCTTGAGATTTATATAAAGAGATATATTTTCACAAATACAGTTTGGTGTCATTGTGTCGTGGGTTGGTTGTGATGGTGTAATATTGCAAATGTTTAACCCTACATGCCCCAGAGATTAGCCTAAGACTGCTTAAGCCACACTACCTAGAGGGTAAGCAGAGGTTGTCTTGAAGGTAACCCTCATCCCTGACGAGGAAGAGAGAGGCCCTGCTTGTCGCCAGTGTTGCACTGCGCCAACCAGAGACTCCCCCTTCCTACATGGCGTATAAAGGATGTGTGCACTAGTGCTGCTGCTCAGTGTCGTCTCCTCACCGTGGCGATGCTGGCCGGATAAAGGATATATGCACTGTTGTGAATGCTCAGTCTCCCTCTCACCATGGCGATGCTGGCGGAGGAAGGATGTGTGCACTAGTGCTGCTGCTAACAGTCTCCCTCTCACCGTGGCGATGCGGGCGGATAAAGGATGTGTGCACTAGTGCTGCTGCTAACAGTCTCCCTCTCACGATGCGGGCGGATAAAGGATGTGTGCACTAGTGCTGCTGCTAAGTCTCCCTCTCACCGTGGCAATGCTGGCGGATAAAGGATGTGTGCACCAGTGCTGCTGCTAACAGTCTCCCTCTCACTGTGGCAATGCGGGCAGATAAAGGATGTGTGCACTAGTGCTGCTGCTAAGTCTCCCTCTCACCGTGGCAATGCGGGCGGATAAAGGATGTGTGCACTAGTGCTGCTGCTAACAGTCTCCCTCTCACTGTGGCGATGCGGGCGGATAAAGGATGTGTGCACTAGTGCTGCTGCTAACAGTCTCTCTCTCACCGTGGAGATGCTGGCGGATAAAGGATGTGTGCACTAGTGCTGCTGCTCAGTGTCGTCTCCTCACCGTGGCGATGCTGGCCGGATAAAGGATGTGTGCACTAGTGCTGCTGCTAACAGTCTCCCTCTCACTGTGGCGATGCGGGCGGATAAAGGATGTGTGCACTAGTGCTGCTGCTAACAGTCTCTCGCTCACCGTGGCGATGCTGGCGGATAAAGGATGTGTGCAGGGTGCTGCTGCTCAGGGTCGTCTCCTCACCGTGAAGATGCTGGCCGGATACAGGATGTGTGCCCTATTGTAGCCGAGCTTCCTCAGGCTGTGCACAAAGGAAAGGTAGCTTCCCAGATGAAGTTATGGGACTGAATGTGGGAATCAGTTTTGCAAACATGATCTCCTGACTGCAAATGACAGACCTACAGATGCTTTTGCATGTCCTAGGTTCTCACCCTTTCACACAATGTGTCTTCTCTAGTGCATGAAACAAGTGGCGAACAGGACAGGGGGTTAAAATAAAGCAGGTATTTGTGTCTGAAACCCAGAGGACCTTTGGTAAGGCAAAGCCGCTCCATGTCTTTGGAGCAGAGTGCCTCACCCCAGGTCCTAGTACAGCCTGGCTCTTCGTCTCCTGATTTAATCTCTTGTCTCTTTCAGGGTTCGGCAGAGACTTACCTGCAGAAAGCAGAGCGACTGCATGGCCTGATGTGCGACCCCCTGGATAAGGTAAGTACTGTCGCAGCCCCAGCCCGTCCTACCTCCACTCTAGGTGAAGCACTGCTTCCATGTCCTGTGACCGCAAAACGCACGAGTGTTGATGGGGAGCCAAGGGCGGAGGAGGGCAGAGCACAAGCCGTTAAAGAGTGAAATGTGAGCTGCAATGAAGAGTTCCCAAGCAGCATTTAATAAATGAGTGTCTGCAAGACTAGTGCCTTCCAATCGCTCCAGGAGCCATAGGTTTCTACCTCTCATCATCATGCTTACTGTTCGAGGGGTGTGGCACTCAGCTTGCCAATCCTCCCCCACACCTGCCCCGCACCCTCCCATCCATGGGGTCCTATCATCGGTCGGGTCCTATCATCCTCCCATCCATGGGGTCCTATCATCCTCCCATCCATGGGGTCCTATCATCCTCCCATCCATGGGGTCCTATCATCCTCCCATCCATGGGGTCCTCCCATCCATGGGGTCCTATCATCGGTCGGGCCCTATCATCCTCCCATCAATGGGGCCCTATCATCGGTCGGGTCCTATCATCCTCCCATCCATGGGGTCCTATCATCCTCCCATCCATGGGGTCCTATCATCCTCCCATCCATGGGGTCCTATCATCCTCCCATCCATGGGGTCCTATCATCCTCCCATCCATGGGGTCCTATCATCCTCCCATCCATGGGGTCCTATCATCCTCCCATCCATGGGGTCCTATCATCCTCTCATTGATGAGGTCCCAGCTTCATACCTGCCCTACATCTTCCTTTGAGTGTGGGGGGGAGGGGTCCCATGATCACACTTGCTCAGGATCCTCCCATTCTTAGATCCCAGGATCCTCCTTCCCCTCACTATGCCCTTCTCAGGTCTTTGGACTACCCCTTCTCCCTCACCCTGCCCTCCTCGGGTCTGGGATCCCACCTTCCTCCTTGCCCTGCCCTCCTTGGGTCTTGGATCCCTCCTTGCCCTGCCCTCCTTGGGTCTTGGATCCCTCCTTGGGTCTTGGATCCCTCCTTGGGTCTTGGATCCCTCCTTGCCCCTCGCCCTGCCCTCCTCGAGTCTTGGATCCCACCTTGCCCCTCGCCCTGCCCTCCTCGGGTCTTGGATCCCACCTTGCCCCTCACCCTGCCCTCCTCGGGTCTTGGATCCCACCTTGCCCCTTGCCCTGCCCTCCTTGTGTCTGGGATCCCACCTTCCACCTTGCCCTGCCCTCCTTGGATCTTGGATCCCACCTTCCTCCTTGCCCTGCCCTCCTCGGGTCTTGGATCCCACCTTCCTCCTCGCCCTGCCCTCCTCGGGTCTTGGATCCCACCTTGCCCCTTGCCCTGCCCTCCTTGGGTCTTGGATCCCACCTTCCTCCTTGGGTCTTGAATCCCACCTTGCCCTGCCCTCCTCGGGTCTTGGATCCCACCTTCCTCCTTGACCCTTGCCCTGCCCTCCTCGGGTCTTGGATCCCACCTTCCTCCTTGCCCTGCCCTCCTCGGGTCTTGGATCCCACCTTGCCCCTCGCCCTGCCCTCCTCGGGTCTTGGATCCCACCTTGCCCCTCGCCCTGCCCTCCTTGGGTCTTGGATCCCACCTTGCCCCTTGCCCTGCCCTCCTTGGGTCTTGAATGCCACCTTGCCCTGCCCTCCTTGGATCCCTCCTTGCCCTGCCCTCCTCGGGTCTTGGATCCCACCTTGCCCCTCGCCCTGCCCTCCTTGGGTCTTGAATCCCACCTCGCCCCTTGCCCTGACCTCCTTGGGTCTGGGATCCCACCTTGCCCTGCCCTCCTTGGGTCTGGGACCTCACCTTCCTCCTTGCCCTGCCCTCCTTGTGTCTGGGATCCCACCTTCCTCCTTGCCCCGCCCTTCTTGTGTCTGGGACCCCACCTTCCTCCTTGCCCTGCCCTCCTTGGGTCTTGGATCCCTCCTTGCCCCTCGCCCTGCCCTCCTTGGGTCTTGGATCTCTCCTTGCCCTGCCCTCCTCGGGTCTTGGATCCCACCTTCCTCCTTGCCCTGCCCTCCTTGGGTCTTTAATCCCACCTTGCCCCTCGCCCTGCCCTCCTCGGGTCTTGAATCCCACCTTCCTCCTTGCCCTGCCCTCCTTGGGTCTTGGATCTCTCCTTGCCCTGCCCTCCTCGGGTCTTGGATCCCACCTTCCTCCTTGCCCTGCCCTCCTTGGGTCTTTAATCCCACCTTGCCCCTCGCCCTGCCCTCCTCGGGTCTTGGATCCCACCTTCCTCCTTGCCCTGCCCTCCTTGTGTCTGGGATCCCACCTTGCCCCTCGCCCTGCCCTCCTCGGGTCTTGGATCCCACCTTGCCCCTCGCCCTGCCCTCCTCGGGTCTTGGATCCCTCCTTGCCCTGCCCTCCTTGTGTCTGGGATCCCACCTTTCTCCTTGCCCTGCCCTCCTTGTGTCTGGGATCCCACCTTCCTCCTTGCCCTGCCCTCCTTGGGTCTTGGATCTCTCCTTGCCCTGCCCTCCTCGGGTCTTGGATCCCACCTTGCCCCTCGCCCTGCCCTCCTCGGGTCTTGGATCCCACCTTCCTCCTTGCCCTGCCCTCCTTGTGTCTTGGATCCCACCTTGCCCCTCGCCCTGCCCTCCTCGGGTCTTGGATCCCACCTTGCCCCTTGCCTTGTCCTCCTTGGGTCTTGGATCCCACCTCCCTCCTTGGGTCTTGAATCCCACCTTGCTCTGCCCTCCTTGGATCCCACCTTTCTCTGCCCTCCTTGGGTCTTGGATCCCACCTTCCTCCTTGCCCTGCCCTCCTTGTGTCTGGGATCCAACCTTCCTCCTTGCCCTGCCCTCCTTGGGTCTTGGATCTCTCCTTGCCCTGCCCTCCTCGGGTCTTGGATCCCACCTTGCCCCTCGCCCTGCCCTCCTCGGGTTTTGGATCCCACCTTCCTCCTTGTCCTGCCCTCCTTGTGTCTTGGATCCCACCTTGCCCTGCCCTCCTCGGGTCTTGGATCCCACCTTGCCCCTTGCCCTGTACTCCTTGGGTCTTGGATCCCACCTTCCTCCTTGGGTCTTGAATCCCACCTTGCTCTGCCCTCCTTGGGTCTTGAATCCCACCTTGCTCTGCCCTCCTTGGGTCTTGGATCCCACCTTGCTCTGCCCTCCTTGGGTCTTGGATCCCACCTTGCTCTGCCCTCCTTGGGTCTTGGATCCCACCTTGCTCTGCCCTCCTTGGGTCTTGGATCCCACCTTGCCCTGCCCTCCTTGGGTCTTGGATCCCACCTTGCCCTGCCCTCCTTGGGTCTTGAATCCCACCTTGCCCTGCCCTCCTTGGGTCTTGAATCCCACCTTGCCCTGCCCTCCTTGGGTCTTGGATCCCACCTTGCCCCTTGCCCTGCCCTCCTTGGGTCTTGGATCCCACCTTCCTCCTTGGGTCTTGGATCCCACCTTGCCCCTTTCCCTGCGCTCCTCGGGTCTTGAATCCCACCTTGCCCCTTGCCCTACCCTCCTCGGGTCTTGGACCCCACCTTGCCCTGCCCTCCTTGGGTCTTGAATCCCACCTTGCCCTGCCATCCTCGGGTCTTGGATCCTACCTTGCCCTGCCATCCACGGGTCTTGGATCCTACCTTGCCCCTCGCCCTGCCCTCCTCGGGTCTTGAATCCCACCTTCCTCCTTGCCCTGCCCTCCTAGGGTCTTGGATCCCACCCGCCCTTCCCTCCTCGAGTTTTGGATCCCACCTTCCCCCGCCCTCCTCGGGTCTTGAATACCACCTTCCCCTGCCCTCCTCGTGTCTTGAATCCCACCTTCCTCCTTGCCCTGCCCTCCTTGGGTCTTGGATCTCCCCTTGCCCTGCCCTCCTCGGGTCTTGGATCCCACCTTCCTCCTTGCCCTGCCCTCCTCGGGTCTTGGATCCCACCTTGCCCTCGCCCTGCCCTCCTTGGGTCTTGGATCCCACCTTGCCCCTCGCCCTGCCCTCCTTGGGTCTTGAATCCCACCTTGCCCTGCCCTCCTCGGGTCTTGGATCCCACCTTCCTCCTTCCCCTGCCCTCCTCGGGTCTTGGATCCCACCTTGCCCCTCGCCCTGCCCTCCTCGGGTCTTGAATCCCACCTTCCTCCTTGCCCTGCCCTCCTCGGGTCTTGGATCCCACCTTGCCCTCGCCCTGCCCTCCTTGGGTCTTGGATCCCACCTTCCACCTTCCTCCTTGCCCTGCCCTCCTTGGGTCTTGGATCCCACCTCGCCCTGCCCTCCTTGGGTCTTGAATCCCACCTTGCCCCTCGCCCTGCCCTCCTCGGGTCTTGGATCCCACCTTGCCCCTCGCCCTTCCCTCCTTGGGTCTTGGATCCCACCTTCCTCCTTGGGTCTTGGATCCCACCTTCCTCCTTGGGTCTTGGATCCCACCTTCCTCCTTGGGTCTTGGATCCCTCCTTCCTCCTTGGGTCTTGGATCCCTCCTTCCCACCTCGCCCTGCCCTCCTTGGGTCTTGGATCCCACCTTGCCCCTCGCCCTGCCCTCCTCGGGTCTTGGATCCCACCTTGCCCCTCGCCCTGCCCTCCTTGGGTCTTGGATCCCACCTTCCTCCTTGGGTCTTGGATCCCACCTTCCTCCTTGGGTCTTGGATCCCACCTTCCTCCTTGGGTCTTGGATCCCACCTTCCTCCTTGGGTCTTGGATCCCACCTTCCTCCTTGGGTCTTGGATCCCACCTTCCTCCTTGGGTCTTGGATCCCACCTTCCTCCTTGGGTCTTGGATCCCACCTTCCTCCTTGGGTCTTGGATCCCACCTTCCTCCTTCGGTCTTGGATCCCACCTTCCTCCTTGGGTCTTGGATCCCTCCTTGGGTCTTGGATCCCTCCTTCCTCCTTGGGTCTTAGATCCCTCCTTCCCACCTCGCCCTGCCCTCCTTGGGTCTTGAATCCCACCTTACCCTGCCCTCCTCGGGTCTTGGATCCCACCTTGCGCTTGCCCTGATCTCCTTGGGTTTCGGATACCACCTTCTCCTGCCCTCCGTCTTGGATCACACACCTTCCCCCTTGCAGTGCCCTCCAAGTTATGGATACCATCTTCCCCTGCCCTCCTCGGGTCTTGGATACCACCTTCCCCCTTGCCGTGCCCTCCAAGTTTTGGATCCCACCTTGCCCTGCCCTCCTTGGGTCTTGGATCCCTCCTTGGGTCTTGGATCCCTCCTTGGGTCTTGGATCCCTCCTTGGGTCTTGGATCCCTCCTTGGGTCTTGGATCCCTCCTTGGGTCTTGGATCCCTCCTTGGGTCTTGGATCCCACCTTCCCCCTTCCCTCCTCGGGTCTTGGATCCCACCTTGCCCTGCCCTCCTTGGGTCTGGGATCTCACCTCCCCATCCCCCTCTCTTCCTTTGGTCCTCAGATTCTCTGCCTGACTCAGCTCAGTGCTGTCCCTCCTCTTTCTTCACAGAGTGACCTCGGTGACTCGGAGCAGCTGAAGGTTCGAGTGACTGAGCTCGAGGATGAGGTCAGCACCTTAAGGAAGATTAACAAAGACCTCTTTGACTTCTCCGCCCGCATCATCACCAAGCTATAAGGCCACGACTGCTGCCTACGGCCAGTAATGTACAAGCAGCGTCACTTAAGGCCTGGACGGCTCCGTGGGAACTGCGCCCTCCGCACCGTGCATCTGCCTGTATCGCACACTTGTCGTGGACCTCATATAACTGACTGTGGCTAGTAACTCTCTCTGCTTTCATTACCACCAAGCACTGGACCTACAACTGTTTCTTGTGGCAAGTTCTACTCCGAGCTGGAAGGTTATGTGTTACCTGCAGCCTGTAACAGTTTACGCAACTAGCAGCTCTAAACCTACTCCTGCCTGCTGTAGCCGGTGCAGCTACACGCAGCCATTTGTGCACACCTGTGCATATATATTGCCAACCAAGGAAAGAATCAGCCTGTGAACACGTTCTGAAGGTTACGTACAGGCATCTTTTTGTATTATTCCTATGTTATGAATAGTTTTCACTGATGTGTGTCCTCTCCCCTGTGTGAACACGCCTGCACACACTGAGCTTGCCTCTACTCACATGCTACATAGATATGTTTCATATAGCGTTTCATTGGACCTTGATTGGAAACCAGTCGAAGGCCACTTTTCCGGGGAGTACCTGGATTGGCAATGTTATTTTCTTTCTTGTAGTTCATCTTTTTGTTGCTAGCAAATGTTTGGTACACTTGTTGGAACACTGATCGGTATATATATTTTTTTTTAATAAAGAGAAATTGAAAATATTTGACATTGCAGTAAAGTTATGTAGACCCGGATGTCGACGCACACACGACTTTGTACTGTATTCTTATCTACAATGATCTGCGGTGAGGTGGGGCATGTCTGCTTCTGACAGGGTCTGTGATCGAGCTAGAGTTGATGGCTATGGACGGCGGGCTACTACCTTTTGTGCGAATACACAGGTCAAGAGTTGTTGTGTATATTAGTGAACACTAAGTTCCACTTGCGACTGGTAACACGATCTTTTTTCCAAGCTCACTTATTTCACATACGCCTGCGTAAAAGGCTCAGCTTCTCTTGGTTTCTTTTTATTTTCAGGATTGTAACTCACTGTAATGTGACAAACTGGAGGTTGTCACTTCCTTGGTTTAGAAAGCTGAAAATAACTGGATATCAGAGCCTTCCAAGCACACATTGCAAGGGTGCCTTGAGGTCCCCGGAGCGAGCATGCAGCGCCACAGTGCCGGCTTATCACTTGAGTGACTGTTCATTAGGCCTCGTGTACAGATGGCGATAGCTGTCTGCTTGTGTAAGACTGAGGGCTTACTAAGAACTTCTAGTGTGCTTAGAACCCATCCACGGCTTCATTGTAACCAATAGCTTTCCTTGTTCATGGTGTGTGCCCCTCCCTGGAGCAGACCCACTTTACCATCCTTCTGATTGGGTGCCTTGCATCCTTCCACTGCTCTAAGGGGACTCCTTGTTTCTTTTTCGCGAAGCACTCCTTGAGCAATCGCGTTTGCAGGATCTACGGTTATGCCCACAAGGAGCCACACTGAAAGGCAGCAGAGGGGTGCACTCTCTTCCCTTTAGGGAAGGGCCTTGGCCGGCTAGGGGTCACACGTGCGAGGGGGGGGGGGGCGCGTATGACGCACGCGTTGGGGAGTTCCATCAGTTATTTGCATAATCTGTGTTAAGTCTTATCCAGTTAATTACTGTGAGTGGGTCTCAGACACCCCACCGACCACCCCCTGCGCCCCAGTAGCAGATTCTGCCCCGTATCAGTGGCTGTTGAATTCTAGCCCGGAAGTGAGGGCTTCCCTGCCCTCCACTCTAAGCATCACTGGGGAGAGGGGCAGATTACGATGCTGGGAGAGCAGAATCTTCCTGTACCCTTTATTCCTCCTTGGTTCTCCTGCCTCTCACCAGAGGACAGAGTGGGTCCGTACCCTGCTCTCCCAGCAGACTCCACTCTCTGTACCCTGCTCTCCCAGCAGACTCCCCTCTGTACCCTGCTCTCCCAGCAGACTCCACTCCCTGTACCCTGCTCTCCCAGCAGACTCCCCTCTGTACCCTGCTCTCCCAACAGACTCCACTTAGTACCCTGCTCTCCCAGCAGACTCCCCTCTGTACCCTGCTCTCCCAGCAGACTCCCCTCTGTACCCTGCTCTCCCAGCAGACTCCCCTCTCTGTACCCTGCTCTCCTCTCCCTGCAGACTCCCCTCTGTACCCTGCTCTCCCAGCAGACTCCCCTCTCTGTACCCTGATCTCCTCTCCCGGAAGACTCCCCTCTCTGTACCCTGATCTCCTCTCCCAGAAGACTCCCCTCTCTGTACCCTGATCTCCTCTCCCAGCAGACTCCCCTCTCTGTACCCTGCACTCCTCTCCCTGCAGACTCCCCTCTGTACCCTGCTCTCCCAGCAGACTCCCCTCTCTGTACCCTGATCTCCTCTCCCAGAAGACTCCCCTCTCTGTACCCTGATCTCCTCTCCCAGAAGACTCCCCTCTCTGTACCCTGATCTCCTCTCCCAGCAGACTCCCCTCTCTGTACCCTGCACTCCTCTCCCAGCAGACTCTCCTCTCTGTACCCTGCTCTCCCAGCAGACTCCCCTCTCTGTACCCTGCTCTTCTCTCCCAGCAGACTCCCCTCTCTTTACCCTGCTCTCCCAGCAGACTCCACTTCCTGTACCCTGCTCTCCCAGTAGACTCCCCTCTCTGTACCCTGCTCTCCCCTCTCTGTACCCTGCTCTCCCTGCAGACTCCCCTCTCTGTACCCTGCTCTCCCAGCAGACTCCCCTCTCTGTACCCTGCTCTCCCCTCTCTGTACCCTGCTCTCCCTGCAGACTCCCCTCTTTGTACCCTGCTCTCCCTGCAGACTCCCCTCTGTACCCTGCTCTCCCCTCTCTGTACCCTGCTCTCCCTGCAGACTCCCCTCTTTGTACCCTGCTCTCCCTGCAGACTCCCCTCTCTGTACCCTGCTCTCCCTGCAGACTCCCATCTGTACCCTGCTCTCCCCTCTCTGTACCCTGCTCTCCCCTCTGTACCCTGCTCTCCCTGCAGACTCCCCTCTGTACCCCGCTCTCCCTGCAGACTCCCCTCTGTACCCTGCTCTCCCCTCTCTGTACCCTGCTCTCCCCTCTCTGTACCCTGCTCTCCCCTCTCTGTACCCTGCTCTCACCTCTCTGTACCCTGCTCTCCCAGCAGACTCCCCTCTCTGTACCCTGCTCTCCCTGCAGACTCCCCTCTCTGTACCCTGCTCTCTTCTCCCTGCAGACTCTCCTCTCCCAGCAGACTCCCCTCTCTGTACCCTGCTCTCTTCTCCCTGCAGACTCTCCTCTCCCAGCAGACTCCCCTCTCTGTACCCTGCTCTCTTCTCCCTGCAGACTCCCCTCTCTTTACCCTGCTCTCCCAGCAGACTCCACTTCCTGTACCCTGCTCTCCCAGTAGACTCCCCTCTCTGTACCCTGCTCTCCCCTCTCTGTACCCTGCTCTCCCTGCAGACTCCCCTCTCTGTACCCTGCTCTCCCAGCAGACTCCCCTCTCTGTACCCTGCTCTTCTCTCCCAGCAGACTCCCCTCTCTTTACCCTGCTCTCCCAGTAGACTCCCCTCTCTGTACCCTGCTCTCCCCTCTCTGTACCCTGCTCTCCCTGCAGACTCCCCTCTTTGTACCCTGCTCTCCCTGCAGACTCCCATCTGTACCCTGCTCTCCCCTCTCTGTACCCTGCTCTCCCCTCTCTGTACCCTGCTCTCCCCTCTCTGTACCCTGCTCTCCCCTCTCTGTACCCTGCTCTCCCCTCTCTGTACCCTGCTCTCCCCTCTCTGTACCCTGCTCTCCCCTCTCTGTACCCTGCTCTCCCCTCTCTGTACCCTGCTCTCCCCTCTGTACCCTGCTCTCCCTGCAGACTCCCCTCTGTACCCTGCTCTCCCCTCTCTGTACCCTGCTCTCCCCTCTCTGTACCCTGCTCTCCCCTCTCTGTACCCTGCTCTCCCCTCTCTGTACCCTGCTCTCCCCTCTCTGTACCCTGCTCTCCCCTCTCTGTACCCTGCTCTCCCCTCTCTGTACCCTGCTCTCACCTCTCTGTACCCTGCTCTCACCTCTCTGTACCCTGCTCTCCCAGCAGACTCCCCTCTCTGTACCCTGCTCTCCCAGCAGACTCCCCTCTCTGTACCCTGCTCTCTTCTCCCTGCAGACTCTCCTCTCTGTACCCTGCTCTCTTCTCCCTGCAGACTCTCCTCTCTGTACCCTGCTCTCTTCTCCCTGCAGACTCTCCTCTCTGTACCCTGCTCTCTTCTCCCTGCAGACTCTCCTCTCTGTACCCTGCTCTCTTCTCCCTGCAGACTCTCCTCTCTCAGCAGACTCCCCTCTCTGTACCATGCTCTCCCCTCTCTGTACCCTGCTCTCCCCTCTCTGTACCCTGCTCTCCCCTCTCTGTACCCTGCTCTCCCCTCTCTGTACCCTGCTCTCCCCTCTCTGTACCCTGCTCTCCCCTCTCTGTACCCTGCTCTCCCCTCTCTGTACCCTGCTCTCCCCTCTGTACCCTGCTCTCCCTGCAGACTCCCCTCTCTGTACCCTGCTCTCCCCTCTCTGTACCCTGCTCTCCCCTCTCTGTACCCTGCTCTCCCCTCTCTGTACCCTGCTCTCCCCTCTCTGTACCCTGCTCTCCCCTCTCTGTACCCTGCTCTCCCCTCTCTGTACCCTGCTCTCCCCTCTCTGTACCCTGCTCTCCCCTCTCTGTACCCTGCTCTCCCCTCTCTGTACCCTGCTCTCCCCTCTCTGTACCCTGCTCTGTACCCTGCTCTGCCCTCTCGGTACCCTACTCTGCCCTCTCGGTACCCTACTCTGCCCTCTCTGTACCCTGCTCTCCCCTCTCTGTACCCTGCTCTCCCCTCTCTGTACCCTGCTCTCACCTCTCTCTACCCTGCTCTCCCAGCAGACTCCCCTCTCTGTACCCTGCACTCCCAGCAGACTCCCCTCTCTGTACCCTGCACTCCCAGCAGACTCCCCTCTCTGTACCCTGCTCTCCCTGCAGACTCCTCTCTCTGTACCCTGCTCTCCCTGCAGACTCCCCTCTCTGTACCCTGCTCTCCTATCCCTGCAGACTCCCCTCTCTGTACCCTGCTCTCCCTGCAGACTCCCCTCTGTACCCTGGTCTCCCTGCAGACTCCCCTCTCTGTACCCTGCTCTCCTCTCCCTGCAGACTCCTCTCTCTGTACCCTGCTCTCCCTGCAGACTCCCCTCTGTACCCTGCTCTCCCTGCAGACTCTCCTCTGTACCCTGCTCTCCCTGCAGACTCCCCTCTCTGTACCCTGCTCTCCTATCCCTGCAGACTCCCCTCTCTGTACCCTGCTTTCCCTGCAGACTCCCCTCTCTGTACCCTGCTCTCCCAGCAGACTCCCCTCTCTGTACCCTGCTCTCCCAGCAGACTCCCCTCTCTGTACCCTGCTTTCCCAGCAGACTCCCCTCTCTGTACCCTGCTCTCCCTGCAGACTCCCCTCTCTGTACCCTGCTCTCCCCTCTCTGTCCCCTGCTCTCCCCTCTCTGTACCCTGCTCTCCCCTCTCTGTACCCTGCTCTCCCCTCTCTGTACCCTGCTCTCCCCTCTCTGTACCCTGCTCTCCCCTCTCTGTACCCTGCTCTCCCCTCTCTGTACCCTGCTCTCCCTGCAGACTCCCCTCTCTGTAGCTGGTTTGCTGTGTAGGGTGAAGACCCCCCCCCCCCTCTTCCCCTCCAGACAGCTCTGAATCCCCGGTGCCATTAAGGGAAATCCTCCTTATTAACCTCCAGGATAAAAGGAGCGGAGAGGCCCTTGGGAGGGGGGGGGGGGGGGGTGGGGGGGTGAGTAAGGAGGGGGGGGGCTGTGGACGGAAGATGAATGACGCGTCGCTGGATACCCCTCCTTCGCATTGACTCCGGGGACGCAGGGCGGTGAAAGGCGCCGAACATGAGAACGCTGCCAACCGAGGGATGGAGGGGAGGGAGGGAAGGGTGGAGGGCGCGAGACAGTGATGGAGGAGAAGGAAAGGGGAGGGGGGGAAAGGGGAGATTGATTAAGGTGGCGGAAAGAGATGGAGGACGCTGAGGAGAAAATTGGAGAGAGGTGGGTTAGGGGAGTGGAGAAGGAAAGGAGCGATGGAGGGAGAGATGGAGAGATGGAGGGAGAGAGGGGAGATGGAGGGAGAGATGGAGAGAGGGGAGATGGAGAGAGGAGAGATGGAGAGATGGAGAGAGGAGAGATGGAGAGAGATGGAGAGAGGGGAGATGGAGAGAGGAGAGATGGAGAGAGGAGAGATGGAGAGAGGAGAGATGGAGAGAGGGAGAGATGGAGAGAGGAGAGATGGAGAGAGGAGAGATGGAGAGAGGAGAGATGGAGAGAGGAGAGATGGAGAGAGGAGAGATGGAGAGAGGAGAGATGGAGAGAGGAGAGATGGAGAGAGGAGAGATGGAGGGAGAGAGAAGAGATGGAGGGAGAGAGGAGAGAGGAGAGAGGAGAGATGGAGGGAGAGAGGAGAGATGGAGGGAGAGAGGAGAGATGGAGAGAGGAGAGATGGAGAAGGAGAGATGGAGGGAGAGAGAGAGATGGAGAGAGGAGAGATGGAGGGAGAGAGGAGAGATGGAGAGAGGAGAGATGGAGGGAGAGAGGAGAGATGGAGAGAGGAGAGATGGAGGGAGAGAGGAGAGATGGAGAGAGGAGAGATGGAGGGAGAGAGGAGAGATGGAGAGAGGAGAGATGGAGGGAGAGAGGAGAGATGGAGGGAGAGAGAGAGAGAGAGAGAGAGAGGAGTGAGAGAGGAGAGATGGAGAGAGGAGAGATGGAGGGAGAGAGGAGAGATGGAGAGAGGAGAGATGGAGGGAGAGAGGAGATGGAGAGAGGAGAATGGAGGGAGAGAGGAGATGGAGAGGGAGGGCAGAGATGAGAGAGATGGAGGAGGAAAGGGCAGAGATGGAGGGAGGGAGGACAGACGTAGAGGGGTGGAGGGAGAGCGCGCAGAGGTGGAGGGGGAGGGGGGGTGTTTTTTGTTTTGTCAATAACTTGGGCACCAATGCTCACTTTAGCTGCTTTCTTGAAAGTTTCGGGATCCGTCCAGCAGAGATCAGACTCAGGGGTGCTTAAAAGCGTGATTTCCACATGTTAAATCCCAAAGGGCCTTTAGACACGACTGCAGCTGGAACTTCTGATTGGAACTATACCATATTTGGCAGGAAGGTAGATGTTGGTTCAGGATGTACCTTTTTGTAATTTGCTGTAAATCCGTTCAGTAGTTGCAGAGAAATTAAAAGAAATTTCCAGTTGTGTATGTAAAGAAGCCGCAACCCCTCCCGATCTTGTGCTAAGATCTGATTGGCTACCAACACTTCAAACCAGGATGTTTTAGCAGCCATCTTGTGACTTGGTTCTTAATCACACAAAAAATATTTTTTTTTAGTAGGATAGAAACAACCTGACCCTTTAGGCCTCTTGGGGGAGGGGTGGGGGTGTCCCACAGAGACCCCGCATGGGCAGAAAAACATTTTGCTTTTTACATTTTTGGCTGGAGTTGGAAATACATTTGCAAATTCCATCTTTTTTTTTATTTTAATTTTTTAAAAGCTCGGTCTTATTGCGACCAGGTCCCGGTGGCATGCGCAAATATGTTAAACAGCAGTGCAGGTTGTGTGACTACTGCCTCTGTTAATCAGCAGCAGTGGTTTGTGTCTCAGTGACTGCTACCTCTAGTAACCAGCAGAGGCTGTGTGCCTCAACAGCTGCTCCCTCTAAAAACCAGCATTGGTGGGCGGCCTCCCATGTCCCCCTGGCTCGGTGGGTCCTGGGTAAGCTGTGTCCCCCCTGGCTTGGTGTGTGGCGGGCAGGAGAGCGCAGGTGATGGAGAGGGCCCCCCTCCCTCCCTCCTCCCGGTTCGGGGGTCGCGGGTCCTGCTGACTGCCTCAGATTTCATATATTAATTTTGAAAGTAATCCTGGCCCGGGCTCAGGCGCCGGATCCGCGCCCTGCGGCTCGACCTCGGAATGGGTCTTTTAAATAACATTCATACATAATTTACACAGTTTTTTTACATATTCCAAAAACGAATCCGTCTGCTTTTTTTGCCCGCGGGCCATTTTATGAATTATTTTCTTGGCGCGTGGTGCAGTCCAATTAGCGCCTTCTGTAGGAGTGCAAGCGCTATCTTTAAATGAGTTAAAATTCTGACAACTCTTACTTTTAAATCATGTGCTAATAAATTGGAATGAGTCCTTTGCGTGGGGTGATGCTCGCCTGGGTCAAACCGGCTCGTGTTACTGGGCGCACTTTTTTATCTGAAAGAAACACGTTAGTTAGATTCCTTACCTTAGAATTACCCCCAGGTGTCAGACTGGATCCGGAAAATTTTGCGTAGCAGTACCCTTGCTCGTCGGTAGGCGTCTGCGGCTCCGCATCCGTCGTTGGCGCCGGGATGACGTCGTCGGAGTACTTAGACGCCGCCATCACGCGCTGACGTCAGTTATTCTTTTTTCCGCGCCATCAAGCGTAGGTCCGGAGAAAGCAGTACCTTAGTCATTTTTTGACTAAACTTTTTTTTAATATCTTCTCGAGTCGTTTCGACTCTATGGTGCCAGTAGGGATGACCGGTTTCAAGCACTGTTCAGCTGCAACCGACTGATGTCGGTCACCGATCCCCATCGCCGGTGCCTGTATAACCTTGGGGTGGACCATGATGACGGGTCGTGCCCCGACTGCCGGGCTTTGTCGTTGAAGGCTAGGCGGGAGTGGTCCCGTAAGCGCCTCGAGCTCCGGCAGTCGGCCCCGCGCCGTTCGATGTCTCAGTCCAGGAGGGGGTGGAGGGACCGGTCGCGGGGCCACAGTCATCGAAGCTCGACGAGTCAACACCATTCGTGGGGCTCCAAGTCCTCAGCTAAGAGGCACAAGAAGTCGAAGAGACTACATCGCTCTTCCAACTCCCCCGACGCGCGCGTTGCGGCCGGGGGTTCGGGCGACGCAGGCAGCTCCACACCCGCCGGTCCTTGGGCTGAATGCGACGCCTGAGGAGATAGAGGCCTTCCTCATGAGGTCCCTCTCTCCTCCGTCGGGCTCCGCGGAAGCGCCTCAGGGCCCCGCTGCACCGACTGGGAGTCCTAGCGGGCCGGGTGCTTCGGCCCGGCGCCGTTGGCGACTTCGCTCCCGGCGCCCCGAGCGACTTCGGTCCCAACACCGCAGGCCCCTGCCGGATCCGGGTCGCCGCTGGTCGACCTCACGACCCCACCGGTGTCGACTCCGATGGTGTCTCCCCCGGCGCCGTCCCCGCACGGCGCGGTCCCCGATCCCTCCCTCAGTCCGGATGCGGAGTCGCGTCGGCGACGCAGCATTCGACGCTGGCCGAAGTACCTTACTTCTTTGATCTGGCTCCATCCTTTGACCCTGACTATCAGGAGATGGAGGACGAGGGGGGTTGGGAGGGGTCTGAGGACCCTCTGACACGTGAGTGTCAGTCCTATCAGGACTGGGTGGAGGATCTAGGGGAGGCCAGTGGTCTCGATACATCACCGGACACTGGTTTTGTCTCCCCTCCTACTGTGGCTACGGAGGAGGGGGCTGCTTACATTGTGGTGCTGACGCGGACAGCCAAGGCCCTGGCGCTTACGCTCCCCGTCGCTACCTTGAGGTCTAACATCCTCACTGAGGTCCTTAGACCGCAGAGAGGCTCCCAGGACCCATTGCTGTCGTTTAATTAGGCTCTCATGGACGTCCTGTCGGGCACCTGGTCCAGGCCCGCTACATGTCCCCCTGTAGATAGGAACGTCGCAAGGCGCCACCGCCTGACTTCTGGGCGACCCTAGCTTTCTCTCCACCCACCCCACTCCCGAGAGCCTGTTGACCCAGCCTCTACCTCCCAATCCGCATTCTCGACTGCTCCCCCAGATCGGGAATCCAAGAGGTATGAACAGTTTGGGAAGAAGCTGTTCTCGTCCCTTAGCTGCGGACTGCGGTCAGTCAACACCGCTTGCCTCTTGGGCCGTTATACCCACTCTCTGTAGGATACGGTGGCGGACGTGCTGCCAGAGTGCCCGGAGGGGGCCCGGGCGAAACTCGCTCAAGCCCTCGCAGAGGGAAGAGATGCGGCACGTTATTCCATTCGTTGTGGACTGGATACCACGGGGCAGGGTCTGCCATCACCTCCTCCACTGGTGCAACATCACATCGGACAGGTGAGTGCTGCAGATCGTCTGAAGGGGCTACTCCCTCCCCTTCGAGGCGATCCCTCCAGCCATGCCACTGCAATACCACCGCGTGTCGGGGGGATCCCTTGAATCTTCTGCGGGAGGAAGTTGCGGCCCTCTTGGACAAGGGGGCCATCGAGCGCGTTCCTGGGCTAGAAGTAGGGTGTGGTTGCTATTCCCACTACTTTCTGGTTCCCAAGAAGGGCAAAGGGGGCCTACGCCCTTTCTTGGACCTCCGGAACGTCAACTGCTTCCTCCGGAAGGAGAAGTTCAAGATGCTGATGTTGGCTCAGGTCTTGGCTACTTTGACCCGGAAGACTGGATGGTAGCGTGGGACTTGCACGACGCGTATTTCCACATCCCCGTCCTACCGGCGCTGCCTGCGGTTCGCGGTAGGCCACGAGCACTTTCAGTTTACCGTGCTCCCCTTCGGCTTTACCAACGCCCCTCGGGTGTTCACGAAAGTGATGGCGGTGGTCGCAGCTCATCTGCGCAGGTTAGGGGTTTCAGTCTTCCCCTACCTCGACGACAGGTTGTTTAAGGCGGGCTCGCCCTAGACAGTCGTCAGCCACCTCCAGACTACGGCGACCTCCTGCACCAGCTGGGGTTTACCATCAATGTGCCGAAGTCGCACCTGTGTCCCTCTCAGAAGCTCCTCTTCATCGGAGCGGTTCCAGACTCGGCGCAGTTTCGGGTTTATCCTCCCGAACAGCGGGTTCGGGATATTCAGGCTCTGATTCCGATCTTTCAGCCTTTATCCCGGGTCTCGGTCAGGTTGACGCTGCGGCTTCTGGGGCTGATGGCCTCCTGCATCCTTCTGGTGCATCACGCCAGGTGGCGGATGCGGGCTCTGCAGTGGGACCTGAAGTTTCAGTGGGCCCAGCATCAGGGCAACTTGTCCGACCAAGTCTTGATCTCAGAGGGCACTGCAAGACAGTTGCAGTGGTGGCTCACGGACCGCGATTGGGTCAGTGGCAGATCCCTCTCCCTACCCCACCGGGAGCACGTGGTTGTGACGGACGCGTCCCTCCCTCAGTATCCCCGAGTCTCACACCGGGTTCTCCCGCAGTATCCCAGAGTCTCACACCGGGTTCTCCCGCAGTATCCCAGAGTCTCACACCGGGTTCTCCCGCAGTATCCGTGAGTCTCACACCGGGGTCTCCCTCAGTATCCCAGTCTCTCACACCCGGGTCTCCTGCAGTATTCCAGAGTCTCACACCGGTTCCTCCCTCAGTATCCCCAAGTCTCACACCTGTGTCTCCCTCAGTGGCTCCTGTTTTTTTGTCTCGAGCAATTTCCCCGACACTGCAAATTTAGAAAGAGGCGGAGTGGACTCTGGGGCCACAAGGATGCCACGGCCCTGACTCTAGTGGCTGATCGGCTTCTGCCCCAGCGGGCGGGGCCCCCCTCAGCACCCCATAGCTTCCACTTAGGATAGATATAGGGATGAGACCAATCCTGTATTGGAGAAGGCGCTGGGCCACTCCGAGCATTCATCATACCAACACGGGTTGGCAGAAATCTCGGGTCTGCCGGTTCTACCACAATCCCATGGATTAGATGCATCCGAGATACACTGAGGAAGGCGAGCAATGGGATTTTGTGGGAAGACCCTGATGACAGCGGGGGTCTAATGGGAGGAAAACCATCAAAGCCAATTATGGCCAGTACACAATGAACCTGATGCAATCCCACCCTCCCTCGGCCCCTTACCAACGCTTTACTCTGGGTGAAGGATGAGTTTAAGACGGAGCGGTTCCTTGACGAGATTGAACCTGCGGCGGCGAGGAAACTATACCTCCAGCTTCGTTGTGGCGCCCTTCCCTTGCTCTCCTTCACCTCACGTTTGGGTCGGCCACATGAACGGGACAGGTGGGCACGTCCCTCCTGAATTGAGGTGGCGAAGTGAGCTAAAGAATGATAATGGATTCAACCCAGATCTGTGACTGGGGGTGAGTGTCCTTAAAGTTTCAGCGTTCCGTCCGTCATCTTGTTTGCTTGGTTCGCCCTAAGTTGGCAGAGTATGCCCAGACGTGGGTCCCGTGCTCATTTTGCCACTGGATTCAAGCAAGCCGGGCTGATGAGGGGTGTTACCCCGAAACCAGTCCCAGGATGCTTGATCCCGGTTCAGGGAAGACCAGACTTGGCAGTTTGGGCTGGACTGTTCCCATGAGGCACATGGTCAAGGCTGATTTGCATATATCTGGGTCTGAACTGGGGTGGTGAAGTGAGCTAAAAAAGGATGATGGATTCAACCCAGATCTGTGACTGGGGGTGAGTGTCTAAAAAGTTTCAGCGCTCCGTCCGTCTTCTCCTTGTGTTTGCTTTGTTCACCCTAAATTGGCAGGGTATGCCCAGACATGGGTCCCTTGCTCACTATGCCACTGAATCCAAGCTAGCCTGGCTGATGAGGGGTGTTACCCCGAAACCACTCCCAGGATGCTTGATTCCGGTTCAGGGAAGACATGGCTTGGCAGTTCAGGCTGGACTGTTCCCATGAGGCACAATCAAGACTAATTTGCATATATCTGGGTCTGAACTGGGGTGGTGAAGTGAGCTAAAGAACGATGATGGATTCAACCCAGATCTGTGACTGGGGGTGAGTGTCTGAAAAGTTTCAGCGCTCCGTCCATCATCTCCTTGTGTTCGCCTCCTGTGGTGCTAGCAAGCTGTCTATTGGCCCCCCACTTTCCTGTTGAGCATTTCAGTGCGCAGTGTTTAAAGCAGCCTCTTGGTAAACTTTCATATGTGTATAAAACATACACCCGAGGCAGGAGTGTTTTCTCCCCAACCCCCCCCCCCCCCGAACCAAAAGCAAATGGCGCCAAGGCACAAAGTTTTCTCCCAGCTCCTGGGGGCCTTTAACAAGTTTCCTGCCTGCGTCCCCGGGTACCAGCGGATTAGGGCCTTCCTCCGGCTCTGGCACGCCCTATATGACGTCATAAAGTGCAGAATTCAGAGGGTTACAAATCGGGGAGGATGAACATTTTTATCACGTTCGTGACGTCATATCCGAACAATCGCTCCCTGGCCGTCGTCGCCAAACTTGGTTTTCATGCGATGAAAAGGGTGTGGTGCAGACTGCGGCTCCTTCTCCTGTGACGTATGCAGGGCCACTGGAATTATGCGGATGGGGAGGGGCCAAATAATGCGGAAGGCTTGAATAAATTACTTGGTCATTTTCATGACACTTTTGAACAGTGTCCGGGCATTGGTTGCACCTCAACATCGGTTAAACATCCAAATATAGCAATAAGCAACCGAAAGGTGACCAGTCAACCTTTGCAAAGGAATGCCCACTGTGCGGTCACTCGCATAGGTGCACTTTTAGTAACTTTTGAACCTTTTGAGCTAGAAACAATTTTTTTTGTTAAAATCTGCAAATTATGCAGCAAATGATTGATTGTGACAAATCAATAACTATGCGAAAAGCGCTGTGGCCGCACAATCGCATAATTCCAGGGGGCCTGCATACATGTCACCCTCCTGGTCTGTCTGCAGTTTATCTGCTGCCAGTAAATGGGCTTCTTTCGGCGGCGCCAGGCTCGGTGCCGGGGTTGAGATAACGAGTGGCGCTCCTGCAGTTTACACACAAGCTGATACCACGTCCGGCTGGACATTTGTCATCATTACTAGTGTCGGCAGCCACGTGGGGTGAGTGAAACCGTATAATAGGCTCCTCTTCTGCTGGGCGAGATGAGAATGCTGTTTCTGTGTGCTGCAGCTATCCACCAGTGACCCCTGGGAAGGGTGAACCAGGGCCACTGACACTATGTGGCAGGGGACCACACAATTGTGTGGCAGAGTTGAGTACATTATGCAGCTAGAAAAGACAAATTATGCATTATGTGGTGGTATTACTTCATAATTTATTCACGTTAACTCTGAGCAAATGTTTCAACTACTCATTACCTGTTTATCATACAGAAACAGAGTTAAGCACCTGAAAGATAACCAGTCAACCTTTGTAAAGGGCAACGCACTGTGCGGCCACACGCATAGGTGCGTTTTTAGTAACTTTAGATACGTTTGAGTGAGAAACGATTTTTGGTGTTAAAATCTGCAGGTTATGCAGTAGATGATGGACTAAGTGGGAAAATGGGCACATTTATACATATATGCAGTGCTTTAACTGGAAAAATAGAAGTGCAGGTACTCTGTAGCAGAGTACCTACTTGTTTCTGAGAAGGGCCGGTACTCTCCTATTGAGTGTTATGTCGCTCTTGAAAAGTGCCGTTACTCTCCCACTCAAAAAGTGCTGGTACTCCGTACTGGGCAGTACCGGCCCATTTAAAGCACCGAATGTATGGAAAAGGCTGTGGCTGCGGAATCGTGTAATTGTAGTGTCGTGGCCCATAACTGCGTGAGTCGGATTCATTCAGCATTCTGTCCATCATTTGTTGCTGCAGCACTTTACGCCCTAAGTGCGCCTGTTATGACCAGACGTGGGTCCCTTGCTCGCTGTGCCACTGGAGTCAAGCTAGCCTGGCTGATGAGGGGTGTTCCCCGAAACTGGTCCCAGGATGCTTGGTCTGGTGCAGGGATGACCTGGTTTGGCAGTTCGGGCTGGACTGTTCCCATGAGGCACAGGGTCAAGACTGATTTGCATATGGCTGTGTCCAAACTGTGGTGAGCAAAAGAACAATGGATTTAACCCAGATCTCTTGAATGGGGGTGCATGTTTGATTCATTCAGCATTCCATCCATCATTTGTTGCCTCAGCAACATCCTGGGGGAGGCGCTCAGACTGGAAGGTAATATCAGATATCGTGCCTCAGACTTGTACTTACGAAGGCACGTTAAACGCAATGCTTCTAGTACAAATATCAGATGTCTTGGCCCAGACTTGTAACCAGAATGCATGTGCAAAACACACAAGTTGGACAGTGGACCAAAGACAACCAATAAGGCACCAATCACATACAATCACCGATTGAAGTAAGAAAAAAGCAAAAAATATAAATTCTTGTGTGCAAATCTCCAAACGTGCCCCCCTGCATGAGCATTTGGGCAGTCGAAGAACAGATGCTTTATTTCTCGGTCCATCTGAGACGAGCAACCCTTGGTATTAGTGGAGAGTTTTAACCTGTTAAGGCAGGTAGGAGTTAATAATAATCTACTATAGGATATGAGTGAGAAGTAGGGTAGATTTTGAACCAAATATTGTTCCAGGTTTGTTGGGGATCAGTTTCCCAGGAAAGTTCCACTTCAGTCTTTATGCAGACATCCAGGAGGTTGTCCCGTCCGCTAACTTGTGGGACCCTCTGTGAGTGTCTGCATATACAGAATACATTAGTGGTTTTAACTTAAGCAATCACTGCCCGGTGGACTAAAGACTAGTTAGCAGAAATTACCCAAATTCTGCTCGCAGAATTTGCGGGACGAAATGTACCACCCAGGCCTACTTATGACCACAATTGTACCTTTTGTGAATTGTCAGGTGGGCTCGGAGTGTGAGGTGCAGATGGGACCTACTGGCGACCCCTCCAGAGCCCAGTGTTCGTATTTTCATCCAACTTGGAACCTGTTAGGCGTTAGCGGTACCGGCCCGTCCAATGCCCGGTGTTAACATTCAGACCTTGTTCCATGTGTCCAGCTCAGTGCTCCGCCTTTCACCCGCTACAACACACAGCTGGTGCGGCCCTGAGTATGCGTCTGGTTAAGAGCAGCCAGTGTGCAGCCCTCCCCGTTAGAGCTCCGGGCTAATCAGATACCTGCCTCCGAGGTCGCCCCACTCCTGTACCTACAGCTCACAATAATTAACGAAATCCGGAGCGGCTTCATCTGATAATTGTTAGACGCGACCCCTCTCCTCCGTCCCTGGAAAGGCCTTGTGGGGAAACATGAGTTTACTGCGAGGCGCAGAGGCGCGGATTTAACATTTCCTGTTTTTTTTATTGCATGCGGTCAATGAGAAAGAAAAACAAGCATTTGCACTGCAATAGGTCTTGCATTTGTTGATGTTGACGAGCGCGAATGAGCAAAAATCTCACCGGGAGCTCCTTGTAACGCGGAGTGCGGAAAACTCTGCAAACTTTGCGAGCAGAGCGGAGTTCACCGCCCAGGGTTAGTTTTGACATCTACGGACGGAAGCCGCCTGGAGGGTGTCATCCACAGTGGGGAATTACTTCCTCAGGTCTCTACAGCTCCCCGACACTGCTCTGCGCACAGCTCTAAAAGAGCTTCCTTTAAAGTACAAGGTATAACCCTTACCTGGTGTAAAATGTAACCTTTTGTGAGTGTGAGCTCAACCAGAACTCAGAATGTGTGACTCTCACCCGAAATGAGTGAGACTCGACGTCCATGCCTCCTGTCGTTCGTACAGCTCCTAGAAGCTGCGCTGCGCATAGCAGAGCGTTGTTGTGGGAGTCCAGGGGTCCTCAGAGGTCTCCCCTTGGCAGTGCCAACACACACTGGACAGCCCCTGGGCACTGAGGGGTCAGCCTCTTACAGGGCATGTATACATGGAGTCCTCGGAAAGCAGCCATAGTCACTGCCCACACACACCGCCTCTTGGCGGCCCCTGGGGTCCTTCGATGCCCACACTCAGTGGCTCTTGTCCTCCCTGGGGCTCTCAGATGCTCTCACACACTGCCTCTTGTCCTCCCTGGGGCCCTCAGATGCCCACACACACTGGCTCTTGTCCTCTCTGGGGCCCTCAGATGCCCACACACACTGGCTCTTGTCCTCCCTGGGGCCCTCAGATGCCCACACACACTGGCTCTTGTCCTCTCTGGGGCCCTCAGATGCCCACACACACTGGCACTTGTCCTCCCTGGGGCCCTCAGATGCCCACACACACTGGCTCTTGTCCTCTCTGGGGCCCTCAGATGCCCACACACACTGGCACTTGTCCTCTCTGGGGCCCTCAGATGCCCACACACACTGGCTCTTGTCCTCCCTGGGGCCCTCAGATGCCCACACACACTGGCTCTTGTCCTCACTGGGGCCCTCAGATGCCCACACACACTGGCTCTTGTCCTCCCTGGGGCCCTCAGATGCCCACACACCCTGGCACTTGTCCTCCCTGGGGCCCTCAGATGCCCACACACACTGGCACTTGTCCTCTCTGGGGCCCTCAGATGCCCACACACACTGGCTTTTGCCCTCCCGGGGGCCCTCAGATGCCCACACACACTGGCTTTTGCCCTCCCGGGGGCCCTCAGATGCCGACACACACTGGCTCTTGTCCTCCCTGGGGCCCTCAGATGCCCACACACACTGGCTCTTGTCCTCCCTGGGGCCCTCAGATGCCCACACACACTGGCTCTTGTCCTCCCGGGGGCCCTCAGATGCCCACACACACTGGCTCTTGTCCTCCCGGGGGCCCTCAGATGCCCACACACACTGGCTCTTGTCCTCCCGGGGGCCCTCAGATGCCCACACACAGGCACTTGTCCTCACTGGGGCCCTCAGATGCCCACACACACTGGCACTTGTCCTCCCTGGGGCCCTCAGATGCCCACACACCTTGGGCCCTCAGGGGTCTGCCCTTGGCAGTGCCTGTCTTGGAGGTAGTTTCGGTTGCCATGGTTCTTGTTCACCCCCCAGACTGCCCCTTTCCTTCTCTCCCCTGAAGCCATTACAGAGACAGACTGCAGAGTTTTTGTGGTTAACCGACCATTTCAGTGTGGTTTTCCTCCGTGTCTACCCTTCCGTGTCCCTCCCTCCACTGTCCTCCACCCCCCCCTCTTCATCCCCCTGTCTCTCTCGTAAACCCTTCCCTCCCTGTTCATCCCCCGTCTCTCGTACACTCTTCCCTCCCTGTTCATCCCCTGTCTCTCTCATACACTCCCCCCCCTCCCTGTTCATCCCCCGTCTCTCGTACACTCTTCCCTCCCTGTTCATCCCCTGTCTCTCTCATACACTCCCCCCCCCTCCCTGTTCATTCCCCTGCCTCTCGTACACTCTCTCCCTCCCTGGCAGAAACATGTTGACCATCACCTAAGAATATTGGAAACAGACCATTCAACTTAGTTGGTCTAGTTTGCCAACATATTTTTAATATGTCTTTATTGATCAGCCGTTAAATCAATTTTTGATACAATATAGGCATTTTTAAACCCACCACGTCACTCTTTTCACATAGTCTATCACTTAGCTCTCACATCTTCACATTACCCGCTCCGCAGTAAATCTGGCGTTGAAGCACACTGGGGTGACACTCGGTCACTCCCAGTGGGGCCCGATGATGAAGCATGTCACTGACCAGGTCGGTGAGTGAGGGCTGTCTAAACACACCAAATAGATGTTGTTTTTCCTTTGTGCTCTAATACTTGTGTGTTTTCCAAACAAGTAACACTCTTTCATTGTTGTTCTTATATATATAAATACATATATATATATATACACACACACACACACACACTCTCTCTCTCTCTCTCTCTCTCTCTCTCTCTCTCTCTCTCTCTCTCTCTCTCAACAGAAAGTGAAACCGATGTTAACAGCCCTTGTCTTTCTTGCAGTGCGGGTGGTGCCTGGCGTGTCCGTCGAGGCGCTGGTGATGCTGTGATTACCACATTCCATTGCAGACTCCAGCCCGGGTTAACACCTGTGGCCGGGCTCGGCACGTCCAGAACCGGGGACAGCACCGGGGACAGAACCGGGGACAGAACCGCCGACCGCACCGGGGACATCTCCGAGGTAAACCTTTGCTCCTGGTGGGTTACCGGGGCACTCCTTTGAATGATTGAATTGTGTCCCTCCGCTGAAGCTGAGCCAGACCTTTCTAAAACCGCTTTTTCGAAGCTATTTTTCACAGCGAATTAAAAACAGCAGCGTAAACAGGACATGGGTCTTGTTGCGATAAATCACTCTATACCAGGCGTTTAAAACAGCACCAATGCATTTAATACAATTAATTCTAAACTTACATTATTTGTCACCGAGGGCATCTTGTAGGACGCTGGCTCTGTATATACTATTCCAAAGTAAGGTACAGAGTCCAGGGAGCCCCAGCGGTGCAGCAGAGGTTACATGAGGTAAGTGCCAAGAGCTCTTTGTGGTAGTGTGGACGAGCAGCCAGGCTTGTCAAGAGGCTTTGTGAAGCATTTGTTGTACACACTCAGGCAAGAAAGGATGGCGCACACTCACAAACGGAATACAAATTCAAATTGTTTGTAAAATAATGACTTTAATTTGTAGAAACAAGATGAACTCAGTTGCAGGTAAGTACCAGTTTAAAATAGCAATGCTTCTTCGGTACAATGGAGAGGTGTCTGCAAAAGCAATAAGAATACTTTACAGTGATGCTAAAAATACTTTGTGGTGTCAATCAACAGTAGCAGTGACCTGGCAACGTACGAGATATGCACTTTGTGCAAATGTCAAGAAATGCAATGCAATCCAATGGGAGGAAACCAGTTATGCACATTTACAGGTAAGTACTCGACTTAAACATCCAGTCTTCAGGGGGTTTGGATGAACACTAGACAAGAGTCAGATCAAGGTAGATATTGCACCACCTGGGGCACTGGGGCGGCCAGGGGCAGAGGTCACTGGGCCAATGTTAGTAAATGGAGACTGGAGGCACCCACCAGGAGGTGTTGATTGCAGGTAGGTACCTGCGGTTTAAGGGCACAGGTCCAGAGAGTTAAAGCAAGCACAATGGGGGGGGTTGATTGCAACAAGGCACCACCAGCGGCACAAGTGCGGCCGGGTGCAGGGTGTTAAATTAGTGACCCACACCTAATGCAAGTGGAAGAGGAATCTCTGTTACACAAAGAGGCTGCAGGCTCGAACCAGGAGGCTGGATGAAGGTGTCCAACAGCTGGGCAGATAGAGGTGCCGGTGGATACCTTTGCTCCGTCAGCTGGGGTCCCCGAAGACTGGGAGAGGGGGAGCTGAGGATGCAGGGTAGCCTTTGGAACTTCTTTACCTTAGCAGACCGTGGTCAGGGGGACGCTTTGAGATGAGGCTGCAGGCGTTTTCATGGGGTCCAGGAGAGGTCAGCCATCGAAGGTTTCGAGGTCAGGATCGCTGGGGAGACTTCACTGGATAGGTGGGCCACTCAGGCCGTGGGCGTCGGGTGCAGCGTGGCTAGTGTCGCTGGATCAGGTGTCCTTGGAAGGTGTTTCTTGTGGACGGGGCCACTGTCCTCGGGTGATCTGGTCTTTATTGAACTGCAGGCAGTCTTCCTCGGAGTTCTGGAAGTCACTGCTGCAGGACAGGCGTTGTCGTCTTTGCAGTCTCTTTAAGCGGGAGACAGGGCAGTAGGACTGAGGCCAAATCAGTGGTTGTCTTCAGACTTGGCTGCACACAATGTTCTTTGTCCTTAGGTTGCAGGAATCTGAGGATCAAGGTTCAGGGGTGCCCCTAATCACTGAATTTAGAGGCATTACAGGCACTGGCAGGTAGTAGCTAACTTTAGGGTGATTGCACCCTTTGGATGTCCCCTCCCTTTGGGGAGGGGGCATCCCCTAACCTGATTGGGTAGAATCCTTCCATTTAAGATGGAGGATTTCCTAAGGAGGGGGTCACCTCAGTCTGGGACACCTTAGGGGTGGTCCTGGCTGGGAGGGGACACACCTCTCTGACTACTAATTTTCCAGCTGATCCTGCCCCCAAAAGTGGTTCTTGGTCAGGGGAGGAGGGCATCTCCACTAGCCAGAGAGGCCTTAGCTAGCATAACAAAGGACAAGAAGCCTTTGAGGCTCACTGCCCTGTATGCTGTTCCTGTTTGGGGGTGGGTGTGAAGCACCTCCACCCAGAGCAGCCTTTATCCCTGACCCACGAGAGCACAAGGCTCCCACCTCAGTGGTCAGAAACCTGTCTGTGTGTGGAAGGCTGGTGCAAAATGGTCGGCTGGACACGAGGGAGTTGGTTGTTTTTCAGGGGACATCTCTAAGATGCCTTCTGGGTGCATTTTGTAATAAATCCAGCACTTGCGTCAGTGTGGGTTTATTGTGCTGAGAAGTTTGGTGCCAAAGTTCTCAGCGTTCAGTCAAGCCGTCATGGAGCTGTGGAGTTTGTAATGACAGCCTCCCAGCCCATCTACCCAGCATGGCTTCACTGCACTTACAATGTGGGGGCTCAGAAAGGGGTAGGGGAGGTTCTGCTAAAGTATCTCTTCTCTCAGGGGAGTTTAATAATAGTGAAAGGAAAACTTACCTGTGCTGCCGTCCACCTACCGCGTCTCGCCTCAGTGGTCTTCCTTGTCCCAGCAGACACTGGGACAACATCACCGACTCCCTGTGCAATCCCCACGCTGCTCTCATGGTATGAGAGCAGAGCTGGGATTGGCCTGAGAGGGCAGGAAAGAAGCTCCGCTCAGGACAGGGAGACGGTGCTGTCCAATACAGCCGGGCTGGAGAAGCCTAAGTGCGCATGTGTGTTTGACCGGCCTGAGTCAGCTGGCCAAACACACATGAGCACTCTTCCTTCCCCCTCCAGTGTCCCCGGCCCGCCCCTCCCTACACATGCTGGCTCAGCCAGCAGCTGAAAAATAAAACGATGCAAGTATATCGATTTTTTTTTTCCAGGTGCTGGCTCTGAGCCGGTGGGGTGACACTCCTCCGCCATTGTAGAGGAGCTGCCCCGAGTTTAATGACGAAAAATTAGTGCCGGCCCCCTAGGGGTGAGTGCCCGCCCCCCAGGGGTGAGTGTCGGCCCCCAGGGGGGCCGGCGGCCTCCACTGGCTGAAATGCAACACTGGTCAGGCTTCTCCCTGAACTCCTACTCCGCTGGCCTCCTCTGGGGGCGCGGGGCTCCATAGGATGGGCTTTTAACATTTAACGTGGTCCAGACGATGCCCTGGGGAAATAAAAAGCGCTCAGGCGAAAATCCTTAAACCATTCTCTCTCTCTTCTCCCCACGCAATGTCTTTCCATCCCTCCATTCTCCCTCTCTCGCCTTCCCTCTCTTGTCGCTGCAGTTCACCTCCTGGAGCTGTGGAGATGACAGAGGCCCCAGGAGCGGCCCTGGGCTTTCAAAACCATTCCAGGTGCTCCAACCCCCGGGGAAATGCCCGGTGGACGGAAGGCCCGTCCGGGCCACCGCACAGAGGCTGCAGCGACAGGCCCTGCTGCCCCCGTACAAGGGTGTGTGCTGCATCTCAGCTCGACTGCAGCACAGCTCTGCTGCATTTCATCTCTTTGCTGCACAGCTCTCTATTACGGTACAAAAGGGGGTGGTGATGGACGGAACATCCGAATCAATCAAACACTCACACCCAGTCAAAAGATCTGGGTTTGATCCATCACCGTTCTTTAGCCCACTCTGCCACCCCAGTTCAGACATGGCTATATGCAAATCAGTCTGACCCTGTGCCTCATGGGAACAGTCCAGCCCGAACTGCCAAGCCATGCCTTCCCTGGACTGGAAACCAGCTTCCGAGGACCGGTTTCTGGCAATCCAGCCGTCTTCAGCCCGGCTTGCTTGAATCCAGTGGCAAAGTGAGCAAGGGACTCAAGTCTGAGCATACCCTGCCACACTTATGGCGGCCAAAGCGGTACAAAAGGGGGTGGTGATGGACGGAGCATCCGAATCAATCAAACACTCACACCCAGTCAAAAGATCTGGGTTTGATCCATCAACGTTCTATTAGGTCTTCAGCAGGCCGGGCCGAAGACGGCTGGAATGCCAGAAACCGGTCCTCGGAAGCTTGTTTCCGGTCCAGGGAAGGCATGGTCTTGGCAGTTCGGGCTGGACTGTTCCCATGAGGCACAGGGTCAGAGTGATTTGCATATAGCCATGTCTGAACTGGGGTGGCAGAGTGGGCTAAACAACGGTGATGGATCAAACCCAGATCTTTTGACTGGGTGTGAGTGTTTGATTGGCTCAGATGCTCCGTCCATCACCACCCCCTTTTGTACCGCTTTTGACCGCCATAAGTGTGGCAGGGTATGCTCAGACGTGAGTCCCTTGCTCACTTTGCCACTGGATTCAAGCAAGCCGGGCTGAAGACGGCTGTAATGCCAGAAACCGGTCCTCGGAAGCTTGTTTCCGGTCCAGGGAAGGCATGGTCTTGGCAGTTCGGGCTGGACTGTTTCCATGAGGCACAGGGTCAGACTGATTTGCATATAGCCATGTCTGGGGTGGCAGAGTGGGCTAAAGAACGGTGATGGATCAAACCCAGATCTTTTGACTGGGTGTGAGTGTTTGATTGGCTCAGATGCTCCGTCCATCACCACCCCCTTTTGTACAGCTCTGCTGACACAGCTCTCTATTACTGCACAGCTCTGCTGTAGCTCATCTCTTTACTGCACAGATTTGCTGATGCATCAGAACTGTGTAGTAATAGAGAGCTGTATATCGTGTCTGTGTATTACTGCACAGCTCTGGTGACACAGCTCGGTATTACTGCACAGCTCTGTTGACACAGCTCTGTATTACTGCACAGCTCTGGTGACACAGATCTGTATTACTGCACAGCTCTCCTGACACAGCTCTGTATTACTGCACAGCTCTCCTGACACAGCTCTGTATTACTGCACAGCTCTGGTGACACAGCTCTGTATTACTGCACAGCTCTCCTGACACAGCTCTGTATTACTGCACAGCTCTGGTGACACAGCTCTGTATTACTGCACAGCTCTCCTGACACAGCTCTGGTGACACAGCTCTGTATTACTGCACAGCTCTGGTGACACAGCTCTGTATTACTGTACAGCTCTGCTGACACTGCTCTGTATTACTGCACAGCTCTCCTGACACAGCTCTGGTGACACAGCTCTGTATTACTGCACAGCTCTGGTGACACAGCTCTGTATTACTGCACAGCTCTCCTGACAGCTCTGTATTACTGCACAGCTCTGGTGACACAGCTCTGTATTACTGCACAGCTCTCCTGACACAGCTCTGTATTACTGCACAGCTCTGGTGACACAGCTCTGTGTTACTGCACAGCTCTGTGTTACTGCACAGCTCTGGTGACACAGCTCTGTATTACTGCACAGCTCTCCTGACACAGCTCTGGTGACACAGCTCTGTATTACTGCACAGCTCTGGTGACACAGCTCTGTGTTACTGCACAGGTCTGTGTTACTGCACAGGTCTGGTGACACAGCTCTGTATTACTGCACAGCTCTGGTGACACAGCTCTGTGTTACTGCACAGCTCTGCTGACACAGCTCTGTATTACTGCACAGCTCTGTATTGCCGCACAGACACAGCACCCCCCCCCCTTCCACCCCCAGAGGCCCTGCCTGCCCACACAGCTCGGCAGTCCGCTGGTGAATGGAGTAATTAAGACATGGCTAAGCGTGCACAGTAACCTCGACTTCCATCACACGGCAGCAGTGCATTCTGGGAAGCTAGCCACAGAGCCCTGGCGGGATTAGGCCTTTGAAAGCGGCGATGCGCTCTCATTCCAAGCCCTGCCCCCCCCCCTGAGCCCAGTCGGAAGAGGAGGGGCCCAGGGGGGCCACAGCGGGCCCCACCCTCACAATGACAGGCAGAGGTTACACTCAGCACCTCGGGGAATGGACAAAGAGCTGTTATGTTTACTACAGGGGGCCATTTAATACCCTTCTCTCTTCTTTTTTACCACCTTCCTCTCAATGCCCCGGCAGATGCCCAAAGTGGAGAGGGTGTCACCCACGCCGTCTCCAGTGACCCTGCCTCACCCAGGCCCTCTCCAGGGACCCTGCCCCACCCAGGCCCTCTCCAGGGACCCAGGCCCACCCAGGCCCTCTCCAGGGACCCTGCCCCACCCAGGCCCTCTCCAGGGACCCTTCCTCACCCAGGCCCTCTCCAGGGACCCAGACCCTCTCCAGGGACCCTGCCCCACCCAGGCCCTCTCCAGGGACCCTGCCTCACCCAGGCCCTCTCCAGGGACCCTGCCTCACCCAGGCCCTCTCCAGGGACCCAGACCCTCTCCAGGGACCCTGCCCCACCCAGGCCCTCTCCAGGGACCCTGCCTCACCCAGGCCCTCTCCAGGGACCCAGACCCTCCCAGACCCTCTCCAGGGACCCAGACCCACCCAGGCCCTCTCCAGGGACCCTTCCTCACCCAGGCCCTCTCCAGGGACCCTTCCTCACCCAGGCCCTCTCCAGGGACCCTGCCCCACCCAGGCCCTCTCCAGGGACCCTTCCTCACCCAGGCCCTCTCAAGGGACCCAGACCCTCTCCAGGGACCCTGCCCCACCCAGGCCCTCTCCAGGGACCCAGACCCACCCAGGCCCCCTCCAGGGACCCTTCCTCACCCAGGCCCTCTCCAGGGACCCAGACCCACCCACGCCCTCTCCAGGGACCCAGACCCTCTCCAGGGACCCTGCCCCACCCAGGCCCCCTCCAGGGACCCTTCCCCACCCAGGCCCTCTCCAGGGACCCAGACCCACCCAGGCCCTCTCCAGGGACCCAGACCCTCTCCAGGGACCCAGACCCACCCAGGCCCTCTCCAGGGACCCAGACCCTCTCCAGGGACCCTGCCCCACCCAGGCCTTCTCCAGGGACCCAGACCCACCCAGGCCCCCTCCAGGGACCCTTCCTCACCCAGGCCCTCTCCAGGGACCCAGACCCACCCAGGCCCTCTCCAGGGACCCAGACCCTCTCCAGGGACCCTGCCCCACCCAGGCCCCCTCCAGGGACCCTTCCCCACCCAGGCCCTCTCCAGGGACCCTTCCCCACCCAGGCCCTCTCCAGGGACCCAGACCCACCCAGGCCCTCTCCAGGGACCCTTCCTCACCCAGGCCCTCTCCAGGGACCCTGCCCCACCCAGGCCCTCTCCAGGGACCCAGACCCACCCAGGCCCTCTCCAGGGTCCCTGCCTCACCCAGGCCCCCTCCAGGGACCCTTCCTCACCCAGGCCCTCTCCAGGGTCCCTGCCCCACCCAGGCCCTCTCCAGGGACCCAGACCCACCCAGGCCCTCTCCAGGGTCCCTGCCTCACCCAGGCCCCCTCCAGGGACCCTTCCTCACCCAGGCCCTCTCCAGGGACCCAGACCCACCCAGGCCCTCTCCAGGGACCCTGCCCCACCCAGGCCCTCTCCAGGGACCCTTCCTCACCCAGGCCCCCTCCAGGGACCCTTCCTCACCCAGGCCCTCTCCAGGGTCCCTGCCCCACCCAGGCCCTCTCCAGGGACCCTTCCTCACCCAGGCCCTCTCCAGGGACCCTTCCTCACCCAGGCCCTCTCCAGGGTCCCTGCCCCACCCAGGCCCTCTCCAGGGACCCAGACCCACCTAGGCCCTCTCCAGGGACCCTTCCTCACCCAGGCCCTCTCCAGGGACCCTTCCTCACCCAGGCCCTCTCCAGGGACCCAGGCCCACCCAGGCCCTCTCCAGGGACCCTGCCCCACCCAGGCCCTCTCCAGGGACCCTGCCCCTCTCCAGGGACCCTGCCTCACCCAAATATAACTAGGCACTGCTATGTCAAGGCCAGACCTGTTGGCTTTGCCAAGGCTTCTTTCTTTTTAGCCCTGGTGTGGCAGCACATGAGGAGCCCTCGTTACTCGCCCCCTCCCTTGTGTGGAGGGCTTGGACTTTCTCCTTTTTGATCACGAGAGACCCCTGCTGCTCTGACGTACAATGCCCACCCCCCAGGAAGTCCCGCCTCTGAGCCCCACCTGCCCCTGTAATGGCAGCGCTGCTAATTGGAATGAATGGCTGGACCTCGGGATAAATTAAGAGTAATTGGGGCCGTGTTTCAAAGTGGATGTGTCTGACAGCAGCGAGCAGGCCAGACTGCACACTCAGCAGCGACGAGGCACGTGTCTGGGGCAGTGTGTGCTGACTGGTGAGAGCGCCGTGTGTGTCCGTGCTCACTGGTGAGAGCGCCGTGTGTGTCCGTGCTGACTGGTGAGAGCGCCGTGTGTGTCCGTGCTGACTGGTGAGAGCACCGTGTGTGTCCGTGCTCACTGGTGAGAGCGCCGTGTGTGTCCGTGCTCACTGGTGAGAGCGCCGTGTGTGTCCGTGCTCGCTGGTGAGAGAGCTGTGTGTGTCCGTGCTGACTGGTGAGAGCGCCGTGTGTGTCCGTGCTGACTGGTGAGAGCGCCGTGTGTGTCCGTGCTCACTGGTGAGAGAGCCCTATGTGTCCGTGCTCACTGGTGAGAGAGCCCTGTGTGTCCGTGCTCACTGGTGAGAGCGCCGTGTGTGTCCGTGCTCACTGGTGAGAGCGCCGTGTGTGTCCGTGCTCACTGGTGAGAGCGCCGTGTGTGTCCGTGCTGACTGGTGAGAGCGCCGTGTGTGTCCGTGCTGACTGGTGAGAGCACCGTGTGTGTCCGTGCTCACTGGTGAGAGCGCCGTGTGTGTCCGTGCTCACTGGTGAGAGCGCTGTGTGTGTCCGTGCTCGCTGGTGAGAGAGCTGTGTGTGTCCGTGCTCACTGGTGAGAGCGCCGTGTGTGTCCGTGCTGACTGGTGAGAGCGCCGTGTGTGTCCGTGCTCACTGGTGAGAGAGCCGTGTGTGTCCGTGCTTACTGGTGAGAGAGCCCTGTGTGTCCGTGCTCACTGGTGAGAGCGCCGTGTGTGTCCGTGCTCACTGGTGAGAGCGCCGTGTGTGTCCGTGCTCACTGGTGAGAGCGCCGTGTGTGTCCGTGCTCACTGGTGAGAGCGCCGTGTGTGTCCGTGCTGACTGGTGAGAGCGCCGTGTGTGTCCGTGCTCACTGGTGAGAGCGCCGTGTGTGTCCGTGCTCACTGGTTGGAGAGCCGTGTGTGTCCGTGCTCACTGGTGAGAGCGCCGTGTGTGTCCGTGCTCACTGGTGAGAGCGCCGTGTGTGTCCGTGCTGACTGGTGAGAGCGCCGTGTGTGTCCGTGCTCACTGGTGAGAGCGCCGTGTGTGTCCGTGCTCGCTGGTGAGAGAGCTGTGTGTGTCCGTGCTGACTGGTGAGAGCGCCGTGTGTGTCCGTGCTGACTGGTGAGAGCGCCGTGTGTGTCCGTGCTCACTGGTGAGAGAGCCCTGTGTGTCCGTGCTCACTGGTGAGAGAGCCCTGTGTGTCCGTGCTCACTGGTGAGAGAGCCCTGTGTGTCCGTGCTCACTGGTGAGAGCGCCGTGTGTGTCCGTGCTCACTGGTGAGAGCGCCGTGTGTGTCCGTGCTCACTGGTGAGAGCGCCGTGTGTGTCCGTGCTCACTGGTGAGAGCGCCGTGTGTGTCCGTGCTGACTGGTGAGAGCGCCGTGTGTGTCCGTGCTCACTGGTGAGAGAGCCCTGTGTGTCCGTGCTCACTGGTGAGAGAGCCCTGTGTGTCCGTGCTCACTGGTGAGAGCGCCGTGTGTGTCCGTGCTCACTGGTGAGAGCGCCGTGTGTGTCCGTGCTGACTGGTGAGAGCGCCGTGTGTGTCCGTGCTGACTGGTGAGAGCGCCGTGTGTGTCCGTGCTGACTGGTGAGAGCGCCGTGTGTGTCCGTGCTCACTGGTGAGAGCGCCGTGTGTGTCCGTGCTCGCTGGTGAGAGAGCTGTGTGTGTCCGTGCTCACTGGTGAGAGCGCCGTGTGTGTCCGTGCTGACTGGTGAGAGCGCCGTGTGTGTCCGTGCTCACTGGTGAGAGCCCTGTGTGTCCGTGCTCACTGGTGAGAGAGCCGCGTGTGTCCGTGCTCACTGGTGAGAGAGCCGTGTGTGTCCGAGCTAACTGGTGAGAGCGCCGTGTGTGTCCGTGCTCACTGGTGAGAGCGCCGTGTGTGTCCGTGCTGACTGGTGAGAGCGCCGTGTGTGTCCGTGCTCACTGGTGAGAGCGCCGTGTGTGTCCGTGCTGACTGGTGAGAGCGCCGTGTGTGTCCGTGCTGACTGGTGAGAGCGCCGTGTGTGTCCGTGCTCACTGGTGAGAGCGCCGTGTGTGTCCGTGCTCGCTGGTGAGAGAGCCGTGTGTGTCCGTGCTCACTGGTGAGAGGTCCGTGCTGACTGGTGAGAGCGCCGTGTGTGTCCATGCTCACTGGTGAGAGAGCCCTGTGTGTCCGTGCTCACTGGTGAGAGCGCCGTGTGTGTCCGTGCTCACTGGTGAGAGCGCCGTGTGTGTCCGTGCTCACTGGTGAGAGCGCCGTGTGTGTCCGTGCTGACTGGTGAGAGCGCCGTGTGTGTCCGTGCTGACTGGTGAGAGCGCCGTGTGTGTCCGTGCTGACTGGTGAGAGCGCCGTGCGTGTCCGTGCTCACTGGTGAGAGCGCCGTGTGTGTCCGTGCTCGCTGGTGAGAGAGCTGTGTGTGTCCGTGCTCACTGGTGAGAGCGCCGTGTGTGTCCGTGCTGACTGGTGAGAGCGCTGTGTGTGTCCGTGCTCACTGGTGAGAGCCCTGTGTGTCCGTGCTCACTGGTGAGAGCGCCGTGTGTGTCCGTGCTCACTGGTGAGAGCGCCGTGTGTGTCCGTGCTGACTGGTGAGAGCGCCGTGTGTGTCCGTGCTCACTGGTGAGAGCGCCGTGTGTGTCCGTGCTCACTGGTTGGAGAGCCGTGTGTGTCCGTGCTCACTGGTGAGAGCGCCGTGTGTGTCCGTGCTCACTGGTGAGAGCGCCGTGTGTGTCCGTGCTGACTGGTGAGAGCGCCGTGTGTGTCCGTGCTCACTGGTGAGAGCGCCGTGTGTGTCCGTGCTCGCTGGTGAGAGAGCTGTGTGTGTCCGTGCTGACTGGTGAGAGCGCCGTGTGTGTCCGTGCTGACTGGTGAGAGCGCCGTGTGTGTCCGTGCTCACTGGTGAGAGAGCCCTGTGTGTCCGTGCTCACTGGTGAGAGAGCCCTGTGTGTCCGTGCTCACTGGTGAGAGCGCCGTGTGTGTCCGTGCTCACTGGTGAGAGCGCCGTGTGTGTCCGTGCTCACTGGTGAGAGCGCCGTGTGTGTCCGTGCTGACTGGTGAGAGCGCCGTGTGTGTCCGTGCTGACTGGTGAGAGCGCCGTGTGTGTCCGTGCTCACTGGTGAGAGAGCCCTGTGTGTCCGTGCTCACTGGTGAGAGCGCCGTGTGTGTCCGTGCTCACTGGTGAGAGCGCCGTGTGTGTCCGTGCTCACTGGTGAGAGCGCCGTGTGTGTCCGTGCTGACTGGTGAGAGCGCCGTGTGTGTCCGTGCTGACTGGTGAGAGCGCCGTGTGTGTCCGTGCTGACTGGTGAGAGCGCCGTGTGTGTCCGTGCTCACTGGTGAGAGCGCCGTGTGTGTCCGTGCTCGCTGGTGAGAGAGCTGTGTGTGTCCGTGCTCACTGGTGAGAGCGCCGTGTGTGTCCGTGCTGACTGGTGAGAGCGCCGTGTGTGTCCGTGCTCACTGGTGAGAGCCCTGTGTGTCCGTGCTCACTGGTGAGAGAGCCGCGTGTGTCCGTGCTCACTGGTGAGAGAGCCGTGTGTGTCCGAGCTAACTGGTGAGAGCGCCGTGTGTGTCCGTGCTCACTGGTGAGAGCGCCGTGTGTGTCCGTGCTGACTGGTGAGAGCGCCGTGTGTGTCCGTGCTGACTGGTGAGAGCGCCGTGTGTGTCCGTGCTCACTGGTGAGAGCGCCGTGTGTGTCCGTGCTCGCTGGTGAGAGAGCCGTGTGTGTCCGTGCTCACTGGTGAGAGGTCCGTGCTGACTGGTGAGAGCGCCGTGTGTGTCCGTGCTCACTGGTGAGAGAGCCCTGTGTGTCCGTGCTCACTGGTGAGAGCGCCGTGTGTGTCCGTGCTCACTGGTGAGAGCGCCGTGTGTGTCCGTGCTCACTGGTGAGAGCGCCGTGTGTGTCCGTGCTGACTGGTGAGAGCGCCGTGTGTGTCCGTGCTGACTGGTGAGAGCGCCGTGTGTGTCCGTGCTGACTGGTGAGAGCGCCGTGTGTGTCCGTGCTCACTGGTGAGAGCGCCGTGTGTGTCCGTGCTCGCTGGTGAGAGAGCTGTGTGTGTCCGTGCTCACTGGTGAGAGCGCCGTGTGTGTCCGTGCTGACTGGTGAGAGCGCTGTGTGTGTCCGTGCTCACTGGTGAGAGCCCTGTGTGTCCGTGCTCACTGGTGAGAGAGCCGCGTGTGTCCGTGCTCACTGGTGAGAGAGCCGTGTGTGTCCGAGCTAACTGGTGAGAGCGCCGTGTGTGTACGTGCTCACTGGTGAGAGCGCCGTGTGTGTCAGTGCTCACTGATGAGAGCGCCGTGTGTGTCCGTGCTCACTGGTGAGAAAGCCGCGTGTGTCCGTGCTCACTGGTGAAAGCTGCGTGTGTGTCCGTGCTCACTGGTGAGAGAGCCGTGTGTGTCCGAGCTGACTGGTGAGAGCGCCGTGTGTGTACGTGCTCACTGGTGAGAGCGCCGTGTGTGTACGTGCTCACTGGTGAGAGCGCCGTGTGTGTACGTGCTCACTGATGAGAGCGCCGTGTGTGTCAGTGCTCACTGGTGAGAGCGCCGTGTGTGTCCGTGCTCACTGGTGAAAGCTGCGTGTGTGTCCGTGCTCACTGGTGAGAGAGCCGTGTGTGTCCGAGCTGACTGGTGAGAGCGCCGTGTGTGTACGTGCTCACTGGTGAGAGCGCCGTGTGTGTCCGTGCTCACTGCTGAGAGCGCCGTGTGTGTCCGTGCTCACTGGTGAGAGCGCCCTGTGTGTCCGTGCTCACTGGTGAGAGCGCCCTGTGTGTCCGTGCTCACTGGTGAGAGCGCCCTGTGTGTCCGTGCTCACTGGTGAGAGCGCCCTGTGTGTCCGTGCTCACTGGTGAGAGCGCCCTGTGTGTCCGTGCTCACTGGTGAGAGAGCCGCGTGTGTCCGTGCTCACTGGTGAGAGAGCCACGTGTGTCCGTGCTGACTGGTGAGAGCGCCGTGTGTGTCCGTGCTGACTGGTGAGAGCGCCCTGTGTGTCCGTGCTCACTGGTGAGAGCGCCGTGTGTGTCCGTGCTGACTGGTGAGAGCGCCGTGCGTGTCCGTGCTGACTGGTGAGAGCGCCGTGTGTGTACGTGCTCACTGGTGAGAGCGCCGTGTGTATCCGTGCTCACTGGTGAGAGCGCCCTGTGTGTCCGTGCTCACTGGTGAGAGCGGCCTGTGTGTCCGTGCTCACTGGTGAGAGCGGCCTGTGTGTCCGTGCTCACTGGTGAGAGCGGCCTGTGTGTCCGTGCTCACTGGTGAGAGCGCCCTGTGTGTCCGTGCTCACTGGTGAGAGCGCCCTGTGTGTCCGTGCTCACTGGTGAGAGCGCCGCGTGTGTCCGTGCTCACTGGTGAGAGAGCCACGTGTGTCCGTGCTCACTGGTGAGAGCGCCACGTGTGTCCGTGCTGACTGGTGAGAGCGCCGTGTGTGTCCGTGCTGACTGGTGAGAGCGCCGTGTGTCCGTTCTCACTGGTGAGAGAGCCCTGTGTGTCCGTGCTCACTGGTGAGAGCGCCCTGTGTGTCCGTGCTCACTGGTGAGAGCGCCCTGTGTGTCCGTGCTCACTGGTGAGAGCGCCCTGTGTGTCCGTGCTCACTGGTGAGAGCGCCCTGTGTGTCCGTGCTCACTGGTGAGAGCGCCCTGTGTGTCCGTGCTCACTGGTGAGAGAGCTGCGTGTGTCCGTGCTCACTGGTGAGAGCGCCGCGTGTGTCCGTGCTCACTGGTGAGAGCGCCGTGTGTGTCCGTGCTGACTGGTGAGAGCGCCGTGTGTGTCCGTGCTCTCTGGTGAGGGCGCCGTGTGTCCGTGCTCACTGGTGAGAGCACCGTGTGTCCGTGCTCACTGGTGAGAGCGCCGTGTGTGTCCGTGCTCACTGCTGAGAGCGCCGTGTGTGTCCGTGCTCACTGGTGAGAGCGCCCTGTGTGTCCGTGCTCACTGGTGAGAGCGCCCTGAGTGTCCGTGCTCACTGGTGAGAGCGCCCTGAGTGTCCGTGCTCACTGGTGAGAGCGCCGTGTGTGTCCGTGCTGACTGGTGAGAGCGCCGTGTGTGTCCGTGCTCACTGGTGAGAGCGCCGTGTGTGTCCGTGCTCACTGGTGAGAGCGCCCTGTGTGTCCGTGCTCACTGGTGAGAGCGCCCTGTGTGTCCGTGCTCACTGGTGAGAGCACCCTGTGTGTCCGTGCTCACTGGTGAGAGCGCCGTGTGTGTCCGTGCTCACTGGTGAGAGCGCCCTGTGTGTCCGTGCTCACTGGTGAGAGAGCCCTGTGTGTCCGTGCTCACTGGTGAGAGCACCCTGTGTGTCCGTGCTCACTGGTGAGAGCGCCCTGTGTGTCCGTGCTCACTGGTGAGAGCGCCCTGTGTGTCCGTGCTCACTGGTGAGAGCGCCCTGTGTGTCCGTGCTCACTGGTGAGAGAGCCGTGTGTGTCCGTGCTCACTGGTGAGAGCGCTGTGTGTGTCCGAGCTGACTGGTGAGAGCGCCGTGTGTGTACGTGCTCACTAGTGAGAGCGCCGTGTGTGTCAGTGCTCACTGGTGAGAGCGCCGTGTGTGTCCGTGCTCACTGGTGAGAGAGCCGCGTGTGTCCGTGCTCACTGGTGAGAGAGCCGTGTGTGTCCGAGCTGACTGGTGAGAGCGCCGTGTGTGTACGTGCTCACTGGTGAGAGCGCCGTGTGTGTCAGTGCTCACTGATGAGAGCGCCGTGTGTGTCCGTGCCCACTGGTGAGAGAGCCGCGTGTGTCCGTGCTCACTGGTGAAAGCTGCGTGTGTGTCCGTGCTCACTGGTGAGAGAGCCGTGTGTGTCCGAGCTGACTGGTGAGAGCGCCGTGTGTGTACGTGCTCACTGGTGAGAGCGCCGTGTGTGTCAGTGCTCACTGATGAGAGCGCCGTGTGTGTCCGTGCTCACTGGTGAGAGAGCCGCGTGTGTCCGTGCTCACTGGTGAAAGCTGCGTGTGTGTCCGTGCTCACTGGTGAGAGAGCTGTGTGTGTCCGTGCTCACTGGTGAGAGAGCCGCATGTGTCCGTGCTGACTGGTGAAAGCTGCGTGTGTGTCCGTGCTCACTGGTGAGAACATCGAGTGTGAAGCTCTTTGAGTCCAATGGGTGTTGCACGCCTGGTGAGGGGTCCAGCCCGGCAAGCTGCCCTGAGGGGACACTCACAATATCGGGGTGCCGCTCGTAGCAGTGGGACATTGGTGCTAACAGGACGGAACTCTCTTTCCCTGCTATCTCCTCGGAAGCTGTGTGCTACTCGACCAGGGCGCGGATTGCCACGACGACTGCGGGACTGCGAGGACCAGGATTCTCAGCGGTAACACCCCTGGTGCCTCTTCCCGCAGCCTGCCCGCCCACTCGCTCTATATAACTACGCCCCCTTAGTGCAACGCGGGACGCGCGCTGGCGAAGCCCGGGCCAAGGGCGGGCCCGTTCTAGCCCGTTACAGACCGTACCTCCCCTCTAACGCCTCCTGTTATATGAACTGTTCATGAACTGTATGTATGCTCCAGTTCTCTTTTAATAGACTTTAAATATATTTTTTAAAGCTCTGAATTGTGATTGTACGTCGTGCTTACGCTAGTATCATGACAACACGAGGAAGCGGGAGCAAAACGGCCGCAGGAGGGGCTCAGCTAATAGGCCCCTTAGATAATTTCATCATTAGGGCAAACTCATTCATAGATCAAGGTATCTCCCTTATGGAACGCAGAGTGTCCCAAGACCTAGCTCTGGCAAAAAGATCTTCCATGGGCCATTTTGCGACCGCTATAACACCTGAGCAGGCTAGAGAGTCCGGCCCGATAGAAGTTCGGGCTGAAATGCGTAGCCTAGCAAATGTGGTGATTTATCAGCATCACAACTTCTATCTGACTCACAATTAACTTCAGAACTGGAAAAGACCCCAGAATTGGATATGATCACCACACCAGAGGACACGAGACAGCTGAGGGGAAGGAGGGAGGGCGCCGTACGGAAAAAAGGGAAAAACCAAAAATAACAAAGGTCAATGAGATATGTGAGTTACCCAAAAACCAGGGGGAGAAGTCAGACCAAACTACACAGAGAGGGAAAAAAAATAGGCACACTGAGCCCCCAAACCTTGTGTCAAATGAGATCTTGGGTCATGGAAGTATAGAGGCATTGGTCAACTCGGCAGGGGGAAGAAATGATAATGAGGTTGATAGCCAATTTCTAATAAAAATGGGAGAGTTATTTAAATTCTATGTTTCCCCGATAGAAACTAGACTACTGCACATTGAAAAACAGTTAGTCGAACTGACCACCCTTTCAAAAAATCCACCAAATCACGGGGCACCAAAGATTGGGGGAAACAAACAGATCATTAACAAACCAGGAGGTTTACAAGCAAAACAAACAGCTGCTGCAGGGATAAATGTAAAATCGAAAACCCCGACAGTAATAGAGAAGAAAGGTGTAGAAAAGCCCAAAGAATCCACTGCACAGACCAGGCAGGAGAATAACACTCCCAAGGCCTCCGCTCTAAATCCTAATAAAGACTGGAATAGGGGAGCTTCTGATGGTAGATTTGCTGTTAACCTCCCCCCTGAGGCTAGCCCTTTCGTGGTGGTGATGACTGGCGTCCCGGAGTTGGTAGACCCCACAGAGGAACCTAGCTGGTCATTTTTTTTTTTTTTGCAGAGTTTTATATAGCGCGAACTAGACCCGAACCGAATTGGGTATCAGAGCGCTTTACATATTTTCCAGTTATGTTACATGAGGACACACTTTCATTTTAGGCACGGGGAGATTAAGTGATTTGCCCAGAATCACAGGATGTTTTGGGGTCGTTAACGAGACTCGAACCCAGGTCCCCAGGTCCGAGGTCGAGCGCCCTAGCCGTTAGGCCTACTCTTCTCCCCATTAAAGAATAAGGTCCAACATTGGCTCAATATGAACCGACCGCTACCACCTTATTGGTCGAGTAAGATCCTAATGGTACGCAGGGCTCCCTGGGTGGTTCATGGAAGGAAATTAACCCAGCGTGACTGCGTTCTGATTCATTTTGAGGATCCACGTACGGTGGATCATATTTGCTCATGGGGAACCCCAGGTAAAAATGAAGGCATAGAAACCAAACAACTCTTTTTTTTTTTATCCGCCTAGGAATCGTACTGGCCCAGTCTATGAAGGGAATTGGCATAGAGTGGGCCATCGAGACCTGGGAGGAGTCTGGGAGGAGTGCGGAGGCAATCTTACCAGAAACCCCACCAGGGAGGCAGCCTACAGGGATAGTTGGAGAGGAATCCCGACTATAAATAGATACAGCTGTCTGGAGATGGTTGATTGACCATCACCGACATAGGGGCCCCCGATTGGTTGTCGGGAGCAAGTTGACCCCCCCCCCAGTGGGCAGCCCTTTAGCCAATGACTCGCAATCGCTAAAAGTCATTTTTTGGAATATTGCGGGCCTTCGCCCCAAGGTTGAAGATGGAAGAGCCCTGAATTTTCTGCAGAAGCATAACGTAATCTGCCTCCAGGAGACATGGTCTACGACCGAACTTCATCTGACAGGATATAAAACATATTTCACCCCAGCATTAGCAGGAATCATGGGCAGGCCCAAAGATGGATTGACTATTTTTATAGCCAACACAATACAAGGACTGAAAATAACCGTAGTGCAGCTGGATGTAAATTACCAGCTTCTCTGCCTCTCCTTTAGCAATAAAGAGATTATCCTTCTGCTTAATTTCTATAACAACCTTCGGAAGGACAGGTCTTGAAGGTCTTGCTTAACCTGTGAGACAAGCTCTCCCAGCTGACCCAGGATCTTGGAGACAGAGTAAGTGTAAGCATTGTATGGGGGGGATTTTAATCTGCATCCTTGCTCACGCAGTAGTAGTAACATTTGTGGGTTGGTGGATGAACATGACGGCCCCATTGTCCATTTTAACCATTCTAGCATGGGGTCGTACCTGAATGAAGTCCTCTCAGCATTAGGTCTCATGATAGCTAATAAAGTGGATCCGATTTCATATCGACTTGAACCAACATTCTTGGGGAGGGGGCATGAAACAACAGTTGACTATGTTTTACTATTGAATGTTCTGGCCAATAGAGTCATGAGTTTTGATTTGTTAGTCAACACATTAAGCGATCATTCTGCCCTCAGCTTAGAACTACATTTTACACACTCTGTCTTCCTCACAGACCATACTAAGTGCGCTAAGTCAGAATATTTTGCATCTAGACAGGACCAATGGATAACTCCCTAAGATGGGAGAAGGTAGACCCCGGGGAAATTACCGAAAAGGTGGTAAGAGCAGCCAATCCATTTATACTTAGATGCCTAGACCTAGCAGCTTCAGAGGAGGAAGTTTTAAGTAATTTTGCGGTAATTCTAGTAAAAATAAATGAATTACTGACAGTAAAGATCCAAAGAGATCGACCCAGGAAAGTAGGGTGGTTGAACCACAGCTGCACGGCAGCCCACACAAAACTAAAAGTAGCATTGAATAAAATCAACAAAGACCAACAGGCAATAAGTAAGCTTAGAAAAGATTATAATATTGCACGTACGAAGAGGAAAGGTGAATTAAAACAAGCCTCGTGGGACCAACTTCATAAAAGCTCCATAGACAAAAACAGTGAGGCTTTTTGGAGAGTGGTAAAATCCCCCTTTCTAGTAGATGACAAAAACCTCCCAAGAATAGAAGTAGCTATCGAGGAATCGGTCTGGGTGGCCAATTTCTCTAAAATATTCCAGAAAGGCCCAACATCAACAGGGACTGATGTAGCTTCCACTAGTAGCCCCCCTGCGGTTTTATACCCTATCCCGCTAGAATTTGACATTTCTGAGGTGCTTCAGGCATTAAATGCTAGTAAAAAGGGGAAAGCCCCGGGACCTGATGGGGTTCCCGTAGATCTATTTAAACATAACACGGATCTCTGGACCCCAATGTTGACCAGGGTGTTTAAGGCAGTAACGGAGAAGGGCCTGTTGGACTCCTGGACCAAATCCATCATGGTTCCTATATTTAAAAAAGGAGACCGGCAGGAGGTATCCTGCTATCGCCCGATATCACTGCAGGATTCGCTGGGCAAGGTAGTGGGTAGAGTTGTGCTTGAGCGTCTCTAGCAGTGGGCTGACGATGGTGGGGTCCTCTCCGACCTTCAATTTGGGTTTCGGGAGGGCTTTGGTACAACAGAACAAGCCCTGAACCTATCAATGTTGCTGGGTAAATATGTTCATGCAAAGCGGGGCAAGTTATACATGGTGTATGTTGATTTGTCCGCTGCTTTCGATTGTGTCTGTCATGTAAAGCTCTGGTCTGTTCTGTCACAAATGGGAGTTGACGCTCCTCTCGTAGATTTTTTAAGGGAGTTATACTCGAAAGGCTCAGCGAGAGTACGATTTAGCGTAAAAGGCGAATTATCTGCGTCGTTTGGAGTAGAGCGTGGAGTTCGCCGCGGTTGCGTCCTGGCCCCCTTTCTGTTTTCACTGTATACAAATGGTTTGGAGGTGGCAATGTTGAGGGGGGGCCAGGATCTACCGCAAGTAAGAAAACGTCCGATTCCCGCTCTGCTCTATGCGGACAACGCCATGATACTGGCTCGTACCCCACGCGAAATACAAAAGGCTCTGGACAGGTATGCAGACTTTATTGGGAGCTTAGATTTACATATAAACATAAAAAAGACTTACGTAATGGTAGCAGGCACAGGGAAAAAAGGGGTTAAAGACATATTCCTTAGCAAACAAAAACTAGAAACTACGGCCCAGTATCCCTATTTAGGCATCATAATTGATGATAAATTGAACTGGAAAGCCGCAGTTGAGGCAAGAAAACATCTTTTTATGAGAGCTATTGTAGCACTCATAAATTTTTCCCAAAAGCTGGGTAAAAGGTCTCCGGTAGAACTGCTAAAAATGTATAACGCTAAATGTCAGGCAATAGCCCTGTATGGGGCGGGAGTGTGGGGGCATGCTAACATCAGCGCCTTGCAAGTGGCAGAGAATTCATTTTTTAAGATTCCTATTAGCGGCAACTAAATGTGTCTCCACGTTCGCATGCCATACGGAACTGGGGATCCCGTACTTGGTGGATTTGGCAAAAATCCAACCACTCTTACTTTGGCGACGAATTTGGTTATCTGAAAAAAAACTTACTAACTAAGCAAATCATGGCAGATTGTATGTCGTTCGACCACTCACTGAAAAGCAGCTGGCTCTCGTATGTGAGAAACTTTCTGATTGACCTAGGGCTAGGGACCTATTACACTACACCTGAGATGATCCGTGAAATCTCGAGGAAGGATTTGAAAGTAAGGGCACTGGGCCACTTAGAAGAACTACGAATTGCCAATGAAGCAACTAAAGCTTCTGTTCAACATTCAATTGCGGTCCAGACCACTCTGTCAATCCAGCCATATTTAACACAAGGTATTTGAGCGACTTCTTTTGACGAGATTCAGGCTAAACATCTTTCATCGATTAGTTGCCTTCCCAGTGAAAAATAGCTGGGACTCAATTCTTTTACCCTGCCCTTGTGATGAAATTTCAGAGCAGACAACTATCCATACTGTCCTGTAAGTTTTATCACGGCCATCGTAAGCTCTGGTTGATACCTTTGCTAAAATTGTGGGGTATCAGACGATGTCGCCCAGCTATGTTGCGATTGCAGTTTTTAGATTCCGAATGTACTTGGTAACCACATCGTCAATTTTCTGAAATGCATTTTTAAACATAGAACAAACTTTGTGACAAGTCTTTTAACTGTGAAATGGGTGACTTTTAGAATGCCTATGTATTAGATAGTATAGTTAGGGAACCCCAATGATGTTATGGATAACTGCGTTCAAAATGAATTGTAATGAGTTTTTTGTTGTTGTTTTTTTTAATGGTGTGTAAACCATGTTTTGTATCTGTGATGCTGCTTTTATGGTTTTCTATTTTGCAAAACCGAATAAAGAATATATATATATACACTCACAATATCTGTGGTGTGCCCCTGGAAGACTCTTGGTACAACCTGCTGCTGGTATGAACACATTTCCCAGGGCTGCTCTCAGCTCCCAGGCCTCTGGGGGTGCTGGACTCTCCGCTGGGCAGGGGTACACCATGTCCTGCTGTGGTCAGACAGAGGCTCTGCCTGTTGCCCCCTTTAAAGGGCTGTGGGTGGGAAGACCCCCCACGCTCTGGCAGCCACCCTCAGGCCATCACAAGCAGTTTCTGGCAGCAGGCAGGGAAAAGGATATTAGTGCCTTGGGACAAGTCCAAAGATGGGCCTCCAGATTAATTAAGGGGATGGGAAGCCGGGGTTGGGGGGCGGCTGGCCAGTCAGGGCTGTTTTTCTTCGAAGTCGGAAGCCGGCCAGGGATGTGAATCTCCTAAGTATATAAGTGGGGCGGATGAGTTCTTGGCCCGGGGCCAGGGCCATCTGCTGCCAACTCAGACGGCCTGTGGCTGTGTTTACTGTCACCTGAAAGGCTATTTCTGCACTGCAAGCAGAGGCGCTATGTGCTAGGCGCTACGGGGTGGGCACAGGGCAGGCCTGCCAAAGGTGAGCTCAGACCAGAGGGCACCTTTTTATTTTACACACCAACTGTGGGGCGACCCGGTCGTCTTTTGTCACCCCAGCAATACTATCCCCCCCTAATAATATTAGAAGTGGCTGTAACTGGCATAATTTGCTGAGGTGTAATTGCAGTAAAAGTATGTGGAATTTTGCGAGGAGTATTCCCTACCATTTAGCACAATTTGTTTTGTGTAAAGTGTACACTTGTGTCCAAAATGAACCTGAGAATGCATTATGTGCTAGGAAAATAGTGCTAAATGTAATAGAACACAGAAGTTAATTGCACCGCTGCTCTTTAGCTAGAATGTTTGTGCCAAATTATGCAAACAGGCATAATCACAGAATTTCATGTCAAGAAAGTAATGCAACATTCCCGAAAATACTCAGATTAGTCGAGCATAATTAAGATTCCTCCCTGGCCTAATTAATATGCATGAGGCAGCTGCTAATGGCTGCACATTCAACAACGGTGGCCTAGGGAGGACGGAAGACCTCCGTCTCCGCTCAATGCGGAGTGTTTGTTAAAGAATCCGAGACACGGGTGGTTTTAAAAATAAGTCGCACTCAGTGAATGGCATTGGGGTGAGGAAGCTGTGGTTCCCTATAACCCCAAGCCCCTCTCCCAACCTTCTATCTAACCCTATGCCCATCTCCCCAACCTTCTATCTAACCTCAAACCCCTCTCCTCACCTTCTATCTACCCCCAAGCCCCTCTCCCAACCTTCTATCTAACCCCACGCCCCTCTCCCAACCTTCTATCTAACCTCAAGCCCCTCTCCCAACCTTCTCTACCCCCAAGCCCCTCTCCCAACCTTCTCTAACCCCAAGCCCCTCTCCCAACCTTCTATCTAACCTCAAGCCCCTCTCCCAACCATCTCTAACTCCAAGCCCCTCTCCCAACCTTCTATCTAACCTCAAGCCCCTCTCCCCACCTTCTATCTAACCCCAAGCCCCTCTCCCAACCTTCTATCTAACCCCAAGCCCCTCTCCCAACCATCTCTAACTCCAAGCCCCTCTCCCAACCTTCTATCTAACCCTATGCCCATCTCCCCAACCTTCTATCTAACCTCAAACCCCTCTCCTCACCTTCTATCTAACCTCAAACCCCTCTCCTCACCTTCTATCTACCCCAAGCCCCTCTCCCAACCTTCTATCTAACCCCACGCCCCTCTCCCAACCTTCTATCTAACCTCAAGCCCCTCTCCCAACCTTCTATCTAACCCCAAGCCCCTCTCCCAACCTTCTATCTAACCTCAAGACCCTCTCCCAACCTTCTATCTAACCTCAGGACCCTCTCCCAACCTTCTATCTAACCTCAAGACCCTCTCCCAACCTTCTATCTAACCCCAAGCCCCTCTCCCAACCATCTCTAACTCCAAGCCCCTCTCCCAACCTTCTATCTAACCCCAATCCCCTCTCCCAACCTTCTCTAACCCCAAGCCCCTCTTCCAACCTTCTATCTAACCCCAAGCCCCTCTCCCAACCTTCTGTCTAACCTCAAGACCCTCTCCCAACCTTCTATCTAACCTCAAGACCCTCTCCCAACCTTCTATCTAACCTCAAGACCCTCTCCCAACCATCTCTAACTCCAAGCCCCTCTCCCAACCTTCTATCTAACCTCATGCCCCTCTCCCCACCTTCTATCTAACCCCAAGCCCCTCTCCCAACCATCTCTAACTCCAAGCCCTCTCCCCACCTTCTATCTAACCCCAAGCCCCTCTCCCAACCTTCTATCTAACCCCAAGCCCCTCTCCCAACCTTCTATCTAACCCCAAGCCCCTCTCCCAACCATCTCTAACTCCAAGCCCCTCTCCCAACCTTCTGTCTAACCCCAAGCCCCTCTCCCAACCTTCTGTCTAACCTCAAGACCCTCTCCCAACCTTCTATCTAACCTCAAGCCCCTCTCCCCACCTTCTATCTAACCCCAAGCCCCTCTCCCAACCTTCTATCTAACCCCAAGCCCCTCTCCCAACCATCTCTAACTCCAAGCCCCTCTCCCAACCTTCTGTCTAACCCCAAGACCCTCTCCCAACCTTCTATCTAACCCCAAGCCCCTCTCCCAACCATCTCTAACTCCAAGCCCCTCTCCCAACCTTCTATCTAACCTCAAGACCCTCTCCCAACCTTCTATCTAACCCCAAGCCCCGCTCCCAACCATCTCTAACTCCAAGCCCCTCTCCCCAACCTCCTATCTAACCCCAAACCCCTCTCCCAACCTTATATCTAACCCCAAGACCCTCTCCCAACCTTCTATCTAACCCTCTGCCCGTCTCCCCAACCTTCTATAACCTCAGGCCCCTCTCCCCAACCTCCTATCTAACCCCAAACCCCTCTCCCAACCTTCTATCTAACCCCAAGCCCATCTCCCAACCTTCTCTACCCCCAATCCCCTCTCCCAACCTTCTATCTAACCCCAAGCCCCTCTCCCCACCTTCTATCTAACCCCAAGCCCCTCTCCCCACCTTCTATCTAACCCCAAGCCCCTCTCCCAACCTTCTCTAACCCCAAGCCCCTCTCCCAACCTTCTCTAACCCAAAGCCCCTCTCCCAACCTTCTATCTAACCCCAAGCCCCTCTTCCAACCTTCTATCTAACCCCAAGCCCCTCTCCCAACCTTCTATCTAACCCCAAGCCCCTCTCCCAACCATCTCTAACTCCAAGCCCCTCTCCCAACCTTCTATCTAACCCCAATCCCCACTTCCCAACCTTCTCTAACCTCGAGCCCCTCTTCCAACCTTCTCTAACCCCAAGCCCCTCTTCCAACCTTCTATCTAACCCCAAACCCCTCTCCCAACCTTCTCTAACCCCAAACCCCTCTCCCAACCTTCTATCTCACCCCAATCCCCTCTCCCAACCTTTTATCTAACCCCAAGCCCCTCTCCCCACCTTTTATCTAACCCCAAGCCCCTCTTTCAACCTTCTATCTAACCCCAAGCCCCTCTTCCAACCTTCTATCTAACCCCAATCCCCACTTCCCAACCTTCTATCTAACCCCAAGCCCCTCTCCCAACCATCTCTAACTCCAAGCCCCTCTCCCAACCTTCTATCTAACCCCAATCCCCTCTCCCAACCTTCTCTAACCCCAATCCCCTCTCCCAACCTTCTCTCTAACCCCAAGCCCCTCTCCCAACCTTCTGTCTACCCCCAAGCCCCTCTCCCAACCTTCTATAACCCCAAGCCCCTCTCCCAACCTTCTATCTAACCCCAATCCCCACTTCCCAACCTTCTCTAACCTCAAGCCCCTCTCCCAGCCTTCTCTAACCCCAAGCCCCTCTTCCAACCTTCTATCTAACCCCAAACCCCTCTCCCAACCTTCTCTAACCCCAAACCCCTCTCCCAACCTTCTATCTCACCCCAATCCCCTCTCCCAACCTTCTATCTAACCCCAAGCCCCTCTCCCCACCTTTTATCTAACCCCAAGCCCCTCTTTCAACCTTCTATCTAACCCCAAGCCCCTCTTCCAACCTTCTATCTAACCCCAAGCCCCTCTTCCAACCTTCTATCTAACCCCAAACCCCTCTCCTCACCTTCTATCTACCCCCAAGCCCCTCTCCCAACCTTCTATCTAACCCCACGCCCCTCTCCCAACCTTCTATCTAACCTCAAGCCCCTCTCCCAACCTTCTCTACCCCCAAGCCCCTCTCCCAACCTTCTCTAACCCCAAGCCCCTCTCCCAACCTTCTATCTAACCTCAAGCCCCTCTCCCAACCATCTCTAACTCCAAGCCCCTCTCCCAACCTTCTATCTAACCTCAAGCCCCTCTCCCCACCTTCTATCTAACCCCAAGCCCCTCTCCCAACCTTCTATCTAACCCCAAGCCCCTCTCCCAACCATCTCTAACTCCAAGCCCCTCTCCCAACCTTCTATCTAACCCTATGCCCATCTCCCCAACCTTCTATCTAACCTCAAACCCCTCTCCTCACCTTCTATCTAACCTCAAACCCCTCTCCTCACCTTCTATCTACCCCAAGCCCCTCTCCCAACCTTCTATCTAACCCCACGCCCCTCTCCCAACCTTCTATCTAACCTCAAGCCCCTCTCCCAACCTTCTATCTAACCCCAAGCCCCTCTCCCAACCTTCTGTCTAACCTCAAGACCCTCTCCCAACCTTCTATCTAACCCTCTGCCCATCTCCCCAACTTTCTATCTAACCCCAAGCCCCTCTCCCAACCTTCTATCTAACCCCAAGACCCTCTCCCAACCTTCTGTCTAACCTCAAGACCCTCTCCCAACCTTCTATCTAACCTCAAGACCCTCTCCCAACCTTCTATCTAACCCCAAGCCCCTCTCCCAACCTTCTATCTAACCTCAAGCCCCTCTCCCAACCTTCTATCTAACCTCAAGCCCCTCTCCCAACCTTCTATCTAACCTCAAGCCCCTCTCCCCACCTTCTATCTAACCCCAAGCCCCTCTCCCAACCTTCTATCTAACCCCAAGCCCCTCTCCCAACCATCTCTAACTCCAAGCCCCTCTCCCAACCTTCTATCTAACCCCAAGCCCCTCTCCCAACCTTCTGTCTAACCCCAAACCCCTCTCCCAACCTTCTATCTAACCTCAAGCCCCTCTCCCAACCATCTCTAACTCCAAGCCCCTCTACCAACCTTCTGTCTAACCCCAAGCCCCTCTCCCAACCGTCTCTAACCTCAAGCCCCTCTCCCAACCATCTCTAACCCCAAGCCCCTCTCCCAACCTTCTATCTAACCTCAAGCCCCTCTCCCAACCTTCTATCTAACCCCATGACCCTCTCCAAACCTTCTATCTAACCCCAAGCCCCTCTCCCAACCATCTCTAACTCCAAGCCCCTCTCCCAACCTTCTATCTAACCCCAAGCCCCTCTCCCAACCATCTCTAACTCCAAGGCCCTCTCCCAACCTTCTGTCTAACCCCAAGCCCCTCTCCCAACCGTCTCTAACCTCAAGCCCCTCTCCCAACCATCTCTAACTCCAAGCCCCTCTCCCAACCTTCTATCTAACCTCGAACCCCTCTCCCAACCTTCTATCTAACCTCAAGACCCTCTCCCAACCTTCTATCTAACCCCAAGCCCCTCTCCCAACCTTCTCTAACCCCAAGCACCTCTCCCAACCTTCTATCTAACCTCAAGCCCCTCTCCCAACCTTCTATCTAACCTCAAGACCCTCTCCCAACCTTCTATCTAACCTCAAGACCCTCTCCCAACCTTCTATCTAACCTCAAGACCCTCTCCCAACCTTCTATCTAACCTCAAGACCCTCTCCCAACCTTCTATCTAACCTCAAGACCCTCTCCCAACCTTCTATCTAACCCCAAGCCCCTCTCCCAACCATCTCTAACTCCAAGCCCCTCTCCCAACCTTCTATCTAACCCCAATCCCCTCTCCCAACCTTCTCTAACCCCAATCCCCTCTCCCAACCTTCTCTCTAACCCCAAGCCCCTCTCCCAACCTTCTGTCTAACCTCAAGACCCTCTCCCAACCTTCTATCTAACCCCAAGCCCCTCTCCCCACCTTTTATCTAACCCCAAGCCCCTCTTTCAACCTTCTATCTAACCCCAAGCCCCTCTTCCAACCTTCTATCTAACCCCAAGCCCCTCTTCCAACCTTCTATCTAACCCCAAACCCCTCTCCTCACCTTCTATCTACCCCCAAGCCCCTCTCCCAACCTTCTATCTAACCCCACGCCCCTCTCCCAACCTTCTATCTAACCTCAAGCCCCTCTCCCAACCTTCTCTACCCCCAAGCCCCTCTCCCAACCTTCTCTAACCCCAAGCCCCTCTCCCAACCTTCTATCTAACCTCAAGCCCCTCTCCCAACCATCTCTAACTCCAAGCCCCTCTCCCAACCTTCTATCTAACCTCAAGCCCCTCTCCCCACCTTCTATCTAACCCCAAGCCCCTCTCCCAACCTTCTATCTAACCCCAAGCCCCTCTCCCAACCATCTCTAACTCCAAGCCCCTCTCCCAACCTTCTATCTAACCCTATGCCCATCTCCCCAACCTTCTATCTAACCTCAAACCCCTCTCCTCACCTTCTATCTAACCTCAAACCCCTCTCCTCACCTTCTATCTACCCCAAGCCCCTCTCCCAACCTTCTATCTAACCCCACGCCCCTCTCCCAACCTTCTATCTAACCTCAAGCCCCTCTCCCAACCTTCTATCTAACCCCAAGCCCCTCTCCCAACCTTCTGTCTAACCTCAAGACCCTCTCCCAACCTTCTATCTAACCCTCTGCCCATCTCCCCAACTTTCTATCTAACCCCAAGCCCCTCTCCCAACCTTCTATCTAACCCCAAGACCCTCTCCCAACCTTCTGTCTAACCTCAAGACCCTCTCCCAACCTTCTATCTAACCTCAAGCCCCTCTCCCAACCTTCTATCTAACCTCAAGCCCCTCTCCCAACCTTCTATCTAACCTCAAGCCCCTCTCCCAACCTTCTATCTAACCTCAAGCCCCTCTCCCCACCTTCTATCTAACCCCAAGCCCCTCTCCCAACCTTCTATCTAACCCCAAGCCCCTCTCCCAACCATCTCTAACTCCAAGCCCCTCTCCCAACCTTCTATCTAACCCCAAGCCCCTCTCCCAACCTTCTGTCTAACCCCAAACCCCTCTCCCAACCTTCTATCTAACCTCAAGCCCCTCTCCCAACCATCTCTAACTCCAAGCCCCTCTACCAACCTTCTGTCTAACCCCAAGCCCCTCTCCCAACCGTCTCTAACCTCAAGCCCCTCTCCCAACCATCTCTAACCCCAAGCCCCTCTCCCAACCTTCTATCTAACCTCAAGCCCCTCTCCCAACCTTCTATCTAACCCCATGACCCTCTCCAAACCTTCTATCTAACCCCAAGCCCCTCTCCCAACCATCTCTAACTCCAAGCCCCTCTCCCAACCTTCTATCTAACCCCAAGCCCCTCTCCCAACCATCTCTAACTCCAAGGCCCTCTCCCAACCTTCTGTCTAACCCCAAGCCCCTCTCCCAACCGTCTCTAACCTCAAGCCCCTCTCCCAACCATCTCTAACTCCAAGCCCCTCTCCCAACCTTCTATCTAACCTCGAACCCCTCTCCCAACCTTCTATCTAACCTCAAGACCCTCTCCCAACCTTCTATCTAACCCCAAGCCCCTCTCCCAACCTTCTCTAACCCCAAGCACCTCTCCCAACCTTCTATCTAACCTCAAGCCCCTCTCCCAACCTTCTATCTAACCTCAAGACCCTCTCCCAACCTTCTATCTAACCTCAAGACCCTCTCCCAACCTTCTATCTAACCTCAAGACCCTCTCCCAACCTTCTATCTAACCTCAAGACCCTCTCCCAACCTTCTATCTAACCTCAAGACCCTCTCCCAACCTTCTATCTAACCCCAAGCCCCTCTCCCAACCATCTCTAACTCCAAGCCCCTCTCCCAACCTTCTATCTAACCCCAATCCCCTCTCCCAACCTTCTCTAACCCCAATCCCCTCTCCCAACCTTCTCTCTAACCCCAAGCCCCTCTCCCAACCTTCTGTCTAACCTCAAGACCCTCTCCCAACCTTCTGTCTAACCTCAAGACCCTCTCCCAACCTTCTATCTAACCTCAAGACCCTCTCCCAACCATCTCTAACTCCAAGACCCTCTCCCAACCTTCTGTCTAACCTCAAGACCCTCTCCCAACCTTCTGTCTAACCTCATGCCCCTCTCCCCACCTTCTATCTAACCCCAAGCCCCTCTCCCAACCTTCTATCTAACCCCAAGCCCCTCTCCCAACCATCTCTAACTCCAAGCCCTCTCCCCACCTTCTATCTAACCCCAAGCCCCTCTCCCAACCATCTCTAACTCCAAGCCCCTCTCCCAACCTTCTGTCTAACCCCAAGCCCCTCTCCCAACCTTCTGTCTAACCCCAAGCCCCTCTCCCAACCTTCTATCTAACATCAAGCCCCTCTCCCCACCTTCTATCTAACCCCAAGCACCTCTCCCAACCTTCTATCTAACCCCAAGCCCCTCTCCCAACCATCTCTAACTCCAAGCCCCTCTCCCAACCTTCTGTCTAACCCCAAGACCCTCTACCAACCTTCTATCTAACCCCAAGCCCCTCTCCCAACCATCTCTAACTCCAAGCCCCTCTCCCAACCTTCTATCTAACCTCAAGACCCTCTCCCAACCTTCTATCTAACCCCAAGCCCCGCTCCCAACCACCTCTAACTTCAAGCCCCTCTCCCAACCTTCTCTAACCCCAAGCCCCTCTTCCAACCTTCTATCTAACCCCAAGCCCCTCTCCCAACCTTCTGTCTAACCTCAAGACCCTCTCCCAACCTTCTGTCTAACCTCAAGACCCTCTCCCAACCTTCTATCTAACCTCAAGACCCTCTCCCAACCTTCTATCTAACCCCAAGCCCCTCTCCCAACCATCTCTAACTCCAAGCCCCTCTCCCAACCTTCTATCTAACCTCAAGCCCCTCTCCCAGCCTTCTCTAACCCCAAGCCCCTCTTCCAACCTTCTATCTAACCCCAAACCCCTCTCCCAACCTTCTCTAACCCCAAACCCCTCTCCCAACCTTCTATCTCACCCCAATCCCCTCTCCCAACCTTCTATCTAACCCCAAGCCCCTCTCCCCACCTTTTATCTAACCCCAAGCCCCTCTTTCAACCTTCTATCTAACCCCAAGCCCCTCTTCCAACCTTCTATCTAACCCCAAGCCCCTCTTCCAACCTTCTATCTCACCCCAATCCCCTCTACCCACCTTCTATCTAACCCCAAGCCCCTCTTTCAACCTAACCCCAAGCCCCTCTCCCCACCTTCTATCTAACCCCAAGCCCCTCTCCCCACCTTCTATCTAACCCCAAGCCCCTCTCCCAACCTTCTGTCTAACCCCAAGCCCCTCTCCCAACCGTCTCTAACCTCAAGCCCCTCTCCCAACCATCTCTAACCCCAAGCCCCTCTCCCAACCTTCTATCTAACCTCAAGCCCCTCTCCCAACCTTCTATCTAACCCCAAGCCCCTCTCCCAACCTTCTCTAACCCCAAGCCCCTCTCCCAACCTTCTATCTAACCTCAAGCCCCTCTCCCAACCTTCTATCTAACCTCAAGACCCTCTCCCAACCTTCTATCTAACCTCAGGACCCTCTCCCAACCTTCTATCTAACCCCAAGCCCCTCTTTCAACCTTCTATCTAACCCCAAGCCCCTCTTCCAACCTTCTATCTAACCCCAAGCCCCTCTTCCAACCTTCTATCTCACCCCAATCCCCTCTCCCCACCTTCTATCTAACCCCAAGCCCCTCTTTCAACCTAACCCCAAGCCCCTCTCCCCACCTTCTATCTAACCCCAAGCCCCTCTCCCCACCTTCTATCTAACCCCAAGCCCCTCTCCCAACCTTCTGTCTAACCCCAAGCCCCTCTCCCAACCGTCTCTAACCTCAAGCCCCTCTCCCAACCATCTCTAACCCCAAGCCCCTCTCCCAACCTTCTATCTAACCTCAAGCCCCTCTCCCAACCTTCTATCTAACCCCAAGCCCCTCTCCCAACCTTCTCTAACCCCAAGCCCCTCTCCCAACCTTCTATCTAACCTCAAGCCCCTCTCCCAACCTTCTATCTAACCTCAAGACCCTCTCCCAACCTTCTATCTAACCTCAGGACCCTCTCCCAACCTTCTATCTAACCTCAAGACCCTCTCCCAACCTTCTATCTAACCCCAAGCCCCTCTCCCAACCATCTCTAACTCCAAGCCCCTCTCCCAACCTTCTATCTAACCCCAATCCCCTCTCCCAACCTTCTCTAACCCCAAGCCCCTCTTCCAACCTTCTATCTAACCCCAAGCCCCTCTCCCAACCTTCTGTCTAACCTCAAGACCCTCTCCCAACCTTCTATCTAACCTCAAGACCCTCTCCCAACCTTCTATCTAACCTCAAGACCCTCTCCCAACCATCTCTAACTCCAAGCCCCTCTCCCAACCTTCTATCTAACCTCATGCCCCTCTCCCCACCTTCTATCTAACCCCAAGCCCCTCTCCCAACCATCTCTAACTCCAAGCCCTCTCCCCACCTTCTATCTAACCCCAAGCCCCTCTCCCAACCTTCTATCTAACCCCAAGCCCCTCTCCCAACCTTCTATCTAACCCCAAGCCCCTCTCCCAACCATCTCTAACTCCAAGCCCCTCTCCCAACCTTCTGTCTAACCCCAAGCCCCTCTCCCAGCCTTCTCTAACCCCAAGCCCCTCTTCCAACCTTCTATCTAACCCCAAACCCCTCTCCCAACCTTCTCTAACCCCAAACCCCTCTCCCAACCTTCTATCTCACCCCAATCCCCTCTCCCAACCTTCTATCTAACCCCAAGCCCCTCTCCCAACCTTCTGTCTAACCCCAAGCCCCTCTCCCAACCTTCTATCTAACCTCAAGCCCCTCTCCCCACCTTCTATCTAACCCCAAGCCCCTCTCCCAACCTTCTATCTAACCCCAAGCCCCTCTCCCAACCATCTCTAACTCCAAGCCCCTCTCCCAACCTTCTGTCTAACCCCAAGACCCTCTCCCAACCTTCTATCTAACCCCAAGCCCCTCTCCCAACCATCTCTAACTCCAAGCCCCTCTCCCAACCTTCTATCTAACCTCAAGACCCTCTCCCAACCTTCTATCTAACCCCAAGCCCCGCTCCCAACCATCTCTAACTCCAAGCCCCTCTCCCCAACCTCCTATCTAACCCCAAACCCCTCTCCCAACCTTATATCTAACCCCAAGACCCTCTCCCAACCTTCTATCTAACCCTCTGCCCGTCTCCCCAACCTTCTATAACCTCAGGCCCCTCTCCCCAACCTCCTATCTAACCCCAAACCCCTCTCCCAACCTTCTATCTAACCCCAAGCCCATCTCCCAACCTTCTCTACCCCCAATCCCCTCTCCCAACCTTCTATCTAACCCCAAGCCCCTCTCCCCACCTTCTATCTAACCCCAAGCCCCTCTCCCCACCTTCTATCTAACCCCAAGCCCCTCTCCCAACCTTCTCTAACCCCAAGCCCCTCTCCCAACCTTCTCTAACCCAAAGCCCCTCTCCCAACCTTCTATCTAACCCCAAGCCCCTCTTCCAACCTTCTATCTAACCCCAAGCCCCTCTCCCAACCTTCTATCTAACCCCAAGCCCCTCTCCCAACCATCTCTAACTCCAAGCCCCTCTCCCAACCTTCTATCTAACCCCAATCCCCACTTCCCAACCTTCTCTAACCTCGAGCCCCTCTTCCAACCTTCTATCTAACCCTCTGCCCATCTCCCCAACCTTCTATAACCCCAAGCCCCTCTCCCAACCTTCTATCTAACCCCAATCCCCACTTCCCAACCTTCTCTAACCTCAAGCCCCTCTCCCAGCCTTCTCTAACCCCAAGCCCCTCTTCCAACCTTCTATCTAACCCCAAACCCCTCTCCCAACCTTCTCTAACCCCAAACCCCTCTCCCAACCTTCTATCTCACCCCAATCCCCTCTCCCAACCTTCTATCTAACCCCAAGCCCCTCTCCCCACCTTTTATCTAACCCCAAGCCCCTCTTTCAACCTTCTATCTAACCCCAAGCCCCTCTTCCAACCTTCTATCTAACCCCAAGCCCCTCTTTCAACCTTCTATCTAACCCCAAGCCCCTCTTCCAACCTTCTATCTCACCCCAATCCCCTCTCCCAACCTTCTATCTAACCCCAAGCCTCTCTCCCCACCTTTTATCTAACCCCAAGCCCCTCTCCCCACCTTCTGTCTTACCCCCAAGCCCCTCTCCCAACCTTCTATCTAACCCCAAGCCCCTCTCCCAACCTTCTATCTAACCCCAATCCCCTCTTCCAAACTTCTGTCTAACCCCAAGCCCCTCTCCCAACCTTCTATCTAACCCCAATCCCCTCTTCCAAACTTCTGTCTAACCCCAAGCCCCTCTCCCCACCTTCTATCTAACCCCAAGCCCCTCTCCCCACATTCTATCTAACCCCAAGCCCCTCTCCCAACCGTCTGTCTAACCCCAAGCCCCTCTCCACACCTTCTATCTAACCCCAAGCCCCGCTCCCAACCTTCTATCTAACCCCAAGACCCTCTCCCCACCTTCTATCTAACCCCAAGCCCCTCTTTCAACCTAACCCCAAGCCCCTCTCCCCACCTTCTATCTAACTCCAAGCCCCTCTCCCCACCTTTTATCTAACCCCAAGCCCCTCTTTCAACCTTCTGTCTAACCCAAGCCCATCTCCCAATCTTCTATCTAACCCCAAGCCCCGCTCCCAACCTTCTATCTAACCCCAACCCCTCTTCCAACCTTCTGTCTAACCCAAGCCCCTCTACCAACCTTCTATCTAACCCAAGCCCCTCTACCAACCTTCTATCTAACCCCAAGCCCCTCTTCCAACCTTCTATCTAACCCCAAGCCCCTCTCCCCACCTTTTATCTAACCCCAAGCCCCTCTCCCAACCTTCTATCTAACCCCAAGCCCCTCTCCCAACCTTCTGTCTAACCCCAAACCCCTCTCCCAACCTTCTATCTAACCCCAAGCCCCTCTCCCCACCTTTTATCTAACCCCAAGCCCCTCTCCCAACCTTCTATCTAACCCCAAGCCCCTCTCCCAACCTTCTGTCTAACCCCAAACCCCTCTCCCAACCTTCTATCTAACCTCAAGCCCCTCTCCCAACCTTCTATCTAACCCCAAGCCCCTCTCCCAACCTTCTATCTAACCCCAAGCCCCTCTCCCAACCTTCTGTCTAACGCCAAGCCCCTCTCCCAACCTTCGATCTAACCCCAAGCCCTTCTTTCAACCTTCTATCTAACCCCAAGCCCCTCTCCCAACCTTCTGTCTCCCAACCTTCTATCTAACCCCAAGCCCCTCTCCCAACCTTCGATCTAACCCCAAGCCCTTCTTTCAACCTTCTATCTAACCCCAAGCCCCTCTCCCAACCTTCTCTAACCTCAAGCCCCTCTCCCAACCTTCTCTAACCTCAAGCCCCTCTTCCAACCTTCTATCTAACCCCAAGCCCCTCTCCCAACCTTCTATATAACCCCAAACCCCTCTCCCAACCTTCTATCTAACCCCAAGCTCCTCTCCCAACCTTCTGTCTAACCCCAAGCCACACTCCCAACCTTCTATCTAACCCCAAGCCCCTCTCCCAACCTTCTATCTAACCCCAAGCCCCTCTCCCAACCTTCTGTCTAACCCCAAGCCCCACTCCCAACCTTCTATCTAACCCCAAGCCCCTCTCCCAACCTTCTATGTAACCCCAAGCCCCTCTTCCAACCTTCTGTCTAACCCCATGCCCCTCTCCCAACCTTCTGTCTCACCCCAAGCCCCTCTCTCAGCCTTCTGTCTAACCCCAAGCCCCTCTCCCAACCTTCTATTTACTCCCAAGCCCCTCTCCCCACCTTCTATTTACTCCCAAGCCCCTCTCCCCACCTTCTATTTACTCCCAAGCCCCTCTCCCCACCTTCTATCTAACCCCAAGCCCCTCTCCCAACCTTCTGTCTAACCCCAAGCCCCTCTCCCCACCTTCTATCTAACCCCAAGCCCCTCTCCCCACCTTCTATCTAACCCCAAGCCCCTCTCCCAACCTTCTATCTAACCCCAAGCCCCTCTCCCCACCTTCTATCTAACCCCATGACCCTCTCCAAACCTTCTATCTAACCCCAAGCCCCTCTCCCAACCATCTCTAACTCCAAGCCCCTCTCCCAACCTTCTATCTAACCCCAAGACCCTCTCCCAACCTTCTGTCTAACCCCAAGCCCCTCTCCCAACCTTCTGTCTAACCCCAAGCCCCTCTCCCAACCTTCTGTCTAACCCCAAGCCCCTCTCCCAACCTTCTGTCTAACCCCAAGCCCCTCTCCCAACCTTCTGTCTAACCCCAAGCCCCTCTCCCAACCTTCTGTCTAACCCCAAGCCCCTCTCCCCACCTTCTATTTACTCCCAAGCCCCTCTCCCCACCTTCTGTCTAACCCCAAGCCCCTCTCCCCACCTTCTGTCTAACCCCAAGCCCCTCTCCCCACCTTCTATCTAACCCCAAGCCCCTCTCCCCACCTTCTATCTAACCCCAAGCCCCTCTCCCAACCTTCTCTAACCCCAAGCCCCTCTCCCAACCTTCTCTAACCCAAAGCCCCTCTCCCAACCTTCTGTCTAACCCCAAGCCCCTCTCTCCACCTTCTATCTAACCCCAAGCCCCTCTCCCCACCTTCTATCTAACCCCAAGCCCCTCTCCCAACCTTCTCTAACCCCAAGCCCCTCTTCCAACCTTCTATCTAACCCCAATCCCCACTTCCCAACCTTCTCTAACCTCGAGCCCCTCTCCCAACCTTCTCTAACCTCGAGCCCCTCTCCCAACCTTCTCTAACCCCAAGCCCCTCTCCCAACCTTCTCTAACCTCAAGACCCTCTCCCCACCTTCTATTTACTCCCAAGCCCCTCTCCCCACCTTCTTTCTAACCCCAAGCCCCACTCCCAACCTTCTGTCTAACCCCAAGCCCCTCTCCCCACCTTCTATCTAACCCCAAGCCCCTCTCCCCACCTTCTATCTAACCCCAAGCCCCTCTCCCCACCTTCTATCTAACCCCAAGCCCCTCTCCCCACCTTCTATCTAACCCCAAGCCCCTCTCCCCACCTTCTATCTAACCCCAAGCCCCTCTCCCCACCTTCTATCTAACCCCAAGCCCCTCTCCCCACCTTCTATCTAACCCCAAGCCCCTCTCCCCACCTTCTATCTAACCCCAAGCCCCTCTCCCCACCTTCTATCTAACCCCAAGCCCCTCTCCCCACCTTCTATCTAACCCCAAGCCCCTCTCCCCACCTTCTATCTAACCCCAAGCCCCTCTCCCAACCTTCTCTAACCCCAAGCCCCTCTTCCAACCTTCTATCTAACCCCAATCCCCACTTCCCAACCTTCTCTAACCTCGAGCCCCTCTCCCAACCTTCTCTAACCTCGAGCCCCTCTCCCAACCTTCTCTAACCCCAAGCCCCTCTCCCAACCTTCTCTAACCCCAAGCCCCTCTCCCAACCTTCTCTAACCCCAAGCCCCTCTCCCAACCTTCTCTAACCCCAAGCCCCTCTCCCAACCTTCTCTAACCTCAAGACCCTCTCCCCACCTTCTATTTACTCCCAAGCCCCTCTCCCCACCTTCTTTCTAACCCCAAGCCCCACTCCCAACCTTCTGTCTAACCCCAAGCCCCTCTCCCCACCTTCTAACCCCAAGCCCCTCTCCCCACCTTCTATCTAACCCCAAGCCCCTCTCCCCACCTTCTATCTAACCCCAAGCCCCTCTCCCCACCTTCTATCTAACCCCAAGCCCCTCTCCCCACCTTCTAACCCCAAGCCCCTCTCCCCACCTTCTATCTAACCCCAAGCCCCTCTCCCCACCTTCTATCTAACCCCAAGCCCCTCTCCCAACCTTCTCTAACCCCAATCCCCACTTCCCAACCTTCTCTAACCTCGAGCCCCTCTCCCAACCTTCTCTAACCTCGAGCCCCTCTCCCAACCTTCTCTAACCCCAAGCCCCTCTCCCAACCTTCTCTAACCTCAAGACCCTCTCCCCACCTTCTATTTACTCCCAAGCCCCTCTCCCCACCTTCTATCTAACCCCAAGCCCCTCTCTCCACCTTCTATCTAACCCCAAGCCCCTCTCCCCACCTTCTATCTAACCCCAAGCCCCTCTCCCAACCTTCTCTAACCCCAAGCCCCTCTCCCCACCTTCTATCTAACCCCAAGCCCCTCTCCCCACCTTCTATCTAACCCCAAGCCCCTCTCCCCACCTTCTATCTAACCCCAAGCCCCTCTCCCCACCTTCTAACCCCAAGCCCCTCTCCCCACCTTCTATCTAACCCCAAGCCCCTCTCCCCACCTTCTATCTAACCCCAAGCCCCTCTCCCCACCTTCTAACCCCAAGCCCCTCTACCAACCTTCTCTAACCCCAAACCCCTCTCCCCACCTTCTATCTAACCCCAAGCCCCTCTCCCCACCTTCTATCTAACCCCAAGCCCCTCTCCCCACCTTCTATTTACTCCCAAGCCCCTCTCCCCACCTTCTCTAACCTCAAGCCCCTCTCCCCACCTTCTATCTAACCCCAAGCCCCTCTCCCCACCTTCTAACCCCAAGCCCCTCTCTCCACCTTCTATCTAACCCCAAGCCCCTCTACCAACCTTCTCTAACCCCAAGCCCCTCTCCCCACCTTCTATCTAACCCCAAGCCCCTCTCCCCACCTTCTATCTAACCCCAAGCCCCTCTCCCAACCTTCTATCTAACCCCAAGCCCCTCTCCCCACCTTCTATCTAACCCCAAGCCCCTCTCCCCACCTTCTCTAACCTCAAGCCCCTCTCCCCACCTTCTATCTAACCCCAAGCCCCTCTCCCCACCTTCTCTAACCTCAAGCCCCTCTCCCCACCTTCTATCTAACCCCAAGCCCCTCTCCCCACCTTCTATCTAACCCCAAGCCCCTCTCCCCACCTTCTATCTAACCCCAAGCCCCTCTCCCCACCTTCTATCTAACCCCAAGCCCCTCTCCCAACCTTCTATCTAACCCCAAGCCCCTCTCCCAACCTTCTCTAACCTCAAGCCCCTCTACCAACCTTCTCTAACCCCAAGCCCCTCTCCCCACCTTCTATCTAACCCCAAGCCCCTCTCCCCACCTTCTATCTAACCCCAAGCCCCTCTCCCCACCTTCTCTAACCTCAAGCCCCTCTCCCCACCTTCTATCTAACCCCAAGCCCCTCTCCCCACCTTCTCTAACCTCAAGCCCCTCTCCCCACCTTCTATCTAACCCCAAGCCCCTCTCCCCACCTTCTATCTAACCCCAAGCCCCTCTCCCCACCTTCTATCTAACCCCAAGCCCCTCTACCAACCTTCTCTAACCCCAAGCCCCTCTCCCCACCTTCTCTAACCCCAAGCCCCTCTCCCCACCTTCTATCTAACCCCAAGCCCCTCTCCCCACCTTCTATCTAACCCCAAGCCCCTCTCCCAACCTTCTATCTAACCCCAAGCCCCTCTCCCCACCTTCTCTAACCCCAAGCCCCTCTCCCCACCTTCTATCTAACCCCAAGCCCCTCTCCCCACCTTCTATCTAACCCCAAGCCCCTCTCCCAACCTTCTATCTAACCCCAAGCCCCTCTCCCCACCTTCTCTAACCTCAAGCCCCTCTCCCCACCTTCTATCTAACCCCAAGCCCCTCTCCCCACCTTCTCTAACCCCAAGCCCCTCTCCCCCTCCTTTTTTTCTAGCTGCCTTCGTCCCTCCCATTGCGTTTTTAAGTTTTAAAAAAGTACTTTCGATGGATGTCAGTCAATTTATGCATGTCATGTTTTTTTTTATGTACTTAATTTAGCCGATGAGAAAAGTTGAAAAACCATATATATATATATATATTCCACCATGAAACACTCGCTGTAGCCCAAGCCTCTGTGCTGTGAGCCCTGCAGCGGGGGAGCGACCCCCATAAATCCACAAAAACCTGTCAGCCTCGCTGCACACCCCTCAGTTCCAGGGAAAGCCCCGGGCCCCCGGGCTCAGCGCCCCTTCCCAGACCCCGACGCGCTTCGAAGCCCCGGTGCGATGCAACATTTGAAAGTCTTTAACATGTGGGTTTTTTCTGAGGTGAGGCGTGATTCCCCTCTGCCGGCTCGGCTCGTGCTCCGGCTCTTCGAGCCGAGCCAGATCTGCTCCCCCCCCCCCCCCCGGGCTGTCGGTGCCCCCTGCCTGCCCGCCCGCCTCTCGCTCCAAGCCTTTCCCTTCTGCTCCCAGGCTCAGACCCTCCCTGGGAGGCCCCGCCCCCTCCCTCAGGCCCCGCCCCCTCCCTCAGGCCCCGCCCCCTCCCTCAGGCCCCGCCCCTCCAGTCCATCCTCGGCTCTTGCCTGAGATGTCCCGGGCATCCCCCGGCTGCTGGATCCCTGTCTGTCCCGGGCGGGCACCGACCGGAGGCTTCGGACCCTGGCACCCCCGGACCCTGGCACCCCCGGACCCTGGCACCCCCGGACCCTGGCACCCCCGGACCCTGCAGCCCCTGCCAGGACTGTGGCACCCCCCCTCCATCACTCACTGCCTCACCCGCCATGCACCTGCCACCCTCCGCCTGGTGCGTGCCACCCCCACCCCCCTCTGCTACGTTCCAGGGGTGAACCCTTAACTTCTGCCACCCCGGGCACTGATGCCCCCCCGAGGGACCCTCTGCGCCCGCCTGCGCCACACTCTCCCCCACCAGGCCACCTGTGGCCGCTTCACAAGCCCGGCGCGCTCTTGCGCGGAGCCCGGTGTGTGCCACTCGCATCGGGCACCTGCTGCTAATCAGCGCCGTGTGTGCCATCCTCACCAGACCCCCTGTTCCCGCCAGCCAGGTGTGTGAGCCCCTCGCCCCTCCGTTCCCCCTTACCTGCGTGTGCCACCCTCTCCCACGTCAGACACTCGTCCTCTGCCCGGTGTGTGCCAGCCTCGCCCTCTCTGCCCGGTGTGTGCCAGCCTCGCCCTCTCTGCCCGGTGTGTGCCAGCCTCGCCCTCTCCGCCCGGTGTTTGCCAGCCTCGCCCTCTCCGCCCGGTGTGTGCCAGCCTCGCCCTCTCCGCCCGGTGTGTGCCAGCCTCGCCCTCTCTGCCCGGTGTTTGCCAGCCTCGCCCACAGCAGACCCTCTCCGCCCGGTGTGTGCCAGCCTCGCCCTCTCCGCCCGGTGTGTGCCAGCCACGCCCTGTGCCATGGACCCCGTCCGCCGGCTCTGCCTCTACCTGGGCACGCTGTCCAGCCTCCTGGCGGCCCCCGGTGCCGGGCACCCCCAGCCCTGCCACATCCTGGCGCGGATCGGGCACACGGTGCGCCTGGGCGCGCTGCTGCCCACCGGAGGGGGCGCCCAGGGCCGGATCCGCAGCGCCCTGTCCCGGCTCAGCCGTGCCAACCTGCTGCCCTACAACCTGAGCCTGGAGCTGGTGGCGGGGGCGCCGCGGCACCGCGACCCCGACTCGCTGGCGCGCTGGCTGTGCCAGGCGCTGGTAGCGCAGGGGGTGGCCGCCGTGCTGGCATTCCCGCAGTCCCGGGACGAGCAGCTGCAGCTGGACCTGCTCTCCGCCTTCCTGGAGGTGCCCGTGGTCAGCATCCTGGAGCAGGAGCAGCAGGTGCCCCTGGGCAGCCAGGTATGAGGGGGAGGAGGGGGGCCCGGGGCAGCCAGGTATGAGGGGGAGGAGGGGGGCCCGGGGCAGCTAGGTATGAGGGGGGCCCGGGGCAGCCAGGTATGAGGGGGGCCCGGGGCGGCCAGGTATGTGGGGGGCCCGGGGCGGCCAGGTATGTGGGGGGCCCGGGGCAGCCAGGTATGAGGGGGGCCCGGGGCGGCCAGGTATGTGGGGGGCCCGGGGCAGCCAGGTATGAGGGGGAGGAGGGGGGCCCGGGGCAGCCAGGTATGAGGGGGAGGAGGGGGGCCCGGGGCAGCTAGGTATGAGGGGGGCCCGGGGCAGCCAGGTATGAGGGGGGCCCGGGGCGGCCAGGTATGTGGGGGGCCCGGGGCGGCCAGGTATGTGGGGGGCCCGGGGCAGCCAGGTATGAGGGGGGCCCGGGGCGGCCAGGTATGTGGGGGGCCCGGGGCAGCCAGGTATGAGGGAGGGAGGGGGGCCCGGGGCAGCCAGGTATGAGGGGGGGAGTGGGGCCCGGGGCAGCCAGGTATGAGGGGGGCATCCAGTTATGAGGGGGGGTCCGGGGCAGCCAGGTATGAGGGGGGCAGCCAGGTATGAGGGGGGCAGCCAGGTATGAGGGGGGCAGCCAGGTATGAGGGGGGCAGCCAGGTATGAGGGGGGCAGCCAGGTATGAGGGGGGCAGCCAGGTATGTGGGGGGCCCGGGGCAGCCAGGTATGAGAGGACCCGGGCAGCCAGGTATGAGGGGGGCCGGGGCAGCCAGGTATGAGGGGGGCAGCCAGGTATGTGGGGGGCCCGGGGCAGCCAGGTATGAGGGGGGCCCGGGGCAGCCAGGTATGAGGGGGGCCCGGGGCAGCCAGGTATGAGGGGGGGCCCGGGGCAGCCAGGTATGAGGGGGGCAGCCAGGTATGTGGGGGGCCCGGGGCAGCCAGGTATGAGGGGGGCCCGGGGCGGCCAGGTATGTGGGGGGCCCGGGGCAGCCAGGTATGAGGGGGGCCCGGGGCAGCCAGGTATGAGGGGGGCCCGGGGCGGCCAGGTATGTGGGGGGCCCGGGGCGGCCAGGTATGTGGGGGGCCCGGGGCAGCCAGGTATGAGGGGGGCCCGGGGCGGCCAGGTATGTGGGGGGCCCGGGGCAGCCAGGTATGAGGGGGGCCCGGGGCGGCCAGGTATGTGGGGGGCCCGGGGCAGCCGGGTATGAGGGGGGTAGCCAGGTATGAGGGGAGGGCCCGGGGCAGCCAGGTATGAGGGGAGGGCCCGGGGCAGCCAGGTATGAGGGGGGCCCGGGGCGGCCAGGTATGAGGGGGGCCCGGGGCGGCCAGGTATGTGGGGGGCCCGGGGCGGCCAGGTATGTGGGGGGCCCGGGGCAGCCAGGTATGTGGGGGGCCCGGGGCAGCCAGGTATGTGGGGGGCCCGGGGCAGCCGGGTATGAGGGGGGTAGCCAGGTATGAGGGGAGGGCCCGGGGCAGCCAGGTATGTGGGGGGCCCGGGGCAGCCAGGTATTAGGGGGGCAGCCAGGTATGTGGGGGGCCCGGGGCAGCCAGGTATGTGGGGGGCCCGGGGCAGCCAGGTATGAGGGGGGCCCGGGGCAGCCAGGTATGTGGGGGGCCCGGGGCAGCCAGGTATGTGGGGGGCCCGGGGCGGCCAGGTATGTGGGGGGCCCGGGGCGGCCAGGTATGAGGGGGGCCCGGGGCGGCCAGGTATGAGGGGGGCCCGGGGCGGCCAGGTATGTGGGGGGCCCGGGGCGGCCAGGTATGTGGGGGGCCCGGGGCAGCCAGGTATGTGGGGGGCCCGGGGCAGCCAGGTATGTGGGGGGCCCGGGGCAGCCAGGTATGTGGGGGGCCCGGGGCAGCCAGGTATGTGGGGGGCCCGGGGCAGCCGGGTATGAGGGGGGTAGCCAGGTATGAGGGGAGGGCCCGGGGCAGCCAGGTATGTGGGGGGCCCGGGGCAGCCAGGTATGAGGGGGGCAGCCAGGTATGTGGGGGGCCCGGGGCAGCCAGGTATGTGGGTGGCCCGGGGCAGCCAGGTATGAGGGGGACCCGGGGCAGCCAGGTATGTGGGGGGCCCGGGGCAGCCAGGTATGTGGGGGGCCCGGGGCGGCCAGGTATGTGGGGGGCCCGGGGCAGCCAGGTATGTGGGGGGCCCGGGGCAGCCAGGTATGAGGGGGGCCCGGGGCGGCCAGGTATGAGGGGGGCCCGGGGCAGCCGGGTATGAGGGGGGCCCGGGGCAGCCAGGTATGTGGGGGGCCCGGGGCAGCCAGGTATGTGGGGGGCCCGGGGCAGCCAGGTATGTGGGGGGCCCGGGGCGGCCAGATATGTGGGGGGCCCGGGGCGGCCAGGTATGAGGGGGGCCCGGGGCAGCCGGGTATGAGGGGGGCCCGGGGCAGCCAGGTATGAGGGGGGCCCGGGGCAGCCGGGTATGTGGGGGGCCCGGGGCAGCCAGGTATGTGGGGGGCCCGGGGCAGCCGGGTATGTGGGGGGCCCGGGGCGGCCAGGTATGTGGGGGGCCCGGGGCGGCCGGGTATGAGGGGGGCCCGGGGCAGCCGGGTATGAGGGGGGGGCGGGGCAGCCAGGTATGAGGGGGGGGCGGGGCAGCCAGGTATGAGGGGGGCCCGGGGCGGCCGGGTATGTGGGGGGCCCGGGGCGGCCAGGTATGTGGGGGGCCCGGGGCAGCCGGGTATGAGGGGGGCCCGGGGCAGCCGGGTATGAGGGGGGGGCGGGGCAGCCAGGTATGAGGGGGGGGCGGGGCAGCCAGGTATGAGGGGGGGGGCGGGGCAGCCAGGTATGAGGGGGGGGCGGGGCAGCCAGGTACTCTCCAGTCATTTAGTTGGGTCGTGGCGGGGGCTCATAAGTCGGGCAGGGGCTGGTGTGGGGGTCTCTCGGCTGCCAGGTGGAGGGGGTTGAGGAGGAGAGCAGAAGACTGGGGCCGGGAGGTGCCCACGAGCTGGTGAATGTAAGGGGCACCGGGAGGGGTGTGTGGGATCAGGGCGTCGCTTCCAGCGGTGCAGCAGGTGCAGTGGCACCGGAGCCTAGAGGCCTGTGGGCCCCACTGACCCCCGTGTGTGTGAGCTGTGGACTATCTTGCCAGGGGCGTAGCTTACATTGGTGCAGTGGCACCGGGGCCCACTCTGTATGTGTGGTTCGCGGGTCTGGACTGATCCTCTGTGAAGGGCTCGGCAGATGGCGATCAGGCGTGACCGGGCCTGGGTGTGGGGTACGGGGTCCAGTCCAGGCGCCGGGCAGTAGGGTCTCTCCTGTAGGCGCCGGGCAGTAGGGTCTATCCTGTAGGCGCTGGGCAGTAGGGTCTCTGCTCCAGGCGCCGGGCAGTAGGGTCTCTCCTGTAGGCGCCGGGCAGTAGGGTCTATCCTGTAGGCGCTGGGCAGTAGGGTCTCTGCTCCAGGCGCTGGGCAGTAGGATCTATCCTGTAGGCGTTGGGCAGTAGGATCTATCCTGTAGGCGCTGGGCAGTAGGGTCTCTCCTGTAGGCGCTGGGCAGTAGGGTCTCTGCTCCAGGCGCTGGGCAGTAGGATCTATCCTGTAGGCGCTGGGCAGTAGGATCTATCCTGTAGGCGCTGGGCAGTAGGATCTATCCTGTAGGCGCTGGGCAGTAGGATCTATCCTGTAGGCGCTGGGCAGTAGGATCTATCCTGTAGGCGCTGGGCAGTAGGATCTATCCTGTAGGCGCCGGGCAGTAGGGTCTATCCTGTAGGCGCTGGGCAGTAGGATCTATCCTGTAGGCGCTGGGCAGTAGGATCTATCCTGTAGGCGCTGGGCAGTAGGATCTATCCTGTAGGCGCCGGGCAGTAGGGTCTATCCTGTAGGCGCTGGGCAGTAGGATCTATCCTGTAGGCGCTGGGCAGTGGGGTCTCTCCTGTAGGCGCTGGGCAGTAGGGTCTTTGCGCCAGGCGCTGGGCAGTAGGGTCTCTTCTCCAGGCACTGGGCAGTAGGGTCTCTCCTGTAGGACCTGGGCAGTAGGGTCTATCCTGTGGGCGCTGAGCAGTAGGATCTATCCTGTAGGCGCCGGGCTGTAGGGTCTATCCTGTAGGCGCTGGGCAGTAGGATCTATCCTGTAGGCGCTGGGCAGTAGGGTCTCTCCTGTAGGCGCTGGGCAGTAGGATCTATCCTGTAGGCGCTGGGCAGTAGGGTCTATCCTGTAGGCGCTGGGCAGTAGGATCTCTCCTGTAGGCGCTGGGCAGTAGGGTCTCTCCTGTAGGCGCTGGGCAGTAGGGTCCCTCCTGTAGGCGCTGGGCAGTAAGATCTATCCTGTAGGTGCTGGGCAGTAGGATCTATCCTGTAGGTGCTGGGCAGTAGGATCTATCCTGTAGGCGCTGGGCAGTAGGATCTATCCTGTAGGCGCTGGGCAGTAGGGTCTGTGCTGTAGGCGCTGGGCAGTAGGGTCTGTGCTGTGGGCGCTGGGCAGTAGGGTCTCTGCTCCAGGCGCTGGGCAGTAGGATCTATCCTGTAGGCGCTGGGCAGTAGGATCTATCCTGTAGGCGCTGGGCAGTAGGGTCTCTCCTGTAGGCGCTGGGCAGTAGGGTCTCTGCTCCATGCGCTGGGCAGTAGGCTCTCTGCTCCAGGCGCTGGGCAGTAGGATCAATCCTCTAGGCGCCGGGCAGTTAGGTCTGCGCTGAGCAGTAGGATCTATCCTGTAGGCGCTGGGCAGTAGGGTCTCTGCTCCAGGCGCTGGGCAGTAGGGTCTCTCCTGTAGGCGCTGGGCAGTAGGATCTATCCTGTAGGCGCTGGACAGTAGGGTCTCTGCTCCAGGCGCTGGGCAGTAGGGTCTCTCCTGTAGGCGCTGGGCAGTAGGGTCTCTCCTGTAGGCGCTGGGCAGTAGGGTCTCTCCTGTAGGCGCTGGGCAGTAGGGTCTCTCCTGTAGGCGCTGGGCAGTAGGATCTATCCTGTAGGCGCTGGGCAGTAGGGTCTCTGCTCCAGGCGCTGGGCAGTAGGGTTTCTCCTGTAGGCGCTGGGCAGTAGGATCTATCCTGTGGGCGCTGAGCAGTAGGATCTATCCTGTAGGCGCTGGGCAGTAGGGTCTCTGCTCCAGGCGCTGGGCAGTAGGATCTATCCTGTGGGCGCTGAGCAGTAGGATCTATCCTGTAGGCGCCGGGCTGTAGGGTTTCGCCTGTAGGCGCTGGGCAGTAGGATCTATCCTGTGGGCGCTGAGCAGTAGGGTCTATCCTGTAGGCGCTGGGCAGTAGGATCTATCCTGTAGGCGCTGGGCAGTAGGATCTATCCTGTAGGCGCTGGGCAGTAGGGTCTATCCTGTAGGCGCTGGGCAGTAGGGTCTATCCTGTAGGCGCTGGGCAGTAGGGTCTATCCTGTAGGCGCTGGGCAGTAGGATCTATCCTGTAGGCGCTGGGCAGTAGGGTTTCTCCTGTAGGCGCTGGGCAGTAGGGTCTGTGCTGTAGGCGCTGTGCAGTAGGGTCTCTCCTGTAGGCGCTGGGCAGTAGGGTCTCTCCTGTAGGCGCTGGGCAGTAGGATCTATCCTGTAGGCGCTGGGCAGTAGGATCTATCCTGTAGGCGCTGGGCAGTAGGGTCTCTGCTCCAGGCGCTGGGCAGTAGGGTCTCCTGTAGGCGCTGGGCAGTAGGATCTCTCGTGTAGGCGCTGGGCAGTAGGGTCTCTCCTCTAGGCGCCGGGCAGTTAGGTCTGTGCTGTAGGCGCTGGGCAGTAGGGTCTCTCCTGTACGCGCTGGGCAGTAGGATCTATCCTGTAGGCGCCGGGCTGTAGGGTCTATCCTGTAGGCGCTGGGCAGTAGGATCTCTCCTGTAGGCGCTGGGCAGTAGGATCTATCCTGTAGGCGCTGGGCAGTAGGGTCTCTGCTCCAGGCGCTGGGCAGTAGGGTCTATCCTGTAGGCGCTGGGCAGTAGGGTCTCTGCTCCAGGCGCTGGGCAGTAGGATCTATCCTGTAGGCGCTGGGCAGTAGGATCTATCCTGTAGGCGCTGGGCAGTAGGGTCTATCCTGTAGGCGCTGGGCAGTAGGGTCTCTGCTCCAGGCGCTGGGCAGTAGGATCTATCCTGTAGGCGCTGGGCAGTAGGGTCTATCCTGTAGGCGCTGGGCAGTAGGATCTATCCTGTAGGCGCTGGGCAGTAGGATCTATCCTGTAGGCGCTGGGCAGTAGGATCTATCCTGTAGGCGCTGGGCAGTAGGATCTCTCCTGTAGGCGCTGGGCAGTAGGATCTATCCTGTAGGCGCTGGGCAGTAGGGTCTCTGCTCCAGGCGCTGGGCAGTAGGGTCTATCCTGTGGGCGCTGAGCAGTAGGGTCTATCCTGTGGGCGCTGAGCAGTAGGGTCTCTCCTGTACGCTCTGGGCAGTAGGATCTATCCTGTAGGCGCTGGGCAGTAGGATCTATCCTGTAGGCGCTGGGCAGTAGGATCTATCTTGTAGGCGCTGGGCAGTAGGATCTCTCCTGTAGGCGCTGGGCAGTAGGATCTATCCTGTAGGCGCTGGGCAGTAGGGTCTCTGCTCCAGGCGCTGGGCAGTAGGATCTCTCCTGTAGGCGCTGGGCAGTAGGGTCTATCCTGTAGGCGCTGGGCAGTAGGGTCTATCCTGTAGGCGCTGGGCAGTAGGGTCTCTCCTGTAGGCGCTGGGCAGTAGGGTCTCTGCTCCAGGCGCTGGGCAGTGGGGTCTCTCGAGGCGCTGGGCAGTACCCCCCCCCCCCCCCCCCCCCCCCAGCAGGGCCCCTCCCTCTCCCGATGGCTCTCAGCTCCACAGCTGTCCTGGAGCCGGTGCGCGTCGGTAGCCCCCCCCCCCCCCCCCCTCCCTCCTTCATTTGTATTCCGCGGCCTCTTCCCTCTGGCAACAAGTGCCGGCTCTCCTCCCCGGCGCGTGGATTACCCGCACACCCGTCTCCCGGTCCCCCAGCACTGGCGGAGGAACCGCAAACACTCAGGAGTCGCCCTACCGCCGCCGGTCCACCTACCCGGGATTTCCACCCGCACTCATCCCATAACCAGCCTTTCCACCCGCAGTCATCCCATAACCAGCATTTCCACCCGCAGTGATTCCATAACCAGCCTTTCCACCCCCAGTGATTCCATAACCAGCCTTTCCACCCGCAGTGATTCCATAACCAGCCTTTCCACCCCCAGTGATTCCATAACCAGCCTTTCCACCCGCAGTGATCCAATAACCAGCATTTCCACCCCCAGTGATTCCATAACCAGCATTTCCACCCGCAGTGATCCCATAGCCAGAATTTCTACCCGCAGTGATCTGTTATCCGTAGTGTCCTTTGACTGGCATTGCCGTTTTCGAGTGTTCTTATAGCATGCATTGCCACCCCCAGGGTTACCTTTACCAGCACCGCCATCCATAGTCACATCAGGGCCACAGGAAATCCTCCGCCCCCACATTTCCCAAACGCGCAAAAATAATACACAGACATCGTATTAGTTTGGGAAAAATTTGATGCAGGTTTATTACATACAACATATGTAATGAAGGTGGGTAAACATTACGGGCGATCCCGGGCCGGCTGCATTCTCGCCACCTGCCCGCCTGTTGAGCCAAACAGCACAGTGGCGAATCACCCAACTGCTGTACAATTAGAATATAAATACTGACACGCCCCTTGGCGTGACTAGGCAAACCCCCGGTTGCACAGGCCCACAACCGCCCGAAGGACTACTGGGGCGCCGACACGAATTCCTGCACCTCCCATGAGGTTACAGGTTAGGCTCTGGCACCCTTATGTGCCCGCTGAAGTACATCGTTTGCACCTCTCTTCTTCCGGATCGCCCAGTAACTCCGCCACAGCCTGTGCGGTGGTACCCGCTGCCGCACAGGCCCCCCACCATTCCTACTCCTCATTACCTGCAACCTTTGCTCATAAAGCTTCTTTAAGGTCTAGGAGGAACAGGTCTAAGCCTACTGGCGAGAGATGAACCCCATCAGCTTCAAAGTACCCCTTGACCGTGTCCTGAATCATCTCCTGTTCGATGAAACCTAGGCCCCTCCGTTGGGCGAATCTTTTCACGGCCCCCCACCACTTTGCTTTTAGGGAAACCTTCAACCCTTGCTCTGCTGAGCATATTGACGATCCAAGGAACAAGACCAAAACGACAGGAGGGCGGTGGAGCCTTTCCACCTTGAAGCGACCTGATCCTGACCTAAAATTTCCTGCCTGTAGTAACCCAGGCCCCTCTGCCCCAAATCTGCAGATACCCCGGGACTTTTAATGCTTTGCAACCATAGTGTAACCAAATCCGGTTACCTAAAGACATACTTCCAGGTGAATCACAAAGATGAGGAGGGGCCCCTACTACTGAAGGTGCTTCGAATCAAGCAATGGGCGTTCCAGCACATACCCAGCAACTCTACCTCACCCTTTCACAACAAGCGTCAGCAGGCGATACCCAGCCAGTTACAACTCCTGCTGTGCGTCGTTCTCCGCATGACATGGAGAAAGTGTGCTTACCATGACGCTTGTGCAGCTAAACTCGAAAGAGCACAGGGGCATAGAGGGATAAATACATATTATACTACATCCCAGGGCGATGACTCTGCATATGCCACTACAGGATTGAACCGGTGTTAACCGCAGGCATAACCTGCCCTCTCGGGTTTAGTCTGGGAGCAGCTTAGGCCACGCTACCAGTAGATAGCTTGCCTGTGAGAATGACTGAAGACCACCACCAGGGATTGCTGGGACAGGAACCAAGGGCCCCCGTAAGATCCCGACCTACAACATGACCCGCCCGCTGACACCACAAGCCCACTGAATTAGTCAGCAATTACACCAGGGAACGAATCCCTCTACAGCAATAGTGTAGTCTAACCCTGGTTCAAGAGGTAATACCCCTGGAAAGAGCCCAAGCGATAAGGGGACCTCCCCTGCTGATATCCTTCCCTGATCAGAACCATAGCAGAACCAGCGCATGACACTGATGCCCACCACACACCTTCGCACAAAGCATCAGCAGACTACACCCAGTAATGTACTACTTCTGCTGCAATGCCGAGTACAAAATACAACTGTAAACTGTGCCTAGTGTACGCTTGAGCAGCTATCCTCAAGCAGAGTACAGCAGGCTAATTAAGTGCTCGGTGCAAAATAGTATAGCTTGAGTGGTGGGCTCACATTAAGGAAAACAGCCGACAACACATGGCCCCAGGAAGCCGGAAACTGCCAGCCCCTAACTGCTTAGACCCGGAGACTGCTTAGACCCTGCTGCCAACAATAAATAGCTTGTCTAAAAGGTTGACTGACAACCCCCGCCAGGGATGGGGAGGCTGAACCAGGAGTTCCACCTCTGAACTAAGCAGCATATACCCCCCGGGCAGAATCCCTCTACAGCAATAGTGTAAACTATCTCCAGTGCGTGAGGGGGGGGGGGGGGCAGGGAACCTATCCCTGCCATAAGGCCGAAGCTGTTGCCCAAAACATTCTAGCCGGCCAAGGCCACTCACGCTGACATAGGACTGTGTATTTCCTACGCTGAGCACACTCTATTTACCTGAGACTGAAGGGGGGGATCAAGCTGTCCCTTTGAGCTAAGAAGTTGTGCAGCTGAGTTCCATGCGGATCATACTCTGATCCCAGAAAGGAGCTAACAGCACGGCCAGTCATCTAGACATGACTGAGCTATGTATCCTAACCTACATCTTACACGTCAATGCCTGCACCAGCATCCCGCTTATTCCAAGAAAATGGCATCGCGAGCCCGAGCTGACCAACCGCCACGAGAGTGGTGAGTGTCCTGTACTGCAGCCCTCGAGGCTCATGCACCTAAACAGCCATAACGCATGCATTATTCCTGCAAACAGAAACTATCGCAGGCCAAGGCCCAGGCACCACTGCTTCAGGGTGAGGCTGACGTGCATTGTGGAATACGGAGTATCTGTTCCCTGACTAGTGGGATATGCTTACCTAAATGTAACATGACTAAAGGGGAACCCAGCAGGCTCCACAAGCTCACATGCTTTACACCTGGAGACAGCTAGATCGCTGCGAATTCTAATATCGCATATCTGAGTAGCCCTGACACCACCCAGAAGAGGGATTGCTTCGACTGGTACAGGGTGCCACCAGGTTTGGAGGCAACAACACCAAGCCAGCTCAAATTGGGAGGGGACTGACCACCAGTAACTGACAAAGGCATGCCCCTGCCTAACGGGCGGTCAACACCTATCCTGCCTTAGTTCGCGGCTCCCAGGACCTGCTGACCTTAGGGGAGATAAGAATCATGCTTGCAGGCGACAACATTGGCTAGCCCTCCCCCAGCGAGTGTGGCAAGGGCATGCCTGAAAAACGGGGGGAGACTGGTAAGTAATAAGGTTGCAGTGCCTATGCTCTACCCTGCCCCACGTAGCATGTCTGAGGAAGTACAGTAAGGGGCCTGCTAAACACGGGAACCGGCTACTGTCTCTTGCAATGAATGCTCCCCGGACTTGCACCCAGTTTGGTTCAGTGGAAACTTACTGACATGTAAAGCATTTTGCCTCTACATGTATATTGAAGCTTATGTAATTACCCATAAGACACATGCCCTGCTGTACTGGCAGTAAGCACGAGGATTGGGTGGTCCCCCAAGGTGTTCCTGCATATGGGACAGACTACCGGCAAAGGTCTGTCCGCCCTCGCATAACTATATCCGTTCACAGTAATGGGACAAGGCCCTCAGAGCCGCACCCTAAGAAGGTAAAGTCCGAATGACAGCAACCAGAAGCATGTCAACTCCCTACATTCCAAAGGCGAGGGACAGGTGGAAACTGTATAACTTATTCTGAAGGTGAGGCAAAATGACTGCCGCACTTTCACACACTAGACAGATAGCTATGGCGCCAACCAGCACTACATATAGCCCCCACCCCGCACGGGTAGGGAGATTCTCCTACGTTGTTCCGCATAAGAAACAGAAGCTCCTGAAAAGGAGGCTGTCCCCTCTTCACCTAACGATAAGCGTCCCCTGTACTGGGCAAGGCCCTCAGTGCCGCACATAGCCAAGGGCATGTCTGATTGACAGCGACTAGAAGCAGGTCAACCACCTACATCCACAAATGAGGGACAGGATTGCTTTAATCAAAAATTAAGTAAGATGACTGCTGCACTGTTACCTTGCTCCAGACTTAACATGCCCTCGCTATTTATTCTAAGGAGCCACCTAATATAGACTATAAATACCACTGGCCCAGGAAAGGCCTCTCGTGGAGTTCAGTTGGTATGGAATTCTGCCACAATAACATGTTGACAACATGCTACCCTCTCTCTGGGCTTGGACCGCTACTGAAACAGCGCCCACCACATCTCTCATAAGACCCCCCACTACATGCACCAAGTGGGAACCAATCTGAAATGCATAGGTTGCATAGGATGCATAGGTCCACTGTGCAACCAGACCCGGCTTCGGGTCCGTTCCTATTGTGAAGCGCACTGACACCAGCCCCCAGGACCCTCCCGTAAGTGGAACATGAGAGGGCAGCATGTGCTAACGGGAAGTTGATGGACAAACGGCTCCCCATGAAATCACTGCAACCACCTGGACGTAAGCATCATAGGCTAGTTAGCCAGATCCCCATCTGCATAGGGAGCCCGCCCTGACATGGTAACAGATATTGTGTCATCTCAATGCATACGGGAAAATAGGGTCGCCGGCTTGTAACAGAATCAGAAAAGCAGATTACATATCCAGCCTCTGGACTGTAATTCCCGCCCGCGCCGCGTGGCAAACCGACACCTAGCCCATGCGCTCACCACTAAAATTGTTCTCGAAACAGCCTTAAAACTGGCGCGACCACAGAGATCCATGCACCCGTTACAAGTCCACATACCACTCCTAAAATGTGACGCCTACAATACCATATGCAAGGAAACCTTCCTTCGCATGTGACGCCAAACTTGCCCGATGCGATTAGACCTTCCACCGTAAAGACCCGGAGCATGGCCCCCCGAACAAGGAAAGTGAAGCACAAGATGGCCGCACCCGTTCGTCCTTATCCAAGTGGTCAGTACCCGTCTGCCACCTAAGCCGCACCTGACCCAAGAAGGCCGCACCCGGGCGCCATTACCCACGTGGGCAGAAATACTATGCCGCAACTGGGGTAAAAACTGGAAAGCTACCAACAGTGTAGTGCAAATACCACGATCTCGGAGCCCCGGTAACCACAGCAATTTCAAAATCAATTCAGCCTTCTCGGACCTGGAGGAAGCTGAACGACCCTCCGCGTGTACGAAATTTCTCCCGGGGACATGCAAAAGTCGGCCGTAAACTACAAACTTGATACTCTCTCGGGCCGTCCTGGGGAGAGCGGGGCCCGGGCCTAGTGGGGTGTGGGAACATGAATCACCCTGACTGCTAAATACACCAAGACTAGAAGCTGCAGTTGAATGAAAATAACACTAAAAGCGCTCTCGGTGGTGGGGCTGAAAGCGGAGGAAATAATGACCTTCCTGTCCAGATGCCTATACATAAACCAACATTCGCTGCACATGCTTTGCGTGCCACCGTTAAAGTACCACTGAGTAGCCTACCGATATTCACAGTGCGGGCAGGCAAGAGAAGCAGAGTGGCACTGCCATATGCATAAGTTAGACTTAAAGGACGGTGACATAGAACTGAACTACTATGCCACTAAGCTGCAAAAGCTGCACATTGGGTGGTGGGATAGGACCACTCGTAGAAGCGACTGTGAAGAGACACTTGCGGAGACACCCTTCTTATGGAGTTGCTTATGAGAGGCTCGAAAGTACCTGGAAAATTCCCGTAAATAGTACCGCTACGCTGATATCGAGGAAAGGGTGGTTAGCAGGGTGCTGAAAACCCATGCTTGGCCGCTTGACCAACAAACGCCCACCTCAGCGAATGCCCCGGCTGAGAGCGTCACCTTGCATTTCCCTTCTGAAAATTCCCAAAATGAGAAAAAGAGGCGCGCGTGCCACTTCGCCACACTCCGCACTACAAGCACATTCAAGAACCGGAAGAGTTCCCCCAGCGCTGTGAGACGGAACAAGGAAGCCAGCAAGAAGCCGTGTCCCTGAATGAGCGGGGAAGTGGAATCCGTCGAGTAACCTAGGAAGCGCCTGCCCAGATCGCAAGCCAAGACGACGAAAACACCTCGAGGCCCCACTAGAAAACCAAAAGGGGGGGGGGTTAGCAAACCAAGGAGGGCGAGGTCAACAGACCCTGCATGTACCACAAAAGGGGGGGGGGGGCTGCCGTAAAGGTGACCAGAGTGCAACAAAAGGCAAGCAGCCGTAAAACCCAACCTGATGGTAAGACCGAAGTAATGCTGTTCGGTAAGGTTCAGCCTGCCTGGTCCCCATCGTGGTGGCCGGAAGAGATGGGCACTCCACCTGAACCGACGGGCAAAGTGAGGAATTTGGGAGTTACATTCGATGATAAACTTCTTTTTCACCACCATGTGAATTCTGTTGTTTCGTCATCATTCTACATCTTGCGAAAAATTAAGAAGCTTTTGCCATACCTTCCTACTACAACAGGCAAAACTCTCATTTCAACTCTGGTGTTTTCTCGCACCGATTATTGTAACGCCCTCTTCCTCAATGCGCAGGAAAAAGTCATCTCCAAACTACAAATGATCCAGAACGCCTCTGCTAGAGTTCTACTTGGCCTTCCAAAATTTGCCTCTGTCACAAAACATTTGGCCCAACTACACTGGCTTCCGGTCAGAAACCGTACTAAGTTTAAATCCTTGTGTATCGTGTACAAGGCATTACACAACATGGGACCCAAATTTCTCAGAAATTCCTTAAAGCCCCTTCCAACTCGCAGAACGCTTCGTTCTAATACGACCTACCTGCTTCAAACCCCCAGAACAAGGAAAGTTAACTGGGGAGACAGACGCTTTACTGTTGCAGCAGCAAGATTATGGAACTCCCTTCCTCTCATTATAAAATCTAGCCCTACATTGCTCACTTTCCGAAAGCAACTTAAGACTTGGTTGTTTTCTCAATGAGCCCTCAGTTTTTTAGACTCAGAATTTTCTTGTCCTTAGGATACTGGTAGCTTACACAGCTCCTAGCGCCGAGACACCTTTGGGTAATTGTAGCGCTTTAAAAATCACATAAATAAATAAAATAAATAAATAAGAGGCCTGTGGTGAACTACGAGACCGACGTATCTCTTTTCGTTCCTGGTGCATACCATAACGCGCGGTCCACAGGGCCGTTCGGTGCACACCATAACGAGAAAATAGCGCCTGATGGCGGCATAGGTAAAACAAACGCTGACCCCTCTATTGTCAGACCTCGAGCGGCAACTCCGCCAGCTACAGCCTAAAAAATATCCAACACAACTTCCCATAGTAGAAAAGCCGGCGTGCATGTTCCCTGCAAAAGAATAGAACGAAGCATAATGGCAGAAACTCGAGCACCGCATTCCCCATACACCGTACATTTTGGAGAAAATGCGCATAAAATGACCGCATAGGGCCCCTACCCACAAGCGCCGGTCATCATCAACTAGTGCTCCTAAAGTGTCCGAACACAGTCGCCATTAACTACCTGGGTCGTACAACAGAAACAAGCTGCCCCTAAAAATGGCCAACCCCGGGCGCCATAAACCACTTGCGCCGTGCGTGAATTAGTAATAAACTGACCAAGACCCGCACCCTCCGGCTCGGTTACAGGGTCGAAAACTAAAAGACAAAAATTAGCCCTGGGAAGCCCCGAGTTCGAGCTCTCCCCCGGGGCCAGGACTTGCCCGACTGTATAATGGTGGATAGCTGGCCCAGATGAATGGGAACAGATCACGAAGAAGAAAGGCGTCCTGTATCCCTGCCCGACCAAACGCTAGTGATGCTTATAAACGGGGAGGGTGGGGAAGACAAACATCCTAAAACATCCCGCAAAACGAGCACCCGGGTAAAGGTCAAATAACTCATCCTCTACCCGATCTCGAACCAACAACCTCCCGCAACAGAGCTGCGTCAGGCGCAGATGAGGAGCCTCAACCTTCCACTACGTCGCGGGGGAAGTCGGGCCCCTGCTCCGACCACCGCTTCCAACGCCCGCCACAAACACACACCAGAACTGACCCCCGGCACTGCCAGCAGTACTCCCGGGCCCTACATTCCATGCACAGCTCTTAGCGCCCGTGCCGAGTCCCCGCCGGGAGGCCGTGCCCCACGAGGCAGCTCTCATCCATACACGCATGAAGCGCCACAACCCCGAAGGTGCCAAAGAAGCAAAGCCCACTCAACCCTGACTCACCTAATAGACCCGACGGACAAATGGCACACCAACCCCCGGCGTAATCGGACAAGGCGTCCAGACCAAAACAGCGTCAGGGTGAGGGGATCGGAAAAAGAGTGTCCCGATGAGCACACGACGGCGTCCGGGGCGGCAAAGAGGCCCTCCAACGTGGTGCAGAAGCCTAAGAACCCACGGGGGCTCCTCCCCGCTGCCCCGGACGAGAATCACGGCCAGCCGCCTCCTCCAATCAGTGAGGAGGAGAAGCTGAACATCCTGTTGGGGGCGGGACAGCCCTCCGCGACTAGTGGCCCGCCCTCTCTATGGCCACTGCGTGGCCTCGGGCAGGCGCATTCTATTTTGTCACCAGCATTGCCACCTGAAGTGTCCCTATACCAGGCACTGCCAGTTCCTGTGTTCTAGCTCCGGCATTGCCACCCGCACTGTTACTAAACCAGAATTGCCAGCTGTAGTGTTTGTGAGAATGGTAACTGGCATTCCCACCCTTGGTGTTCCATTAACTAGCATTGCCGTCCTTGGTGTTCCATTAACTAGCATTGCCACCCTTGGTGTTCCAATAACTAGCATTGCCACCTTTGGTTTTCCTATAACCGGCATTGCCATCCTTGGTGTTCCATTAACTAGCATTGCCACTCTTGATGTTCCAATAACTAGCATTGCCATCCTTGGTGTTCCATTAACTAGCATTGCCACTGTTGTTGTTCCAATAACTAGCATTGCTATCCTTGGTGTTCCATTAACTAGCATTGCCATCATTGGTGTTCTGTTAACTAGCATTGCCATCCTTGGTGTTCCGTTAACTAGCATTGCCATCCTTGGTGTTCCATTAACTAGCATTGCCACCCTTGGTGTTCCAATAACTAGCATTGCCATCCTTGGTGTTCCAATAACTAGCATTGCCATCCTTGGTGTTCCATTAACTAGCATTGCCACTCTTGGTGTTCCATTAACTACCATTGCCACCCTTGGTGTTCCAATAACTAGCATTGCCATCCTTGGTGTACCATTAACTAGCATTGCCACTCTTGTTCCAATAACTAGCATTGCTATCCTTGGTGTTCCAATAACTAGCATTTCCACCCTTGGTGTTCCGTTAACTAGCATTGCCATCCTTGGTGTTACGTTAACTAGCATTGCCATCCTTGGTGTTCCATTAACTAGCATTGCCATCATTGGTGTTCCATTAACTAGCATTGCCACTCTTGTTGTTCCAAAAACTAGCATTGCCATCCTTGGTTTTACTATAACCGGCATTCCCACCCTTGATGTTCCAATAACTAACATTGCCACCCTTGGTGTTCCATTAACTAGCATTGCCACCCTTGGTGTTCCAATAACTAGCGTTGCCACCCTTGGTGTTACATTAACTAGCATTGCCACCCTTGGTGTTTCTTTAACTGGCGTTGCCACCCGAAGTGTTCTTGCAATCGGTATTTCAGCTGTAGCGGGTCTTTAGGTCGAAGAAAGTTTGCTAAAGCCATCCTGGGGGCATTCTGAAAGCTTCCCTGGGAATGCATCCCCCCCATTGCTTACCATTGGCTTTGTAACTCACATTTTCAGGCTTTTTATTTGCTTCAAGCTGGGCAGCTTGAGATTGTCCCTCCTGTTGCCCAAACCTTGTTTACTGTATTCTTCCACAAACTCTCTTTCTGTAAACAGGCCTTTAAATCTTGTCACATTGTCTGTGCATTCAAAGACCGAGGTCAAATGTCAGGCTCTCTCTTCCAGGAAGCTTGGTGTTTACTTTTCTTTCTCTGTCTTCAAAGGGACAGAATTTATGTGGCAATCCTGCTGGGTCCCCAATAGCCATGTGAGAGGAAAGGTTGTCGGATGTTCCTTTTCCTTGCACGAAAAAATGAGCTGGTGCTGCTCTTTCTAAATTCGTACAAAGGAAGCACACTTTTTTTGTAATTCTGAAGTGTGTCGGAAACAAATACTTAAATGTGATAGAAACAAATGGCATTTGCTCACATCTTTGTGTGAGCAAACACAAACAGTAAACTGTAAAACTGTATGTCTGTGGGAATGCAATGGTCATTTCAATTGAAGATGTGTTGTCTGTAATGGCGTGCGCTACCACTCTATGCATACTCCACACTACGCCACTCCATCTATGCTCCACTCTAGGCCCTTCCATTCCCCTCTGACACGCCACTCACCCCACTCCACTGTACCCCAATCTACCCCACTTTAATCTATTCTGTATTTCCTGCCTCAGTGTTTCTGACATCGGCATTGCCATCTTTGGTGTTCCTGTGATCGGCATTGCCATCTATGGTGCTCCTGTAATAGTATTGTTTTCTACAGTATTCCTGTAATCAGCATTACCCTTACCAGTGTTGCTGTAGTTTGCATTGCCATCCCTGGTGTTCCTGTAATCGGCATTGCCATCCTCTGTGTTCCTGTAATCGGCATTGCCATCCCCGGTGTTCCTGTAATCGGCATTGCCAACCGCGGTGTTTCTGTAATTGGCATCCCCTGTGTTTCTGTAATCGGCATTGCCATTCCCGGTGTTCCTGTAATCGGCATTGCCATCCCCGGTGATCCTGTAATTGGCATTGCCATCCACGGTGTTCCTGTAATCGGTATTCTCATCCCCGGTGTTCCTGTAATCGGCATTGCCACCCTCTGTGTTCCTGTAATCGGCATTGCCATCCCCGGTGTTCCTGTAATCGGCATTGCCATCCCTGGTGTTCCTGTAATAGGCATTGCCATCCCCGGTGTTCCTGTAATTAGCATTGCCATCCTCGGTGTTCCTGTAATTGGCATTGCCATCCTCGGTGTTCCTGTAATTGGCATTGCCATCCTCGGTGTTCCTGTAATTGACATTGCCATCCCCAGTGACCCTGTAATCGGCATTGCCATCCTCTGTGTTCCTGTAATCGGCATTGCCATCCCCGGTGTTCCTGTAATCGGCATTGCCAATCCCAGTGTTTCTGTAATTGGCATCCCCTGTGTTTCTGTAATCGGCATTGCCATCCCCTGTGTTTCTGTAATCGGCATTGCCATCCCCGGTGTTTCTGTAATCGGCATTGCGATCCCCGGTGTTTCTGTAATCGGCATTGCCATCCCCGGTGTTCCTGTAATCGGCATTGCCAATCCCAGTGTTTCTGTAATTGGCATCCCCTGTGTTTCTGTAATCGGCATTGCCATCCCCAGTGTTCCTGTAATCGGCATTGCCATCCCCGGTGTTCCTGTAATCGGCATTGCCATCCCCTGTGTTCCTGTAATCGGCATTGCCATCCCCTCTGTTCCTGTAATCGGCATTGCCATCCCCGGTGTTTCTGTAATCGGCATTGCCATCCCCGGTGTTTCTATAATCGGCATTGCCAACCGCGGTGTTTCTGTAATTGGCATCCCCTGTGTTTCTGTAATCGGCATTGCCCTCCCCGGTGTTCCTGTAATCGGCATTGCCATCCCTGGTGTTCCTGTAATCGGCATTGCCATCCCTGGTGTTCCTGTAATCAGCATTGCCATCCTCTGTGTTCCTGTAATCGGCATTGCCATCCCTGGTGTTCCTGTAATCGGCATTGCCATCCCCGGTGATCCTGTAATCGGCATTGCCATCCACGGTGTTCCTGTAATCGGCATTCTCATCCCCGGTGTTCCTGTAATCGGCATTGCCATCCTCTGTGTTCCTGTAATCGGCATTGCCATCCCCGGTGTTCCTGTAATCGGCATTGCCATCCCTGGTGTTCCTGTAATAGGCATTGCCATCCCCGGTGTTCCTGTAATTAGCATTGCCATCCTCGTTGTTCCTGTAATTGGCATTGCCATCCTCAGTGTTCCTGTAATTGGCATTGCCATCCTCGGTGTTCCTGTAATTGACATTGCCATCCCCAGTGACCCTGTAATCGGCATTGCCATCCTCTGTGTGCCTGTAATCGGCATTGCCATCCCCGGTGTTCCTGTAATCGGCATTGCCAATCCCAGTGTTTCTGTAATTGGCATCCCCTGTGTTAAAGTAATCGGCATTGCCACCCCCTGTGTTTCTGTAATCGGCATTGCCATCCCCGGTGTTTCTGTAATCGGCATTGCGATCCCCGGTGTTTCTGTAATCGGCATTGCCATCCCCGGTGTTCCTGTAATCGGCATTGCCAATCCCAGTGTTTCTGTAATTGGCATCCCCTGTGTTTCTGTAATCGGCATTGCCATCCCCAGTGTTCCTGTAATCGGCATTGCCATCCCCTGTGTTCCTGTAATCGGCATTGCCATCCCCGGTGTTTCTGTAATCGGCATTGCCATCCCCGGTGTTCCTGTAATCGGCATTGCCAATCCCAGTGTTTCTGTAATTGGCATCCCCTGTGTTTCTGTAATCGGCATTGCCATCCCCGGTGTTCCTGTAAACGGCATTGCCATCCCCGGTGTTTCCCCGGTGTTTCTGTAATCGGCATTGCCATCCCCGGTGTTTCTGTAATCGGCATTGCCATCCCCGGTGCTTCTGTAATCGGCATTGCCATCCCCGGTGCTTCTGTAATCGGCATTGCCATCCCCGGTGTTCCTGTAATCTGCATTGCCATCCCCGGTGTTCCTGTAATCGGCATTGCCATCCCCGGTGCTTCTGTAATCAGCATTGCCATCCCCGGTGTTCTTGTAATCGGCATTGCCATCCCCGGTGTTTCTGTAATCTGCATTGCCATCCCCGGTGTTCCTGTAAACGGCATTGCCATCCCCGGTGTTCCTGTAATCGGCATTGCCATCCCCGGTGATCCTATAATTGGCATTGCCATCCTCTGCCTTGTGTGGTACGGTGGCACTCTGCCTTGTGTGGTACGGCGGCACTCTGCCTTGTGTGGCATGGCGGCACTCTGCCTTGTGTGGTATGGCGGCACTCTGCCTTGTGTGGTATGGCGGCACTCTCCTTTGTGTGGTATGGCGGCACTCTCCCTTGTGTGGTATGGCGGCACTCTGCCTTGTGTGGTATGGCGGCCCTCTGCCTTGTGTGCTATGGTGGCACTCTGCCTTGTGTGGTATGGTAGCACTCTGCCTTGTGTGGTATGGTAGCACTCTGCCTTGTGTGGTATGGTGGCACTCTGCCTTGTGTGGTATGGGGCCACTCTCCCTTGTGTGGTATGGCGGCACTCTCCCTTGTGTGGTATGGCGGCACTCTCCCTTGTGTGGTATGGCGGCACTCTGCCTTGTGTGGTATGGTGGCACTCTGCCTTGTGTGCTATGGTGGCACTCTGCCTTGTGTGGTACGGTGGCACTCTGCCTTGTGTTGTACGGTGGCACTCTGCCTTGTGTGGTATGGCGGCACTCTGCCTTGTGTGGTTTGGTGGCACTCTGCCTTGTGTGGTACGGTGGCACTCTGCCTTGTGTGGTATGGTGGCACTCTGCCTTGTGTGGTATGGCGGCACTCTCCTTTGTGTGGTATGGCGGCACTCTCCTTTGTGTGGTATGGCGGCACTCTGCCTTGTGTGGTATGGTGGCACTCTGCCTTGTGTGGTATGGCGGCACTCTCCCTTGTGTGGTATGGTAGCACTCTGCCTTGTGTGGTATGGTGGCACTCTGCCTTGTGTGGTATGGCGGCACTCTCCCTTGTGTGGTATGGCGACACTCTCCCTTGTGTGGTATGGCGGCACTCTCCTTTGTGTGGTATGGCGGCACTCTCCTTTGTGTGGTATGGCGGCACTCTCCTTTGTGTGGTATGGCGGCACTCTCCCTTGTGTGGTATGGTGGCACTCTGCCTTGTGTGGTATGGTGATTCAGAAAAGGGGGTGGTGATGAACAGAGTGCCTGAATTAAGCGACCACTCTTACCCAGTCCAAAGATCAGGGCTTGATCCATCACCGTTTTTAGCTCACTGCACCATCCCAGCTCAGAACTTGGCTATATGCAAATTAGTCTGTTCCTGTCCCAGTGCATGATGGGAACAGGGCAAACCAAACTACCAATCCAAGTCTTGTACTGGGAAGGAAACAAGCTTCCGGGGACCGGTTTCTGCCATTTCAGGCGTCGTCGGCCCGGCTTGCTTGAATCCTGATGGTGCAATGAGCAAGGGACTCACATCTGAGTATACCCTTCCACGCTTATGGTGGACAAAATGATTCAGAAAAGGGGGTGGTGATGAACAGAGTGCCTGAATTAAGCAGACCACTCTTACCCAGTCCAAAGATCAGGGCTTGATCCATCACCGTTTTTTAGCTCACTGCACCATCCCAGCTCAGAACTTGGCTATATGCAAATTAGTCTGTTCCTGTCCCAGTGCATGATGGGAACAGGGCAAACCAAACTACCAAGCCAATTCTTGTACTGGGAAGGAAACAAGCTTCCGGGGACCGGTTTCTGCCATTTCAGGCGTCGTCGGCCCGGCTTGCTTGAATCCTGATGGTGCAATGAGCAAGGGACTCACATCTGAGTATACCCTTCCACGCTTATGGTGGACAAAATGATTCAGAAAAGGGGGTGGTGATAAACAGAGTGCCTGAATTAAGCAGACCACTCTTACCCAGTCCAAAGATCAGGGCTTGATCCATCACCGTTTTTTAGCTCACTGCACCATCCCAGCTCAGAACTTGGCTATATGCAAATTAGTCTGTTCCTGTCCCAGTGCATGATGGGAACAGGGCAAACCAAACTACCAAGCCAATTCTTGTACTGGGAAGGAAACAAGCTTCCGGGGACCGGTTTCTGCCATTTCAGGCGTCGTCGGCCCGGCTTGCTTGAATCCTGATGGTGCAATGAGCAAGGGACTCACATCTGAGTATACCCTTCCACGCTTATGGTGGACAAAATTATTCAGAACTGGGTAAGAGTGGTCTGCTTAATTCAGACACTCTGTTCATCACCACCCCCTTTTCTGAATCGTTTTTGGCCACTATAGGTGTGGCAGGGTATACTCAGACATGAGTCCCTTTCTCACTGCTCCATCAGGATTCAAGCAAGCCGGGCCGAAGAGGCTGAAATGCCAGAAACCGGTCCCCGGTAGCTTGTCTCCTTTCTGGTGAAGAATTGGCTTGGTAGTTTGGTCTGCCCTGTTCCCATGATGCACTGGGCCAGGGACAGACTAATTTGCATATAGCCAGGTTCTGAGCTGGGATGGGGCAGTGAGATAAATAACAGTGATGGATCAAGCCCTGATCTTTGGACTGGGTAAGAGTGGTCTGCTTAATTCAGACACTCTGTTCATCACCACCCCCTTTTCTGAATCGTTGTGTGGTATGGTGGCACTCTGCCTTGTGTGGTATGGCGGCACTCTCCCTTGTGTGGTATGGCGGCACTCTCCTTTGTGTGGTATGGCGGCACTCTCCTTTGTGTGGTATGGCGGCACTCTCCTTTGTGTGGTATGGCGGCACTCTCCTTTGTGTGGTATGGCGGCACTCTCCTTTGTGTGGTATGGCGGCACTCTCCTTTGTGTGGTATGGCGGCACTCTCCCTTGTGTGGTATGGCGGCACTCTCCCTTGTGTGGTATGGCGGCACTCTGCCTTGTGTGGTATGGCGGCACTCTGCCTTGTGTGCTACGGTGGCACTCTGCCTTGTGTGCTACGGTGGCACTCTGCCTTGTGTGGTACGGTGGCACTCTGCCTTGTGTTGTACGGTGGCACTCTGCCTTGTGTGGTATGGCGGCACTCTGCCTTGTGTAGTATGGCGGCACTCTGCCTTGTGTGGTACGGTGGCACTCTGCCTTGTGTGGTACGGTGGCACTCTGCCTTGTGTGGTACGGTGGCACTCTGCCTTGTGTTGTACGGTGGCACTCTGCCTTGTGTGGTATGGCGGCACTCTGCCTTGTGTGGTATGGCGGCACTCTGCCTTGTGTGGTATGGCGGCACTCTGCCTTGTACCGATATTCCGCCGTTTCCGACCGGTATTTGGACATTAGTATGTAGGGGTTTGAAAAACCTACAGATTCGGTAATTTTACCGAATCGGTAAAATTACCGATCGGTAAAAATACCGAATCTGTAATTTGCTATGTAGGTAGCACTGTTAACAGTGCTACAGGCCATTCAGGATTCGGTATTTACCATGTAATACTATTACATGGTAAATAACGAATTCCTGTGTCCATGCACATCTGTGCCATGTGGCACACAAGCCTGAAACAGGGGTGCAACAGGGTGTCAAAGTGACACCCTGTCCCCCTTGTAAAATAGGTAATTTCAAGGCCCATAGGATTCCATAGCAAATTCCGAATCGGTAATTACCGAATCTTACCGATTCGGTATTTTTACCGAATTTTTTACCTACATAGCAATTACCGAATAGTAAATACCGAATCGGTAAAATTCGGTATTTACCATTCGGTAATTTGCTATTACCTACATCTGGGCCATTATGGCTTATGATTCAACTCCTGTTAATGGCATGTGTGAAATATTTAAATGCGACACCCGATGTGTTTGTATGTGTAGTTCCCTACCTTCCGCTGCTTCACATTTATGTTGTGAGCCTGCTATCCTGATGTAAAGACTATAAAAAACAGGTATGAATACCATTATAACATTAATCAAACTGTGCATGTCCAACTCTGCTCTATCGTATGCTTCGTAGCCAAGCATCTTAAATCTCTTACCTCGCTGTCAACATTCATAGCCAAAATCTCCAATAAAAACCACCGTAAACCAACTTTAGTACCCACAATGTATTTGTTAAACAATCTGCGCGAGATCTCATTTGCCACTACTGTCGTTATTCTACTGCTCACGGATCTTACCTCGTGCACATAATGGAAAAATAACCAATTCAACGCGAGTAATGTCCTGCGTTCTTCTATCCAAAACCTTATAAATAAGGCTCCCTGTGTTCCGTTTTTACTGATTTTTACAGATAAATACAGACCGAAAACAATGGGTTTTCTATCTGCGTTTATTTTTAAAAGAGGATAAATACAGAATATTGTGCTACTTTTAAGTGACTTTCCGTGCTGTCTTTTATGAATTATAGGCCAGCAGCTGAGCAGACGGACAGCATGGGAAATTAAAAAACAGGATGAAATTTCTTCAAATAACGGCATATGTCAATATACACTTATGGTATAATGCTAATATTTACCAGTGGATGTAATATTTGGCAGCTTAAATAGCTAAAACACAACAGACATCAAAGTACGAGTGCACGTCTATCAGTTAAATAGATATGGAAATGTACCGTTTTACAACTTCATTTATACGCAAAATAAATGTGGATGAATACAGCTAAAATGGCCCAAAAATAATTACCATAAGACCGGGAGCCCTACTTATAAGCTAGCGCCGCTATTGCCGAAAATGCTCCATACCTTTGGAATATAAAGAAGTGTTCAGGAGTGCACCCCCTAATACCATACAAGCTGTGTGCTATGGTGGCACTCTGCGTTGCGTGGTACGGTTGCAATCTACCTTGTGACGTCTGAACCTAAGCTTCCGTTAAGGGACAGGCCAGGACTGTATTCCGGTCTTTCTTCCTCTCCACTTGGCTGGAGCTTTGAAGGTTCTCCTATAAGTACCGACCCCACCGACACCCTCCTCAGCTTCCTCATCTCAGGTGTCCAGGGTTGGATTGGGATCAAACACCCGGACACCCTAAAATCCAGCATTTGCAATGCTGTAGTTTCAGCTATATGCAAAAACAACAATTGATGGACAGAATGCAGAACAATGTCATACATTCACCCCAGTACAGAGATCTGGGCCTAAATCCATCGTTTTTTTGCACTCCACACCACCCCAGTTCAGACATGGCCATATGCAAATCAGCTCTGACCCTGTGCCTCATGGGAAAAGTCCAGCCCGAACTGGCAAGCCATGTCTTCCCTGGACCGGAAACAAGTATCCTAGGACCAGTTTCTGGCTATCATCCGTCTTCACCCAGGATAGCTTGACTCCAGTGACCTGGAGAGCCTGGGACTCACGTCTGAGCATACCCAGCCCACTCGGGGTGTCAAATGCAAAAACAACAATTGATGGACAGAATGCAGAACAATGTCATACATTCACCCCAGTACAGAGATCTGGGCCTAAATCCATCGTTTTTTTGCACTCCACACCACTCCAGGTCAGACATGGCCATATGCAAATCCGCCTTGACCCTGTGCCTCAAGGGAACAGTCCAGCCCCAACTGCCAAGCCATGTCTTTCCTGGACCGGAATCAAGCATCCAAGGACCGGTTTCTGGCTATCAAAGTTTGGCCCGGACACCCTAAAAACCAGCATTTGCAATGCCGTAGTTTCAGCTTTAGGCATTGCAAATAATAATGCAACGCCAGTAGCTCACACTTTCAGTAATGCGAGACCTATTGAATTTCAAATGCTTGTTTCAAGTGCCTGCCGTCCACCTCCTGTCAACGGCCGTCACGGACTGGTTGATACGACAAGGAGGAGTAGGGGAAGAAACAGACATGAGGGCGGGGTAGCGAAGCGAAGCAGCAACGAGCACGTGGGGGTGCGGGAGAAAGCTGGGGGTGGGTGGGTTTAAAAGCACCAAGAGGAATGGTGCTAACGAGCAGCATTCGCAGATCGAGATGAACGAGCAGGGTGGGGTGTGGAGCAAGAGAAACAAAACGCACAAAGTGCTTTGTCAATAATAATGTAAAAGTAAACCAGCAGGAGAGGGACCGTGGCTTAACCTCCACGGCTCCTGACTTCGGACCTGGGGAACCGTGTTAGAGTATCAGCATCGGTAAAGGTGTGCCAATAAAAAACACACGTTATGGTACGGGTTCAACGGAGCCGCGGCGCGGCAGTATTCCTAAGCGAGTGAGCGACCTTGATGACTGTGTGACTACAGGCGCTCCTCTCCTCCTGTGAAAATGCTCATGGAGCAACAGTTTGGTATTATAAATACTTATTTAATGACCCATACCTATCAGGGTATAGTGTCAAGTGCATGTCATTCTATATGCATTATTTCTGCTTGATTGAGTAGCAGACCACATTGTTTTTTCTCATAGGAGTGGTTTAGGGTTCTTCTGAGGTCTTGATGACGAGCCTGGGGGGGGGGGGGGGGGGGGGTGAGTGGCTTTGAAACATGTCGACTAAGGAGATGGTAGCCCATTGTAGCACAGTACCTCCACTCCCCACTTTTAATAATACCAGCTAGAGGAACACTAACATTTATTTTTCCACATAGCCAGGTGTTTTTTAACGTACTTCACATATCTACACATTTCACCCTTTCACTCTCACTCCTGCATCACACGTAGTATATTCACTACCAAGTGCTCCCGCGTCTTCGTTGGTCGTAGCACGCCCCGTCCCGCAGCGGGGCTGGAAGAACTCGATGATGACGCATGCCACCAAAGGGTCCTTTTGGTGGATGAGGGTTATTTTAACAAAGCTGTGTGCTCCCCTAGACATTAAGATATCCTTCCAAAGTGTTATCACTGCTTGTGCATTGTGCGTCCCGCACAATGCACAAGCAGTGATAACACTTTGGAAGGATATCTTAACCCCTTAATTGCTGCCGTCGGCCAACGGTCGTCACGGCCACTACCTCCCCAGTGCTGCGCACGACCGTTGGACGTCCATTCAGCACTAGTTCCAATGGACAGCGCAGCACTGGGGAGGTCTATTTACAACGCTTTAAAGGGGTTAATTTCACTCTATCCAAGGTGGATTCCTTTTGTTTTGTTTACTCTGTATTCTCCAGTGTAGACACAGCTCCGCCCTCCATAGCTTCTCTGGGCTTAGGACGCCTGTGGTGATTGGGGGCATAGGACGCCTGTGCGGATTGGGGTGTTCCGCGCCTGATGATTGAGCTTGAAGGAGTGCCTTGTTCCGGGTTCTACCTCCGGGTTTTGGGGTGTAGTAGTTCTTGCAAACAGCCCTGTTTTCACCCCTCTCCAGTGTATCTGCCTCCCAAGGCTTTGAAACATGGCTGGTAGTGAGTTCCAGAGCTTGGCAGCTTGTACTGAGAAAGCGGATATCTTATGGTAAGGTGGTACGGTGATAAGTTGTGCGAGCCCGGAGCGCAGTCCCTGTCTACTTGAATTTAACGTGCGTTATAGGGCTCCCTTCCCTGGGAGGCTCTGTGGACAGTGCAGAGTGCCTTGAACATTGACCTCCTAGCTGTGGTCAGCCGGTGGATCGATTGCAGGACTCGAGCCATGCGCGCTCTTGGGTGCGGGTGGAGATGGGCTCTTCTGACAGCGTAGTGGATTACGTCTAATGTGCGTATGATGAACGCGGGTAGAGTCAAGCTTTGGCACTATGGGGCATATTACCAAGCAATAGCGATAATTATCGCTATTGCTTGGTTAGAGACAAAATTTTACCGCTGAGCTGCGGCGATTTTTATCGCAGATAAACCTTCGTATTACCAAGGTTTATCGCAAATGCGATAAAAAACGGCCGCAATGCATGAATATCGCTGAAAAGTCAGCGATATTCATGCATTACCGAGCTAATGCTCTTAGCCATGTTATCCACCTTCCATTGGATAACATGGCTAAGAACTGCTCAGGGCAGGTGTTAGCTTTTGGAGATATTCGCACTTAGCGCGAATATCTCCTAAAGTTGGTAATAGGAGATAGCGATGTTAGCGACTGTTTCCAGTCGCTAACATCTTGGCACGCCCACTTTGCATGTCATTAGTGATAAATATCACTGACATGCAAAGTGGGGCCCAAGATGGTCGTTATCTCCTACTAGCTGTCCCTAACTGGCGTTAGCGACAGCTAGGTAATAGGGAGATAATTTTATCTCCTCTTTCTTGGCTTTTAAAGCCAAAAAAGCGGAGATAAACCCCTTTGATAATATGCCCCTATGTGTATTAGGCTGACATGAATTTCTGTTCGATCCAAGGTATGGGAAGATGCGATGTAGTGTTTTCGTTGTGTAGAAGGTGCTCTCTGTCGTTGTTAACAAGCGGTCCGAGTCCTTGGTTACCCTGAGGCTTCAGACTTCTCGGTGTGGGAGGGGCCTTGAGCCATCCAGTGGTGGGCATCTGTCCACAGGTCATGAGCTCCGTCTTTGATCCGTAGCTTCAGGTGGCTGCTCCTTATCCATGCCCTCAATGCACAGAGGCGAGTCTCGACTCCGAGAGGTCTCTGGGCCATCTCTCTTTCGAATAATTTGCATGTCATCTGCATAGTTGTAACAGGTGAAGCTGAGTGGTCTAATCCTGGTCTGAATGCACATCCTTGCCCAGGGATCAGGTTATTTTCCTCAGTAACCTTTGTAAGCCGAGTAACCACTTCTCCTTGGAGTAGGTCACCCAGCGATGGCCATCAGACCTGCGTCTGTGGTGTCGAGGGCTCAAGCTGCTTCACCTTGTGCTCTAATGAGGCAGTCATTCAGCTCGGCGGGGAATAAACCTAGCTCCAGGGACTTGTGGCGTAAGTTTCCAGACGCCTCCGTCGCAAAGGTTGTGCACGGGGTATCTATGAAGATTTCTGAGGTGCTCGGACTGAAAGTGGTCCTGTCGGTCTGCTCTTTCATGCTGCAGAACTCTTGTTCAGGAAGTGCCTCGAAGGAGTCGAGAAAGCGAAAGACGCACAATTGATGGACGGAATGCAGAACAAATCAAAACATTCACCCCCAGTCAAGAGATCTGGGTTAAATCCATCATTCTTTTGCTCATCATGCCACCCCAGTTTAGACTCAGCCATATGCAGATCAGTCGACCCTGTGCCTCATGGGAACAGTCCAGCCCGAGCTGCCAAGCCAGGTCCTCCCTGGACTGGAAACAAGCGTCCTGGGACCGGTTTCAGGCTATCAGCCGTCTTCAGCCAGGATAGCTTGACTCCAGTGGCATGGAGAGCACAGGACCCACTTCTGGGCATAGCCTGCCAACTTAGGGCGAGAAAGCAAAAGACACACAATTGATGGACGGAATGCAGAACAAATCAAAACATTCACCCCAGTCAAGAGATCTGGGTTAAATCCATCATTCTTTTGCTCACCATGCCATTCCAGTTTAGACCTGGCCATATGCAAATCAGTCTTGACCCTGAACCCAGTCCAGTCCGAACTGCCAACTTTGGTGAACAAAGCAAACAGTATTATCAGCTGATTCATGTCTACCTATATATATATGTGTGTCCGGGGACATATGTAAGCTAACTCGTATGTGTGTATATATTGCTTGCAGTTCGTGTGTGTACTTGCAAGGCTAAGGGTGTGTCTCTTACATAATGTGTTTCTATATTTGTGTACCTGTTCTTTTCATTCTTAGAGGTTGTGCTTGTACACGTGCTCGGCGTTGAGTGTATTTGTATGCGTGTGCAGGCGTCGCCTGTCTCTTGCTGTTGGAGAGCTTCATATTTGCATATATATTGCACTTACCTGGCTAACAGAAGCTGACAAACATTGTGCTGGTTTGCTTTCCTAATGGGAGGCCGTTTAAACATTGTTCCTCCTTGAGAGTTGCCCAAGGTCACACAGGGGAGCGGGGGCAGCCGGGACTCGCGCCCTCAGCGGTTCCCGGGAGTGATGCGCCCCCGCTGTCAGCGCGGGGCCGGGGGTGGCGGCTCTGCGTGTAATACAAGGATTCAAGGCAGGTCTGACAGGGGGAGGGCTGAGCTGGGGCGAGAGGATAGAGAGAGACAGGCAGAGATGAGGAGAGAAGAGAGAGAGAGAGGAGAAAAACCCAGGGGGAGGGCTGAGCTGGAGAGAGAGAGAGAGAGAGAGATGGGCAGAGATGAAGAGAGAGAGACGGGGAGGGCTGAGCTGAAGCGAGGGTGGTGGTGGTGGGGAGAGAGATAGAGAGAGAGACTGACTCTCAGGCAGAGGGCTGAGATGGAAAGAGAGGGGGGGGGGGAAGAGAGAGAGGCAGAAGGCTGAGACAGGGGCGGCTGGTGACATTTGAAAGTGGAGGGGCGTAAACTAATTTGCATATTGCACCGCAGCGATCGAGCGCAGCCCGAACCACCTTGCATCCATCCATACATCATTCATGCATCCACCCATCCATCCACCCACCCACCCTGCATCCATACATCATTCATTCATGCATCCACCCATCCATCCACCCATCATGCATCCACCCATCATTCATGTATCCATACATCATTCATTCATCCATCCACCCATCCATCCATCATGCATCCACCCATCATGCATGCATGCATGCATCCATACATACATCATTCATGCATCCACCCACCCATCCATCATGCATCCACCCATCATGCATGCATGCATCCATACATACATCATTCATGCATCCACCCACCCATCCATCATGCATCCACCCATCATGCATGCATGCATCCATACATACATCATTCATGCATCCACCCACCCATCCATCATGCATCCACCCATCATGCATGCATGCATCCATACATACATCATTCATGCATCCACCCACCCATCCATCATGCATCCACCCATCATGCATGCATGCATCCATACATACATCATTCATGCATCCACCCACCCATCCATCATGCATCCACCCATCATGCATGCATGCATCCATACATACATCATTCATGCATCCACCCACCCATCCATCATGCATCCACCCATCATGCATGCATCCATACATACATCATTCATCCATCCACCCATCCATCCATCATGCATCCACCCATCATGCATGCATCCATCCATACATCATTCATCCATCCACCCATCCATCCATCATGCATCCATCCATCATGCATCCACCCATCATGCATGCATGCATCCATACATACATCATTCATGCATCCACCCACCCATCCATCATGCATCCACCCATCATGCATGCATGCATCCATACATACATCATTCATGCATCCACCCACCCATCCATCATGCATCCACCCATCATGCATGCATGCATCCATACATACATCATTCATGCATCCACCCACCCATCCATCATGCATCCACCCATCATGCATGCATGCATCCATACATACATCATTCATGCATCCACCCACCCATCCATCATGCATCCACCCATCATGCATGCATGCATCCATCCATACATCATTCATGCATCTACCCACCCATCCTGCATCCATACATCATTAACACACTGAACTATCTCAAGTCATTTGTGCAAGCTAGTTTACTGGAACACCGAAAAACACACACTCTTACCTTGCTGCCGGTCCCGCACACGTCACAGGCTCACAGCGCCCCTGGCCAATCCTGGCGCCAGGGGCACATGTACCCTCTCGCCCGCAGCACGCCCATTAGGGCTCCTGATGGGCATGCGCAACGCCGCCAAAACACAAGTGCGCATGCGTGGGCACGGGTAAAAATTCACCCTCCGTCCCCACGCATGCGTACTTGTGTTGCCGTCCGTAAAAACATGTCAATGAATCAACATGACGCCCACCCGGCGGTCTGACGTCATGTTGATTCATTGACATGATTGTCATGAGGGAGCTGCGGGCGGCGTCGGGCAGGGGGGCTACGCCCCCACGCCCCAATGGACGAACCGCGCCTGGGCTGAGATGGAGAGGGAGAGACAGACCCAGGCAGAGGGTTGAGATGGATGGATGGATGTATGGAGGGAGGGATGGATGGATGGAAAGAGAAAGAGAGGCCCAGGGGGAGGGCTGAGCTGGAGAGAGAGAGAGATGGGTAAAGATGAAGAGAGACGGGGAGGGCCGAGCTGAAGCGAGGGTGGGTGGGCGAGAGAGAGAGAGAGACAGGCAGAGCTGGAGAGAGGCTCAAGCAGAGAGCTGAGATGGAAAGAGGGGAGAGAGAGAGACAGGCAGAGTGCTGAGAGGGAGGGAGGGAGGGAGGGAGGGAGGGATGGATGGATGGATGGAGAGAGAGAAAGAGAGAGGCCCAGGCCGAGGGGCTGAGATGGAGTGAGGGGGGAGAGACAGACCTGGGGAACAGGGCTACCAATAGGCTGCGGGGAAATGGGTCTCAGACGAGAGAGAGAGAGAGAGAGAGAGAGAGAACATGAGGGGCCCCGGTGGAGACAGATCCAAGGAGGGTGGGAGCGCCCACAGAGGCTGGGGGGGGGGGGGGGTTGGGTGAACCGAGGTGCAGGTGACGGGCGATGGAGAGAGGGGAGTACAGAACCTCTGCAGTAAGATGCGAGGACGCCCAAGGAGGGGTCCCAGACCCTGGTGGGAGAGGGGAGCCAGGCCAGGTTGAATTGTATAGCGCACTGATCCCCCGAGAGGGTTTCCAGGCGCGTGGGCAGCTCTGTGGTCCCCAGAGGGGTCCAGTAACACCTGGTATGCCCTGGTTCTTCCACAGCCCGTGGACCCAGTGATGGCGCGGGGGGGGGGGGTTGGGACAGTGGGCGCCTGAGCTGTGTTCATGCAGTGAACGGACCAGCATTAAACCCCATCATTCAAGGCGGGGCTTCCTTTAAGGCCCTGCGTCTCATGTAAATGTACTCAGAAGATGTGTGTGAAGAACTGCCCTATGCAGACACACGTCACATAAATAAAAATACAAATGAATGAGCACAAGATTAAACTGTGCACTCAAAACACACAATCCTGTTTGGGCGCACCTTTTACAGGGATGTATGTCAGTACAACGCGATCTTTTAGATCGCGGTACTTTACAACGCAAGTCATTACAACGACTTGCGTTGGAGGGCGCGGATTGAGGAATATTATAATTTTATATTCCAACACCAGTCCACGTAACAGTAGGGAAGGTGTTGGAATATAAAATTACAATATTCCTTAACCAAAGTCGTAGTAACGACTTGCGTTGTAATGGCAGCGTGGTAAAGGTTGTGCGGTGTAAACACTGCGTTGTAAATTACGCTTACCCTTTTACAGAGCCTCAACAGAGCCATGCTTTGAAGCGCGTGTGATCCCAGAGCATCCATCAAAGGATATTTGCTCCAAAAGAGAGCACACGGGTGGACTGAGCACTTAGACACTTTAAGACCCAGGGGCTTGAATGAAGGCCGGGCTACGAGCGCCTTCGACAACTGCCTCGGAAAAAAAGACTATGATCTTCTCGAAAGAAAGTTGAAGAAGTGATCTGACTAAAGGCAAATGGGGGCTTTAACTTGATATTGGAAATGGTTTGGTGTGTATATTGATACCAGACTAATTCTGAACCCTCCTGTGGAAGGGGGAGTCGTTTATCCCGAAATATGAAGAGGATATGATTGAATCCTTAAGGTTGCATTTAAAGTTACTCAAAAAACAGTTATTGGTTGTAGAAGGCTGGCTTAGTATATGGGGCACACTTATTTAAGTAATGCACCTTGCACTAATCCAGAGAACCCTTGTGGTGATTTTATTGGTCTTTGGTGACCATAGAAAGCTCTCTAAGTGGTACCTGTGGGCAGCTGCCTCCAGGCTTATCTTGAAGGAGTGTTAAGCAGCTTTTTAACCAGTTTAATCAATAGTGTAAGTTAGATGAAACTGCGCAGTGTGTATTCAACCCTTCATTCATGGGCAAGCACTCAGTCATTCCTTCTGGGGCGAATATTCAACCAGGTATGTCTGGGAGGTGGTCACACCTCCCTGTGACAGGAAAACTATTGTCCTGCCTTCCCCTGCTCGAGCCCGGCTCAGCACCAGGAGGGCAGAATCCGGTCTGTGGTCGGCAGCAACACTAGTTTGCTGTCAATCCCTGAAAGGCTGTTACTGGTAGTACAGGGGGTCTACTAAGGGGCTCCCCAGTACTTGTAACACTAGACTCGGTGTTGGGTATGATTCCATCATGTTTGATACCAAACATGACCGGTTTAGGTACAGCAAGTATATAGTTAGGCAGCTTGTAGTGAGTCATGTCCACTATACATCTTAAAATGGCTGACCGCACTTACAAAGCCTGTAGAATCGGCTGCGGGGTTTGTAGGGGTGTCATGCAGGGGCAGCCTCACACTTCTAACCGAGCACCCTGCCTTCAGGATTGAAAGGCCTGCCTTAGGGGTGACTTATAGGTTTCATGTGCACTCACCTCAGATATAAGGAACATTATCTGTTGTGAGAGGGGCACGCACCAGTTCACGCAGGCTGCAATGACAGGCCCGTAGTCCTAGTTTAAGTGGACTCCCACGGGTGGCAGAAAACATGCTGCAGCCCATGGGAGACCCCTGGTGTTCCTGTGCCCTGGGTACCTCAATACCATATACTAGGGACTTATAATGGTACACCTGTAGCCAATTGTGGATGTACCAAAGTACTCACCACACCAAGTTAGGGAGGAAGTACAGAGACGGGGGTCCTGGTTAGCAGGATCCCAGGCAGACGTATGTCAACACACACTGACACCAGGCAAAGAGTGGGGGTAACCATGAAAGCAGCACCTACTTTCCTACATTGATGAACTGTTTGAACGAAGAAAACCAAAGATAAATATCCTTTGTTGTCCCAGCTGTGTGGTCACTTTAATCAGGAATTGATTTTGCGCAGAAGAGACAGAGGGCATGTCTACATCCGAGCCGAGCTGTCGGTGGGACCTCTGGGTGCGAGGGTCCCTGCGGATAGGTCTCGGCTGCTCGCGGAGTGTGGCCGGGCACAGCTTTGGGCTGCAGTTCATGTGGTTGTTGGCAGTTCCGGACTGGCTACCGGGCAGTTGTGTGTGCTGCCGAGCTAGGGGCTAATTTCTCTGTGGGTGGGGCTTATTGTGTTGACGGGGGACCTGCGTGCGATTTGAAATAAAAAAAAAGCTAAACGAATTTCGCTTTGCACACGCAGGTCCCCATCAACGAAATTAGCCTCCACCACGGCAGCACACACAACTGCCCGGTAGCCAGTCCGGCCCTGGTTGTTGGAGGAACCGTGAAGATTGATCTGATGATCGAAGCCCGCCTAGATGAGGTTATTTATCTGCGTAAGTGGCGTTGGCGTCCATGACGTCGCTAATGTCGTGGTCCAGGGATGGGGCGAGGGTAGCGGGGACGGATGTGGTGCCACCTGGAGTCATTTTTGTTTGGTCTGGGTCGAGCCTGAGCTCCTTGGCACGCACGGGTACATCTCCATTACCCAATTGTTTTTGTGCTCAGTGAGGAGAGGATGAATGAGGCCGCTAATGGGCTGAGATCCTTCAGCCAACCGACAGCAGAGCGAGAGGATTGTGCCAATTAGATGTCCTGCTTCCTGATCGATTATCGATAGCAGCAGTGGGATCGATTCAGAGCCAAGGTCTGGGATCCATTGATCCGAGTGCTGCGGCCCATGGAGTCCGAGGGCGCCTTGAAGGCTGGTAGTCTGAGGACGGGGAGCCTCAGGGGTGACTTATAGGTTTTATGTGCAGTCACCTCAGATATAAGGAACATTATCTGTTGTGAGTGGTGCTAGCACCAGCTCTCACAGGCTGCAATGACAGGCATGTAGTCCTAGTTTAAGTGGACTCCCACGGGTGGCATAAAAAAGCAGGCCCTGAGCAGGGGAAGGCAGGACAATAGTTTTCCTGTCACAGGGAGGTGTGATCACCTCTCAGACATGGTTTAGTGTATTGGGCCGGGGTTGGGGCGCATGCCAGCGCCACCAGACTGCTTTGAAAGGCACATTCTGGTGCCATCAGGTCCTGTGACTGGGAAGGGTGCACCTGAAGCCAGGGCGCAGTTGTTGGTCTAAGGTGCAGTTTGTGAGTCACTTTAGCCTTTGGCTGGTTTTAGCTTCTGGGGGATCCCAGAGAAGTGTTGAGATGTCCAGGTGAGCGCCGGGCATTCTCTGGGTGGACAGGATTTCTTGCAGGGGAGGGGGCCGCAGGTCAGCTGGAGGGCTTCACTTTTACATTCAATAGTTGCTGAGGTGAAGTCGGTGCTGTCTCTCGAGTAGTTGTATCACATGGTGGATGCTTTGAGGGTCATTCAGAGGTGTAAATGACCTTCGCTGTGTGTATGATTTTGGAGACGTGGTCGGCTGTAGCTCCGGGGAGAGGTTCGAGGGTCGTTTTCAGGTGCACAACTGCGCTCTACACTACTCCTCTCTGCACCACTGCTCTCTGCACCACTGCTCTCTACGCCACTGCATTCTACACCACTTTACTCAAAACCAATGCACTCTACACCACTGCCCTCTGTGCAAATCTACTCTGCACAACTGTTCTGTACAACACTTTACGCCACTGCACTCTACGTCATTCACTTCTACTCTGCACCACTAAACACCACTGCACTCTACAACAGTCCACTCAGCAACACTGCAATCTACGACACTGCACTCTTTGACACTGCACTCTTTGACACTGCGCTCTATGACACTGCGCTCTATGACACTGCGCTCTATGACACTGCGCTCTATGACACTGCGCTCTATGACACTGCGCTCTATGACACTGCGCTCTGACACTGCGCTCTATGACACTGCGCTCTGCGACACTGCGCTCTGCGACACTGCGCTCTGCGACACCGCGCTCTGCAACACCGCACTCTGCGACACTGCACTCTGCGACACTGCACTCTGCGACACTGCACTCTCCGACAGACCACTCTGCAACACTGCACTCTACTCTGCACCACTCTACACCACTGCACTCTACGACACTGCACTCTACGACACTGCACTCTACGACACTGCACTCTACGACACTGCACTCTACGACACTGCACTCTACGACACTGCACTCTACGACACTGCACTCTACGACACTGCACTCTACGACAGACCACTCTGCAACACTGCACTCTACTCTGCACCACGCTACACCAGTGCACTCTACGCCACTACACTCTACGCCACTACACTCTGCATCACTCCACTCTGACACTGCACGCTACTCCAATCCACTGTAATCTACGCCACTGCACTCTACTCTGAAACAATTACTGTACGCCACTGCACTCCATTACACTCTGTGCCACTGCAGTCTACCCTAAGCCCCTCCACTGTATTCTGCGTCACTGAAGGGGCTTCTTTAGAGTGGGTGGGTGAGCCCCCCCCCCCCCCCCCCCAGCAGAGAGAGGCTCTTATGATAACTGAACCCCTGGGCTGTGATATTCACCTGGCCCTGGGTGCCCAGCTGTGCTCGCCCTCGTCTTCTGCATGCCCTGGGCATGGATGCCTTGGCACGAGGCTCTGCCAGGTGTTAGGCACCACCCCCTTGGCTGTGAGCCCAGGGTAGGAAGATAGGTCTGGGACCTGGGGGTGGGGCTTGTAGTGCCAGCTGTTGAAGGCATGACAGGTGTGAGACGATCAGGCAGTATCCCCCGGCGTGCCCTCTCCGAGGCTGGCATCTCACCAGCCTGGCATCGTCTCACAGGCCACGGGGATACCGGCCTCTGCCCCAGCCCTACCGTTCTTTCACAGGCACGGCTCAGAAGCCAGGGTTGCATTCTCGGCCATGGATGAAGGGTTGAATACTCGCCCCAGAAAGAATGACTGATTGCTCGCGGAAGGATGGATGGATGGATGGATGGATGGATGGATGGATGAAGGGTTGAGTGCTGGTCCGTGGGTGAAGCTTGCACATTCCCCCTGGTCACTTCCATCGCTCTGCCCTGCGCCCCCACCTTCCGGTGATCACTGTAAGCCCCCCCCCCCCCCGCCGCCCCCACCACGGATCCTGTTCAAAACGCTCCATTATTTCTTAAATGAAAAACTGAAAATGTGTCTGAAGATTGGAGTCGGCGGCGGCTCCCGGGGGAGCTGCAGAAAGGGGGCTTCTGGGGGCTCCGGGCTGCATCAGATAACACGTGTCGTGCGGTGTGTGTTCGAGAGCAGACTCCTTAACGAGAGGTGGGCCCGGGGGGCTGCTGGTGGGATCAGTATGCAGCGCCAGGCCTGTGTCTCGAGCTCCAGACGGCAATGGCAACGCATGCCACTGCGCTGCTGCTGCTGCCTTTTATAGCGCTTTATACCTCTGGCGAGGCACGGTAGCGCTGTGTGCGCCAGACCTGCATGGATTGCAACAATATACATGCATGGCAAAGCGCTGCGCTGCATTCTAGCTGCACCCGTATAGCGCTTCATATCACTTTATGATAGCCGAGGAGCTAGTCTAGAACGGTGTCTTCTGTTCTGCGGTTTCACCCTCATGAAGCATTGACGCAGAGCGCCTTGAAGCCGCAGCGCCTGGTTATAGAGACACAGGGTCATTCCACAGGGTCTATTGTGTGTCTCTGTCTCAAACCCGTGTTTCACTTCATTCCCCCCCCCACCACACACATTTTATACACCCACGGGCGGTGCTGACGAAACGCCACGGGCTCCACTAGGGACCATTCAGGTGTGAAACGCGTCGACCTAAAAACTAAAACCAACAAGCATTTACAATGCAACGGTTTCGCCTTCGGAAAAGTTAGAGCTATTGGCATTGTAAATGACAAATTGTTTATTTATGTGTTGGTTTTGAAAACAGATAAATAAATGGCATTGTCATTTACAATGCCAATAGCTTACTCTGTCGCAAATGCGAGACGTATTGCATTTGCACCCCCACCCCCACACAAGAGCCCCCCCACACACACACACACAAGAGCCCCCACACACACCACACAAGAGCCCCCCCACACACACACACACAAGAGGCCCACACACACACCACACAAGAGCCCCCCACACACACCACACAAGAGCCCCCCCACACACACACGCAAGAGCCCCCACACACACACACACACGAGCCCCCCACACACACACGAGCCCCCCACACACGCAAGAGCCCCCCACACACGCAAGAGCCCCCCCCACACACGCAAGAGCCCTCCCACACACACACACGCAAGAGCCCCCCCCCACACACACACGAGCCCCCCCCACACACACACGCAAGAGCCCCCCACACACACAAGCAAGAGCCCCCCACACACACAAGCAAGAGCCCCCCCACACACACACGCAAGAGCCGAGCCCCCCACACACACGCAAGAGCCCCCCACACACACGCAAGAGCCCCCCACACACACGCAAGAGCCCCCCACACACACGCAAGAGCCCCCCACACACACGCAAGAGCCCCCCACACACACGCAAGAGCCCCCCACACACACGCAAGAGTCCCCCACACACACACACGCAAGAGCCCCCCACACACACACGCAAGAGCCCAACACACACAAGAGCCCCCCCCACACACAAGAGCCCCCCCACACACAAAAGCCCCCCCACACACAAGAGCCCCCCCACACACAAGAGCCCCCCCACACACACACACACAAGAGCCCCCCACACACACGCAAAGAGCCCCCACACACACGCAAAGAGCCCCACACAGAGGTCAGGGGTGGCACAGAAGCAGAGTTTCACCAGCTGAGGCTCGCATGAAGCCTCTAGCATGAAATAGAGGGAGGGTAAGGGAGAACTGATGAAAGAGAGGAGGAAAACGAGCGTGAAGGGAGAGCTGCGTACGTGGGGGGGGTCGAACTTGGCCAGAGGTGGAGGAGGTGTACCCCAGACTCGAGGGAGTGTGTAAAGCTGCAGCAGCGCTCTGCGCATTAGAGGCCCTACCGATAATGGACCGATGGAGCGAGTGTGGGACTGAGGACCCTGGGTGGGGGGTGAGAGTGATGGAGGGTCGAGCTTGGCCAAAGGAGGAGGAGGCGAGTACCCCAGACACAGGGGTGAGCGAGATGCAGGATATGGGTCATTCTAAATTATGTAGAAAGGGGGATTTCATTGGCCACTGGGGCTGTGAGGAACGAGGAAATGTTGCTGCAATATGCACTGCAGCCACCAAAGCGGCCCAACCCGCTGGCATCGCTATAGTCGGAGGCTCAAGGCCGAGCAACCGTAATGCTGATACATTAATACCCTATGGGCCTCCTCTGTCCACCAGTGACTGCGGGATCATAGCACTCGTTAAACCTTTCCTGGACACACTGGCCCGGCTGTCAGCCTATGCACCACTCCTCCCAACCGTCATCAGTCAAGACTCAGGCCTAAAGACTCTCGGGAAGATTTTTGACAAACTGCGAATGGTCACGTACCCGCAGGACATGGTATCCCTCGGTGCCCCCACCGGGGATGTCCACGCTCTGCCCGGCTCCCATGGCTCCCTCCCCGGGCTGGGCTGAGGACGGCGCTGCTCCGGGGCTCCGCTGTGGGACGTGGCACTGTCCGCAAAGGTAGGGCAGCACCGGGTAGGACACTGCACAGTGTGACGAGACAGCGACCCCTGCAGGGCATGAGGGGCGCCACCGCTACAGCAGCAGATGGCGTCTCGCTGGTTCTTTTCGCATAGCAAAGTCTCCGGACCATAGAGAAGCCGTGATGGACAGGGCAGATTACGACGTGACGACGTACACACCAAGGAAACGGAGGAATAAAACAGCGTCCTACTCAGAGTTCTAATAAACAACTAGAATGCTAACTTTAGTCAACGATGCGGGAGGGCATGAAGTTCAGGCTGATGAACAAAACGACGTTAGAACACTCAGCATTTTACATTGAAAGCGTTTTTACCACGTACAGAAACTCGAAAGTTTGAAACCGGCATCCAGGAGCGGCCGCGTCCGCTGGTTCAAGACGGCACTGCGGAGCTTCGCAAGTAAGCTACTGCCCGGCCGCCATCTTCGGAGGAATGAAAAAAAAAACCTTGGAGGAAAAAAAAAACAACCGCCCACCGCCGCAATGATGTTGTTAAAGGGGCGGAGAGTGAAAAAAATCGCCGGAACGCCCACGAATCTGCTCGGACAATGACTGACGCATCTCTGTTCCAATGGCTAGCCTCCATTTATGGAGCTAGCCAATGGAACAGAGAAGCGGGTTAAAGCCCCATACTGAGTCTCAAAAGATTTCGCCTGCGCGAACACTGCTGCGCAGTGGACGCCAGGCGAAACCTAAAAACCCACCACTCACTAAAAAACATAATAAAAAGGCACACTCCCTCTTCGTTGACGATAGGGAGGTGTTATTTTTCACCTGTTTCTAACGTCGCCGGACAGACCCAAGAATAAATACTTTGGAAGGTACCCACATGGTGTTTTAACACCCACGACCCCCACACACCCACACTCGCCACTGCAGCGTTCCTCAAAGAGCCCTCTCGCGGGGCCCGTGGGGACTGCAGCGCCACCCGCACGAGGAGCAACGCCCGATGATGAAGCAAGACACCCGCACGAGGAGCAACGCCCTATGATGAAGCAAGACGCCCGCACGGGTGTGTGAGGGCCACCCTCCAATTAGGAGGGATTCCCTGGCTGTCTCCAACCTTCCACCGCGCATGTAGTTCAGCACCGCTTTATCCACACCATGCGCCACCGACGAGGCGGCCTCCTCCATTAGAAACCGTGGCCCTCCAGTGATTTACACAGATTATGTTGGGAGCACGGGTAATGGACCTTTTTCCCCCATTAGCTCCCCGCCCCCCTTCGTGTGCATGAGTTGTCTGCTTCACAAAGCCAGAACATATCAATAACAAATTGACAATATGATGTAAAGCATTTTTCTAGACCGCCCCCAACCTCATCCACGTAGACAGAGTTTACTGACTTGCTACACTCGCTCTGTGGCTTTTTCTGAACTTACACCAGAGATCGAGGGGGCATTTGTGCTGCATACCTCCCCCCGCCCCCATTTCCATTCAGTTCCTCTGACCCTCCACCCCTAAAGGCGATGGGCCCTCACCCTGTGCTCTAGAACCTGAAATCTGGGCTGAGGCCCCAGCCTGGGGCTCACCGGTCCCTCCTTCGAGCTGAGGGCCAGCCTCAGCCTCAGCCCTGGCCCCTGCTGGGGGCCACAGGTCCCTCCTTCGATCTGAGGGCCAGCCTCAGTCCTGGCCCCTGCTGAGGGCCACAGGTCCCTCCTTCCAGCTGAGGGCCAGCCTCAGTCCTGGCCCCTGCTGGGTGTCTCTGGGCCCCCTCATCCTGCCACATATCCTCCTCTGCTCTCGATTTATTCGTCATTGGACGGCTCATGGCTCCGGTGCCACCTTGAATCCCAGCGCTGCCGCAGACTATCCGTCATGTGCTGCCGCTCAAGGCCTTGAGGGCATATATTGTAAGTGGCGTCTCGCGGACACTTCGCTCACAGTGTTTCTACCGCCTAAAAGAGGGCAAGGTGGTGGGTGGTCCAGCGCTGTGGCTGGCAGAGTTACGAGCATTTGTATAGCGTCTTAGGACAGGGTATTATGTAGCGCCGAAGCAGCTTTGTAGCATATTCAGGTGTGAACAGTGTTCCCAGAGGTGTGGCGCGTGCGGGAGGTGGTCCCAGAGGTGAGGCGCCACGTGTGCGAGAGGTGGTCCTAGAGGTGAGGTGCCACGTGTGCGAGAGGTGGTCCTAGAGGTGAGGTGCTCCCAGACGTAAGGTGAGGCGCGTGCAAGAGGTGGCCCCAGAGGTGAGGTGCCGCGCATGCGGCCCCAGAGATGAGGTGCCACGCGTGCGGGAGGTGAGGCGCCGCGCGTGCAAGAGGTGAGGCGCCGCACGAGAGGTGAGGCGCGTGCGAGAGGTGCCGCGCCACGCATGTGAGAGGTGGTCCCAGAGGTGAGGTGCCACGTGTGCGAGAGGTGGTCCCAGAGGTGAGGTGCCACGTGTGCGAGAGGTGGTCCCAGAGGTGAGGTGCCACGTGTGCGAGAGGTGGTACCAGAGGTAAGGTGCGTGCGAGAGGTGGTCCCAGAGGTGAGGTGCCGTGCGTGCAAGAGGTGCCACAGGTGCCACGCGTGCGAGAGGTGGTCCCAGAGATGAGGTGCCACGCGTGCGAGAGGTGGTCCCAGAGGTGAGGTGCCACGCATGTGAGAGGTGGTCCCAGAGGTGAGGTGCAACGCGTGCGAGAGGTGGTACCAGAGGTGAGGTGCCACGTGTGCGAGAGGTGGTCCCAGAGGTGAGGTGCCACGTGTGCGAGAGGTGGTCCCAGAGGTGAGGTGCCACGTGTGCGAGAGGTGGTACCAGAGGTAAGGTGCGTGCGAGAGGTGGTCCCAGAGGTGAGGTGCCGTGCGTGCAAGAGGTGCCACAGGTGCCACGCGTGCGAGAGGTGGTCCCAGAGATGAGGTGCCACGCGTGCGAGAGGTGGTCCCAGAGATGAGGTGCCACGCGTGCGAGAGGTGGTACCAGAGGTGAGGTGCCACGTGTGCGAGAGGTGGTCCCAGAGGTGAGGTGCCACGTGTGCGAGAGGTGGTCCCAGAGGTGAGGTGCCACGTGTGCGAGAGGTGGTACCAGAGGTAAGGTGCGTGCGAGAGGTGGTCCCAGAGGTGAGGTGCCGTGCGTGCAAGAGGTGCCACAGGTGCCACGCGTGCGAGAGGTGGTCCCAGAGATGAGGTGCCACGCGTGCGACAGGTGGTCCCAGAGATGAGGGGCCACGCGTGCGAGAGGTGGTCCCAGAGGTGAGGTGCCACGTGTGCGAGAGGTGGTCCCAGAGGTGAGGTGCCACGTGTGCGAGAGGTGGTACCAGAGGTAAGGTGCGTGCGAGAGGTGGTCCCAGAGGTGAGGTGCCGTGCGTGCAAGAGGTGCCACAGGTGCCACGCATGCGAGATGGTCCCAGAGATGAGGTGCCACGCGTGCGAGAGGTGGTCCCAGAGATGAGGTGCCACGCGTGCGTGATGTGGTCCCAGAGGTGAGGTGCCGCGCGTGCGGGATGTGGTCCCAGAGGTGAGGTGAGGCGCGTGCGGTCCCGTGGTCCCAGAGGCGAGGCGAGGCGCGTGGCGGTCCGAGAGGAGAGGCGAGGCGCGGCGCGGGGCGGTCCGAGAGGTGAGGCACGGCGCGTGGCGGTCCGAGAGGCGAGGCGCGTGGCGGTCCGAGAGGCGCGGCGCGGTCCGCGAGGCGCGGCGCGGTCCCAGAGGCGAGGCGCGGCGCGTGGCGGTCCCAGAGGCGAGGCGCGGCGCGTGGCGGTCCCAGAGGCGAGGCGCGTGGCGGTCCCAGAGGCGAGGCGCGTGCAAGAGGTGAGGCGCGTGCGAGAGGTGGTCCCAGAGGTGAGGTGGTCCCAGAGGTGAGGCGCGTGTGAGAGGTGGTCCCAGAGGTGAGGCGCGTGCGAGAGGTGGTCCCAGAGGTGAGGTGGTCCCAGAGGTGAGGCGCGTGCGAGAGGTGAGGCGCATGCAAGAGGTGAGGCACCGCGCGTGCGAGAGGTGAGGCGCATGCAAGAGGTGAGGCACCGCGCGTGCGAGAGGTGAGGCGCATGCAAGAGGTGAGGCGCCGCGCGTGCGAGAGGTGGTCCCAGAGGTGAGGTGAGGCGCGTGCGAGAGGTGGTCCCAGAGGTGAGGCGCATGCAAGAGGTGAGATGCCGCGTGTGCAAGAGGTGGTCCCAGAGGGAGGTGCTCGGGTGAGATGGTGGTCTCAGAGGTAGGTGCTCGGGTGAGATGGTGGTCTCAGAGGTAGGTGCTCGGGTGAGATGGTGGTCCCAGAGGTAGGTGCTCGGGTGAGTTGGTGGTCCCAGAGGTAGGTGCTCGGGTGAGATGGTGGTCCCAGAGGGAGGTGCTCGGGTGAGATGGTGGTCCCAGAGGTAGGTGCTCTGGTGAGATGGTGGTCTCAGAGGTAGGTGCTCGGGTGAGATGGTGGTCCCAGAGGGAGGTGCTCGGGTGAGATGGTGGTCTCAGAGGTAGGTGCTCGGGTGAGATGGTGGTCTCAGAGGTAGGTGCTCGGGTGAGATGGTGGTCCCAGAGGTAGGTGCTCGGGTGAGTTGGTGGTCCCAGAGGTAGGTGCTCGGGTGAGATGGTGGTCCCAGAGGGAGGTGCTCGGGTGAGATGGTGGTCCCAGAGGTAGGTGCTCGGGTGAGATGGTGGTCTCAGAGGTTGGTGCTCGGGTGAGATGGTCTCAGAGGGAGGTGCTCGGGTGAGATGGTGGTCTCAGAGGTAGGTGCTCGGGTGAGATGGTGGTCTCAGAGGTAGGTGCTCGGGTGAGATGGTGGTCTCAGAGGTAGGTGCTCGGGTGAGATGGTGGTCCCAGAGGTAGGTGCTCGGGTGAGTTGGTGGTCCCAGAGGTAGGTGCTCAGGTGAAGGGTTCTCATAGTAAGGGGGGCAGGTTAAGAAATTCCCAGAGGATGGGCCCATGTGAGGGAAATCCCAGAGGTAGGTACCTGGGTGAGAGGGTCCCAAAGGGAGGTGCCGGGTGAGGGGTTCCCAAAGGGAGGGCCCATGTGAGGGGAGTCACAGGGGTAGGTGCCCGGGTGAAATGGGGGTCCTAAAGGGAAGTGCTTGGTGAGGGAGTACCGGAGGTTAGTGCCTGGGTGGGGGGGCAAAGGCTGAGTTCCTTAATAAGGTTATGGAACCCCAAGGTAACTACCACTCTCCTTCTCATGTACACCAAGGATATGTTATTCCTTATTATTATGGTTGCTGGTTTTATGGTATTTATTTTTTAACGTTTCCGTCTGTATTTATCCATATTTCGTTTCTGGCCACATTATCAGTATCTGTACATATGCCTTTCGAGGGTTTTAAACAAATACAGTTGTAACTTGTATATTTCCACATTTATTTATCTGATAAATGTGCCATCAGACTTTGATGTCTGTCTTGCGCAGCAAGCCTGGTTATTTGTATTTTTACACTGATAAAAATACATAAAAAATAAATGGAAGCAGGAAACCCACTGTTTTCTGTCTGTATTTATCTGTAGAAATCTGTAAAAACAGAAAACTGGTGGTCTTCCTTATAATACATGGTCACACCATCACCTCTCCACAAACTACTTAAATCCTTGGTAACTAGCACTTTGAAGTAAGAGAAAGATCATGCAGAATAAAAATAGAATCTCCAGTGCAAAGAAAATCACTTCAAAAGAGCTGTTGGGTATTAGAATTGGTTTAATACAAGTCAGGTTTTTCAAAACAAGTTTCAGTAGCTTGGAATGTGTAGAAACAATCAGAAAGAGTCTAACTTTCCTATAATTGCCCAAAGAGTGCAAAAAATAACCGTGATGCCATAAATATCTCCTTTCTGCTTGTCACTGCACAGCTAGAAAAAGAAAGCAGTAAAGAAAAGCCTCATATTGGTTTTCCTTTCTTTATGCAGCTGTTTTATTACACTCTGTGTCTTGACCTGTATTTGCCCTCAGCTGCAGGCATTGTGATATCAGAACTCAGCTGTAATAAGTCATTACAGCTGAGGTCTGATGTCTTTTCTTGGGTGTGCTACAAGTTGCCTATTATAAAGACATTAGAGATGGGCTTTTAATAGGTGAACTTCCGAATCCATGAATTATATGAGCATTTGTGCACTAGGCAGTGTCTTGAAATGGAATCTCTGGCGCTTGACTTTGAATGCAAGACGATGATGGTTTTATGGTCGACGCCGCCAAGGCGCGCGGGGGGGGGGGGGGGGTGTAGATGTGCAGTGCTGGCCCCTTGGTTTGGTCCAGGAGTCCAGGGAAATATCCTTGCCCTAGTGGTGATGTGACGTTCCTGACCCCCAAGGTGATGGTGCGTGGGGTTGCAGCGTGAGAAACAGACTAACCCTGGACTGTTGGAGCAGAAGGGCCTCTACCAGCCATTATTGGCCCGAGCCGCTTCATTGGAACCCCCAACAGTCTAGTTAACCCTGGGCGAAGCACTACGCTACGCTCGCGTAGTATGCACTACTTCGCACTACGTGAATTGGATGTAGCACAGTGCAAACACGCGTAGCGTAGTGCAGCAGTCATGTTTTGCTTGCTCGCGGTCTTCAACATCAAGTTGGCACCCGCGAGCGAGCAAAGTGACATCCCGGCGGGACTTTTTCCTCGTTCGCGATGAGCAACATCAAGTTGCCGATCGCGAGCGTGGAAAATAAACCTCTCGACGAGATTCTCAACGTGGGGAGGTCAGGTTTCTCATTGCGAGTGGTCGCGTATGCTCGCGATGAGAAACTACCAGTACGCGTTGAGAAAGCTGCTGCTCGAGTAGAAATCTACTTGAGTGGCAGAAAACGACCGCTTGCACAGTGCACTACGCAGTTCGCGTAGCTACGCGTAGCGCTACTACGCAAACTACGCGCAGGGTTAATTCTAGTGTTGTAATACAAATGTATGCGTCACGCAGGATTAGGACCACCGTTTGTTGGTTGTTTGTCTAGGGGCAGAACCTGAGAAGGCCAGTCCTACGGCAGAGGGGGTGGAGCCTGGGGACAACAGAGGACCCATGTCCCTGTACTCACCCGCCACCTACACCGGGCACCAGGAACCTGGCAAAGCCCTGGCAAACAATCACACGACCTGCTGGGGCCCCATGTGAGCCTCTCCCTCGCTGCTCCAGACCGCCTTCTCGGAATCAAAATTTCAATTGTATTTGCTATTATGTTAGTTGGTTCTCGGATAAATAACTTGTGGTGAATGCTTTCTGTTATTGGATGTCTGTAACACAATAATCCTATGCAGATAATTAAAAAAGACAGAATCCCGCCAGGACGGTGCTAACCTCAGGCCTTGGCATTGGAGGGCGCCCTAGACATTGGCACTCAGGCTCCTGTGGTCTGCTTCCTGGCAGGTTGCATGATTCTGTGCACAAGTGTGAATAGTGCAAGACGCCGCCCCGCTGTGGTGCTTCCTATCGGCGAGAAGCCGGATTCTAGGGTAACATTAACTCCTTTAAATGGGCATCTTTCTCTTTTTGCACGGTGTGACGTAAGATGTACTTGGCGTTACATAAAGTGCTGGGCACCTCTGCTTCCTGTGTGGGGTTTTATTTAAACTATTCCATCTTTCTGACTATGAAAGAATTATGTTTTCAAAGAAGTCCCCGGCGCAGACATTAAACGTCATTAAATGTAAAAACTTGTGTGTTACACTATATGTGGTAACAGCCTTCACCCCCACCCCCTTGAATGTGGCCATTCTGCCCCACCCCTGCTACCACTGGAAAGTACTGCGATTGAGTACTTCCGGGGCGCGCCGGAAGCAGCAGTGGGTGAGAGTTCAGGACTGAGCACTTCCGGAGGCAAGTAGAGGGTTGTACCAGACTCAGGACAACACAGTGAGCAGCGGAGTCAAGCTGTGTAGGCCCAGCCACATGAAGCCAGCAGGAACAAGGAGCACCCTGTATTCCAGGGAACACGCGTACTAATGACAGACTCAAAAATAGTGTGCTGATAGAAATTATCTGAAGCACCATCGAGAAACCACAACGTGTGCCATCCATGCGGTCTCAAACAATAAACTTGAGGCACACAGAAGCAACAAGAATATCCCTTTATATTGTCTGCATATTCTAGATTCATGACATTTAGACAACTCAGAACATAAGAAGGTGCTCCTGGTGACGCCGCAGTGCTGCCCCGCGGTGCTAGAGTCAATCACCAACACATTGTGTGAGCCTTGTAAAGAGTTTGAAAATACGATTGAGGTCATGTTAACTGGTTTTTTGGATGTTATCTGACGACATCAGAATTCCATGGCCAAGTTGATTCCAGTTTCTTCTGCCCTGAAGAAGAGCCTGTTTAAATCACTAAAAAGGGTCGAAACGTCGACTTTTTTTGTCTCAACCATTTCATACAATATTGGTCGCTATCAAATCCAGAACGTCTATTCGTCAGGATTCCAATCGAAATGTGCCCCAGTGGTTGCGATTGTCCTATGTACTGTCTGGTCACTGCGTCTGTAATTTATTGGCTCTTTTTCACTTGCACTGTGGCGTCACCAGGAGCACCTTCTCATGGTTTGAACTGTCTAAATGTCATAGACCAGGAATAGGGTGATGGAGAGCTCACTCGCCAATGTGGTTAGACTGCTCTGGCTTCTCTAAAGCCAGGAGGTATTGTGGCTTAGTGTATGGAATGGGTCGTGTAGTGTCAGTAGTAGGGCATTGGTCGATTGCTTCCAGCGTCTCTAGGGCGGGGCGAAGGTCTGGCACCGAGCAGTGCAGACATTCCAGGTTGAAAGAGATGTTTGTCCTGTCTGGAACCAATCGACAGGTCTGGTTCTGACTGTTCAGAAGGCTTGGTCCAGACCAGGGTGACCAGGTGAGAATGCCTCAGGGTTAAGAATGAGATGTATCCCTTGATGGCTGGGTGACGGTGCTGTTATCCACCAGATGGTGGCCACCAGGCGCGTCAAGACCGAGTCTTGATGAGACAAGTGGATTGAGCATCGTTTGATAACCGAGCAGGTGAAGTGTTGATGTCTTGGAGACGGTGATGTCCTCATCCAGAGAGTGGACACTGACCGTCACTTGATAACAGGAGGGACACAATGTTGGGTACTTTGAATATAAATGTTCCATGTATTCAAATGTCGGTCCAAGGTGCCAGGTTGTGTTCTTTCTACATGCGAGATCTGTGTTCTCCCGTCAATTAATATTTACGTTGAGTGCTCCGTTCATGTCTCCGCAGAACCCTTACCACCTCCGTATGGACACGAGGAGCTCGACCGATGCCTTGATGGATGTGCTGGTCAACGTTCTCCAGACCAATGGTTGGGACGAGCTGACGCTGGTTACCTGCTACACCTGGGACACCTCTGGATTATTGGGGTTCTTGACCAGGAACACTGGATTATCCCTGAGGGCTGTCCTCAGCCTTCACCTGCTTGACGAGGCCGGCATCGTCCGCCATCTCCAGGAGCATTTCAGCAGCATAGGGGAGCTGACCAGCCCGCTCCTCTTGTTTGGTTGTGACGCCCAGCGTTCGGGGCTGGTTTTCAGGACCGCCAAGGACTGCGGGTTGACCGTGCAGGAGTTCCACTGGTTGATCGGGTCGCCCCTCAACGTTGAGGAGCTGCAGACCGAAGGCCTGCCCTTGGGCCTGCTGGCCTACGGAGAGGTCAACAGACCTTCCATGGAGCAGTTCATACAAGACGCCATCGGCCTGATCACGCGAGCCATCTCCGCAGCGGTGAACGTCCGGCCCGACCTGGCCCTCATCCAGAACATGGTCAACTGCTACGACAAGCACAAGTGGGGAGAGTCCTCCGGCCGCTACCTCTCTGGGTGAGTGTTATGAGGCAGGGCATGGCTTGCTGTCTCAAATGTGTCTCTATGTTGTTTCACAACTGCGCAGGTGACATCACAGCCACACGTAGACCTGCCCCCCGCACCCACTGATGGTCTTAATGACGTGGTCTCACATAAGTGTCCAGAGATAGCATGACCCCACAACACACATTTCATCACAAAACTCTCAAAATACCTAGGTTTGAGAACCACGAGCACTTGGCGCAAAATGCTAGAAATGGAGTTTAAAATGTAAATTTGCCCTCCACGCCATGGCCAACTCTTTACCAGTTGTTCAAGATTTGGAATTTCCAAAGTTTTTGTTTCTCTGCTGTTGTTGGGAGATTAGCCCATATATACCAACTCTGTCCCTCTGCTCTTGTCCCACGCGGAGCCATGCCACTCTCCTGGTCACCCCCACCCCATGAGGCTTGACTTAGTTCCCCCACCAATGGTATCACCCACCTCCTCTTGTTATGTACAGCCCCTCCTCCAGCAGGGCCCACTGTTGAACCCCAACTAAACATGCCTGCTGTTTTGTGGCTAGATGTGCCCTTTATAAGTCACATTTCCATACATAGATGCAAACATGTCGTCACTCTGGGTTTTTAGTCTCTCTAAATAATGCTGCCCCTGCCAGGGATTGATTGAAATGTTGTGGCAGTGTTTGCAGAGAACGGAGATCTCTGTTCTTTCATTTAAAAGCGCCATGGGCGACGCGGTGTTCCAAAGAGGAAAAATGAAATATTAATTTCAGAGTGCGCAGAAGTCATTGCTACAACACCCTAAGGCGGGAGTGACTGACAGCCTTAACCACCAGTAATGATGAAGCAACACGTGCGCGTGCCTGTGCAGGGACCCTTAGAGATCCTGCCGCTAGAAGGGTAACACCGGGCTTCCATCCTGGCACCGCGCCAGGTGCCCCCCGTCTCATGGAGGTAAGCCTGGCTCCACAGCCTGGGTGTGGCGAGGATGCTTGCACTGCCTCCAGCAGCTTGGTACCCTGTGCCTCTTGCAGAGGGGACACCTCAAGCTGGTCTGGGCCCTCAAGAAGGCTGCCATCTTGGTAGGGTGGGAACATTAGCTCCCCAAGATGGCCTCTACAAGGCAGTCATTGCATGAAAATGTCAACAATGGCTCCACAAGATGGCCTCTACAGGTAGCCATCGCATGAAAATGTAAACAATGGCTCCACAAGATGGCCTCTACAAGGCAGCCATTGCATGAAAATGTCAACAATGGCCATACAAGATGGCCTCTACAGGTAGCCATCGCATGAAAATGTAAACAATGGCTCCACAAGATGGCCTTTACAAGGCAGCCATTGCATGAAAATGTCAACAATGGCTCCACAAGATGGCCTCTACAAGGCAGCCATTGCATGAAAATGTCAACAATGGCCACACAAGATGGCCTCTACAAGGCAGCCATTGCATGAAAATGTCAACAATGGCCATACAAGATGGCCTCTACAAGGTAGCCATTGCATGAAAATGTCAACAATGGCTCCACAAGATGGCCTCTACAAGGCAGCCATCGCGTGAAAATGTCAACAATGGCCATACAAGATGGCCTCTACAAGGTAGCCATTGCATGAAAATGTCAACAATGGCTCCACAAGATGGCCTCTACAAGGCAGCCATCGCGTGAATGTCAACCATGGCCACACAAGATGGCTTCCTTGAGGAGCATGCGATTCTGGGATAGGTGGGCTCCTTAATGTTTACTGAGCTCGGGCCCTCAACAAGGCAGACATCTTGTGAGAGAGTTATGGGTGAAGCTGGAACACAGTGTTTGAGCATTATTCGATAAAAATTGATCTTTTGCTGTCATAGGATTATCCTGAGAGGCCTGAGTGTTGGTGGTCAGTCAACAACCCATCAGAAAATGCTGAAACTTTCTTGCAGAAGTAATCTGGTTTCCAGAGGACTGAACACACATGTATTTGCCTTATGTGGGGCGCGCTTAAATATCATGTTGTGATATCACCACAGATATTCTCCCATTACAAAAATTGTTTGTTTCAGAAGTGTCTTGCTACCAGTGCTTGAGAAGACCTCTTCTGATATTTGCAGCTGGCTACGGGGTCCGAAAGGAATGGTCACTTCTGAGAAGGAGACGGCTTCAAGGCACTGGCTGCTCTTACAGGCAGCGTCAGTTTTAGCGCTGGTGGCACTCGGTGCGACAATAATATGTGGCGCCCCTATAACCCATGACCACTTTCTCAGATTCTCTCACTACCACCGGGAGAAAGTGCCCCCCATCTCTCCAGTCATAAGTTATTGCTAAAACTGCAACCCCTACACAGGTCCGCGCCCGGTGCAGCTGCACCGGTCGCACTGCCCTCAAACTGGCCCTGCTTACATCATAAGGGTTCCTGCGTCCAGCAGGCACCAGAATGACCTCGGCTGGAACTTCTAGCTCTTCTTTGAAGCATCCCTCCTGCGTTATCGGGGTGTGACCGTACACATGCTCTAAAAGAAAGTGGAGGACCCCAGAAACGCGAGCTCATCTGTTGTCAAATTTAGACTGTTGCAGCACAACATACCTGTGCGTGATTTACAATCTCTCGTCTGATGGTTCTTCTTAACCCCTTGGGCGCGGGCGCGATTCTGCGCCTGTGCGGCGTTTTCCGTAGTGGGCGGGTTCATGACGGCCCCCAGCCGTCATCAGCACACGAGCCCCGTGATGAATGACGGCTGGGGGCCGTCATCAGCATTGAAGGGGTTAAGTTGTCTGAGAGGTTGAGGGAGTTGCAATAATAAAACAGTTCAATCTTCGCGAAGCCCATCTGGCGCCACAATAAGACCAGGAATCCGAGGTTGAAGTTAAGTAGTTTTATTACCAATTAATATTCAGTCCAGTATATAAGCATATCAAGAGAATATTAAAATGTGCGGGGATTACAGCTGGAAGCTGAAATATCGCAGTGGGTTCAGTCTCAGTAGGATTAGACGTGTAATAATCACAGCCACCGCGGTACAGAGACTGAGAATTAGAAATAGGTGTCCCTTAAAGAAACCCCGACTCTCTCTCCGAAACAAGAATACGTTGTACGGTTCATCTAATCGGGGTTTGTAGAGTGGGGTCCCAAGGAATGGGAGGAGGTGCCAGCACAGTGAAGACCCCAGTAGAAGTCCCGGAATTGGAATAAGTGTTTAGCATGAATCTTCACACTTGCAAGAATAAAGGAAGCAGAGAGGTCTGTACCCCTCAAAGTCCAAGGGACCTCTGCTCGGACTTGTAACGCGGTGAGCATTCATGAAACAAACAAACTTCCGCAACAGTTCCAACCAATCAACAGATCTTTTGTCGATGCGGAAGGGGGCCGATCGATCTGGTCTCTGCAGGCTTGTCCACAGTTGTTTTCCTGTGCTCCACCCTGAGCTATTGGGACATCAAGGGGCCTGTGTACAAAGGAAAATAGGGTAAATACACCTGTATATTAACTACTACATCAGGTGTAACTCTACACTTGTTTGCTATTCACCATTCCAAATGCACATTTACACCTGGGTGTAGACTTCCGTTTCTCCAACCCCTCAAATCACAAGTGTTAGTGATCGCGGCTACCGTGGTGGAGATGTCCCTGTGGGAAAGTTTAGCAGAAATGATCAATGTTTATTACTCTTTACAAATTACAAATATTTTAATGTATAGTATAACTGTAAATTAACATAACATATTTATTTTAAACTATAACTAATAAAATGGTAAAGCACACTGACCCCTCAAATTAAATGTATATACACAATTAAGTATTTAAAATACATTTAATGTATAAACAATAATTAAAAGAAATCCTGACTAGCATTTTTTATATGTAGTATATTTTTTAAAAGGCTCTTTAAATTATTTTTATAGTTTACATTAAGTGTAATATTAAATGTAAAAACAGTATATATCTTTTTTAACATTTAAACAAATTACATGTTTAAATGTTGTAATAATTAAACAAGAGCTCCCATGGGCTTTTATTGTAATAATTTCCATCCCGCCATTAATTTCTACGAGAGTGCGTTGCAGTTCCTGTAATTGCCCACGTGTGGTGCTTGACTTACTCCAAGGCTGGACCGGAGTACATTTACTCCTGTTTTTTCACCTTGAGGGCTGTAGTAACTTACGAACTGTAGTGTGTGAATTGCAGTGGGTTTAGTCTCTTTAACTGAGTAGTTGCAGTAGTGTCGACCTCCCTAAATCCCTCACTAAATGAGTCCCCTTTTGTAGTAAGTATTCCCCATTTTCCAGCCACTCCCACTTGCCCTCCCTCGTTGGCTACAAAAGTGTACACGAAGGTTTGCGGAGATCTCTGCAGAGAAAAGATTGTGGCGGTAGAGATGTCCCGCCGTAGGTTTATGATACTACCGTATTACTACTTTACGTACTACAAAATGCAGTTTGTGAATAGGCCCCAACGGCCCTTCTGTGCGCGTCCTCCGAGCGGAGGATAATGATGGCCGAGGGACTTGTTGGAGCTGCTAAAGACAGATCGATCGGGGGACGCGAGACAAACGGGCAGCTCCAGCGGCCCGGCGGGACGCCGCGGCTTTGACACTGTAAACAAGGGCTGCACGAGCAGCGCGCGAGCGGCCTGCAAGCGTTTACGTGGAGACGCTGAGGCACAGAGGGCGCCCTGCACGTTGCAGCGTTCGAAACAAGTTTACCTTTCTATATGCTAATGCGGATGGATGCTCACCCCGGCAGGGAGGTAGCCTCAGCCAGCAGGGGGCAGCGCTGATATGGCAGGCCACCCGCAAGCCTCGACATGGCCCAGAGAGGATTAATGGCCAGTCAGCCCCTGGAGACTAAACAGCACAGGGCCCATTAGCTCCCTGTCAAACTAGATAATGAGGCTGAACAATGTGTGGCCTAAAAAAGGGAAATATGTCTTTGTGGATTCAGGAATCGTTGCATTGTGTTTTTAATCACTGTAAGAGGAGTTGCAAGTTTGCTCTGCCTTGATATCTTTAATGTAACGATATTGTAATGTGAAATACAGCTCTTTGATCTGAACAGTGTGCAGTCATGGTTCACTGGCAGAGGCTGCGTCAGTTCCGGTCCGGTATCGCCCAAAAGAATGGTGTAATCGTCATTGTATATAAATGTAAAACCCACTCCAGACGCTGGCCGGAAATGACCCCGCCCCTTAGTAATGGATTCCTGGATCGAGCGTGCCTCAAAGTCCTCCCATAAGGACAGCCGAGGGGACAGAAGCTTATAGAGAACATCATTTGCCCAAGATCAACCCGTTGGTGAAAGAGAAGGACCAGCGCTTCAACGCAGCACAGCTTGTTTGAGGCCTATATATTTGGAAGTAATTGCCCAAGAGCACACAATTTGTTTTCCATGTCCCTAGTTGTACTGTTTACAAACACTCCACCCTGGCCTGGGTGGGGGTGGGGGTGGTTCTGACGGCAAACAATGCAGCTGCTGCCCCCCCCCCCCCCGAAATGCCCCTGCTCGGGAGAGCTATCCAGGGTGTAATCCTCCGACGGGTACCAGCATTTTTTGGCAAAGCTAAAATCGAATGTCAAATATCTAAAGTTTCAGGACAAATTTAGCTATTGCCCCATATCTAGGCTGACGTCATGAGATGCCCAGGGTGAAGGGTCGATAGAGGGAGGTGGTGTAGCAGCAGCACCCCCACCCTGACCCCAGGCAGCACAAAGGTCCTGTTAGCACTAGTGAGCAATCAAGGCTTACTGCACTCTGTAACAAGGGTGCTGATAGGAATTGTGAGCAGGCAAGACTTACTGCACTCTGTAACAAGGGTCCTGATAGCACTAGTGAGCAATCAAGGCTTACTGCAATCTGTAACAAGGGTCCTGATAGCACTAGTGAGCAATCAAGGCTTACTTCACTGTGTTTATAACAACAGTACTGATAGCAATTGTAGGAAAGTGGGATCTGCTTTCATTGTTACCCCCACTTGTTGCCCTGTGTCATTATGTTTTGACTGTAGTTTGCTGGGATCCTGATAACCAGGACCCCAGCCTCTGTGCTCTTTCTCCCAACATGGCTCCGGTGAGTACTTGGGTACCCCTCAGATTGGCTACTGGTGTACTCACTGTGATGTCCCTCCTTTTGCAGGTTCCTGGCGAACACGTCCTTCCAGGGTGCCACGGGGCAGGTGCACGTGGTGGACACGTCCATGATTCACACCGACCACCGCTACAAGATATGGAGCCTGGTGCACGACTCGCTGGGCGAGCCCACCTGGGTGACGGTGGGAAGCTGGCGACAAGGCAAGATGCAGCTGGAGGAAGGGATCTGGCAGAACCGCATGCAGCGGCGTCACCCTGGCGGTGGGGCTGGCTTCTCGCGCACCAGGCTACGGGTGGTGACGCTGGTCGAGCACCCCTTTGTCTTCACCAGGGAGGTGGACGCCGATGGCAGCTGTCCCGCCGGCCAGCTGTGCTTGGACCCGCACACCAACGAGTCCGCCGTCCTGGACGCGCTCTTCGGAGACCTCAATAGTGGGAATAACTCAGTCCCCAGAGGCTTAAAAACTTGCTGCTATGGTTATTGCATTGACCTGCTGGAGAAGCTCTCTGAGGACCTTCAGTTTGACTTTGACCTGTACATCGTTGGGGACGGCAAGTATGGCGCCTGGAAGAATGGGCGGTGGACGGGGCTGGTGGGTGACCTGCTCAGTGGCACCGCCCACATGGCCGTCACCTCCTTCAGCATTAACTCTGCCAGGAGCACCGTCATTGACTTCACCAGCCCCTTCTTCTCCACCAGCCTGGGCATACTGGTCCGCACCAAGGACACGGCGTCGCCGATCGGCGCCTTCATGTGGCCTCTTCACTGGACCATGTGGGTGGGCATCTTTGTGGCGCTGCACATCACGGCTTTCTTCTTGACCCTCTATGAGTGGAAAAGCCCCTTCGGCATGACCCCGCAAGGTCGGAACAGGGTGACCGTCTTCTCCTACTCCTCAGCACTCAACCTTTGCTATGCCATTCTCTTTGGCAGGACCGTCTCCAGCAAAACACCTAAGTGCTGGACCGGCCGCGTCCTGATGAACCTCTGGGCCATCTTCTGCCTCCTGGTCCTTTCCAGCTACACGGCTAACTTGGCAGCAGTCATGGTGGGAGACAAGACCTTCGAGGAACTCTCTGGAATCCACGACCCGAAGGTTGGTCGATCATCTGTTCTCCTTGACGGTGAAGTAGGGGTCTAGATTGCAGTAACGCCCTATTACGGGATAAAGGGGTCGGCTCGTTTAATGCCATAATTGTGATGTAACCCAAGAGCCCCCCGATCTAACCAAGTAGTTATTAATGTGTAAAGTTTCCACGGAGTAGGAAAATGGGCAGCAGAAAAGTAGTTACCTAAATCGGAGGCAGCGGTAAGATATGCTCTCTGTCTGAATGTTTTCCGTCGGCTTTGGTCTTGTTGTGATGGGAAGGTGTTTTCGCTCTCTGTCGTCTTTGGTCAATTTATGGTGATGGTAAAGCATGCTCGTTCTCTGTCGTCTTTGGTCTATTTATGGTGATGGTAAGGCATGCTCGCTCTCTGTCATCTTTGGTATAGTTATGGTGAGGCATGCTCGCTCTCTGTCGTCTTTGGTATAGATATGGTGTTAGTAGGATGTGCTTGCTCTCTGTCGTCTTTGGTATAGTTAGGGTGATGGTAACGCATGTTCGCTCTGTCGTCTTTGGTCTAGTTATAGTAAGGCATGTTTGCTCTCTGTCATCTTTGGTCTTGTTGTGATGGTAAGGTGTGTTCGCTCTCTGTTATCTTTGGCATAGTTAGGGTGATGGTAAGGCATGCTCACGCTCTGTCCTCTTTGGTATAGTTATGGTAAAGCATGCTCGTTCTCTGTCGTCTTTGGTATAGATATGGTGTTAGTAGGATGTGCTTGCTCTCTGTCGTCTTTGGTATAGTTAGAGTTAATGTAAGATATGCTCGCTCTGACTTCTTTGGTATAGTTAGGGTGATCGTAAGGAATGCTCACTCTGTCGTCTTTGGTATAGTTAGGGTGATGGTAAGGCATGCTCGCTCTCTGTCGTCTTTGGTATAGTTATAGTTATGGGGATGGTAAGCCACGCTCGCTCTCTGCCTCCTTTGGTATAGTTATAGTGATAGTAAGGCATGCGCGCTCTCTGTCGTCGTAGGTATAGATATGGTGTTAGTAGGATGTGCTTGCTCTCTGTCGTCTTTGGTATAGTTAGAGTTAATGTAAGATATGCTCGCTCTGACTTCTTTGGTATAGTTAGGGTGATGGTAAGGAATGCTCACTCTCTTTCGTCTTATGTATAGTTATGGTGATGGTAAGGCATGCTCGCTCTCTTTCGTCTTATGTATAGTTATGGTGATGGTAAGGCATGCTCACTCTCTTTCGTCTTATGTATAGTTATGGTGATGGTAAGGCATGCTCGCTCTCTGTCTTAGGTATAGTTATGGTGATGGTAAGGCATGCTCACTCTCTTTCGTCTTATGTATAGTTATGGTGATGGTAAGGCATGCTCGCTCTCTTTCGTCTTATGTATAGTTATGGTGATGGTAAGGCATGCTCACTCTCTTTCGTCTTATGTATAGTTATGGTGATGGTAAGGCATGCTCGCTCTCTGTCTTAGGTATAGTTATGGTGATGGTAAGGCATGCTCACTCTCTTTCGTCTTATGTATAGTTATGGTGATGGTAAGGCATGCTCACTCTCTTTCGTCTTATGTATAGTTATAGTTATGGTGATGGTAAGGCATGCTCACTCTCTTTCGTCTTATGTATAGTTATGGTGATGGTAAGGCATGCTCACTCTCTTTCGTCTTATGTATAGTTATGGTGATGGTAAGGCATGCTCACTCTCTTTCGTCTTATGTATAGTTATGGTGATGGTAAGGCGTGCTCGCTCTCTTTCGTCTTATGTATAGTTATGGTGATGGTAAGGCATGCTCGCTCTCTGTCGTCTTATGTATAGTTATGGTGATGGTAAGGCATGCTCGCTCTCTTTCGTCTTATGTATAGTTATGGTGATGGTAAGGCGTGCTCGCTCTCTTTCGTCTTATGTATAGTTATGGTGATGGTAAGGCATGCTCGCTCTCTTTCGTCTTATGTATAGTTATGGTGATGGTAAGCCACGCTCGCTCTCTGCCTTCTTTGGTATAGTTATAGTGATAGTAAGGCATGCGCACTCTCTGTCGTCGTAGGTATAGTTATGGTAAGGCATGCTCGCTCTCTGTCGTCTTAGGTATAGTTATGGTGATGGTAAGGCATGCTCACTCTCTTTCGTCTTATGTATAGTTATGGTGATGGTAAGGCATGCTCACTCGCTTTCGTCTTATGTATAGTTATGGTGATGGTAAGGCATGCTCACTCTCTTTCGTCTTATGTATAGTTATGGTGATGGTAAGGCATGCTCGCTCTCTGTCGTCGTAGGTATAGTTATGGTGATGGTAAGGCATGCTCGCTCTCTGTCGTCTTAGGTATAGTTATGGTGATGGTAAGGCATGCTCGCTCTCTTTCGTCTTATGTATAGTTATGGTGATGGTAAGGCATGCTCGCTCTCTGTCGTCTTAGGTATAGTTATGGTGATGGTAAGGCGTGCTCGCTCTCTTTCGTCTTATGTATAGTTATGGTGATGGTAAGGCATGCTCGCTCTCTGTCGTCTTAGGTATAGTTATGGTGATGGTAAGGCATGCTCGCTCTCTGTCGTCTTAGCTATAGTTATGGTGATGGTAAGGCATGCTCGCTCTCTGTCGTCGTAGGTATAGTTATGGTGATGGTAAGGCATGCTCGCTCTCTGTCGTCTTAGGTATAGTTATGGTGATGGTAAGGCATGCTCGCTCTCTGTCGTCTTAGGTATAGTTATGGTGATGGTAAGGCATGCTCACTCTCTTTCGTCTTATGTATAGTTATGGTGATGGTAAGGCATGCTTGCTCTCTGTCGTCTTTGGTCTTGTTGTAATGGTAAGGCATGCTTGCTCTCTGTCGTCTTAGATATAGTTATGGTTAAGGTAAGACATGCTCGCTCTATCTTCTTTGGTATAGTTATGGTGTTAGTAAGATGTGCTCGCTCTGTTACCTTTTGTATAGTAAGGGTGATGGTACGGCATACTCACTCTGACTTCTTTGGTATAGTTAGGGTGAAGGTAAGGCATTCTCTCTCTGTCGTCTTTGTTATAGTAATGGTAAGGCATGCTCGCTCTGTCGTATTTGGTATAGTTAGGGTGATGGTAAGGCATGCTCGCTCTCTTTCGTCTTATGTATAGTTATGGTGATGGTAAGCCACGCTCGCTCTCTGCCTCCTTTGGTATAGTTATAGTGATAGTAAGGCATGCGCACTCTCTGTCGTCGTAGGTATAGTTATGGTAAGGCATGCTCGCTCTCTGTCGTCGTAGGTATAGTTATGGTAAGGCATGCTCGCTCTCTGTCGTCTTAGGTATAGTTATGGTGATGGTAAGGCATGCTCACTCTCTTTCGTCTTATGTATAGTTATGGTGATGGTAAGGCATGCTCACTCTCTTTCGTCTTATGTATAGTTATGGTGATGGTAAGGCATGCTCACTCTCTTTCGTCTTATGTATAGTTATGGTGATGGTAAGGCATGCTCATTCTCTTTCGTCTTATGTATAGTTATGGTGATGGTAAGGCATGCTCGCTCTCTGTCGTCGTAGGTATAGTTATGGTGATGGTAAGGCATGCTCGCTCTCTGTCGTCTTAGGTATAGTTATGGTGATGGTAAGGCGTGCTCGCTCTCTTTCGTCTTATGAATAGTTATGGTGATGGTAAGGCATGCTCGCTCTCTGTCGTCTTAGGTATAGTTATGGTGATGGTAAGGCATGCTCACTCTCTGTCGTCTTAGGTATAGTTATGGTGATGGTAAGGCGTGCTCGCTCTCTTTCGTCTTATGTATAGTTATGGTGATGGTAAGGCATGCTCGCTCTCTGTCGTCTTAGGTATAGTTATGGTGATGGTAAGGCATGCTCGCTCTCTGTCGTCTTAGGTATAGTTATGGTGATGGTAAGGCATGCTCGCTCTCTGTCGTCGTAGGTATAGTTATGGTGATGGTAAGGCATGCTCGCTCTCTGTCGTCTTAGGTATAGTTATGGTGATGGTAAGGCATGCTCGCTCTCTGTCGTCTTAGGTATAGTTATGGTGATGGTAAGGCATGCTCACTCTCTTTCGTCTTATGTATAGTTATGGTGATGGTAAGGCATGCTTGCTCTCTGTCGTCTTTGGTCTTGTTGTAATGGTAAGGCATGCTTGCTCTCTGTCGTCTTAGATATAGTTATGGTTAAGGTAAGACATGCTCGCTCTATCTTCTTTGGTATAGTTATGGTGTTAGTAAGATGTGCTCGCTCTGTTACCTTTCGTATAGTAAGGGTGATGGTACGGCATACTCACTCTGACTTCTTTGGTATAGTTAGGGTGAAGGTAAGGCATTCTCTCTCTGTCGTCTTTGTTATAGTAATGGTAAGGCATGCTCGCTCTGTCGTATTTGGTATAGTTAGGGTTAAGGTAAGACATGCTCGCTCTGACTTCTTTGGTATAGTTATGGTAAGGCATGCTTGCTCTTTGTCATCTTTGGTCTTGTGATGGTAAGGTGTGTTCGCTCTCTGTTATCTTTGGTATAGTTAGGGTGATGGTAAGGCATGCTCGCTCTCTGTCGTCTTCAGTATTGTTAGGGTGATGGTTAGGCATGCTCGTTCGGACGTCTTTGTTTCAGTTGTTGTGAAGGCAAAGCATGCTCACTCTGTGTCGGCTTTGGTTTAGTTATGGTGATGGTGAGGCAAGCTTGCTCTCTGTCCTCTTAGGTGTAGTTAGGGTGATGATAAGGCCTGCTAACCCCCTGTGTCTTCGGAATAGTTAGGGTGATGGTAAGGCATGCTCACCCCCTGTGTCTTTGGTATAGTTAGGGTGATGGTAAAACGTGCACTCTCTGTTCAGTGTTGGTCTAGTTACGACGATAGTAAGTTGTGCTCGCTTTCTGTCCAGGTCATGCTGTGTATGGTTTACAGTAAGAGGTGATCCTATTCTGCCTTCTGTTTGGTGTGGGGCAGTGGTAGTTGCTCACCTTTCAGTTCCCTGTTGGTTTTGATCTTTTTTTGCTGTTTATGTAGATTTTCGTATGCTTCCCTCCACTCATCTTTCTTGTTCAGACTTTGTTATGCTGTTATTTTGTTGGTAAGGCTTGCGCTCTGTATTCTCAGTCTGTCTTTTGACTCTATTCTGTTAATGGAGGCAAGATTTCCTTTTGTCTCCCTAGTATCTCATAGTTTGGTATGATGGTAAGATGCACTTTCTCTCTGCTACAGTTTCATATGGTCTGGTTATAAGATGTCCTTTCTCAATCTTTAGCCGATATCTTATCCTCGCTGTCCTGTTATCAGGGTAGTTCAAATGGTGATACGTTCCTGTTATAATGGTGGGATGCACCTTGTTTTCTGTGACCTGAATAGAGATAATATTTAGAGTTCCCGCTCAGATCTCTGGCTGGTTATTGTTGTAATATGTGCTTTTTTCAGTTTGCTCTCTGGATTCTGATGGCTGTGGTCTGCTACTCTTGGTAACATTCTCTTTTTCTGTCTGGTTGCCATTTTTGTCTTGTGACTGTGGTAACATGTTCTCTTCCTAATTCTCGTGGTGGTTTTCTGGGATTGCTCTAAGATGTGTCCCTTCACATTTCTCTCTCTCCTCAGCTCTATGTTGTCTGTTGCCTATTATGGTGGTAAGACGTCCACACTTGTTTTTCATTTTTTTTGCCACTTCAGTCCTACTTGTAATAGTAAGATGGCATTGATGATGCTTCTCTTTCTGATTTCTGTTAGGTGTGCCCTCCTGGTGGTGGTAAGAGGACCTCTCTCTGTTCTTCTTTCTGGTTGCTGCTTGTGTCTTCGTTGTGGTGATAGATTGTGCTGCATTTTAACTTTATGTTGCGCTTCCTTAGATTCTCTCTCCGGTGGCTTTCTGTAGTTTTTAGGACATATTACTTCTCGTTTGGTTGTGCCTTGGTTGTTTTTTGAGAATATGCTTTCTCTGTGGTTGCTTTCAGTTTTTTGGGTTACCTTATTCCCCCAGTTGTACGGTTAGGATACGCTGTCTGTCACCCTATGGATTTTTTCTACTCGTTTTAGTGATGTGTTCGTGGGGTATTTCTTTGTAGCCTGGTTATGGTGATAGGAAGTGCTCTCTCACTATTACTTTGATTTGGTTTTGATGATGTATTACTGTTCTGTTTTGCTGTAGACTTGTTGTGAAAGTGGGATGTGCTGTTTTGCTGGTTGGTTTGTTTCAAGTGGTGATTTGTTCTAGTTTTGTTTGGTTTTTTCCTGGTTGTAGTGGTTTGATGTGTGCTCTGTCTCTTTGTTTGCTTTACTTTGGTTTTCAAGATGTGTTCCTGCTTTGTTTGACAGCACGCTGGTTAAGTGTTAGGATGTGTTCTCTCTGTGGTTGCTTTCTGTTGGTTTTGGTGATGTGTTCCTATTGTATTTGGTTGAGGCCTGATTGTAGTGGTAGTATGTGGTCTGTCTCTTGTTGTTTTCTTTTGGTGATGTGTTCTGCTTTGCGTTGGTAGGATGTGCTCTGTCTCTGGTTTCTTTCCTGAGGATTTAGGGGACATGTTCCTGTTCTGTTTCGTTGTAGCCTAGTTGTGGTGGTAGGATGCACTCTCTCTCTAGTTCATTTCTGCTGGAGCTCTTGATATCTTCTTGTTCCGCTTGATTGTAATTTGATCTAATTCTGTGGTTTTGGTGACCTGTTGCTGTTTTGTTTGTCGGTGGTTGTAAGACACGCTCTCTCTCTGTTCCTTCTACTGCTGTGTTTCTGCTTTGTTTTTGTTGTATCCTGGTTGTGGTCGTTGGGTGTGGCCTTTCTCTATTTGATTTCTGTTGTTTTTGGTAACATGCTCTGTTTTGTTTGACTGTGCTCTTTTTGTGATGATATCATGTGTTTCTATTGGTCTTGGTGACGATTTGCATTTTTAATTGGTTGTCCCCTAGTTGTGTTGGTAGGGTGTGTCCTTTCTCTGGTTGCTTTCTTTTGGTTATGTGTTCTGTTTTACTTTGCTGTAGCCTGGCCGTGGTGGCCCAAGGTGCCCTTTCTCTGGTTGATTTTTGTTGTTTTTGGTGACATGTTCCTGTTTTGCTTGGTTGTATCCTGGTTCGGGTGGTAGGGTGTGCTACATCGCTGGTTGCTTTTGGTTAGTTTTGGTAACGTGATCCTATATTGTTGGTTTCTGATCATTTTGGCTGACCTGTTTCTGTTTTATTTGGCTATTGCCTGATTGTGATGGTAGGGTGCACTCTCGCTCTCTGTTGCTTTCTGTTGGATTATTGTAATGTGTTCCTGCTTTGTTTGGTTGTACTCTTGATGTGATGCTCTTGCTGGGTAATTTCTGTTGGATTTGTAGATCCGTTACGATTTTGTTTGATTGTAGCCTGGTTGTCGTTGGCTTTGGTTGTAGCCTCTTTCAGGTGGTAGAGTGTGCTTTTTCTCTCACTGCTTTCTGTTGGTTTTGGTGATGACTTTGTTCTTGTGATGTATTTATAAAATATTCTATCCACTAAAGCTGCATCACCCATCTCAAGGCTTCCGCTTCGGCACAGTGTGGGAGAGCAGTGCCGAGGAGTACATCAAAAAGAGCTTCCCGGAGATCCACGACTACATGAGGCGCTACAGTGTCCCGGCCACGTCGGATGGGGTGTCCATGCTCAAGTAAGGGCCTAAGGTGTGCAGGCGAGCGGTTGGAGCACTAGGGGAAGCTTCTGGTCAGGGACACTGGGGGTAAAACCTACACCACACTGATCCCTGTTTATACCTGCACGTGCCACGATTAACTCTCCCAGCTCACAGAGGTGGAGTGACTGACGTAGAACTGACTTGGCCACGGGCTGCCGAATGGTGAGTGATATGTATATCTGATAGAGACTTCTAGCCACAGAATCCTTACCTTTTGAATTCCCCCAGGCTTCAGACTGGATCCAAAAGGCTTTTCATGAGCAGTACCCCGGCGCACCAGTAGGTGGAGTCGATCGGCTACGCGTCCCTCGTCCGTGCCTTAGGTGATGTCGCGATACCTATATATGCGCCACTCTGGTGTCAGTTTTTTTCTTTCCACACCAGTCAGCGGTGATCCGGAGAAGAGCTACCAATCCCTATGTTGTTTTTTGACAGGCTTTGATCAACGTTTTGTTGACTCTTTTTGTGGTTTAACTCCTGGTGTGTCAAGGAAGTCTTCGCGCAAGTCTGGTTTTAAGCCCTACGGTGCCTGTCACTGACCAATGTCGGTGACGGACCCACACCTTGTGTGTCTTTGGTGTCTGGAGCGCAACCACGACACCAAGCTGTCTTCAGATTGCTGGACGAAGCTCCGAAGGCTTTGAGGCAGCAGTTCCTGAAGCCGGCATGCGACTCCTTGGAAGTCGAGATCCCTGTCAAGGGACACGTCCCGAGGTTGCTCGCTTAGCTATCCTCATCACATTTGAAGTCCTCTGGATACTCAGGAAGGAGGAACAAAAAGAAGAGCAAGAATTCTAAGCGGTCTCCGATTTCCCATCGGCCGACGAGATGAGGGAGCCTCGGCGTTCTAGGCCTCGTATCCCGGAACCTGTGCCTGGGCCAACTCTGCGCCTTCCCAAAGGCCAGAGCGACTCCTGCCCAACTGAAAGAGTTGAATGAGGCCATGCGGTTCATATTTGGGCGGCTCAACCCTGTCAACGTGCCTTCGGGCTCCGCAGGGTTGTAAGTGGCCCCATAGGCGGATCCGGCCCTGGCTCCAGTGGGGCCCCAAGGAACCATTTCTGGATCCGGACCAGCGCCGGTCGTGCCATCTCAACCTTCCCCAGGGTGAGCACGATGCGCCCATCGCTGCCATCTCCATTGTCATCCCTGGCTCCGACACGGAGCCCGATGTGTGCCCCACATCATCAACTCCAACAGGAGCTTTGCCTCCTAGATCGGAGGCTGAGCCTATTTTCATCGACTAGGCCTCGGGGAGGGGTCACTGGACCCTTTACAATACCAGCCCTATGAGGAGGGCAAAGTGTGGACTGGTTTGAGGATCCGGGTGAGGCCAGTAGCCTGGATATGTCTCCAGATGCTGGTCTGCTTTCTCCTCTGACCGCGGCTACAGAGGGGGAAGCTTCTTATGCAGTGGTGGTGGGAGAGCAGCGGAGTTCCTTGACCTTCAGCTTCCCACAGTGGCAGTCAAGGCTAATTTCTTGACAGACGTGCCTCTACCGGGAGTCTCCACATCGGAACCCTTACTCCCATTCAATGGCTCACTCACTGATTTCCAGTTGGGTACCTGGTCCAAACCCAGCACAGGGGCTCCTTTCAATAGGACGATTCTCCGCCGCCATCACCCTGTACCAAGGACCCAAACTTCCTCATCCAACACCTTACCCCTGGAAGCTTGATGGCCCAAGCCTCCACCTCCCAAGGTGCTTTCCCTACCACTCTCCCAGATAGGGAATCCAAGAGACTGGACTAATTTGGGAAGAAGATGTATTCTTCTGCCAGCCTGGCATTGCGGTCCGTAAACACTGCATGCTTTTTGGACCGTTATTCCCACACTTTGTGGGATACGGTTGTGCACGTGCTGCCGCAGGTCCCGGAGGAGGCCCGTGCTGGGCACTCCTAAGCTGCCACTGTCTGGAGAGATGTGGCAAAGTTCACTATTAGATTCGAACGTGACACAACCGACTCAATTGGCAGAACGGTTTCCACAACGGCGGCCCTTAGACGCCACGCCTGGTTTTTCAGGGGATGTCCAAGCTTCCCTAATGGACATGCCCTTCGATGACACCCGTCTCTTCGGAGACTAGGCAGATTCGATGCTCGAGTACTGTATGGATTCTTGTGCTACGGCCAGGTCCTTAGGCCTCTGCTTGCCCGACGTCCACCTCAGTCTGCTTTTTGCGGCAATGGTAAGGGTTTCTAGCCATGCCAATAAACACTCATACCACCATCTCACGACTGGCTGACGGAGAATCGTCTGTTTCTGCTCCGGGAGGAAGTCATGGCTCTCATGGCCAAGGGAGCCATAGAGACGGTTCCGGTGTCAGAAGTACGCTGAGGTTGTTATTCCTGCTACTTTCTGGTTCCCAAAAAGGACAAGGGCCTCTGTCCTATTCTCAATCTTCATATTCTCAATAAGGAGAAATTCAAAATGCTCACGCTAGCTCGGGTCTTGGCTGCCCTGGACTCCGGAGGCTGGATGGTAGCGTTGGACATGCAAGACGCCTGTTTTCATATTCCAGTCATGCCTACCCGCCGGCGATATCTATGGTTCAAGATAGGCCACGGGCACTTTCAATTTGCCATGCTTCTCTTTGGCCTTACCAGCTCTCCCGGGTGTTCAAGGTGATGGCGGTGGTTGCAGTTAATCTTCGGAGATAGGGGAAGGCTGGCACCCCTTATCTTGGCGACTTACAGCTGAAGGGGGCTCACCCCAGACTGTTGTATCCCACCTCCAGACTACTCACTGGGGTTCACTATCAACGTGCATAAGTCGCACCTGACTCCCTTTCAGACGCTCCCTTTCATCCGCGATGTTCTGTATACAATGTAGTTTTGGGCTTATCTTCCTGAGCGGCGAGTCCAGGATATTCAGGCTATGATACCGATGTTTCAGTCACTCAACGTTGAGCCCGCTGCTATTTAATGTGTATCTGACCCCCCTGATTACGATGGCGGAACAACTAGGAGCCAAAATTATAGCCTACGCCGACGACACGCAGCTGTTGTTTACGTGGCCTGGAGCTGACCTGGACACAGGTACGATTCGGTCGTGTCTGTCCTCGGTCTTTAACTGGCTGGCAGCCGCCCAACTGAAATGTAATGAGGATAAAACTGAAATTCTCTTGTACGGTCAGTTTCCCTCTCGATTTAGAGAAGCACTCTGGCCGGCCGGCTTTCCATTGCCCTGTTCTGTTAACATCCCGGCTAAGAATCTGGGAGTTCGGTTCGGGGAAGATCTCTCATTTGAGGCCCACATCAAGAAATTGACGGGTGGATGCTTTGGCACCCTGAAAGCTCTGCGGAAGTTCTTTCCTTAACTTCCATCCACAGCGGGAGAGTCAGTGGCCAGAGCATTAATTCTCTCGTGCCTTGACTACGCCAACGCTCTGTTAAGTGGGTCCCCGGCCTATCTGGTGGGGCGCCTCCAGGTCATTCAAAATGCCACAGCCAGACTTTTATGCAGCATTTCAAGTCGCATGAGCGTTCGGGCCCACTTGCAGAGGCTTCATTGGCTGCCAGTGCCGCAGCGCGTCATCTTCAAAATACTTACTTTGGCCCATAAAGCCATTTATGGCCTTGGCCCTACGTATTTGATGAAAAGGTTTTGCCGCTATCTCCCCAATCGACCTTTGCGCTCTGCCGCCCAACATCTGTTGCAGGTCCCTCGATCTCGGCTAGGCGGGCAGTCAATTGCGGTTAGAGCGGCGACCGCCTGGAATGGTCTCCCTTTGCCCCTGCGGTCTAACCTGAACTTTGGTCTTTTTAAGAAAGCTCTGAAAACTTATCTGTTTAAAATCGCTTTTTAGATGCTCCTTTGTCTGCTATGGCCTTTTGCACTTTCCTTTCAGAATTCCGCGCCAGGATACTCCGGCAGTAATTGAGCGCGTTATAAAACTGCATATAACATAACATAACATATCCTGGATTTTGGTGAGACTGACTCTGAGGCCGCTGGGCCTCATGGCCTCCTGCATCCTGCTCGTGACACAGGCTGTCATATGTGGGCTCTGCGGTGCGACCTGAAGTTCCAGTGGGTGAAGCATGAGGGGAATCTCCGCGACATGGTCCAGATCTCAGAGGGCACTGCGAACGATCGGCAGTGGTAGTTGGCGAGCCGCGATTGGGTCAGAGGCAGATCTCTCTCCCTGCACTCACCAGACCACACAGTAGCGACAGGTGAGTCGCGTCTGGGATGGGGCGGCCATCTGGGAGAGGTGGAGATCAGAGGACTCTGGCAGAATCCGGACTCTACATCAAACTGTTGGAGCTCCGAGCGATCCGACTGGCATGGAAAGCCTTTCTACCCTCGATCAAGGGAAGGCTAGTGCAGGTGTTCAGGGGCAACACCACCGCCATGTGGTGCTGCAACAAACAGGGCGGGTCGGGTCATGGACCCTTCGTCAAGAGTCTGGTGTCCCGAGCTACTGAGCATGGCCCTCGATCCTCCGATGAGGCTGCCCCTCCGGGAGGATCTTCTGTCACAGCAGCCGGGGTGGGTTCTCCACCCAAAACCTGTCTACTCTCCGCCTTCTTGCTTGTAGATTGAACAGCGACAGTCGACAGCTTTCAACTTTCCTCCTGAAGTCGGTAAAGCCATCTTGGCAGCTAGGCGTCCCTCCACCAAGACGGTGCATGTCTGTCGTTGGGAAAGAATTATGGCATGGTGTGCAAAGAAAGCTTTTGCTCCCCTTTCTGAAGTTCCGCTTGTCATTTTTTCCCTTGCCCAGCAGGGCTCTGCTCTGGGCACTCTTAAGGGCTGTCTATCTGCCATTTCTGCAATAATCCGGTTGCCCGATCAATCCTCTTTGTTCAAGTCCCCTATTGTAAATGGGTTCCTCAAGGGTCTTACTCCTCTCGTCAGTGGAACCTTAATTTAGTTTTTACTTCTTTGATGTGCGCTCCTTTCGAGACTTTAAATAATTGCCCCCTCAGGCTTCTCACCTTGACAGCAGCCTTCCTTGTGATGATTACATCTGCCCGCAGAGTGAGTGAGTTGCAGGCCTTATCTTCTAAGCCACCTTACCTCTCAGTCTATCCTGACTATCGCAGACTCTCCCCCGGGATGGCATTGCTTGGGTATCTATTCTAAGGTAATGAATCTGCGGTTAGATGTCTCTATCAGATGAATAAGTTACTTACCTTCAGTAATTAACGCCTTATCAGGTAGAGACTCTATCTAGCTGCAAATTCCTTAGTGACTCACTCATCCTCCCCGCTTTGCAAACTTATTTACAGGGACAGGGATGATCCCTTTCAGGGCTCTAGTTTTGACACTCCAGTTCTCAGTGTTATTCATGGCTCTGCCCTTCTGGCGTGGAAAGTTGTGAAAAGTAACTGACGTCAGCGTACCTGGGTGATGCCTATATAGTTACCGCTGTGTCACTTTTGGTGCGGACGACGCCGACACGGACGCGGAGCTAAAAGACGCAAACCTAGTGGCTTGCAGGGGTACTGCTCAGGAAAAATCTTCCGGATCCAGTCGGACGCCTGAGGGAGTTCAAAAGGTAAGGAATCTGCAGCTAGATATAGTCTCTTCCAGATAAGGCGTTACAGAAGGTAAGTAACTTGTTCATCAGCGTATAGATGGATGGGCGATGTATGCATGACGATACATGTCTGGACAGGTGGATTGTATATGAATTTATGGAAGGGTGGATGAATGAATAGGGTGGGAGTGAGTGTGCATTTTGACTTGCGGAGGTTTCATATCAGCTTAGGCCCTCTAGAGTAGTTTTGAGGCAGACTATATATATATATATATATATATATATATATATATATATATATATCCCAAACTTCCAAACACCAGCCGGTTGCACTCATGGGCGGGTGCACGCCAAACGGGGGTGTGCCCGTTACACAATGTTCATCACACGCATCCCAGGATAATACAATCCACAAAGGAAAGCAGCACTCGCAGGGGGTTGTTCCAACCAATTTATTCGTGGCGGAACAAACAGCAACGACGCGTTTCGCCGTAGGGCTTTGTCAAGTCAACTTGACAAAGCCCTACGGCGAAACGCGTCGTTGCTGTTTGTTCCGCCACGAATAAATTGGTTGGAACAACCCCCTGCGAGTGCTGCTTTCCTTTGTGGATTGTATTATCCTGGGATGCGTGTGATGAACATATATATATATATGAGGTATGTAAAGTTCCAGATGTCCACAAGCGCTGCAGTTGACCGCACAAACGAACAGGAACCAGCGAGACCCAAATCAAGGTGCAAAGTTATTTTATTAAGTTCAAACCCAGCACCAGTCCGCCACGACGCGTTTCGGCTAGAGATAGCCTTGTTCACATGACATCGTCACGAGGGCTGGCCACCCATTTAAAGTGCATAATCGCCATCACATGTTATGGAAATGGAAAAGTTACTATAGTTTCATAATGTAACTCCCACACAATTCAAATTACCGCTTAAATGCTATTAATTTGCACAACATATCACATATTAAATCAATGTAAATATGCTTCTGTACACTTGTCTGTAAAATACAAACTAGAACCCCAAGTTAATAAACCACAATACAAGTCAAAAATTTCATATATAAACATTAAATGACAATAGTTAATCAATATTTACTAAAAACCTCCAAATGACATATAACTATAAGTATTTTCACTTAAACCAAGTCCTAATGATATAAATGACTCATGGGTTTATATGAAATTAACCACACTGACATCTAGGTCAATGTATAGGGTATACAGTACAGTTGATTGTTGTGCAAAATTGCAAGATTTGTGCAAAGTATTTTTTTATATATCCAGATGGCAAGAAAGTGCTACAATATAAAGTGCAAAGTGTGAATAAATTCATTAAATGTGAGTTAAAATAGTTACATTACAGTTCAGAAGGCGTCCAGGGTACATGATAAAACTCAATGTCCATATATAGCTACAGATAGGCATTATAACTCAAGGTACACATCTCTCTATGGACAGACAGTATTATAGATATATATATACACACCATAGTTTCCTTTTTTGATGTGACAAAATATAATAAGTTGATCAGGGATTCGGCTGGGAATTAATAATTCTATTACTGGTCCCTGTGAAGCCGATCAACTCCATAGTGCATACATACATATATATATATTGAGCGAGAGAGCAGTGCTTTTATATGTCATAGTCTACAACACCTCCGACAGTCTAAACCTGCTTACCTCAAATGTCTGCCAAGAATTTCTGTTTGCTCCCACCTTCATCCCCACCGTGCTTACCCTTTACCTCTGTTTTGGAAGTTACTTCCCCCAGCAGCCCACTTCCGAATGAGCCGACAGTCTAAACTTGCTCACCTCAAATGTCTGCCGACAGTCTAAACTTGCTTACCTCAAATGTCTGCCGACAGTCTAAATCTGCTTACCTCAAATGTCTGCCGACATTCTAAACCTGCTTACCTCAAAAGTCTGCCGACAGTCTAAACTTGCTTACCTCAAATGTCTGCCGACACTCTAAACCTGCTTACCTCAAATGTCTGCCGACAGTCTAAACCTGCTTACCTCAAATGTCTGCCGACAGTCTAAACCTGCTTACCTCAAATGTCTGCCGACACTCTAAACCGGCTCACCTCAAATGTCTGCAGACACTCTAAACCTGCTCACCTCAAATGTCTGCCGACAGTCTAAACCTGCTTACCTCAAATGTCTGCAGACATTCTGAACCTGCTTACCTCAAATGTCTGCCGACATTCTAAACCTGCTTACCTCAAATGTCTGCCGACATTCTAAACCTGCTTACCTCAAATGTCTGCCGACAGTCTAAACCTGCTTACCTCAAATGTCTGCCGACAGTCTAAACCTGCTTACCTCAAATGTCTGCCGACAGTCTAAACCTGCTTACCTCAAATGTCTGCCGACAGTCTAAACCTGCTTACCTCAAATGTCTGCCGACATTCTAAACCTGCTTACCTCAAATGTCTGCCGACAGTCTAAACCTGCACACCTCAAATGTCTGCCGACAGTCTAAACATGCTTACCTCAAATGTCTGCCGACATTCTAAATCTGCTTACCTCAAATGTCTGCCGACAGTCTAAACTTGCTTACCTCAAATGTCTGCCGACAGTCTAAACTTGCTCACCTCAAATGTCTGCCGACAGTCTAAACTTGCTCACCTCAAATGTCTGCCGACAGTCTAAACCTGCTTACCTCAAATGTCTGCCGACATTCTAAACCTGCTTACCTCAAATGTCTGCCGACAGTCTAAACTTGCTTACCTCAAATGTCTGCCGACACTCTAAACCTGCTTACCTCAAATGTCTGCCGACAGTCTAAACCTGCTTACCTCAAATGTCTGCCGACACTCTAAACCGGCTCACCTCAAATGTCTGCAGACACTCTAAACCTGCTCACCTCAAATGTCTGCCGACAGTCTAAACCTGCTTACCTCAAATGTCTGCAGACATTCTAAACCTGCTTACCTCAAATGTCTGCCGACATTCTAAACCTGCTTTCCTCAAATGTCTGCCGACAGTCTAAACCTGCTTACACCAAATGTCTGCCGACATTCTAAACCTGCTTACCTCAAATGTCTGCCGACAGTCTAAACCTGCTTACCTCAAATGTCTGCCGACATTCTAAACCTGCTCACCTCAAATGTCTGCCGACAGTCTAAACCTGCTTACCTCAAATGTCTGCCGACAGTCTAAACCTTCTCACCTCAAATGTCTGCCGACAGTCTAAACCTTCTCACCTCAAATGTCTGCCGACAGTCTAAACCTGCTCACCTCAAATGTCTGCCGACAGTCTAAACCTGCTTACCTCAAATGTCTGCCGACACTCTAAACCGGCTCACCTCAAATGTCTGCAGACACTCTAAACCTGCTTACCTCAAATGTCTGCCGACATTCTAAACCTGCTTACCTCAAATGTCTGCCGACATTCTAAACCTGCTTACCTCAAATGTCTGCCGACATTCTAAACCTGCTTACCTCAAATGTCTGCCGACATTCTAAACCTGCTTACCTCAAATGTCTGCCGACAGTCTAAACCTGCTTACCTCAAATGTCTACCGACATTCTAAACCTGCTTACCTCAAATGTCTGCCGACAGTCTAAACCTGCTCACCTCAAATGTCTGCCGACAGTCTAAACCTGCTTACCTCAAATGTCTGCAGACATTCTGAACCTGCTTACCTCAAATGTCTGCCGACATTCTAAACCTGCTTACCTCAAATGTCTGCCGACATTCTAAACCTGCTTACCTCAAATGTCTGCCGACAGTCTAAACCTGCTTACCTCAAATGTCTGCCGACAGTCTAAACCTGCTTACCTCAAATGTCTGCCGACAGTCTAAACCTGCTTACCTCAAATGTCTGCCGACATTCTAAACCTGCTTACCTCAAATGTCTGCCGACAGTCTAAACCTGCTTACCTCAAATGTCTGCCGACATTCTAAACCTGCTCACCTCAAATGTCTGCCGACAGTCTAAACCTGCACACCTCAATTGTCTGCCGACAGTCTAAACCTTCTCACCTCAAATGTCTGCCGACAGTCTAAACCTGCTTACCTCAAATGTCTGCCGACATTCTAAACCTGCTTACCTCAAATGTCTGCCGACAGTCTAAACCTGCTTACCTCAAATGTCTGCCGACATTCTAAACCTGCTTACCTCAAATGTCTGCCGACAGTCTAAACCTGCACACCTCAAATGTCTGCCGACAGTCTAAACATGCTTACCTCAAATGTCTGCCGACATTCTAAACTTGCTTACCTTAAATGTCTGCCGACAGTCTAAACTTGCTCACCTTAAATGTCTGCCGACAGTCTAAACTTGCTTACCTCAAATGTCTGCTGACAGTCTAAACCTGCACACCTCAAATGTCTGCTCACCTCAAATGTCTGCCGACAGTCTAAACCTGCTTACCTCAAATGTCTGCCGACATTCTAAACCTGCTTACCTCGAATGTCTGCCGACAGTCTAAACCTGCTTACCTCAAATGTCTGCTGACATTCTAAACCTGCTTACCTCAAATGTCTGCTGACATTCTAAACCTGCTTACCTCAAATGTCGGCCGACACTCTAAACCTGCTCACCTCAAATGTCTGCCGACACTCTAAACCTGCTTACCTCAAATGTCTGCCGACACTCTAAACCTGGTCACCTCAACTGTCTGTTTTTCATTCGTCGTTTTTGAGCTCGGCGTGGATGCCACCAGCTAATCCTGTGCTTTAAGAGTTTGCTTCAAAAATGACAAAAAGCTTTGTCGACCTTCCAGCTCGGCGTGAATGGCCTCTGCTAATCCTATGCTTAAAAACTCTGTTAGAAAATCAGACATTTGATCTGAGGAGATACAGCATGTCGGTGGTATTGTAGAGTATTTCATATTAAGGAGCTGCTCTCCACTTAAAACTACCTAGGGCGCCCTACTATTTTTGCATAAATAATGCAGCGTTCTCAGACTAAAATGATATTGCTGTATTCTTACACACATTCAACCCTACAACTTCCAAGTGAAAGCACTCTAGAAAATCTTAGTAAATTAAACTCACAACATACACGTGAATGTGTGGGGTGGATACATGAATGCATGTGTTAGGGATGAATATATACCGTGAATGTGAGAGTAAATCCATAAGCTGGCTTCGTGGATACACCTCGAGGGTGGATGTATGGATGGACAGATGGATAGGTGCGGCTATCATGAATGAACATATGGATGAATGTGCAGAGTGCATATTTGGTTTAATCTATAAAATTGATGGTTTGCATTGGTTGAATAAACGGATGAATGCAATGTGTGAGTGAATTTATGGGTGAACTCATGGGGGTGTACATTGGCAAACAAGTAGGTGTGATGTATATGATCAATCCATAGGAGAATGGATCTGCATGCTGGTTCTCTGGAAGTATACATGAAGTGAATATTCACAGGAACATACAGAATGGATGTTTAGTTAAATGCATTAGGTGGAGCGACGGATTCATGCTTGCGGCGGATGTACAGATTTACATATAGGAAGGATGAATAGGTGAATGTATGCGCCGTGGTGGCCTCTGAAAGGCGTGTGAGGTGTCTTTTCGGATGAACATGTGGGGTAGATGCACAGGTCCGTGTACGTGGCCCACCTCTGATAAATGCTGGAGGGGTACAGGGGTGAACAGGTTGAACAGGTTAATGTCTGTGCTGGGCTACTGCACCTGCTGCTTTAATGCAAGCTGTCTTCATGGTGAGGGTTGTGCATGAGGGAGGCTGCTGGGGAGGAGGGGCTATGCATGGGGTTGGTTCAATCAATCACTCCATTTATAAGGCGCCCTACATACCCGTGAGGGTCTCAAGGCGCTGGGGGGGAGGGGGTGCCGCTACTGGTCGAAGAGCCAGGTCTTGAGGAGTCTTCTGAAGGCCAGCAGGTCCTCAGTCTGTCATAGGCTGGTGGGGAGAGCGTTCCAGGTCTTGGCTACGAGGTAGGAGAAGTGCACTACGAGGGCTGTACTCAACGATTCTTGTGCACCAGTAGAGCTGTGCATGGCAACGCGTGTGCACAAGGGGGGCTGTGCATGCCAATGCTTGTGCACCAGGGGGGCTGTGCATGGCGATGCGTGTGCACGAAGGCTGTGCATGGTGACGCGTGTGCACGAGGGCTTTGCACTGTGATGCTGGTGCTTCTGTGCAGCCGCATAGGTTTGTTACACTCTGTTTCTTTTTGATTTCATTTGGAAGGACGAACCCCCCCACCCTCAACGCCTTCATCATGGACAAGGCCCTGCTGGAGTACGAGGTCTCCATCGACTCCGACTGCAAGCTGCTGACCGTGGGCAAGCCCTTCGCCATCGAAGGTGAGGGGTCAGAGGTCAGGCCCTCCTTGAAAGGGGAGGGAACAGAAGAGCAATGAAGAGATGGGGGTCAGAGAGGGTTCCCAGAGGGGTGGGGGAGCGACCCCCTTCCAAAGCCGGGTCAGGGTGAACCCCAGAAGTCACTACATGAACCTGTGTTCAACCCTCTGGTAGCGGCACAGAAGCAGTCAGGCTGAACTTGGAGGCAGTGTGTTGAGCATTTTTGCAGCACACAAGCAGCAGTAAAGTGGAAACACTCAAGAAAAACCACGCAGCAATTTAGAAAAAGAGAGCAGCAAGTACTAAATAAACTGAGGCCATGACAACAAATGCAACCAGTGGAACCGGAAATACGCAATTTAAAGGTTTAAGTAAAAATAGCACCAAGAAGCAGGAAGCGCTACCTGTGGGTATCTGGTCACGCTAGACTGGGACCCAGTTGCACGCTGAGGCTGGCCGTGACGGAATGTGCCCGGATACAGGGACCAGGCTAGTCCCGCTGAAAGAGTTACCTTCTCAAAGTCTGGCGTAGATTTCAAAACTTGAGCATTTCACTGGAGGAGCTCAGCTGATGCCAGCCAAGGGCCCAGGACCCGAGGAGCCTCCTCTGTGGGATCAAGACCTCCCTACAGCCGAGGGCGGCAGGGCTGGGGCAGGGCCAGCTGCAGCCGGTGAGCTGGGCAGCTGCACGGAGGCCTCTGGAGCTTGTTGTGTCCCTGTAGCTCAGAGCAGGAGGTCAGCGACAGACCCCTGGAGTCACTCTGGTGGTCCTGGGTTCAAGGAGACGCCCTCTCAAAGGCCAGGCCTCCAGCGGCCTTCTCTGGGCCCAGCAGTGACCTTGAGTTACCTCTGGGTAGAGTCTAGCCTTCGCCCTCCGGTGACCTCTCAGCCTACAGCTGACCTTGGGCTCCTTGTAATCACCCGTTGAATGGCCCCCAGGCTGGCTCGGTGTCAGGGCCCCCGCCTCCCCTGCAGCCCCCCCGCGACCCCCCAGGCACGTCCACTGAGCGGGATTAGACGGCTCAGTGAGCGGGGGCGCCGCATGAATTTCAATCAGGGGGTCTCCGCGCGTCCTCCAGGCCCACGCGTGCAGCGTATGAAGATGAGGCGCGCGCCGCTCCCCGGGAGTGAGAGCCGGCACTCCCTCCTCCTCCACTGGAGGGCCACAGCACCCGCGGTCAGGAGCCTGCACTCCCTCCTCCTCCACAGCACCCGCGGTCAGGGCCGGGCTATCACTGGTGCAGCAGGTGCAGTGGCACCGGGGTCACGATCATCCGCATTCAGGGGCCTGCCTATCACTGGTGCAGCAGGTGCAGTGGCACCGGGGACTGCAATCGTCCGCATTCAGGAGCCTGCCTATCACTGGTGCAGCAGGTGCAGTGGCACCGGGCCCCAGGAACATCCGCATTCAGGGGCCTGCCGATCACTGGTGCAGTAGGTGCAGTGACACCGGACTTGAGGTCCTGCTGCTCTAGTTCAGTATCTAGCATCTAGATCTGTCCTGCTTGGGAGCTCCTGCCCCTCAGCATCCTGGCTACGTCACTGCCCATCTCCCGAGGTTCGCCACCAGGGATACCTTTGCCATACCCTTATTTTCGCCCCGTTTCTGCGGCCCGTATATTCGCGTTTGCTCTTTCGTTAGTCACTTGTAGCGAGGGTTGTATTTCCAAAGGCTGGGGCGCCCGCTCTGGCACCCGTCTATCCACCGTGAATTTTAAAGTGCTCCCGGGGGGTGCAGCGCTCCGAAGCCCGCGGGGGCAGAGTTCAGTCTATAAAACACTTTTAATGAATTAATATTTCAGTGCATTGCAAGCCTCGTTCATTATTTATGGCTGCTCGTCAGCGAGGCCTGCGCTTCCCACGGACGTGACAATTATTAATGTGCCATGTTTCTGTGCTCCTGCGTGCCCTCAGATGCGCCTCGAAGCCCAGCCAGCTCTTCACTGTTTCATTGCAAGACGCATCCGTGCACCTCGGATGCCCCCGCGCCCCTCGGATGCCCCCGTGCCCCCCGGATGCCCCCGTGCCCCCCGGATGCCCCCGTGCCCCCCGGATGCCCCCGTGCCCAGGGCTTCTGACCTCAAGATGCTGGGAAAGTCTTTATTCCCAGAAATGACCCTCTGTCCAGGGGCGTGGCCTAGTCAGTGGGATTGGGGGGGGGGGGTCTCGCCTTTGGGACCTTATATGTATTTAGCTATGCAGCACATTTGCCTGGGTGCTGAAATATCCGCTGTTCTTTAACCCTTTGCGTGCTGGTGACCCAGCCACGGACGCGCTGTGCTAATGACGGAGTGGTCCCGTCACGGCCCGGCCGCCGCGCCTGCGCGGCATCAATTCTGCGCCTGCACTGAGCGTTCTTTTGAGCGGGCGGGGCCGTGACGGAACCACTCCGTCACAAGCACAGCGCGCCCGTGGCTCGTGACGGAGTGGTTCCGTCACGAGCATGACGGCGCCGCGCTCCCTACCCCCAGCGCAATTACCGCCGCAGCCAAGGGGTTAACATGGAGGGAAAGTAAGCACCAAACTGCGTGACACGCCAGGTATGGGAACACGGGAGAGAAATATCCAAAGCTCTGTTTTTAATATAAAATCAGGGCCTTCGGTGGTCATATCACTGAAAATACAAGATTTGCAAAAAAATATTTTCTACGGCTGCTTGTAGAAGACAATTTCTATAGACTGGAATTCTGGTATTTTACCGGCCTCTGCTGGTCGTTTTCTATCAAGACAGTCAAATAGAGGCCTTTGAACAGGAAAAAGGTCCCTAAGTGGAAGCAGACAAGTCCTGTACTTGGCAGATCTCAGGTCTTTCTATCCTGGGGTGGTTACCCTTTAATTTAGCATCCACAAGTTGGACTGTGCGTTTTTGGGCTGACAGTAAGCCTTCTGTGGCGGTGTTCCACAAGTTGTTTGTGTCTTGTCCTCTGACTGTGGTTTAACCTAAGAGGTGTTCACCTGTTTTTCTTGGGGGGGTGATATACCCCAGGTGGGGTACCTGTATGCTATTGTGTAGCTCTGCGTCAGGCGGGCGTGGAGGTCCCTTTGGGCTCTCTCCGTCTAATGGCGCCATTATCTTACAGTTTACGGCGGTTTTCAGTGTTGCGCCTTCTTGCACTGCCTCCTACACGCCACAGGTCTCGCCCGGTTGGCGCCTTGCGTGGGTGCTTCATACTCCCCTGCCAAAGGTTTTTCCTTGTTGCTGACTCTTTTCAGTGTGTTTCCACACGCTCCTTTTGAGACTGCCCCCTGCCACTGGTGCATTAGGTGGGTTCCTGCTATAGCGCCGCAGCTGTTGGTCTTTCTATATATACCCGCGTGTTGATGACCACTGGGTATCCTTTTTATGTGCCTTTGCCTTTCTTCGCTTCTGCGAGGTCTGGTCCTATATCCCCGTTTTTCGGGGGAGCAGTTGGGTGCCTTGTGCTAAGGTTTGCCATCGTTCTACACAGCGGCGTTTTTCCTTTTGCACGTCTTATAGTACACTTCAGTGTCTTTTCCTGCTGCTGCCGCAACAAGGGTTCCCATGGTTCCGCTCCCTGGGGTGAGCCTCCTCTTCTGGAGGGTCTTGTCTGTCCCGTTTATGTACTAAACAGCCCCTCTCTTCTGTTGGGGTGCATTTCTCCTCCCAGTCAGAGGTGGCGGTCTGGAGATCTGAGGTTGTTCTCCACCGCTCTGCATGCACTCCTTCACAGTCCCTATAGGCATCTTCGGTGCCTCGGATACCACACCCATTGGATGGGACTTTTTCCTTCGGGTGTCGTCTCATCTGTGTCTGCGGGGCAGCTCCTCTTCTGAAGGTTGTCCCGGGTGCTGCGTCTCGGTCCTCAAGTTGCCTTGTTGGGCAGTTCCGTCCTCTTCTTCGCTACGCCACTTTGTTGTCTTCGTAGCTGTCTGCTAGGTGCTGTCCGCCCCTGTCGCTTTCTTGTGACTAAGTGTTGCTAATGGCGTGTCTTCTGTTTCACGCCTGTACTTCTGAGACGTTGCTCAGTTCTTGCCTCTTGCCCGTTGCTTCCTGGGGGCTGCCTGTCCGGCCTCCCTTGAGTGGGCTCACCTGGTAGGCTTTGGTTATGTCTCTCCATGTTGTCTTTCTAGATCTTGGTTGGGGCCAATTTGTTGCACCTTTAAGCTCTGGGAGTAGTTCTTCTTCTTCCCATTGTCTTTTGATCTTCCGAGCTGCTTGGGTTGCTGGCTGGCTGCTCCGTCACAGCTTTCCCCATGGTCCGTCACCCTGTTGCCGGCTCAGTGCTCTCGGGCACTTTCGTTTGTTCTGTTGCAGACCCACCTCCCCCCTTGTGTATGGCTGTGGTATCTATACTAATGTAAGGAATCTGCAGCTAGATGTCTCTATCAGATGTACGAGTTACTTACCTTCGGTAACGATGTATCTGGTATAGACGTTGTCTAGTGGTAGATTCCTTAACTCCCACCCATCCTTCCCGTTCTGCGAGGACCTTTCCAGGTGGGGTTCTCCACCTTGCCTCCCTTCAGTTGGCACTGCTCTTCATCCAGGGTGCTCAGGTTGGTGCGAACCTCTCTGCCTTTGCCTTTGCAGCTGCCTCCCTCTGGGTGGCTTCTCTTCCTGTGGAGCAGTGCTTTTCGCTTTCGCCTTCAACAGGAGATTCATTTGTTCGCTTTCTCTGCATTCCTCCACTCTGGTCCTTCCAAGGTGGGGTCTTCTCCTGTTGTTTTCCCTCCCTCCCGCTTCCTCCTTCAACTTAGGGCTCTTGTCTCCTCTGCAGTCGCCTTCTTTGGGATCTGTTGAGCTGTGCTTCGGCCTTCGATCTCTAAAGGGAGAAGTGCCATTCTTTTAATGTCATATCGCAGTGGATTGTTGTTTTTTCCTGTGCTCCGCCCTTGTTGGTCGGCACAGTTCTGCGTTGTAATGACAGTCTTCTTTTTGTCTGCCGAGACATTCTTCCCTTGTCACTCAGCCTCTGGGGAGGGTCCACGCTTCACTTTCTGGGATTGTTTCTCTGAGCGATGCTCTGCTTTTAGTGCTCGGATTGTAAGTGGACAGTGTCTGATACTGTCTTTATGATGATGTTCTGCATCATTCGATTTCCTTGTTTTACGTATTTTTCCTCCTTTGCACACTGTTCCCATACTTTCACAGTTTTGTTGGTGGCTCCGCGTTGTGCCGCGGAAATGTTTCTCCAAAGAAAACTGACATAAGCGCGCCGGGAGGGACTTATATGACCTTGCTGACGTCATATCCGTGGACAACGTCAGGGAATTATCCCCCGGCGCGCAGAGGTGCTGCTGCAAAAAAAATTCTGGATCCAGTCTCACGCCTGGGGATAATTCTAGTTACGTAATCTGTAGCTAGACAACATCTCTACCAGATACATTGTTACCGAAGGTAAGTAACTCGTACATCGCTGTGCGGGGTGTTCACATGGAAGGCGTCGCTGTGCATGTTGTACACATGGAAGGTGTCGCAGTGCGGGGTGTACACAGGGAAGGCATCGCTGTGCGGGGTGTTCACATGAAAGGCGTTGCTGTGCGGGGTGTACATACGGAAGGCATAGCTGTGCGGGGTGTACACACGGAAGGCATCACTGTGTGGGGAGTTCACACGGAAGGCGTCGCTGTGTGGGGTGTACACACAGATGGTGTTGCTGTGCCAGGTGTACACATGGAAGTTGTCGCTGTGCTGTCTGGTCCAGTCACGCAACGGTCAAATACACAACATGCCTCAAGACTGAGATGAACATCCAAACAGATTCATCATCCTTAAAAGGGGAGAACCAGGAGATGACCTCTGTATGGGGGCTCTGTGCCTCAGTGAGAGCACCCTGGAAGCAAGCTGACCACATCTGGAGGTTGAGGGGCCACGACATTAACAAGTGAGTCCTTTATACCCAATAAATTTGGAAATGGTGAGCCGAACCTTCTTTTTAGCAAACAGTGAAGCAAATGGCTTAATGGAAACTTATGGCATCAAACACCCCAAGATTGTATTCTGCTGTGATTTAATGACTTCCGTTTAAGTGAAAAACAGATTTTAAACTGTGCTTACAAGGAGTAGGACATTACAGTAGTTACTATAGTTTTACTTTCCTCTATATCGGTAGCTCTCCATCTATTCGGAGTCCGGCGATCTTCTTCACCCCTGTCAGTCTCTGTTTTCGTCCCCAATGCGAGTACCAGGACAGCTCTTCGAGAGGTGACAGAACACATCAGATGCACTCCAGGTGAAGGGGGCAAACCTGCGCTGATACTGTTGGATCTTTCAGCAGCCTTTGATACGGTGCCACATTCTATGCTTCTCCGTCGAGTACAGACCATTGGGTTAAATGGCTTAGGCTGAGATGGATGGACCCCATTCTTAAGAACAGAGGTCCAGCCGTGTGGACCCAGCCCCCGCTTTCATCTGACACTAAGGCTTTGGCAGTTGGGGTGCCACAAGGCCCTGGCCGGAGTCCTACACTCTTTAGTGTCTATTAAACTCCTTTGGCACACCTTGTGGAATCCTTCAGAGCAAAGATAATTTTCTACGCTGATGACACACAGCTGCTCCTTTCCTGTAATGAAGGCGAAGTAATTTACCCAGATCTCATCAAACCGCGTCTGGCTGCAGTTTTTACTTGTATGCGTCAGAATCCCCGGATGTGCAGTGCTGGAAAGACGGAGGTCCTGGACTCTCCTTTCGATTGGTCCATCTATGGTGGGGACAGTGCTATCCCTGTGTTCCCTCTGTCGGCAGTGGTTGGAAACTTAACCACTAAGATTGCCAAACAGCTCTCTCTTCAGTCTCAAGGCTATGCATCGGCGGGCACCTGCTTTGACCCTCTCCATGCATTAAAAAAATGTGCGTTTCCTTTCTAGCTAGGAAAATAGCGAATCAGGCCATACACAGTTCCTTCTATGCTGGATTATGCCAGTGTTCTAAATCTGGGCCTGTCAGGCTACTTTTTTTTTTTTTGCAGAGTTTTATATAGCGCGAACTAGACCCGAACCGAATCAGGTATCAGAGCGCTTTACATATTTTCCAGTTACGTTACATGAGGACACTTTCATTGTAGGCACGGGAAGATTAAGTGATTTGCCCAGAATCACAGGAGGTTTTGGCGTCGTTACCGAGACTCGAACCCAGATCCCCAGGTCCGAGGTCGAGCGCCCGAGCCGTTAGGCCAACTCCTCTCCCCATGTGAGAAGTTGGCCTGGTATATGATGTCCACAATTCTGTGGGCACCCTGTATCAGTCCAAACAATCCCTTATGGTGGTGGTTGTAAGTCAACCTTATAGACAAGCTATCCTAGGGGTAGCATGGACTAAGCAGCCTTAAAGGCTTAACTCAAGAGGACATGTGAAGCGAGCTGTTTTACCATATACAATCCTGTAATATCAAATGAAAGGACACCACACAAGTTATATATTATTAAAAATATATGTATTTATTCTCAGAATAATCCCCACTACTCTTTATGAGCAATGAAGCACCAGCGTTTAAATAAAAGCACAGTATACTTAATAGAAAGGCAGCAAATTACAATTCTCCTATTACCATGACTAGAGAATCTGGGTTTCATTAAAGACGCGCAGGCGGACATTATGCAATATCTTTTAATGCAGTCTCCAAGCAGCCGCATGCATCATAATACAAAGGTTGCAGAAAAGAACATTGAATGACATGAGCTGACAACAATCTGCCTCTTATAAATGCGGCTCCGAGCAGATAAGTAACCTCTCTCTCTTTGAGTTTATCTCTATTTTAGTTATCGCTGGCCTAATCCCCACAGCCAGACTACTTCATAGAAAAGCTGCAAATTGTACAAAATATGGCGGTGCGCCTGGTTCTTAATCTTCCTCTGAAAATGAGGGATTCCCCATATATCCACTACCTCCACTGGCTCCCAGTTAAGAAACAGATTCTGTCCAATGGGCTTGTCCTGGCCCACAGAGCCTTACACCATGTAGGCCTCCCTATAAGGGACAAGTGTGGCTCAATGGTTAGAGCGGCAGACCCTGATGCAGAGGTCTAGCCTGGGACCAGGGTTCAATTCCCCGCCTCGGCGGGTCTTGGGCTCAAAATTCCACGGACCTGATAATTCTCGCCTCGGTGCCGATTCCAATCATGGGTCCCACTCTGCAACTCTGGGCAATAGCTTGCTTAATCTCCACAACGGCCCCCACAACGCTAAGGATGCCTGGCCTCCACCTTGGGGGTGCCCACGAGTGGACACCTCACAGGGAAAGCCAGGATGGTTTCCACAGCGGTATTTGTACAAGCGCCTTGAGACCCTTGCGGGTGAGTAGTGCGCTATACAAGTATCAATTTACTTACATCTTCTAACAAGAATAGATTTTTACTTTCCCACTGGGGACTCCACTCCTCCCGTCTTGTCCTGGCAGAGATGCCCGGATCAATCGCTCCAGAGAAGGTGGACGGTCCTTTTTTTTTTCCTGGGGCTTCTGCTCGGAATAAACGTCCTCTTCGCCTTGTAGAGTCTAAACAGATTTTTAAGAAAAAGTTGAAAACATGGCTTTTTGCTCAGGGCTAATTTCTTGGCCGTGAGGCTAGCGCCGGGACACTCTTCGGGGCATTTGTTGCGTCTTCGGAGCCTTTGTTGCGCTTTACAAATCTCTATTCATCGTCATTTCCTTCATCATAATTAATCATTGTTAGGGACCAATCGTAGTGACTGATCTAAAAAAAAAATGTTTTAAAGTAGAGTTCTCTCCTTCAAACAATTCTATGACAAAGAATCATTCCCTGAAGAAGGCTAGGGTGGGTCACACTCAGGCTCCAGGGAGTGTCCGCGAGCGGATGTACGAGCAGAGGCAGCCGGCACGCGCGGGCGGCAACAGCAGCAGCGCGCCGGGCAAACACATGAAAGTGTTGTCCTGAAGTCAAAAGAGCCGCGCGCACTGGCCGCCTGGGAAATAAAATTAGCATGTTACCAGCACACAAACACATCCCCGGAAGCAAGGACTTTAATGAGCTTTGGAAAGAGCTGAGACTCCACAGATTGCACTGAAAGAATATTAAAACACTTTAGAGAGAGGAGGCCCTGAAACTGTCAGATAAAACTCTACCCCTCCATGCACAGTCCTTTCTACTCAGAGAGGGACTCATTTTAATTTAGGAGTCAGTGTATGTGGACTACAGAGATGAAAGAGGCAGTAAAGATTATAACAAAAAACTGCAGCCGGGAAGCAAAGGTAAACTACATTTTTTTTAAAAAGTGAATAAAATAAAAAATAATTTAAAAAAAAAGTGGATTACTAGGTGCAACATATGTTAGTCTTAAATTTCTACAAATTTTGACAAATGAACTTTAAACTAATCTAGAACGAGCCATCGCTCTACCGTACAAATGGCGCCATCTTTGAGGTTTGCTGTACCCTCAAACCCTCTGCCAAGAAAGTAGTTAGAGAATAAAGTCCAGCAATGCATTAATACCTGCTCGCATTTAATAATTTGCATGGACATAATTTACAAAGTCGTCGTCAGTCATCAAATGCTACAGAGTCAAAGAAAATTGACCAATAGAGTACATTTTGTAACATCGCAATGGAAGTTGCCCTGGATGTAAAAAAAAATTTAAAAAAATTAAGTTACTTTCACAAAGACCTTTTTTGTATCCAGTTCTGTAGAAGGTTTAATATTGCAGCTTGACCTAAAAAGCCTTCTTCATTCGAGAGGATGCGTGTGAGCCGCGAGGTACAATGTTGGCGGCCAACCATCTGCTGTCGGTCGCCTCAGAGAAAGAAACTATAAGAACATTTATTTATACCAATTTCAGAAACATCAATGTAAAAGCGATGTGCTAGTCTTGAAAAAGTAGTCACACCGGGGAATAATTGAAAGATCCCTCTTCAATGAATCTCAGGAGGGTTGAGTCACTTCAAGCGAGGTAAAGGCGCCTTATAGATGCGTCTTTGGGACGAAGGAGGGCGTGCTGGTACTTGTAGATCAATGTAAGATTTTAAATAAGACACTACCATCCCTCCTATGGAGGGAAAACAGCATTGCAGTGGCAGTGTGTATTTTATGGATCTCATAAGATACCAGTCTCTGCGCCAATAAAATGCCCTTTTCCAAGAAGTCAGAAATAATGCTGTCTATGATCCGGATAACGCATTTTTCCCTATTATGCAATAAAAAAATCAATATTACCTTGTCTCTGAAGGAAGATTGAAAAATAAAATTACAGCCTTTGGGTGTATCCGTCCGAGAATGTGTAATACCTCTGAGAATTCAACGGTCTTCCGTGTAGACTCTGAAAAAAGCTGGTAGTTTTTCTTAAGAATATTTTCTGCGAGTGCAGTCTGTCAGGAGTGCGTCGGAGATGTAACGCAAGCGTATTCTCCTGCTTCACAGAAGAGAAAATAACCTGAATCCTTCATGGCAGCCGTGTTTGTAGCTGCTGAAGATCTGAACCTCTCAGAGGAGCCTTAAACTCTTCCCACTGGAGATCTCGCCTGCTATTGATGCCGGGAAGAGCTCAGCAGCGAGTTTCTTTACATTTCAGTTCATACATTTAAGACTCTTCACTTTGCTCTGCATTATCCGATGTCATCATTGGCTACCAGTCCAAGAAGTGACATTTAACCCCCCTCGCGCGCCATCAACAACCCTTCACCATTTTCTATACCCTCTCTCCGAGTTTTCCACCTTTACCCGCAGTCTGGAAGCCTCGATTCTTTCTGTGTGTACTCAATAGCAGCTCATCAATTGTTACTGCAATGCATGCTGCTGCAACTTTGATCTCTGCATTGGCTTCACATTTCCAAGCCGAATTAACATTTTGTGGGTTTGTAAATCTTCCCCAGGGTTATGGACTGGCTGATAAATAACTGCATCTAACCCCCCCCCCCCCTACTTCAGGTGAGTCGGGCCCCTAACCAACAACAATTGCTCAGTTAGTTAAACTCTAGTGACTGACATCTGCAATGATTTAGGTCAAATCATGGTTACTGGGGTGCCATTACACTGGGTAATAGTATCAGCTGTTATTTATAGTGCCTAGAAACAACATTAGTACGGTACAAAGTGATACGTTACTGTTTATTATAATAAAGTTTAGCTGCTCACATCCCAAGTCTTTTGAGGCAATGGTGCCTGAGGATTCCACAATGTGTGTTGAATTATAGTAAAGATAGAGCAGTAGAAGGTACATGTTAGTTAGCAGAATCAGAGCCATTATTCACCTGAGAAGGGAGCCTGGCGGTGCTCCTAGATTGCACAAGGTCCAGGTGAGTGTGTATGATGCTGAGGATGAGATGTGAGTGGGCGTGTCCTCCTGGAAAACCAATAGAGTGGATGATTGTTGGCTTCTCCTGGCAGGAGGAGGATGGAGCTAGTGTCCACCTGGGTGGGTCTCGGTGTCCACCTGGGAGGGTCTTGGTGTCCACCTGGATGGGTCTTGGTGTCTACCTGGGTGGGTCTTGGTGTCTACCTGGGTGGGTCTTGGTGTCTACCTGGGTGGGTCTTGGTGTCTACCTGGGTGGGTCTTGGTGTCTACCTGGGTGGGTCTTGGTGTCCACCTGGACGGGTCTTGGTGTCCACCTGGACGGGTCTTGGTGTCCACCTGGACGGGTCTTGGTGTCCACCTGGACGGGTCTTGGTGTCCACCTGGACGGGTCTTGGTGTCCACCTGGACGGGTCTTGGTGTCCACCTGGACGGGTCTTGGTGTCCACCTGGACGGGTCTTGGTGTCCACCTGGGTGGGTCTTGGTGTCCACCTGGGTGGGTCTTGGTGTCCACCTGGGTGGGTCTTGGTGTCCACCTAGACGGGTCTTGGTGTCCACCTGGGTGGGTCTTGGTGTCCACCTGGGTGGGTCTTGGTGTCCACCTGGGTGGGTCCGTGGGTCTTGGTGTCCACCTGGGTGGGTCTTGGTGTCCACCTGGGTGGGTCTTGGTGTCCACCTGGGTGGGTCTTGGTGTCCACCTGGGTGGGTCTTGGTGTCCACCTGGACGGGTCTTGGTGTCCACCTGGGTGAGGAGTGTCTGTGGCTGGTGAGGTGACTGAGTTCAGTCCTTGGGGTTCGCCCACTTACCACAGACTGAAGCAGATGCACGTAGACTCATTCTGCCGGGTGAGCCTGGAGTGGCTGGTGGTCTTTGAAAATGGGGCGACGTCCGTGCCCGTCACATCTGGCACTTCTGTACTTTGCTCATTAGGGAAGGGACTGTGGGTGTGCGTTTGTATAGCTCTGATAGTCGTGTTGTATAGTGCTCTGCCAGACGGCGGCCACTGCCGCGCCCTTCAAGTGGAGCGCCTTCTCCTCAAACTATGCCAATATTAACGCTTGTTATTTTCCTCACTTGGTGTCGTATTTGATAGGCTACGGGATCGGACTCCCCCAGAACTCCCCGCTGACCTCCAACCTGTCCGAGTTTATCAGCCGATACAAGTCCTCGGGCTTCATGGACACGCTGCACGACAAGTGGTACAAGATGGTGCCCTGCGGTAAAAGAGTGTTTGCTGTCACAGAGGTGAGAGTCTCATCTGTGGCTTTGTCTGCGTAGATATGGGACTTATGGCATCTGAGTAGTGACACTGTCGGATGTTTGGGGTGCTGTCCTTGCCTCTCCAGTGTCACCACAGCTGGCCGGATTCTGAAGGTGTGGGCGATGATAGCTTTTGGGTGTTAGCTTCCATGCCCTAGAGTGGGTTGGGCAACTTGCTCTGAATGAGGTTGGCTGATGGATTGCTGTTTTATTTATTTATATATGTAAAGTTTTGTATAGCGTGAACATGACCCAAGCAGGTATCAGAGCGCTTTACATAAGGTTGCGGAAGACATGGGTAGATATCTGCGGGAGAAAAGCAGATAAATATACATTATACATATATTAGCTGGTGAGACTGAGGCTGTATCACGTGCTGAGTAGCAGTTTAGCCGACTAAACAGAATAGGAGACAAAAGGAGGAGGGCTTCTAGTTCGGCGCAGTGTTCATCAGTTTCGCTTTCACTTCCCTTTTGAAGGCAAGTGTTGGGGGAATCAGTCTTGTTTCCGCAGGAAGGGAGTTCCGGATCCTCAGTCCTGTTGGATGGGTTGGTATGGACCCCGAAGCGTGCGGCTCTGAGTGTGTGATACTGAAGTCAGAGGAAGAAGCCAGCCACCTGGGTCAGTTGTACGACCATTACTTGATGCTTAGTGACACTCTGAGTGGCATCCGTGGGAGAAGGATCGCCCAGGTAGTCACTTTGCAGGTTGGAGTTCGAGGGCTCGAGCAAAAGCCGGGGGGCTCAGCTCCACGCCACCAATAACAACCTGGGAGTGCCCTCCCTGTGGGTAATATTGCTGTTGTAAAACAGACTGGCAACACCTGTGCCGAATTCACAAGACTGTTTGCTAGGTGGAAGGTTGAGTCGCCGAGTCTGCTGTTAGACAGACTTCAAAGAATCCAGTCCGCTGCCGCCAAGCTGGCCCTTGGTTGGCCTAGAAGATCCTCTGCCTCAGCGGCATTGGCTGAGCTCCATTGGCTCCCGCTTAGGCAGAGAGTATTTTTCAAATCCCTTTACCTTGTTTTTAAAGCCCTTCATGGGCTCGGGCCTAGCTCATTGCAAGCTAAATTTGTCTGGTACACCCCAACCAGAGCACTTCGCTCAGCAACTGCGTGTTTGGTGAGAGTACCCAGATTTAAGGAAGCCAGGGCAGGGGGTAGATCCTTTGGAGTCGCTGCTGCCAAACTCTGGAACAGTCTGCCCGTGGAGATTCGTCAAACGGAGGAACTTCTCCTCTTTAGGAAACGTGTTAAAACCTGGCTGTTTCCTAAGGCTTAACCTGTTGGGAACTTCTGCTACTTCCTCTGTTCGCCACTTCTGTGGAGCCTTAGCGCCAGGATGCCTGTAAGGTGATAGTTGCGCTCTATAAATCTCCTAAATAAAATAAATAAATAAGGTTACATGAAGCATGTATATATATTTTTTTTTTGGGGGGGCGATGAGGTGATGCCATTTTTGCCCCAATGGAACGCACTGTAGTAAATGCCTGGATGTGAAACAGAACACGTGTAGAAAGGATGACCACAGAGTTTAGTCACAAAATAAGTTCTTTCTTGGTGGTATCATACTAACTTATGGAAGGTGCTTCAGATGCTACAGTGAGAACACATTGTCTATAAATTCACAAATATGAACAACTAGAGCGCTAACGTCCTGTGCTCATAGCAAGGTAGAGCTCTCCTGAACACCATCTTGCTAGAGTATGAGCGGTTGAATTTTTGACTTTCCTATGGAGTCAATGAGGTGTCAATGTAAATATGAAACCATCTGGCATAAACATGTGAGGGGTAGTATAGGTTTGCCATTTGTGGCATAATATATTTCAAAGAGGCTAAAAATAGTTAATGAGATCAATCCCTATCTGAGCTCAGCATCCCCCTGCCACGTCTGTTTACTTGCGCTGCCCTTCCTGTCGGTTGTTGAATACAGTCTTACTCTCAAACTAGTAACCGTTTGGTAGACATCAAAGATCTCTTTAAACTTCCATTTAAATGTATGGGAGCAGGTTTTCCAGGGGTGCCGTAAGCCATTTAATACAAATACATTTGTGCCCCAATTGTGCTTCCGAATGAGTTGTTGTTTTGACATTAAGTTTTAACTTTTTAGTTTTTCCCACTTCCTCTTGACTTTTAGTTGTAGCTACCCGTGTAAACTAAAGAACTGGTCACGACACTCCCGTGCCGGACTCGCTGTGATAGTGTTTATAACGCGACACTATGTACGGACTGGGACATGACACTTGTCAGATGGACCCACTGTGATACAGACCCGGTCCCCAGTGGCATAACTAACGTTTATGGGCCCTCCCTGCAATATAAACGGAGGGGCTCCAGCTCCTATCCGGAGTGCTCAGACCTGAGTACTGTGCTGAGAGGGCCCCCTGCAGCTGGGGGCCCCCCACACCACGGGGGATGCGGGGTCTTGTGTTACGCCCCTGCAGGTCCCAAGACGCTACAGGTGAACTCGGTGCAAACAAGGTATCAAGCATCGTATGCAAGATCCCACGAATGGCCCTCAGAAGAGAAGACACCACAGATGTGGCCTCCAGAGCTAAAGCCAATGCCTGGGATCCGGCCCTCAGAACATCAAGTAATGAGACGGTCAGGAATATCCAGGCGGGAACCCTACCCTTTGAAGGGGACATGCGGCTGGAGATGAATCCTTCAGTAGGGAGCCCAATATGACACTTGTTGTTCCTCGAAGAGTAAACAAAGCTACACCAGACTGGGCTTGGACTTTTGAGTAGGTTGGTACTACAAGGTGACGGGCCAAGCAGAGGAGGCACAGTAAGGACTGTCAAGGCATAGAGAGGTGGCCGGGGTGACTGGACCGTGGTGTGGGCCCATGGTAGCAGCAGTGGTTTGAAACGACTGCAGGCGTTTTCCATTGAGATTCCTTGTACGGAGAGTCGTCGCAGTGGATATCCTGATGGTCTGGACTGTGCAGGACACCCCCGTTAGAAGATGTTCTGGTCCAGGAGAGCACACAACAGATGGTACCCAGGGCACTAAGATGTAAGCTATATCACCACATAATTACAGCTACTGAGCACATCCCACGCATCTCACTGTATGCAAAGCACCACATCTGGCTATTGAGCCAGAATACAGAGGCAGCACAATCTGTCGCCGTTTGACACAAAACCAATATCTTCAATTGCTGCACGGCTCCGCGGATGGATTGTCAATGCCGTAGGACTTGCGTCAGTCGGAGGTCTTTACTGTCTCCGCCGTGGATTCATGATTGCGGCAGATTTAGCATCAGTATTGATCTCCCAAGAGGCTTCTTGCACAATCCCCGGATTAGCTGCAAAGTGTGGGTTCGAGGAGTCGCAGAGGGAGGTGTAGACCGTTCGGCGAGGAATCATTGCTGGAAGGGCGTCCAATCTACAGCTCCCTGCCTTTGTCCGAGTCATACTGTACTTTGTAGTCTATAGGTGTAAGATCCTCTCTGGTGTCCACGTCACCCTAAGAAGCGAGCGCCACCTGTGAAGCGCAGTCATTGGGTTTAGTTGAAAAATTGAGGTTGTGACGGGGTAGTGTTTTCTGCAGGCTCAGCTCAGGTTTGGCATTAATGGATCTTTGAGAAAGGTACTAGTCCTACAACATATAGTGAATTTGATAGAGACGTCTAGCTGTAGATGCCTTACATTAGAATTATCCCTAGGCGTCAGACTGGAAGCAGAAATATGTCTGTGAGCAGTACCCCTGCGCACCGGTAGGTGGCGTTGATTGGCTCAGCTTGGCATCGTCTGCGCTGGATGTGACGTGCGCAGTTCCGCACCAGTCAGCGCAGCGAGAGCTACCCCTTCAGTCAGTATTTGACTGGGCTTTTCTCAACTTTTGTCGAGAGATCTTTTTCTGGAGAGGCAGGAATGTCATCTATGAAGGCCCGGTTCAAGCCCTGAGGAACCGGTCACCGACCAATGTTGGTGATGGGCCCTCATCTTTTTTCTCCCTTTGGTGCCTCTAGCACGACCACAATGGTGAGTCCTGCCTGATATTTGAGAGGCCCGTTTCCGCTGGTGCGCCTTTGGACCCCTGCGGGTTTGGGAGGAGCCCCTGCTGGTTCCTTTGCGGTGGTTAGATCCGGACCAGCACTGGTCATACCACCTTGACCTCCCCGGCGCCGATCCCGGTGCCGATTCTCCTGGCGCTGTCCCCTTTGTGATCCCCGACTTCTACATGGAGCCAGATGGGCGTTGCCCGAAGCAGACTGGAGCCATGAATTCCATCAGAGCCTGAGCCCTATTCTTATGAGTTAGAACTCGGGGAGGATTGGGAGGGGCCACTGGACCCTGAAGAATACCAGCCCTTTGACCCCAACGTGGACGGGTGTGAGGATTTGGCAGAAGCCAGTGGGCTGGACACCTATCCGGATACTGGCATGCTTTCTCCCCCTACTGTGGCTACAGACGAGGGAGTGTTGTTTGCAATAGTGGAGACAAGGGCGGCTGAGGACGAAGACCTTAGCCCGCCCTGTCAGTCAAACAAACAACTTGACGAGAGTGCTTCAGTCCGGAGTGTCTCTCTCAAAACCGCTTCTCCCTTTAAATGACACCCTTACAGACGTCCTGCTTGGGACCTGGGGCAAGCCCAGCACAGGGTCTCCTGTGAACAGGACGATTGCCCACCCTTGCTCCAGGGGGCACCAATTTCTTCATGCAACGCCCTATCTTACAGAACTTGGTGGTCCAACCTCCACTTCTAATGGTGCATTCCCCACCACACCCCCAGGATAGGAATCCAAGAGGTTAGACACCTTCGCGAAGATGATCTTTTCTACCACCAGCCTGGCGCTGCGGTCCGTGAACACTGCATGGCTTTTGAGCTGCTATTCCCATGCTCTGTGGGATATGGTTGCGCAGGTGCTGCCGACTGTCCCGGAGGAGGCCGGACCGTCCTCTCCCAGGCTGTTCCTGATGGTAGAGATGCAGCCAGGTACACCATCTGATGTGGACTGGTACCTACGGCTCGCTGGAACGAGCAGTTTCATTGATGGTGGCCTTACGGCGCCACAGCTGGCTTTGCTGGGGATGTTCAAGCATTGCTTATGGGCATGCCCTTTGATGGCTCCCTCTCTTCGGAGACAAGGTGGGTTCAGCGCTGGCATGCTTTAAGGACAGCAGGGCTACAACAAGGTCCGTGGCCCTTTCCATGGCTTTTTGCCACCCGCCTTTCACATCTTTCCTACCCAGCCACCCCGGCGTGGAAGCTTCCAAGACTCTGCGTGGTCAAGTGCCAGAACTCATTGGTCGGGCAGCCAGAGGTCGGGACAGTCAGCTCCCTCGGCAGCCACAGTCTCCAAACCTTTATAGTTTGCCCTCCCACCATCATGGGCCGCCAGTGTGAGGCAGGATACGCCATCACCTACCCCACTGGCAGTCGATAACATCAGACCGATGGGTTGATCAAATTATCTGAAGGGCTACTCCCTCCCCTTCGTGACTACCCCTCCACCCATGTCCCCTGATTGCAACAGGCTAATGGACGACCATCTTACCTTGTTCTGCCGGGAAGTGATCGCTCTCTTGGCCAAGGGAGCCATTGAGTTGGTGCAGACGCCAGAAATGGATTGTGGTTGTTATTCCCGCTACTTACTGGTGCCCAAGAAGGACAGAGGCCTTTGTCCTATGCAGACCTGCGCGCTCTCAATTTCTTTCACAGGAAGGAGAAATTCAAAATGTTCACGCTCGTTCAAGTTCCATCTACCCTGGACCCGGGAGACTGGATGGTAATGTTGGACTTGGATATGCATACGTCCACATTGCCAACCTGCCTGCCCACAGGCGTTACCTGCGGTTCATGGTGGGCCATGACCACTTTCAGTTTGACGTGCTCCCTTTTGGCCTTACCTGCGCCCCATGGGTGTTAACGAAAGTGATGGCGGTGGTCGCAGCTCATCTGCGTAGATTGATGGGGAAATACTGGCACCCTCCCAGGAATATACTAATGAAACTCAGTAGACATAGCAGGTTGCTCAGAAACAGAGTGAAATTTATTTATTGGTACCAAAAGCATGCATCATTGCTAATTAGCAAGGAAGGAGTCAGATCTGCCACCTTAGGGGCTCTCAGGCCGCTTCTTCTCAGAGTGACAAGTTTCTAGGTCTTATATACTGTAAGAAGTGCCATTTCAGCTGAACTAGAATCAGGCACCAAGCCAAATATGGCTGACCTGGATGTGCAATGTCTGCACCATGCAAAACAGCCAGATATGGGCAGACCAGAAAGGCAGGCTCGGCACTGTGTAACATTTGCATATCATGTAGTCAGGACAAGCAAGGTGACCTGTAAGGGTGTACAGAATAGCTTGTTGAAGCTTGTCCAGTCAAGGTCAGATAGGAAGCCATTTGAGCTCCAGGCCTCATGTTAATGTGATCTTATATACTCATGAACTCTTTGGAAGTACATGCAAATGAATTTATATGGATATTCATATATATTTTGTAACATAGATCAGGGGTGACAGTCTTCCCCTATTCTTGATGACTGGCTGTTGAAGGCGGGCTCTCCCCAGGCTGTCATCTCCCATCACCAGACTAAGGGGAACGCCCTGCATTCTGTGGAAAAGTAAATTTTGCCATGTTGTATGTGCCTACGTGTTCCCCACCTTATGTTATATGTGCATGATCAATATGCATGTATTCCCCTCTGATCGATTAAAGACGCAATTACAGTTGTGTCCACCCCTAGTATGCCAGTTTCCAGTCTTCGTGAAAGCAACGAATATCAGGCCTATGTAAACCTACGTTGCCACATTTTACAGTGTGCACGTTAATTCATTGAATTGTCCCCGTTTCTAGGCCTCAAAAGGGCCCGGACTCAGATTCAGCTCCTGTCTCCTGAACCCTCTCCGAGGAGCGATACAGCCCCCACCTGTATCCCTGACCCTTAGCTTACTTTCATGCCTCGCAGTGCCCGGCTCGGCCTGGCTCTGCCTCCCAGTCTGCCAAGAGTATGTTATGATTCTAGTTATCAGTCCAGCCCTCCTTCTCTGCATTCCTAAGCTACTGAATCGCATCAATAGTTTCCGTCATGGTCTAGCCTTTATGTCTCCATGTAAGAGAAATACTGTATTAATATTCATAGAATATTCCTCGCACACGCACTATATGTAGAATTATGTATGCACCAGTCTTAATGTCTGTTAGCCTTTGCCCTGATAACTTTTGGATTCTATCAACATGTTCTCTAAACACTAGATACTAGATATGCCTGGGTACATGTCGCTCTGACACTCCAGACTTTTAGTCTCCTCTTCTAGGGCAGAAGTCATAGCCCCCAGTTCTCCCTAGTAACACTTCATTGCCAGTTTGCGCGCACCACTAGGTTAGAGGTCCCAGCTGCTCAGGTAGCCCCCTCCATGTTTCCGCCCCATTTATGACATATTCTGTTACGTTTACATCACATGTCTATGTATACGCCCTGTACACACCTCTTGTTACACCCACTTTATGCCTTATCTTTCGCGACTGCTACGAAACCACGCCCACTGCTACGCCTATTGCATTGAATGTAATGTGTTTTGTTTAACTATATATACTAATGCACTGTTATTAAAAGTTATGCGCATCATTCCCAGATCCTGCCCCCGGCAGCTGCCGGGCCCTGCCATCCCATTCCCGTACAGGCTGTCCTGTTCCAGTCCTTTATGCTTGATTAAAGCCTGTATACTCTAGCTACCTCGTATCTTGACTCTTATTTATTGAGCTAACCGTTTATTGATTATTGTCAAAAATAGTACTGGTAAGTAATTATTTATTTACCACAATTCGCTGGGTTTCACTATCAACATACCGAAGTCACACCTGACTCCCTCTCAAACGCTCCCTTTCACCTGAGCTGCTCTGGACACAGTGCAGTTTCGGGCTTATCCTCCCAAATGGCGAGTCCAGGATATTTGAACTATGATGCTGATGTTTTAGCCTTTCCCCTGAATTTTGGTGAGACTCACTCTGAGGCTGCTGGTTCTCATTGCCTTCTGCATCCAGCACAAACTAGGCCACCACACAGAGCCGATCTACGTCACTTACTGGCGTGCAGGGGTAATGCCCACAGAAAAATGTCCGGATCCAGTCTAATGCCTGGGGATAATGCTCAGGTAAGCAATCTGCAGATAGTCTCTACCATATAAGACGTTACCAAAGATAAGAAACTTGTCCAACAGGTCCCAGAACAGTACTCGAGGGAGTTATAGAGAGAATGCTTAGCTTGGGCTCAAGGTGCGCGGTGCATGTACCTGACCTGCTCAGCACGCGACCCAATGTGTGTTGGAAGACTCCAGGTACAGGTGAGGGGGCGGGACAGTATTTTCCCTCATTGCACCGGTGTGAAGTATGAGTGAGAGGGGGAGACCCCTTCCTCCTCTGAATCCATAAGACAGGGGTCCCCACACAAGGGTCTGGGGCACATAGCAAGAAGGATGGATACTGGGCAATTCAATCTAGCATGGAGGCAATGGGAGGAACAGGAGATTGGTAGCACTCCAGGTGATTGATTGCTGGTCATGTGATTGGCAGTGGTTTCGGTGATTGATAGCGGGTCCAAGGGATTGATAGTTGGTCATGTGATTGGCTGTGGTGTAGGTGATTGGTAGATGTCTAGGTGATTGATAGATGTCCAAGTGATTGATAGTTGGTCATGTGATTGGCAGTGGTGTAGGTGATTGATAGATGTCCAAGTGATTGATAGTTGGTCATGTGATTGGCAGTGGTGTAGGTGATTGATTGCAGTCCAGGTGATTGACAGCAGATTGAGTGATAGACGGTGTCCATCCTTGAACGTGACATGAATGGTCGCTCCAATAAACACGACTGCTCTGTGTTGATGGTATTGCGTCCACACCCATCAGTGTCATTCGTGGACCTGGAGAGTGAGTAAACGCCCCATCTCTGATCCACGTCAGTCCACGCCTCGAGTCGTGAATGCCTGTGCCCCCATCCCTGCCACTATGAACACGCGAGCGCTGACACAGGTCTCTCTTCCACCCACAGACGCTCCAGATGGGAATCTACCACTTCTCCGGCCTCTTTGTCCTGCTCTGCATTGGCTTCGGGGGGGCCCTGCTCACCTCCCTGGGGGAGCACACCTTCTTCCACCTCATCCTCCCCCGCATGAAGAAGAAGAAGCGGTTCAAGTACTGGCTTCATACCAGTCAGGTGAGTCCATGACACCCTCTCTCGCCTCCCCACATCCCTAGCCGGGCACAAGCTCGCGTGGGTCGCTGCACAGGTGCGACCTGTGTTTCCTTCATGCAGCCAGGTTCACTGCACAGTCGTGTCACTTCCATTGGTTTGTACTGTATGCACAGCTGCATCCGGGCTAAGGGGACCTGGTCTGGGATGCTGATGTGGGTGAGTGGTAGTCTGTGGACATAAGTTTAGCCACTGAGAGAGAGAGAGAGAGAGAACATCCAATCCTGGGCCTTCCCTGCAGCTTATTTCTTTATATACCAGTACTTTGGGAAGTATTTAATTACAAGTGGACAGAGCCCCACGGTTAAGCTCTTTTTAAGTGGGACATGCATGCTACCCGTGTCGTTGGTTTGCAGTGGGGTCTGCGCGCGGTCGGGACCCCCTCGGAGCATTTCCTGACTCCTCTCTGCCTTTTTGTTTTCATAGAAAATCCACTGGGCCTTGAATGACTGCTTTGAAGACCTTCCGAAAGTGGTCCCGCAGGAGAGGTAAGTGCGCCTCTGTACGTAGAGAACTTCACATCTGCATTTAATCCGTGTGGACGAACGACTGTTTTCATGCACATCCACCCGGCTCCTCCAGGGGCCGGGGCGGCCCGGGCAGACATTTTATTTTAGTGTAGGCCTGTGCCCCAGGGGTACCACAGCTGTGACAGACGCGTGGCTGAGACTCACTGTCGGATTTTGCAAATTCTGCCAGTGATCCGTCAGTTCTGGCCCCGCAGTGGTTCTTGGGTGCAGCAGGTACGCCGACACGTGTTTCGCTTCGCTGGGACATGATTGGTTACACATTACAGACCAAAAAGAATGAACTTGAACCTGCTGATGGTGGTATTTTTCTCTTTCCAAAGAAGGTGTGAGTAACCCCCGTGGCCCCAGACCCGCCTGCTCTTCGTTGCAGAGTCTGCCTTGCCCCATAGACTCACTGCCTCCCCCCCTCGTGCTCTGGGGTCCACAGCTCAGCAACGAGCTGCTTTGATATTTTATTCTGTTTTCTTATTGATTTCATGCCTTATTGAAGCGCCGAAGTCCACGCCAGCGCCTCTCGGAGCTCTCAGGGCCCCCCTGTCTCTCTCGCCCCCTCCCTCCTCCCCTCAGTACTTATCTCAAGGCGCACAGGAAGACTCTGGATTTGTGCGCGCCTTGATATTCCTTGGCGCTATAATCCCGCAGCCGGCACTCCCCAGAATGCATCTCTGCCCTTTCAGGTGGCCCCCTCCATCCTTGGCCTGAGCGGCTCATTTTCATATCAAAGAGGCGAAGAAGTGGCGATAACCAGCCCTCCTCATTCACTGACCCAAGGCCCCAATAGCTGCGCTCGCAGCGCCCCCTTCAGAGCCCCGCGGGCAGTGAGCCGTGGATGTGGAGGAGGCTCGTGTTTTATTCCACTCTCAGTCGCCACAGGACTGCGGACCCCGGGGGAGTGATTCTGGGTCTGTCTGTCTGCAGAGGACAGAGCGCAAGGGACCGGCCTGGCCGTCACCAGGACCCCCGCCCGCTAGACTCACAACTCGTGTACACACCCCCCCCCCCCCCCCCCTGTCACCACTCGGTGCAGCCCCAGGGCCCCAGCAGACCGACAGACGCCAGGGGCCACAGCGTGGAGTCCAAGGTGGCGATGGACAGACAGAGCTCCGACGGACAAACCACTCACCCCCAGGGCAGGACTGCGGCTCCAGGTAGGACTGTGAACTTTACCATCACACACATATAATATGCGACTGGGACACTTATAATATGGGACTAGTCTACTTATAATAGGACACTTACAATATGGGACTGGGACACTTATAATAGGACACTTATAATATGGGACTGGGACTAGTCTACTTATAATATGGGACTGGGACACTTATAATATGCTACTAGAATTGGGACACTTATAATATGGGACTAGTCTACTTATAATAGGACACTTATAATATGGGACTAGTCTACTTATAATAGGACACTTACAATATGGGACTGGGACACTTTTATAATATGGGACTAGTCTACTTACAATATGGGACTGGGACACTTATAATATGGGACTAGTCTACTTATAATAGGACACTTACAATATGGGACTGGGACACTTTTATAATATGGGACTAGTCTACTTACAATATGGGACTGGGACACTTATAATATGGGACTGGGACACTTATAATATGGGACTAGTCTACTTATAATATGGGACTAGTCTACTTACAATATGGGACTGGGACACTTATAATATGGGACTAGTCTACTTATAATAGGACACTTACAATATGGGACTAGTCTACTTATAATATGGGACTGGGACACTTACAATATGGGACTAGTCTACTTATAATATGGGACTGGGACACTTATAATATGGGACTAGGACACTTATAATAGGACACTTATAATATGGGACTAGTCTACTTATAATATGGGACTGGGACACTTATAATATGGGACTAGTCTACTTATAATAGGACACTTATAATATGGGACTGGGACACTTATAATAGGACACTTATAATATGGGACTGGGACACTTATAATATGGGACTAGTCTACTTACAATATGGGACTGGGACACTTATAATATGGGACTGGGACACTTATAATAGGACACTTATAATATGGGACTGGGACACTTATAATATGGGACTAGTCTACTTATAATAGGACACTTATAATATGGGACTAGTCTACTTATAATAGGACACTTATAATATGGGACTAGTCTACTTATAATGGGACACTTATAATATGGGACTGGGACACTTTTATAATATGGGACTAGTCTACTTACAATATGGGACTGGGACACTTATAATATGGGACTAGTCTACTTATAATAGGACACTTATAATATGGGACTAGGACACTTATAATATGGGACTAGTCTACTTACAATATGGGACTGGGACACTTATAATATGGGACTGGGACACTTATAATAGGACACTTATAATATGGGACTGGGACACTTATAATAGGACACTTATAATATGGGACTGGGACACTTATAATAGGACACTTATAATATGGGACTGGGACACTTATAATATGGGACTAGTCTACTTATAATATGGGACTGGGACACTTATAATATGGGACTAGTCTACTTATAATATGGGACTGGGACACTTATAATATGGGACTAGTCTACTTATAATATGGGACTGGGACACTTATAATATGGGACTAGTCTACTTATAATAGGACACTTATAATATGGGACTAGTCTACTTATAATAGGACACTTATAATATGGGACTAGTCTACTTATAATAGGACACTTATAATATGGGACTAGTCTACTTATAATAGGACACTTATAATATGGGACTAGTCTACTTATAATAGGACACTTATAATATGGGACTAGTCTACTTATAATGGGACACTTATAATATGGGACTGGGACACTTATGGGACTAGTCTACTTATAATAGGACACTTATAATATGGGACTAGTCTACTTACAATATGGGACTGGGACACTTATAATATGCTACTAGAATTGGGACACTTATAATATGGGACTGGGACACTTATAATATGGGACTAGTCTACTTATAATAGGACACTTACAATATGGGACTAGTCTACTTATAATAGGACACTTACAATATGGGACTAGTCTACTTATAATATGGGACTGGGACACTTATAATATGCTACTAGAATTACGACACAAGTGTATAAAGCCCAACCTGAAAAGGTCCTCGCAGAACGGGGAGGACAGGCGAGCGCTAAGGAATCTGCAGCTACACTGTCTCTACCAGATACATTGTTACTGAAAGTAAGTAAGTTGTTCATCTGATAGAGACTTCTAGCTTTAGAATAGATAACAAAGCCATATCCTTAGGGGAGGTGGGTCTGTGACTGAATCCCATGGGAACGTGACCGTCAACAAGGTGACGAAACACGGTGGGGACCGCAAGCCAGTGCAGCCACACCAGACCATGAAGCTCAGAAAAGAGCGGAAAACATTGGGAGGCAAAGGCACCATAAGCCACCCAAAAACAGCATGAAAACCCCTGTATGTAAACTGGATGAGAGAAAGAAAACACATACCAGATATATCGGTGTGAAAGGGAAAGTTCATGACTTCGCAAAGAAGTGGACCTGAACCTAGGGTCTGATGGATCCGGCGTGCCGACCATAAGTAAACCTAGAGAGAAGCCAACTGGTATGATAGAGTTAGCGCATACCATTCCAGTATGCACAACAGTGGACAGAAGCACTGTTGAAACATGCACTAGCTAAAATACGACTGACAGCATTGGCAGGACGCCAATCCATGGGAAGAAAGTGCCGGTAGTACTAGAAACAGTACATAGTCTGTCTGTCACAAGACGTGTAAGGGCTGACGGCAACCAGCAGAAGCGCCCAAAACAGGACTACAGTAAGAACGATAGTCAAGTGGAGAACTTGAAGATACATAAGCATACCGTGTGGACCCTAGAACCACCCCTCACCCAGGAAGAGATGTAGCTAGGCACGAAAGTGGAAACAGTGAGGACCAACCTAAGGGTCCAGGGACCCAAGAAGCGAATACGCTGAAGAGAACACTTCCCTTGAGAGAGTCACAGTATGAACCCAAAGTAGAAGTGTGGAAACACCTGTGCGGAAGCAGAAGGGAATGTGGAAAAACTCCTGTTGGGAAGGTGGCCAGCAAACGAGGCCATAAGACAATGTACAGAAGAGACGTACATAGTAAATCCGCTACCTTGAAAGAATCCCAGTAAGGGCTGACCATAGAAGCAGCAACGCAACCACCATATGACAACAAATATACCAGGGTGCACCCAAGTTTGCGCACAATGGCTTTTGTCCCTGGTGCAAAAACGAGGACAGGGCATCCGCTGAGAAGGAACTGCACCTGAACTGAAGATAACACGGGCCCGAGAGACAGTGGCCTTCAAAAGAAGAGCAGCCATCATAGACGAGGATCACTGCAAGGCTGAAAAAACAAAAAGACCTCTTCGAGGCAGAGGCCGCATGGCAAGGAACCCATACCGAGGCATATACGCAACACAGACAACCGGAGCCAATTGCTACCAAAGTGCAATAGAGCGATGCTAACGTCAGGATCGCAGCAGGAAAACAAAAAAAAAACAGGACAGCCTGACCCACAGAAGGATGTCTGTGAGGAAGACTCCACTGAGATGGCGGAACAACCATTTACACTATCCGGGTACTATGCAAGAACCCAGGACATTTTTGAAAATCAAACCAACAAGGCAACACCGCCTATGCGGAAGAAAAAGATACTACAAGGCAGAAAGTCATGCCGCAACAGTAACGGTAGCCCAGACAAGAGGCGGGAGACCACCGAATCTGTGAGGCGGTCAAAAATGTCCACGCCATTGAATGGCAGATCTCCAAGAACATCCCGAACAGTGTCTGGGAAACGACTATAGTGCAGCCGTGCTTGGCAGCGCAAAGCCACAGACCGAGCAAGAGCCCGTCCAACTGAGTCAATTGCAAGGGAAGATTGGAGGGAAAACTGCGCCATTCCCCTGCTATCAAGTTCAAGCAGAAAGCGAAGTAATTCTGCCCGCGGCCCTTCTGGAACAGAAGGAAGAAGGTTCTCGACCGAGTCCCAAAGGCCAGAGGATGCGCGTGCAAGCCGTATTTAAATGCGCGGATGCCAGCACTGGCAGAGATGAAAAGCTGGCGACCACATGTGTCCAATCACCTAGACTCCCTGGTGGGAGGTAACAATAGCAAAGCGGAGGAAGACTGCAAGTCAAAAGGCGCCTGAACAACTAGTCCCTGAGCTCTAGGGTGAAGGGACAGGCAGAGAGGATCACCCACAGCAGGACGGTGTCAACTAGCAATGGCCGATCTACAGGGTCACCAGAGAAGGGCCTCGCCCCTGTGCCAAGCATGATGTCAAATAAAGGTCCCCCAAGGGGCAGCAAAGGCTCCACCTCAATAGGCTCCATGTGGAGAAGATCCAGTAAAGGATCAGAAGGCAGGGAAACCACAGGGTGCTGAAATTGAAGAATAGCTGCCGCCCTGTGAATAGCCTGTGCATAGGCAGCCCTATCCTCAGTCGCCATCCGGGGAGGCAACAATAAACCATCAGTAGGAGACTAACCCATCCACTAGACAACAGAAGTGGAGGAGCCAGAGGCTGATCAGAAGGCCAGGCCACACTGGGTAACTGCACCATGAACTGAAACAACCTCATATCTGGGGAGTCCAGAGGAACGTCAACCTCTTGCAAAAGAGGAGGCGTGGACGTTGGCACTGGCATCAGCCAACGGCGAGTCGGAGTCGTCTCAACCACCTCCAGAGGGGATTCGGCCTGGGCGCCTTCCAACGTCGATCCCTCCGCAAAATGCAGGGAGGAAAGACATCCACAGGGCGTGGAGCCCGGCGCCGCCTCCGATGTCAGCGCAGGAAGCCGCGCAGGAAGCTGCGCTGGGCTATTCAGTGACTGAAGGGGTGGACTTGGAGGCCCTCTGGGCTGTGTCCCGTTGGTGTATCGGCGCCGAGGACACATCCGCCGGCGAGGACCCGACAAGAGTGCCTTCCACCTCTGTGGGACCCGAAGGCGCACCAGGGAGCGGGGGTGACCTAAAGTAAGAGTGGAGCGCTTTGGAATAAGCCTCCATTTGGGCCCAAGCCGCTCCAACTCCCGGAAAGGGAGGGTACGGCGGAGGCGACTGACAGACGCCCGTGCCTGGCAGGGCGCCAGTCGCACAGGTATGATAGGAAGACCTCCGCATCTTACGCTTGTGCTTACCCGCCTCTGAACAACGTCTGCAGGAACCGGCATAATCCCGAGAGAAAGAGCGGTGACGCGAAGGGGCACAACCAGACAGCCGTGCAGCCAGCAATTTCATACGACGCTCCCTCAAGGACTTCGGTTTCATTTGTTCACAGGTGTCGCACTCTCTGGAGTTGTGGTGCACTCCAAGGCATCACATACAGATGGTGTGCAGGACTCACGAGCCTCAAAGCCCTGAGGCATTGCACCCTGTTCCGTGATGCCGAAGGCGTTGAGAAGGCCTGAAAAACAGGCCAAGGAACCGCTGGTTTTACAGGATCCGCGTTGGGACGCGGAAAAGAAGAAAACTGACGTCAGCGCGCCGGGGCATATATGGCTCCGCTGACGTCAAGTCTGTGGACAACGTCAGAGCGGAGCCGTGCGGCACCGCCCCTGGCACACAGAGGTGCTGCTGCGGAAAATTTTCCGGATCCAGTCTGACGCCTGGGAATATTCTAAGTTAAGGAATCTGTGGCTAGATGTCTATCAGATGTTAAGTATACGAGCCACTACCAGCAGCAAAATGCATAAACCTAGAACAGTTAGCATTGTTACAATACCATAGAATGTGAAGGGGGATGTCATATACATAAAGTGGAATAAGGACTATACGGCCTAACCACCCTCCCCTCGGTAAGTTTAGAGGATCTCCGGCCTTTGTCAGCAGAACCCATACCTTAGAGCCTAGATGGTAGCTTTACATCATAGGAACGGCATCGCTCTTATCCAAGGAAAGGTTTCCCTTCAAGTGTGTGTGAACAGCGTGCATCCCCGGAATATCAAAGCACGAGCTTTCCAGCAGTGCAGCTGTGTGCACCATGTTTTGTCTAGATGCTAGGGACCGACCATAACAGAATAACAAGGGGCATGTTTATCAGCCTTGCACATCATGTTCAAACTTAACTCCAGGAACAGCAGAGAACGCAGAAAGCAGACCGTTCTCATGTGAAAGGCACAGAGAGTCTTTCAAAATAAAGTCATGTAGCAACATGTGCAAAAGCAGAATCATGGCAGCAGAGCTCATGCTAACTTAGCAATGTCGAGAATGACCCTAACAGCCATTTAACACTTATAATATGCTACTAGAACTAGTCTAGTAACTTACCTTCAGTGATGCCTTACCTGGTAGAGACATGATCTAGCCACAGATTCCTTACCTTAGAATATCAGACTGGATCCAAAAGATTCTCCAATGAACATCATCCTGCTTTTCATCCGCAGCAGCACAACCACCTCCGTACTATGATATCACTTACCTTCCCCACACAGAGTCATGAAGTGTTCAGAACTACTAGGGCGTTGAAAGGGATTAGCCCTCTCCACAGTGCAGGAAGGATGGGAGTGTTAGTAAGGAATCTACGTCTAGATTCTGTCTCTCACAGATAAGACATTACCAAAGGTAGGTAACTGGTTCGTCTGAAAGAGACTTTACCTGCAGGTTCCTTACCTTAGAATACCCAAGCAATACCATCTCTAGAGGTTCGCCCTGAAAGTCCTGCTGGACAAAGCAGACAAAAAGGCTGTGCCAGCAGTAAGGCTTGTTAAACGTGGGCATGGAGGCCCACGTTGCTGCCTGACCAATGTTAAGGACTGGAACTCCACGTTGCAACGCTGTGTTCGCCGTCTTAGCTCTGGTGGAATCTCCTTAAGCCTTCAGGAGCTTGCTATTTGGCCAGAGCGTAGCAAAGTTGGATGCAGAGGCCGACCCATCATGAGATAGTCCTCTGCTGTACCACACAACTTTCTTTGATCCCACTAAGAGTTGGACGTACACCCAGAACTCTTGTGTGGTCAAGGTAGAAAGACAATACTCTTTTTGGCTCCAAGCGGTGGAGTCGCTCCTCTCCTTTAGAAGATGCGGTGGAGCATAGAAAGTGGGTGAAGTGACTGATTGCCCCACATGGAATGTAGTCGCCACTGTTAGTAAATAAGGGCCTAGTGCAAAGCATCAACTTATATGGGAAGAAGGTCAGGTAAGGAGGCTTGAAAGACAGAGCTTGCAACTTGCTCACTCTCCTAGCATGTTATTGCCCCTTACTAAAGGCTGTTTTGATGGTAAGTAGCCAGAGGGGGGCAGTTTTGCAGAGGCTCAAACGGAGCACACATCAGAAAGGCGAGAACCAAAATGAAGGTCCCACTGAGGCATGATAAAAAGGGCAGGTGGAAACATATGTACAAGCTGCTTAAGAAAGAAATTTACATCTGGGAATTTAAAGGAAGAGGGTTGGTTCGGCAGCCTCAAAAAGGGAGACAGGGCAGAAAAGTAACCCTTGAGAGTGCCGAGAGCAGAGCCTGGCTGGGCAAGGGTCAAAATCAAGAGAAGGACCTGAGAGAGGAAAGCATTAAGAAGATCAGTAGATCTTTCTGTACAATATTTTAAAATTTTGTGCCACAGACAGGCATACACAGTCTTCGTAGAGGGGCGCTTAGCTGCCAAAACAACATTACAGACTTCAGGAGGAAGGTCGGATGCTGCCAACTGCCACCACTCAAAATCCATATTAGAAGGCATAGCGTTCACAGGTTCAATTGAAGTACCCTCCCCTGCTGCTGCAACAGAAGATCCTCCAGAAGGAGCAGCCTCATCGGAGGATCAATGCTCAGTTGGAGAAGCTAGAGATACCAGACTCTCCACGCCCAGTCCAGAGTCATAAGACTTGGGCCTGGTCGTTCCTGATCTTGAGCACTCTGGACAGGAGTGGTATGGGCAGAAAGGCGTACAGAAGGCCGGAGGTTCACTCAAGACTAAATGAGTTACCGAGTGTGAGAAGTTGGCCTGGTAGGGGATGTTTCCAATTCTGGAACCACCTACTACCTGACCAAACAATCCCCTTATGGTGTCTGGTTGTAAGTCAACCTTATTAGACAAGCTATCCTAGGGGTAGCATGGACTAAGCAGCCTAAAGGCTTAACTTAAGAGGTCGTGTTAAGCGAGCTGTTTTACCACATACAATCCTGTAATACCAAATGAAAGGACACCACACAAGTATATATTATAAAAATATATGTGTTTATTACTAAAAACAATCCCCAGTATTCTTTATGAATAAAGGGGCACAAGCGTTAAATCAAAAGCACTGTTTAAACATACAAGTTGCACAATTATGGATGAGGGCGGGGGGCCACTCAAACCATATACTAAACAAGTGGTATAAGAGAGGCCACTCGAACAGTGGTTGGGCCTAGGGAATCGCTGGGAGCAGTCAGGACAAGCAATGCTGAAGTCGGGAATGGCCCTCGGGATTCGGGAGATGTGCAGAAAGCGCACGCATGCACCAATGTTAACCAATGGTGCGTAAAAGTCAAATAGTTAAAGTTTAAGGACACTTCCGCTGAACCTAGAGGAACAAAACTTAACACACAGACCCTAGAGGTGTGCACCAGTGTGGGAACACCGGCGGAGCAAAGTTACCTCACCCACAGGAAGTGGGTGCACAGGGTCGAAGTGGCGTCGGGTTTTGACACGCAGGCTCTTGGTGCTTGAAGCTGAAAGGGCTGCAGGCAGGGTGAAGACGAAGTGTCCGGTGGAGTCCAAGGGTGGACTCAAGTTGTAGAGTACCTGAAAGCAGAGGGGACAGAGTCTGGGTCACTCAGCAGTGACCAGGGTGGAACCAGGACGGAACCAGGCAATGTCGGGCGCAATCAGGTGGTCGTCGAGGCGCTTCTCTTCGCTGTCACGTGGGCTCTGGGGCATCTGCGACGTCCAGGAGCAGGTCACGATCTGTCCCACGCAGGCTCTCACCGTCGGTGCAGTCGGCTTCCGGTTTGGAGCAAACAAGCCTTGGTAAGAGCAATCCACGCGGGATTGGAAGATGGCGTCTCACTCGGACCAGGAAGGTCAGAGTCGGGGCTCCCTTTCAGGGGAGCTGGTGTGGATCTGGAGCAACCAGAATCACGAGTCTTCTTTTGTAGTTCGTCGGCACAGGGACCACAAGCCAGCTGGCAAGTGACCGGGCCAACGCGTTGAGCCAAATCGTGCCAAAGGGCCCCACGCAGCACTCGTCGAGTGTGGAGGGCTGAACTTCGGCTCAGGAGTAGCTCAGGGTGGGGGGCTTCTCAAACCCCGGTGTACAGCTTCGAGGGTCACTCGTGGGCTGCACGGTCAGCGTCTCGTGGTCACTTCAAGATGGCGTGCCCCACGCTTCCGGTCGCCTCCACGGGTCTCAGCTTTGCAGGGACTGTGGATCGGGCTGTTAGAAGCTGGGCAGGCTTGATCTCGTCGATCTCAGTCGCTCGAGTTCCGGCGGGAACTGCAACCAAGTAGACGTCGAGGGCTGGATGGTGCCTGCTGCTGCAGGGTGGTCACTCCTTGACCACAAGGGAGATTCTTCGGGCTTCCACGTTGAGATGGAGGGCGAAGGGTCCAGAATATCGTTTCAAATGTTTCTTCCAGGAAATCTGATGTGCATTGGCACTGCTCCCACTCTTATTCGAATCTGGTGGGCGTGATTACCTGCTAGGTCCCCTCCTATGGGTGGGACCCAGGAAGTGGGTGGATACACCCCCTTCCTTTGATCCAGGCCGCCCTGGCACGAGGGCTGGAGTGCCCCAGAACCGGTTTGGCCGGATTATGCAAGGGGCAGCCTTGTGCGCCCCAGGCAGTGTCTGGTTTCTTTCAAACCTCCCTGCTACAATACACTATCTCCTGTCTGGAGGGCGGTGACACCCTCCTGTGACAGGAAACCCTTTGTCCAGGACCCCCTTGACTGGGTTTCGGTCAGCTCCAGGGGTCCAGACATTTGTCTGTGGCAGAGGCATCCATTTTGTGGATCTTAAGGCCTTTGGAGAAATCAACCGCATTACAGTGAAGTAACATGTCTTACCCCTCTAGAGGGGTGGAATGCCATCCCCGTCGCCAGAACTGGCGAGGGGATGGTATTCCAAAGCGTATGACACCTTACACGACATGTTTTGATAAAGCCAAACCAAAGTTGCTAAATAACCGCGAGGATTATAAGGCACTTAATAGTATATGGTATGGCCTTATCCTGAAACAGCTTAGGGATTTGTTCCCGACGGCTGCAGACAGGCTCAGCTCATGCTAGAGCTCCATCTCACATAAAACCATGCACCCAGCCTCCAGGATTGGTGAGGCCTGTCTATAGGAGTGGCTCACAGGTTTACATGTGTCCAGATATAGGTTTAGACATAGGTATACTATATCTAAGCAAGGGGTGTGTACACCACCTTACCCCAGCTGAGTGATCAGCCAGTTGTGTCAATTTAAGAACCAGCCAGGGGTGGCAAAAGTTATGCTGCAGCCCCTGGTAGGCCTTAGTGGCCCCTATGCCCTGTGCACCTATAGTGCATTCTACAGGGGCTGACAAGGAGTCCATTTCCAATTGGTATGTACCTAGGGTACATGGAATCCATTTTACAGAGAGAGCAGATGGCCTGGGGCCCTGATTAGCAGGGAACCAGGTCAACTAAGTCAAAAAACCAGCTAAACACAGGCAAAAAATCTGGGGTAACCATAGTCAGGTAGCCACCTTCCTACACCGAGTGATAGCCACCTTGTAAACTCCAGCGCACAGAACTGCTGACATTACGCATTCTCGGAGGTGGCGAACAGATCTAACTAAGGCTCTCCCCACTGCTGAAAGAGACGTTGCTCCACCTTCGGATGGAGATGCCACTTGTCACTAGGCATCTGCAGCTGAGTTTGTCAGCCCTGGCATTCAGAGAGCCTGCCAGGTGTTGACCCACCAGGGATATGCCCTGCTGTTCCAGCCACGTCCAGAGACGCAGGACATATCGATGAAGGGTCCATGACCCCACCCTGGCCTGTTTGTTAAAGTAACGCATGATAGTGTTGTCCATGAACACAGGCACTGGCCTTCCCTTGATAAAGGCTAGAACGGCTTTTAATGCCAGCTGGATAGCTCAGAGCTCCAACAGACCCAATCGCAGTTCCGCTAAGGGGAGGGAGTAGCCCCTTCGGACTATTTGAAAAACTCAGCAGTCTGATGTTATTGACCTCCAGTGGGACAGGTGATAAGAGTATCTTGCCCCCCACTGGGTGCCCATGATGGTGAGAGGCCAAGCTAAAGGGGATTGGAGGCTGCGGCTGCCAGGAGGTGAACTGGTCCCATCTCTGGCTGCCGGACCCACCGGTACTGCATCCTCGGCCACGCAGAGGCTGGAAGCCTGGGGGCCGTGGTGGCTGGGTGTGTAAAGATGCGGTGGAAAGCCCCTTCCATGGCCATGTCTCCTTTAAGATAGAAGCCAACAAAGGGCATGTCCATAAACAATGCTTGGACATCCTCAGAAAAGCCAGTTGTCCTCAGCCAAGCAAGGCCACAGCCGAAGAAACTGCTCTATCCAGCAAGTCGGTCGTATGCAGTTCTGAAGAGATTGTGAACTTGGCTGCATCTCTACTGCCGGCATTGGCTTGGGAAAGTGTGGGCCAGGCCTCCTCCAGGACCATGGCCAGCATTGGCACCACCAAATCCCAAAGAAGATGGGAGCAACTGCCCAAAAAGCATGCAAAGATCACAGACTGCAGCCGGACTGGTGGAAGAAAACATTTTCTTCCGCAAAGTCTCCAGCCTCTTGAATTCTCTATCAGGTGGAGTGGTAGGAAATGTGCCAGGATTTACATGATAGGTGGAAGCTTGGACCACAAAGCTCTCAGGTATAGGGTGTTGTGTGAGGAAATTAGTGTCCCAGGTGCAGTGTGGTGGCGGCAGGTAATAGTCCTGTTCACAGAATCCATTGTGCAGGGTTTGGACCAAGTCCCAAGCAGGACGTTAATGAGGGCTTCATTAAATGGGAGAAGCGGTTCTGAGGGGGTCACCCCCAGCTGAAGGACCAACACCAAGAAGTCAGTCTGGACTTCCACTGAGGGTAGAGGCTGAGGTCCAGGACTTCAGCCACCCTTCTCACCACCTTAGCAAATGAGGCTCCCTCCTCCGTAGCCACAGTAGGAGGAGAAACCATGCCAGTATCCGGAGAGGTCTGAAATCTGTTAGTGTCAGCCAAATTCTTACACCAGTCCAGTTTCCAGTAGCTCCCTCTTCCATGGGTCCCAGCCCATAGGAACAGGGCTCTGGCTCCATACTATGGAGAGGATACTGGCCTCGGGTGAAGGTCCCGTACTGGAGGATGAGAATGGAGATGGCACTGGCCTCGGGTGAAGGTCGAGGATGTACAACCGATGCTGGGTTGAGTCCATCTGTGGAAATGCCAGACTGGAGAAAGGGAGAGGAATGCAAGTGGGGGGCCCTTCTCGAACCCGCAGGGCCCAAAGGCACACCAGCAGGAACAGGCTGCCCAAATATGAGGTGCATGTCCTCCTAGAACTCATGGCGGGGGTCACTACAGCACCCAGAAATTTGGGGAGGCCGAGATCCTGCCCAGGTGCAACTGCAGATGACTGACAGATGGGGTAAAGTAAAAAACTTCTTTTTACGGTGGGGGGGGGGGGGGGGGGGGGCAGTTCACACGAAGACATCTTAGACAAAGATCTTTGGCTCCAGACTAATCCCGAGACCTTCCTCTCGAAGCGGACTATCTCCCGATGGATCATGCTATACATTAAGAACGACACATTGCCAAGAAGCTACCCCCTGAAGGTTTGCGTGCTCATCCCACCAGAGCTAAGGCTGCGACCACTGTGCTAGCACGTGGAGTTACGGTCCTGGAGATCTGCTAGGCAGCAACATGGGCTTCTCTACACACATTCATGAAGCATTACCGCCTGGAAAGGCCGGTCCGCCTGGAAGGGCTCTTTGCTCCTTCGATCCTGCAGGACTTCACAAGTGTGAATCAGTTTGCAAACCTACCTCCGAGGAGGTATTGCTTAGGTATCTATTCTGAGGTATGATATCTACGGCTTGAAGTCTCAATCAGATGAACAAGTTACTTACCTTCAGTAATTATTTGGTAGAGAATATATCTAGCCGCGGATTACTTGCCAATCCACCCATACACCCCTCTCTTCGATTGGAAATATAGGAACAGGGCTGTTTCCCACGCAGGGCCCTAGTTTTCCACACAAGTGGAAAGCCACAAAAAGAAACAACCTCTGCAGTTTCTATATAGGTGAGACCGCAGTGCGCTGTTGCCTATCTGGTGCGGACGATGGCACACAGAGCCTTGAATATGATTTGTATCGGGAGGAATAGATAAGCCCTTGATGGAGGATTGATATTCTATTTCCTCCCGATTCAAATCATATTCCAGTGAAACAACTCTAGTTATATTCGATTTATATGGAATGGTAATTGTCTTTTAATAATTTGAATTTGGAAATCATTGTATATACACAAATTAAGAACGTGACAGTTTCGGTCTAGATTTTAAATAACTGACGCTCAATGAATTGTTCTTGTCCTGATGATGACCGCAACCTCTGACTGCGGACGAAACGCCGTCGACGTATCTGTGGCTCATAAATTTTAGTGGACACATAAGTTTTGCATATGTTGTACCCCTCTTTCTGTAACATAATTATGGTTTGCCACATGTTTGGTTTCCCCTGTATGTTTTGTATTTTTGCATAAACCAGGAATTATATCTTTAGAGCACACTATTTATAATAAATTTGTGATAACTTTTTAATCTTTTGTTGACAGTTTTGATTTGTGTCTCCCTTTCCCTTATTCTCCCCCCCCCTTTCTTTTTCTAAAGTGAAATTTGATTGCAATTGATTATTCTTACAATTGTGATTTGTTATTGGTCTCCTGAACTGTTGTTTGGAATACTAAAAGGAGATAAAGGCAGGCAGCACAAGACGTAACAATTACTCCTAATAAGTGTATGGGTCTTAAAGTAGTAGTAGTGGTGGGACAGTAACCTTTGCGGTGGATGTGTTGGGTGTTCTTGGTGTTTACAGGAAGGGAAGGCACCACATTTCATTGCTTTCTTTGTATTTCTCTTTAGGAGTGACCTTAAAGGAAGCCAAGATGCACCTCCCCCAAGCATAAGCCGAGCCGATAGTCGAGCACGATGGAACAATCTACGGCGGGCAGTGGCCAAGGAGAACCGGCACGTGCACTTTAACCTTGAGAAGGATCCCGGGGCAACAGGAGTTTCCCCGCAGGAGGATGGGCAGCTCGGGCACTGTGAAAATGGGAGACCTCCCGAGCCAGAGGAAGGGAACCCCGGTGAACGGGAACTTAAGGAACTGGACCTGAATATTCTTAAGATGAAGGAGCAGCTGAGGGCTGCCCTGGTGAGGAAGAGCGAGCTGATGTCCTCTCTGCAGACCCCCCTCAACAGCATCTTGCTTGCTGCCCGTAGATTGAACAAGGAGGACAGGTGATGGGACTCCTAAGAACGGGGCCACCTCCCCAAGGACTTTGGACCATGTTACTTTCTAAATCCTCAAAACAGAATTCTTTTTATGGGACTGAGGCAGCTGTGGGACTAAAGGAATATATACTGAAGGCTGGTGAGATGAACAGATCAGGGCTAAAAAGAACAGACTCCTCTAGAGGATGCACGTCCTGACAAACGCCCACCTACCCGTTGGGGAGAGAAACGGCACAGGTTCACACAGTCCGCCACCTCTAGCGCTTGAATGGCTCGAGAGTCTGGCGTGGAGATGTAAGGCCCGTCGCCACTGGAACTAGATGGGCTCAGAGAATTTGCACAGGAATATAGATCCTGTCCCAGATTGGGCTCAAGGGTTTGGCACACCCGTCTTTATCCTGTCCCCAGTGGGGACGAACGGTTATGAGGATGAGTGCAGGGATACAAAACGCATCACCTCTAAAATGTATGGGTTCATGGGATTGACACCGGGACACAAAGGCGGTCACTTCCACAACCAGATGGTGCAGAGGATAGGTACAAGGATACAAAGTCTGTCCGCGGCCTCCAGAGGATTGATGCAGGGAGACAAAGACGTCCCCTCTGGGGACTGGCTCAGAGAAACATGGACTCCGGGGGCTGGCACAGGCATAGCGAGCAGGACTCTTCTATGGCTGTGTGGACTCTGCGGATTGGCACAAAAATACTGTGTGCCACATCTGAGTAGGCACAGGGTATTGACACGGGATTAGAAATGCCACCTCTAGACTTGGGTGGGATTAGGGCGAGCGCAAGGTAATTGCAGTCACCTTCAGGCCTGGCTAGGTACGAAAAGAGAATTAGTTTACAATGTGAGGCGTTATGGGCAACCACATCTGAACCCCTTGGGCGCGATTATGCGCTTGTGCGGCAGAATCGCGAGTGGGCTGCTTTATGACGGCCCCCAGCCGTCATCAGCACACGAGCCCCGTGATGCATGACGGCTGGGGGCCGTCATCAGCATCGAAGGGTTTAAAAACAACAACATATTAAACTAAGCACTGGCAAAGCAAACAAGCCTGGTATGCATTTTGAGCTCTGAACAAAGCAAAAAAACAACTAGTTTCTGTACACAGTGAATTTATTAGATAATTTAATATGCCACACTCCATGGTACCGATTGAGAAGTAAATTAGTCCTTCGTGCATTGCAATGCAAGCACTGCAGGATACAGCCAACAGCCATTAGCACGACTTGAGACCAAAATACTCCTTTGGATGCATCCAATACACACACTAGATATTTTAATGGAATTGTAGTAAGATGCTATGCATACAGCGGTGTTGTGAAGCCAGACCTAAAAAGCAAACATTAACATTCTACTTCCATCTCTATTCCTTTGTGGGGGGACAAAAATGTGCACTTTTCAACCCTCAGAGCTGCTCAAATTGCCACATAGGTAACCAATGTTTCTTTCTGGTTCCTGTAAAAACACATGCACTCTTGAAATATATCTAAACAGACAAAGGCACGTAACACCGACGCTAGGAGATAAAGGCAGGCAGCACAAGACAGAACAATTACTCCCAATAAGTGTATGGGTCTTAAAGCAGATACAGAAGTAACTCGGCGGACCAGGGCGCTATGTAGGGGAGCAACAGCCAAGAAAAAGACTTACTTGCAAGGTTGAATATTTTGCCAGTCTGTGTCTGTGAAACAATGCTGTACTTAGAAAAGGTCATGTTAACATTTGAAGCCATTTGATATCCTTGTGGGATGAACCATTTTGTGCTGCAGGAGACAGTGAAATGCAACATGGGTGTCCTTTGGAGCAGTGATGGGGCAGCAGAGCAGCCAATCCTAAAGAGATGTTGAGTAGGAAGCACTTTCATCACCAGAGACTTGACTGAATAAACTAGTGTGACCGGTTAGGAGCATACTGCTCTACCCTCATATCCCCTACAAATTCACATGCTCAGACTAGAGTGAGAATCAGAAAAACTTCTAAAGTTGGATGGAAGCGACGAACAAGGTTCCTTCCACCTTCACGATAGATTGGCCAACTTGAGCAGTACCTCATTGCGACATGCCCGATGTCCATGTGGCTGCTTTGCAGATTTCCATCCAAAGGATATCATTGCAGGGATTAACAGGAACAACTTCTCATAGCACTGAGGATTTCTCAGGATTACCTTAGAGAGTTAGGTCTGTCCTCTGGAGAAAACACAAACTGTGAATACAACTTTGAGACGGTTTAGCCTTTTCATTGTGTGCTCTTGACACTAGAGCGGTGCCATTTTGGACTGCCTTGGCCCCATCTAGATACCAAGGTAAAGCATGGAAAGTATTCAGGTGCTGCCCAGCAGGAGGATTCTGGGACCTGAACTGATCTGCATAATCAAGAACAACTTTCTGAAGCAAATTAATATGAGGTCAAAGAATACTTTCACGTAAACAGTAAAGGGTGTCTCTGACCCTCTGCTAAAGCTGGTGATCTCCAAGTCTGAAGCGACCGCGGCATCCTGGGTCCACTCTGAATAAAGCACGCGTCTCATAGCTTTGTGTAGATCGGTTACATGCCTACATTCTGAAAGGTGCGTCTGCACAAAGCAGGAGGGAAACGAATTAACACCCAGAGACGGCAGCAGGACCACGGCAGCAAATGTCTTCTCACCACATTACGTACCAGGTAACCCCCAACAGACTGACAGCAGTGTCATTTCAACCACATTCCCATCAGGTGCACACAGGCCTGACCGTGGCAGGTAACCCCAAAAGACCGAGAGCTGGACCGCCCCAGCCACGCCCCATGCGGTATAAACAGGCCTGACAGCAGCAGGTAACCCTAATGGACATAGAGCAGCGGCAACCCCGCCACCATCCCAACCATGTCTCCATCATATCATATTGTGCATGCAGGCAACCCTAAAGGACAGACAGCCAGACCATTCCAAACAAATCCCCATACGGGGCACCCCGTGGCAGGTAGCCCCGAGAGCGGCATCACCCCAGCCACGCCCCATCATGGTAACCCCGAGAGCGGCATCACCCCAGCCACGCCCCATCATGACCACCATAGGGTATACACAGACCAGACCGTGGCAGGTAACCCCAAGAAACGAAGAGCAGCATCAGCCACGCTCCCATCACGATCACCAGGTGGTGCACACAGGCCAGTCGCAGGAAGGTAAGCCCTGCAAGGAAGAAGCAGGACTTGGTGCCAATGCACAGATCTGAGCAATATGTAACTCTTACTTTAAGGCACTTGAATACATTCAGTTTGTGCTGTGCACGGTTTATACTATGTAATGGGACTGTTAAATTACATCTAATTTGAATATTGTTTTTTTAAGTGCAGTTTCTACCTCTATGTAATACACCAATATTAGCCGACTTTCAAAAGGACAATGCACAGTCATATCAAACAAGTGAACAGACCAATAAAATTGTTTTTATATAAAAAAAATGTTTTTAAATTACTGTCATTTTTTGGGAGAAGCAAAGTCCAAACAAATCTTGTCAAAAGACCAACCTACAGAATTGACCAGGGCCTGAGAAGGCTCTTTCAGTGTAAATGACGTAAACCAATGTCCACGAAAGACTGCCTACCAACCAGATCAAAACCATGCCACCCAACGACCTGCCCGCACCCTTAGAACTACCAGAACTCAAACCGTCTTGCATCAGTTAAAGGGAATAGCGTTCATGCAATCCTTTGGTGCATCCAAGCACTTCAAGACGCACTTTGTCAGGTGAACTGCACGTCATTTCTATTCCAGGGGTTCCGGATTGTATGGCCGGCTCACATGGGATGGTTGGTGTGTGTAAAACATTGCTGTATCTGCAAAGGTTGGGGGTTTTGCCATGAACAGAGGTGCCTGCAAGGGTGCTTGGTAGGAGCAAGTGAAAGGACCCTATGACACAAGGAGGCACACGCAAGGGATGGGGGACTGGAGGAAACTGTGTGAGGTGAAGGACACGTGCAATGGAAGCGATGGTTGGCACATATCAGGGATGAGCGGTGTGTGGAGGAATGGGGTACGTGAAGAGATGGATGGGGTACGTGAAGAGATGGATGGGGTACGTGGAGAGATGGATGGGGTACGTGGAGAGATGGATGGGGTACGTGAAGAGATGGATGGGGTACGTGAAGAGATGGATGGGGTACGTGGAGAGATGGATGGGGTACGTGAAGAGATGGATGGTGTACGTGAAGAGATGGATGGGGTACGTGGAGAGATGGATGGGGTACGTGGAGAGATGGATGGGGTACGTGGAGAGATGGATGGGGTACGTGGAGAGATGGATGGGGTACGTGGAGAGATGGATGGGGTACGTGAAGAGATGGATGGGGTACGTGAAGAGATGGATGGGGTACGTGGAGAGATGGATGGGGTACGTGGAGAGATGGATGGGGTACGTGGAGAGATGGATGGGGTACGTGGAGAGATGGATGGGGTACGTGGAGAGATGGATGGGGTACGTGGAGAGATGGATGGGGTACGTGGAGAGATGGATGGGGTACGTGGAGAGATGGATGGGGTACGTGGAGAGATGGATGGGGTACGTGGAGAGATGGATGGGGTACGTGGAGAGATGGATGGGGTACGTGGAGAGATGGATGGGGTACGTGGAGAGATGGATGGGGTACGTGGAGAGATGGATGGGGTACGTGGAGAGATGGATGGGGTACGTGGAGAGATGGATGGGGTACGTGGAGAGATGGATGGGGTACGTGGAGAGATGGATGGGGTACGTGGAGAGATGGATGGGGTACGTGGAGAGATGGAGGGGGTACGTGGAGAGATGGAGGGGGTACGTGGAGAGATGGAGGGGGTACGTGGAGAGATGGAGGGGGTACGTGGAGAGATGGAGGGGGTACGTGGAGAGATGGAGGGGGTACGTGGAGAGATGGAGGGGGTACGTGGAGAGATGGATGGGGTACGTGGAGAGATGGATGGGGTACGTGGAGAGATGGATGGGGTACGTGGAGAGATGGATGGGGTACGTGGAGAGATGGATGGGGTACGTGGAGAGATGGATGGGGTACGTGGAGAGATGGATGGGGTACGTGGAGAGATGGATGGGGTACGTGGAGAGATGGATGGGGTACGTGAAGAGATGGATGGGGTACGTGAAGAGATGGATGGGGTACGTGAAGAGATGGATGGGGTACGTGAAGAGATGGATGGGGTACGTGGAGAGATGGATGGGGTACGTGGAGAGATGGATGGGGTACGTGAAGAGATGGATGGGGTACGTGAAGAGATGGATGGGGTACGTGAAGAGATGGATGGGGTACGTGAAGAGATGGATGGGGTACGTGAAGAGATGGATGGGGTACGTGGAGAGATGGATGGGGTACGTGGAGAGATGGATGGGGTACGTGGAGAGATGGATGGGGTACGTGGAGAGATGGATGGGGTACGTGGAGAGATGGATGGGGTACGTGGAGAGATGGATGGGGTACGTGGAGAGATGGATGGGGTACGTGGAGAGATGGATGGGGTACGTGGAGAGATGGATGGGGTACGTGAAGAGATGGATGGGGTACGTGAAGAGATGGATGGGGTACGTGGAGAGATGGATGGGGTACGTGGAGAGATGGATGGGGTACGTGGAGAGATGGATGGGGTACGTGGAGAGATGGATGGGGTACGTGGAGAGATGGATGGGGTACGTGGAGAGATGGATGGGGTACGTGGAGAGATGGATGGGGTACGTGGAGAGATGGATGGGGTACGTGAAGAGATGGATGGGGTACGTGAAGAGATGGATGGGGTACGTGAAGAGATGGATGGGGTACGTGAAGAGATGGATGGGGTACGTGAAGAGATGGATGGGGTACGTGGAGAGATGGATGGGGTACGTGAAGAGATGGATGGGGTACGTGAAGAGATGGATGGGGTACGTGAAGAGATGGATGGGGTACGTGAAGAGATGGATGGGGTACGTGAAGAGATGGATGGGGTACGTGAAGAGATGGATGGGGTACGTGAAGAGATGGATGGGGTACGTGAAGAGATGGATGGGGTACGTGGAGAGATGGATGGGGTACGTGGAGAGATGGATGGGGTACGTGGAGAGATGGATGGGGTACGTGGAGAGATGGATGGGGTACGTGGAGAGATGGATGGGGTACGTGGAGAGATGGATGGGGTACGTGAAGAGATGGATGGGGTACGTGGAGAGATGGATGGGGTACGTGGAGAGATGGATGGGGTACGTGGAGAGATGGATGGGGTACGTGGAGAGATGGAGGGGGTACGTGGAGAGATGGAGGGGGTACGTGGAGAGATGGAGGGGGTACGTGGAGAGATGGATGGGGTACGTGGAGAGATGGATGGGGTACGTGGAGAGATGGATGGGGTACGTGGAGAGATGGATGGGGTACGTGGAGAGATGGATGGGGTACGTGGAGAGATGGATGGGGTACGTGGAGAGATGGATGGGGTACGTGGAGAGATGGATGGGGTACGTGGAGAGATGGATGGGGTACGTGGAGAGATGGATGGGGTACGTGGAGAGATGGATGGGGTACGTGGAGAGATGGATGGGGTACGTGAAGAGATGGATGGGGTACGTGAAGAGATGGATGGGGTACGTGAAGAGATGGATGGGGTACGTGGAGAGATGGATGGGGTACGTGGAGAGATGGATGGGGTACGTGGAGAGATGGATGGGGTACGTGGAGAGATGGATGGGGTACGTGGAGAGATGGATGGGGTACGTGGAGAGATGGATGGGGTACGTGAAGAGATGGATGGGGTACGTGAAGAGATGGATGGGGTACGTGAAGAGATGGATGGGGTACGTGAAGAGATGGATGGGGTACGTGAAGAGATGAATGGGGTACGTGAAGAGATGAATGGGGTACGTGAAGAGATGAATGGGGTACGTGAAGAGATGAATGGTGCATGTTCAGGGATGGATAAATCCAAGGATGAGTTATTAAAAAATGGACAGAGTGTGTGCAAGGAGCTGGCTAACATACAAGTGGGTGGAGTACTTGCAAGGGTGGAGGGTGCGTGCAATGGATGGGGGTACACAAAAGAATGACTGTGGAAGCAAGGGACAGAGCGTACGAGCAGAGGGAGTATGTGTGGAGGGGGAGTACTTGCAAAGGTGGATGGCATATGTAATGCACAGTAGGCCATACAAAATGGACAGTCTTTGCAGTGGATAGGAGTACATACAAGGATGCACTGTGCGTGCAAGTGAAGGCGAGGTAAATGCATGGGCTAGACTGTGCGTGCAAGGGGTGGGTGGGTATACGTCCAAGGGGTCGTGCCACGAGCAGTGCCTGGCAGCTCCTATCTTCCATTCGCCCCAGAGCCGGACTCCAAGCCACTGGGCGATAATCATTAGAACAGGCCCCTCCTTCACGGCCTTGGGAGGACGACTGCCAGGGCCAATTTTCAGCAATATTAAAAATGTGTTAAATATTCATGTGTTTTCTTTCCTTGTTATTGCTTTTCATGGGCGAGATTATGGTCTAGTCTGGGAGTCGGTCCAGTCATGAGAAACCAAGGCGGCCCTGGAGAGCAGCGTGGAATTAATGAGGATGAACCAGCTGCTCCAGGAGGGTCCCAGAAGCCGTGGCACCCCCCTTCCGCTCTCACTGGTCTGTAGGCAGGACCAGTCACCAATGTGCGCAGTTGCGAGTCAGAGGCGGGTGCACTCAGGATCACAGCGACACTCACTGGTGCAGCACAGTGACACTGGGGCGTAGATTGGTCAGTAAGATTGGGGGTGTGGGGAGAGCCTCAGGTTTACCAATAGTCACGCTGTGCTATCTTGTTAAAACACTGTATGAAAGGTAGGACATGCAGGGGCAATAGAGGTCAGATTCTTAGGGGCACTTAAAATACAACAGTAGAGTCAATACTGAGTGTGTTTTGTGGTCAGTGGGGGCATGTAAAAATCCCAGGTGAAACCCTCCAGACGACACCATCACACCCGCCTGAAAGCTCCTGCACCGAACTACTTACTACAGACTACATTTATAAGGGGGAGCAACACCCCAAATACCCCCACGGTAGAACATCAAGAGTTAGTGTCCCATTCGCTGATGCACTGTGCACTGTTAAATGTGCCAGAGGACCAGACTGGAAGCCAAGACCAGCCCTAGCAAAAATGTTGAAACCAGCCCCACACTGCAGGAGCCACGCCTAGAACGGGGCTACAACGAGGCTACTGTGGCACGGACGGGGCTACGGTGGCACGGACGGGGCTACGGTGGCACGGACGGGGCTACGGTGGCACGGACGGGGCTACGGTGGCACGGACGGGGCTACGGTGGCACGGACGGGGCTACGGTGGCACGGACGGGGCTACGGTGGCACGGATGGGTTTCGGCAGCAGGTCCTGCTCCGAATGCAGCCTCCTAGCCTCTAACCTAAAGGTGAAATGCTCAGGTGGCACAACGCCTCGTCCGCTCCTGCCAGGATGGGAGAGTACAGATGGGTAGAGGTGGGCTAGCTGTTGAAAGCTCTGGCTGTGGATCACCTCAGGTTCCTATTGGAACCTCAAGCCCAGACTGAGCCTTCACAGGACGCGATGCACCCTACTGGCTACCGCTACTGACCATGTCACATGGTGAACCCGGTGCGAATCCCAGCCTCAGCTCAGCCCCCTTTTGTATCGCCCTGTGAATCCGGGCAAACCGCCCTGTGCCTAAAAAGTAAACATGGAACGTAGGCTGTTGTGAAGCGTTTTTATGTCCTTCGACATGCTTCCCGTTTTATAAAACTGCGAAAAACAATTGCTGTCTCTGCCCGTCACTCGCACGCTAATCTGATACACCAACAACAATAGAGAAGGCATCATCCCTGCAGCAAGAAAGATGCCCCTCTAGTGGATGAAGAGCACAGCGGGAAACGGGAAAATCTGAGATCAATCCCAGCTTCCCTGCTTAACCAGATTGTGTGATCCTGTACGTGAATCGATGCTGGGCACAGTACAAACACCTCTCTTGTGTTTGATTTAATAACCTATAATATTGCCTCACCCATAACAGGAATCTAGGCCTAATATAAGATGCACTTGACAACTGCCTTGCCTCTTAGTTCACTGAGAGCATTGTCAACAGGGCGGGGCAGGAATGTTTCTCAGGTCAGGTTTAAAAACCCTCACGTTTAATAAATACTTCTCAATGCAGATATAATCTGATGTACTACGGTGAAACGCTTCAGTGTGTAAAAAATACACTTTTTATCCGAGCCGAACACCAGGTGGCGATCTATTGCTAAGTGTACAATCTGCAGCTCATATGCCTCGAACATACACTTTTTTGATTTGTGATCATGGTTCCAACATGTTTTTTACATGATTTACATGCCATTTCTTTTCTTCACCGCTCGCCTCATGCACAGTTACTTCGAGACAGAGCCGACCCTTGGCTCGGCTCTCCTTCATAATTTGTTGGCTCGAACATATAAACCGGAGATTATTCACCCACGTCCCTTCCTTCTACCCATAAGGCCGCTGGGTTAAGTTGCATACGGTGACTTTCTCTTTCAAGATTTCTCACTCACTAGTTGTTCTCATTGTATTATTTTTGTGGTAGGCGACTGCGCACTTCAAGGAATAACTAGAACCCTTGTCAGTTTGAACCCTCCAAGTCAATAAATTAACCTGAGCTCAACCCCCTGGTACCTGTGGCGTAGAGCAGACGGACTTACCTCAGGGTGACACGTTAAGTATTTATGCAGTACCAGAACAGTAGTAAAGTCAAAATGGCAAACAATAAAAATCTCAAACCGAATTAGAAAAATAGAGTACACTTTAGTAAACAAAATGACAAAAATCCAATAAGAGGAACCAGTGATATGCATTTTTTTAAGTTAAGTGAAAATAACACCACAAAGCACAATCTTCCAAGGACAGACAATGGCAGCGGTATACAAGTAAACAGGTGCATTTTCAGGCTGACCACAATGGAGCAGGGGTTGAATGCAGCAGCCACATTACCTTCTGAGTTTGGCAATCAACCACAGGAAAACACTTATAAAGCCAGCCCCCAGGACATCAGGGGAGACGATATTAAACACTCACATGGTGTAAGCAGAGGTCAACAGTAGACTTCAGGCCAGTTTCCACTGGTGAGCTGGCAACTTCCAGGAAAATACATCTTGCCGCTGGTTGATTCTCGAAGTCACACAGGTGGTGAGCCAGCTGACTAGGTCCAGCCCTTCGGGGCAACACTCCGGTTATAAACCGCAGGTCCACCCCTCTTGAGAAGACTTTCTGGACCTTCGGAAGAGGCTGCCAGGGAATGCCACATTTATGCCAGTCACAAACTAATAGGTCAGGGTGACTCTTAGACACTCCGTAATCAAAGAGGTAAACTTTCCCATGGGGACCTACCTACTTTTGCAGTAGCCCCTATTTGCCTTACTGCAAATAGGCCCCAAATGCAATGTGTCCGGGCAAATCAATTATAGTCAATGTTTTCGGATGCACCAAACTTGGACTCTCAGGGGTGTCGGTATTGTACTGTGGTAATCCTAGTGTCCCCCCACATCTAACACTAAAATCTAGTTTGAATCAGGTATTGTACCCACACCAAACCCAGAGACCAAGGTCTGGTAGACAAAAGCTGGGTGCTCCAGAAACCAGACAGGTGATACACAAGCATTGTCTTGGCATCCTGTCCTCCCCCTTTCAAGCATACCTAGGCTTTCCTGTTTTCAGTTTCTATTTTTGGTAAATTCTGGTGGGGTTTTTTCAGTGTTTTCAATATCTTAAAAAACAGTTATCAGTGGTTAAACATTTTCACGCCACTAAAAACAACTGAAAAAGTGTTTTTCCGGTGTTTATGGAACGTTTTGCTTTTATTATTGCTTGCTTTCTGCACTGAAAGAACATGGTATATAGACAGTGTACTTATAGTGTATATGAGGTCCAAATAGATATTTCACCTACTCTCAATACTGACCCACTAGAAACTATGGTCTGATGTATTAAGGGTTTTTACCCATTCTCTGTGGGTAAATGTGATGACACATATTAGGAAAGATTTGTATGAAACCAACCACTTTACCTATCGGTGAAAGAATCAAATGCAGCCAAAATATCAAATATAAGTTTGATATTTCCTGATTCTCTATAGTTTATAAAATAATTAAACTAGACCTAAAACATGAAACTAAACCCTGCATCTTTAGACCAAAGGCCACAAAACTGAAAAAGTAAAAGGAAGAAGAAACAATATTTTAGTGGCATCCCTAAAGAACAAAACTCAAGCAGAATAATGATAAGCAGTCTTTCTTACTGCTACTTGTATAACAAAGTTACATTGTATTGACCTCTTCAGGAAAAAAAAAATGACTCTTTCACTCTCTTTTTCCTTTCTTTGAATGGCATTTAGTTTTTGGTTGTCCAGGTGTTTTTTCAGTGTTTATGTTTTCACCGGTAAGGGCTAGTTTTCTTTCAGTGGGGTTTTATCAGTTATTATAGGTTTAAACCTAAAACCCCACAGCCTAAGCATACCTCATGTGTCTTGCCGTCCTGTCCTCCCCCTTCCAAGTGTACCTCATGTGTCTTGCCGTCCTGTTCTCCTCCTTCCAAGCGTACCTCATGTGCCTTGGTATCCTGACTCCCCTTTCTAAGTGTACCTCATGTGTCTTGCCGTCCTGTTCTCCTCCTTCCAAGCGTACCTCATGTGCCTTGGCATCCTGTCCTCCCCCTTTCAAGCGTACCTCATGTGCCTGGACATCCTGTCCTCCCCCTTCCAAGCGTACCTCATGTGCCTTGGCATCCTGTCCTCCCCCTTTCAAGTGTACCTTATGTGTCTTGGCATCCTGTCCTCCCCCTTTCAAGTGTACCACATGTCTTTGCATCCTGTCCTCCCCTTTCAAGCGTACCTCATGTGCCTTGGCATCCTGTCCTCCCCCTTCCAAGCGTACCTCATGTGCCTTGGCATCCTGTCCTCCCCCTTCCAAGCGTACCTCATGTGCCTTGGCATCCTGTCCTCCCCCTTCCAAGCGTACCTCATGTCTTGGTATCCTGTCCTCCCCCTTTCAAGCGTACCTCATGTGTCTTGCCGTCCTATCCTCCCCCTTCCAAGTGTACCTCATGTGCCTTGGTATCCTGTCCTCCCCCTTCCAAGTGTACCACATGTGTCTTGCCGTCCTGTCCTCCCCCTTCCAAGTGTACCTCATGTGCCTTGGCATCCTGTCCTCCCCTTCCAAGTGTACCTTATGTGTCTTGCCATCCTGTCCTCCCCCTTCCAAGTGTACCACATGTGTCTTGGCATCCTGTCCTCCCCCTTCCAAGTGTACCACATGTGTCTTGCCGTCCTGCCCTCCCCCTTCCAAGTGTACCTTATGTGTCTTGGCATCCTATCCTCCCCCTTCCAAGTGTACCTCATGTGTCTTGGTATCCTGTCCTCCCCCTTCCAAGTGTACCTCATGTGTCTTGGCATCCTGTCCTCCCCCTTCCAAGCGTACCTCATGTGCCTTGGCATCCTATCCTCCCCCTTCCAAGTGTACCACATGTGTCTTGGCATCCTGTCCTCCCCCTTCCAAGCGTACCTCATGTGCCTTGGCATCCTATCCTCCCCCTTCCAAGTGTACCACATGTGTCTTGAACCAGTCCTCCCCCTTCCAAGTGTACCCCCATGTGTCTTGCATCCTGTTCTCCTCCTTCCAAGTGTACCCCATGTGTCTTGCATCCTGTCCTCCCCCTTCCAAGCGTACCTCATGTGCCTTGGCATCCTATCCTCCCCCTTCCAAGTGTACCACATGTGTCTTGAACCAGTCCTCCCCCTTCCAAGTGTACCCCCATGTGTCTTGCATCCTGTTCTCCTCCTTCCAAGTGTACCCCATGTGTCTTGCATCCTGTTCTCCTACTTCCAAGTGTACCCCATGTGTCTTGCATCCTGTTCTCCTCCTTCCAAGTGTACCCCATGTATCTTGCATCCTGTCCTCCCCCTTTCAAGCATACCCCATGTGGCTCAACAGATCTGTTAAGCAGGACTTGACACTGCGCGTGAAAAGGAGGCCCACATGCTGCATATATTAGGATCACTTCCCGGTGTTTCTCTATGGGACAGCCGGCCTTACTGGAGCATATCCCAAACAATAAGCTTGGAATTCCCCAGGGTGTGGCACAAACCAGACATGCTGACATTTTATACTTTGTGATAACCTTTCATCAGAGTGTGGAGACTAAACCCAGATATACCAGACAATCGAAGGATCCAGGGAGAAAGACGGGAGCAACTGGTAAATAGTACACATTTGATCTCGATGTATTCGATGACCTCAGTTACTCTTCACTAACACAAGGAGCCCAGGCGCATGTCCATCACATTATATTTATTGACATATTTACAAACACAATTTGCTTTTATTTTTTGTACATTACAATTAAATAGAATGGAAAGAAACTCTGCTCTATATTTGTATGCAAATTAGACTTTTAGTTGATTCCTTTTCCATAAAAATCTGCGCCACATCAGAGGCTCAGCCGCCCAGATCTCCTAAGTTCAAACATCCCCAAACAACCAGGCAGGTCTCCAGAAAAAAAACCTCTTGTGGACTGGATATGCTGTACTCTAGAACAAATGCTGAGCCGTCACACAAGGATATCTCCAAACATCCCCAAAGGAACTCTGGGATTGAAGAAATGAAGGCCCAGGGGATGGAGCAGGGGATGGAGCCGGGAGCAGTCTACTCTTCCCTGAGATGAAGTACCCTATGCCCTCAGGACCATGGACCTCAAGTCCTTCAGGACCAAAGAGCCCATACAGTGACCAACAAACACTCCTCCCTGAAGATCCCGTTACCGACTGAACCAACATCAATGTTTAACAAACCAGGCTGGGCAATAGTGCAGCTAGTATTTGTGCCAGCAAGACTCACCCAAAAGCCAGCTGTGTCTGCGAAGAGGCCTCACCAGCTACAATTTAAATGTAAAACATCTGTGCTAATCCACAAAAAGCTCTTTACCCCTCAAGCATACCCCACTGTAAATAAAACAGGTTTTTACACCTCATTCATCATCTTAACGTTCATTAGGTGCCTTCACCCGACCAGATGGGTGTAAATGAGCAAAGCCTCCCCAGAAACCTGCACCTTCAAGAGGTAACCAGGACACAACACAGACCATGGCGAGGTAGAGCTCCAATGAACCGTCCAGACTGGGTCGCATGAACGGTCTGGCTTCTCACGAGTAACCCAGTCAACACCCACCTACCATCACAATATCTCTGGACAGGAAAGTCTATTCTGCTCTCGTCAAGGCGCGTGGCATCGAAGTGCAGGCTTCATTCTAAGCAGATTTCTGCAGGAGCCAAGAACTGTAAAGGATGCTCCCTCTGCTAGGTTCGACGTCTGCCAGAAGACACTGGGTGGTGATCCAAGAGGTACTGCCTTATGACTACCAGTCTGAGGTGGGAAGAGTGGTCTACTGCATCTAAAGGACAATCTCTTCAGTAAGGTGTCAAGACCGCCTGCCAACAGCCAAAGGACACATTCACCGCAGCGGAGTCTGCAAAGAGTGAAGAATCCCCAGAAGATCCTGGCCCTCCCTCGCCGTAAGGAGTATGATCTTTTGGGATAAGGACACGGTGGAGTAGCCATGGTTTATATGCCACGTACGACACCCTAAATTCCCAGAACTTCGCACACAGCTCTAAGCTCATTGTATTCGCAAAACAAGCTCCTGTTCACGGACGTCCCACTTTACACAGATTCATTCTTGGTTCAGATTACTGCAGTGAGGGATCTTCTGATGAGATTCCTTCTACACTTTCTACATTCGCACTGCCGGTTCCTCAACGTTCCTAGGGTCACTCCATTAGAAGGACAAGCTCCTATGACAGGTGAGCTCCAGCAAGGAAGCTGCCCAGGCGGTCGGCACTCCTAAGGTAGTTCCCAACATGGACAAAGGGACACTTTTCTTTACCTCAACTCAGTAAAAGTATCTACTACATAGGCAAATGTGCTAATAGACACCGCCGCCTCCACTGTGCCATATGAGGACCTAGTAAATCGGGCTGCTCTGTCAAAAGGAAGGGCCACAATCGAAAAGCACCAGCTAGGCATTTTTATATACAGCACCCATTTTTCTTATCACTTAATCGTACGCCTTGCACCTCACCATCTCCACTCTCTTGCTCATCTGACAGCTTTGATAATTCCCAGGTCAGTTCTGCCATCCCTGGCACACTATTGATGCCCCACACCGGTGCCCTTGACTCACCCAGCCTCACCACTTCAGAACATTCATGCATTTGAATCTGAAGCAGTCACCCCAAATCGTTCCATGCCCCATCCCTGCAAACACGCGCAGTACTCATCTGGCTTCACCCCCTCTGGCATGGAATGGACTCTACCGCCCTCTAGGAGGCAAGTCCTCCACTTTGGACTTTCAGGGAGTAACATTCAATGCCAAACTCCAAACAAAGGCTTAACTCTCAAACTCTGCACAATGGAGGGATGAAGAGGATAGTAGAGAGGTAAAGAGTTTTTCTTCCAGCTTTATATAAAATTATAATTGCCAAGCTTGGGTGGTATATTAAAAAAAAAACTCCCCACCCCTACATATCTCAAAACAATGGGCTCACCCGCAGCTCCCATCTTTGAACCCGACAACAGATGGGGTCCATACAGATGGGTCGCTTTGTTTACTAATGTGACTTGGAAGGGTTCCAGACGCTTCCAGTGGGCTCCTAAATTAGTGCATTTTCATGCCTGGAGGGGTCTGAGCTCCAAAAGCTACCTTGTTTTCCCATGATGCTTTATAGGGAAAAAGAAAACATTGAAGAGAAATTAATTAAGAAGCAATGGTAACTGTGGTGGATGATCCGCTCACCCAGAGTCCTCCCGCCCCCCAGACTAAGCTCAGCACGGCCCGCTAGCCTCGGATTGGCAGAAGAGGTGGCTGCGCTCCTGCGTGGCGGCCTCCACTTGCTCGGTTGTGTCCGTCCCACTGTGGGTGTCCTCAAAAGTTTCTGTGCTAAAGTCCGCCACGGTAGGGGCTGCCTTGCTGAAGGCAGGGACACTTGTGGACTGTGCAGATTGGGAGGGGGACGGGTTTGGGTCCAGGTGCATAGGTGGTCTGTCAGCGAAGGCAGTGTGCTCACCTGGCCCTCCAGCTGTGCTTTGGGGGTCACTCGTTAGAGATGGCGCCACCTCAAAAGTAACAGAGTTAAGTGCAGCATCCAGGTGGTCACCAATGACACTAATGCAGGCAGCAAAAGAGGTGGGCCCAGCAGCCACAGATGCCTCCTGCGGACTCTCGTTCACTGGGACATCACCCACAAGCTGCAAGAGTGTGCTGCTCAAATCAGACCCCAACGAGTCCATGCTGGCAGTCCCTGCAGCTCCTGGACTATGGCCTTGTGCTGGCAGGCTGCTGCTTTCAGCAGAGGAAGAGGATGTGGCTGGTCTGCTGGCTGCGGCAGTGGTGTTGTTGTTCAGGTTGTCCTGCAGCATGGTCTGCTGGCCTGGGGCCTGTCCTGCCTGCTGGTTCTGCAATAACATCTCCTGGATACGGATCTGCTGCAGGATGGCCGGGAGCTCGTAGTGATGGAAGAAGTACATCATGGAATGCTGCAGGGAGAAGGAGTGTTAGAAGCTTTGCACCGCGGAACAAAACTAAGATCCTGCAAGTGTGAACACATGTCATGCAGACAGCACCAATGCAATGCAGGGATACATGCAGCCTACCATCTCTATGCATGTTGTGCAGACAGCACCAACACACTTACCGTCTCCTCCCCATCACAGCAATGCATGGAAGAACAATTGTTACTTACCTGTAAACAGGTGGTTCTCCAGTATTGGTGTCTTTCATAGATTCACATGCTTGAATATTCCCCGTCGTCGAAGTGGGAGTCCCACGGTAAATAAAATAGCAATAACATACTAACAACATATGTATGTAAATATATAACACAAAATATACACTAGAAAAAATAGTAAATACCCAAACACCATTCCTACATAGGAATACATGGTAGAGGGAGAAAACCCTTGTAACATATTCCTGTCATTATGTTAGTCCAAACTACAGCCAATCAGGTGCCAGCACCCCTCCAGAACCTTCTCCTCAGAGCACAGTCCCTCAGATTTTCATAGCACAAGAGTAACAAAAGAGTCTAGGAGAAGAAGCGAGCCTCTGAGGGGAGGCGGGTGGGTCGGTCGCATGTGAATCTATGAAAGACACCAATACCGGCGAACCACCTGTTTACAGGTAAGTAACAATTGTTCTTCTCCAGTATTAGGGTGTCTTTCATAGATTCACATGCTTGAATAGAATAGAGAGCAGTAATAGCCTTAGAGGCTCGAATTGCCATGCAACAGCTTGGAATAAAGTCAATGAGACAATAATGCAGTCATGCAAGTACTGATAGCAATCAAATAAAACCAAAATGGAGGAGGGAAGACAGAGGCTCAACTTAGTTAAAAAGATGGCAAAGCACTGCCTGTCCCACTGCGGTATCCGCCTCGTTGATGGCATCCAGGCAGTAGTGTTTTGTGAACGTGTGCCTGTTGGACCACGTGGCTGCTCTGCAGATCTGATGAAGCGGCACACCAGCAAACAGGGCAGTAGAGGATGACATCGCCCTGGTGGAATGAGCCCTCACCGAAGTTTGTAGAGGCTTGCCGGCTTTCCAATGGCAGAAGACAATGACTGAATAAATCCAACGTGCAATAGTTGGCTAGGTAACAGGACGCCCCTTACGCATGCGTCCATAGGCAATGAACAGTTGATCGGACCTGCGAAAGGGGGCTGTCCTGTTGATGTAAAATTTAAGGCATCTTTTAAGGTCCAAAGAGTGCAATCTTTGCTCTGCCGGAGACTGAGGATCGGCAAAGAAGGTTTTTAAGAAAACAGGTTCATTAAGATGGAAATCCGTAGGCACCTTCGGTAAAAAGGTTGGGTTGGTAAGAAGCACTACACAGTCAGATTTGAATTGGAGAAAATGAGGTTTAATAGTGAAAGCGTGCAGATCACTCACGCGATGTGATGATGTCAGAGGAAGGGCTACCTTCCAGGGCAGAAACTTTAAGTCCGCCCTGTGGATGGGCTCGAATGGCGCCTTCATCAGTTGGGCCCAGACGACATTGAGGTGCCAAGTAGGAGGAGGATGCCGAATAGGTGGGAACTTCCGAAACAGTCCTTTGAAAAACTGACGAATAACTCTGGAAGAGCAGAGTGAGGAGAGCCATCCTGCTGGAAACCATAGATTGCCGCCAAGAAAACTCTAAAAGTAGAATGGGAAAGCCCTGATTGGGCCAGTTGTAAAAAGAACGGAAGCAGCTGATCCGGAGTGGAATGAAGAGGATGGATATTAGCAGCCGCGCACCAATGACAGAACCTCTTCCATTTGAGTTTGTAGGTCTTAATGGTAGACGGAGCCCTGGCCTGAGCGAGAATGTCTCTGCATTCAGGCGAAATATTCAAATGGGCAAATTCAAGGTGCTCAGGTTCCAGGCCGACAATTGCAGAGAGGAGGGGTTCAGATGGCAAATCTGACCCTTGTCCATCGTGAGGAGATCCGCTCGAGGATGGAGGAGGATGGGCTCACACTGGGACAGAAGAAGCAGGTCCGGGAACCACGCCTGTCGGGCCATCTGGGGGCGATCAGGAGAATGTGGCACGGCTGTCTCCGCATCTTCCACAGCACACAAGGCACTAGCGGAATCGGAGGAAAAGCGTAGGCGAATAGATCGCACCAGTTCATCAAAAGGGCATTCCCGCACGACCCGTGGTGGGGATGCCAACTTGCGTAAGATGGGCATATCCGGTTCTCCGGGGTGGCAAAGAGATCCAGAGACGGACGACCCCACCGTTGAAATACGAGGTCGAGAGTTGGTTGATGTAACTCCCACACGTGGGTCGACGACGTGGATCTGCTGAGGTAATCCGCTAGGATGTTGGAGATGCCTGGTAGATGTACTGCTGTCAGAGTAACTTGGTGACGGATTGCCCAATCCCAGATCGACTGAGCCAGCCGAGACAAGAGTGAAGACCTGGTTCCGCCCTGCTTGTTGACATAGTGCATACTGGTGGAATGAGCACCGACTCCCCTTGAATCGCAGGATGGAACGACTTGAGTGCCAGAAAAATGGCCATCAACTCCAGCCTCTTGATGTGCCAAGAACATTGACGCAGAGTCCATTTGCCTTTGATGGAGAGGCCTTGAAGGCGAGCACCCCAGCCTTCTAAGGAGGCGTCCGTTGTTAGAGTGAGTTCTGGAGTGGTGGAGAGGAAAGAAGTCCCTGTTGCAAGGTTGGATGGCTGCGCCCACCACTGCAGAGCTGCTCTCATGCGAGTGGTGACACTGACTAGGTTGTTGAAAGAACCGGTGACCTGACACCACTGTACATCCAATTCCTCTTGAATGGGGCGAGTCTGCAGCCTGCAATTCGGGATTATCGCATTGCAAGACGATGCCATCCCCAGAAATGACTTCAAGATCCGGACTGAAACGGACTGTTTTGCCTGAATCAGAGACACCAAGCGGAGGATCTTTTGTTGACGCTCCTGTGACACGAATGCCTTGGCAAGCATCGTGTCTAAAGGGGCTCCCAGAAAGTTCCTGCAGGGAGCTGGGTCGACCTGGGGCTTGTCGGCATTGATTGAGAGGCCGAGGGAGCCAAACACGTCCTGTCAAAGGCTAGTGTCTTGAAGCAGCTGGTTGCGAGACCGTGATTTGAGGAGGCAGTCGTCCAGGTATGGAAATATTTGGACGCCCTGGAGACGCAGGTAAGCCACCACTGGAGCCAAGACTTTCGTGAAGACCCGAGGGGGCGGATCGGAGGCCGAAAGGCAACACCTTGAACTGGAAGTCTCTCCGTCCCACCCGGAAGCGTAAGTACTTCCGATGCCGTGGAAGAATTGGAACATGGAAGTAAGCATCCTGGAGGTCGATGGTTGTCATGAAGTCACCCATGGAGAGAAGGCGCAAGATCTCTACGAGTGTAAGCATACGGAAGGATTGGCTCTTGAGATACCTGTTGAGTGCTCGCAAATCCAGGATCGGTCGCCAGTCTCCTGTCTTCTTGAGTATTAGGAAAAAACGGGAATAGAATCCCTTTCCCCTTTGAGACTTGGGAACCACTTCGACGGCACCTTTTTGGATTAGAAGGCGAACTTGATGGAAAAGCTCCTTGAGGTGGGGAGGAGGCGGGCCAGACGGTGGAGTGGGAGAAGGAATCTTGACGAACTTTAGAGCGTGGCCCTTCGGTACAATGTCCAGAACCCAGCGGTCCAAGGTGATGGGAGGACCACTGAGAAGAGAACAGGGAGATTCGACCTCCAACACGTGGGGGGAGAAACAAGTCATTGTCGTTTGGGAGTGGATCCTCTATAGGAAGACTTTCCCCCTGTAGGATTTCGAAGACTGCTGCGGGGTGGACTGCTGTTGGTTGGAGGAGTAACGTTGATTACCCTGGTGGTAGGAGCGATATTGAGTGCTTCCTCCGCGAAAATTTGAAGAGGTGCAGCGTCCGCGTGCACCACGAAAAGGTTGCTTTCGAAACTGTGAAGTCCCCAATGAGCGAGCAGTATCAGTTTCCTTCTTGATGGACTGTAATACCTCATCGACACGCGCCCCCAAAAAGCGACTCGCCGTCATACGGCACATCAAGGATTTTTGCCTGCACTTCCTGGTGGAAAGAGATGGACCGTAACCAACCCTGCCTCCGCAAGACCGCTGCCCCAGCAAGCTGACGAAAGCCAGTACAAGCAATGTCAACTGCGCAGTCAATAATTTCCTCCGATGTTCTCTCTCCGTCCTGAAGAATCTTTAAGGCTTCCGCCTTGGAAGCGTCCGGGATGAGGGCCACCAGGGCAGACATGTCCGACCACATCTGGCGGTCGTAGAGGCCTAAAATGGCTAAAGCATTAACCGCCCTCACCGTGGTGGAGGCCATCGTGGAAAACATGCGTCCAATAGCGTCCAGGCGACGACCCTCCCGATCTGGAGGAGCTGTAATCGAAGAAGCCGGATTTCGTGAATGACGTTGTGCAGCCTGGGTGACCACTGAGTCAGGCTGTGGTTGTGCAACAAGGCACGCTGGAGATCCAAGGGGCGCCTTATATTTTTTCTCAAGGCGAGGCAGTTGCGCCGGTAATGAATTTGGAGTTTGCATTAATTTCACACCTTCACTCCAAATGAAATCTATGATGGGTATGGTATGGACTTGCTTGAACGGTTGATTTTTAAAATCGTAGAGGAAACAGTCCTCCTCCCTCTGGACTCTGGGCAGTTTAAAGCGTTGAGCTGCTCTATCCATCAGCTGATGGAAACTTGCAATGTCCACCGGAGGAGAATCCCCAGGCGTCACCGGAGGAGGGGAAGGCGTCTGAATTTGATAGTCGTCCCACTCAGCCATGTGAGTGGCGTCGTCATCATCGTCGTCTTGAACTTTTCCATCTTCACGTTCTGTAAGGACGTCGTCATCAGCGTACACCGTAGTGTGTATCTTAACTGACATCTTAAACTGAGGAGAAGGCGTTGGGGGCTGTGGTAGTGGAACAGCAGCAGGAGCCGCAACAGCCGCAGGCGCGTGTGGCATAGGCGAACCCTGTTGAGAGGGCGGGAAACGCCGGTTGTAGTCATCCAACATATGCTGGAGATTGGAGATAAGCGACAGAGGCAGTGTCGCAGTTGGCACCTGCACAGAATGTTCCTCTGCCTGAGAATATTGGTCATCATCATCTTCACCATAGTCCTGGCATTTTATAATTAAATACGAAGGACTGCGTGCCACTCTGAAGGAATCAGCCACATCATTGTCAGAATCAGAGTCCTGCTGAGAACCCGTGGCAAACAAGGGCGAGGGAGGCTGTGGATCACTTGGGATGGACAGCTGGTCAACTGGCCGCTTGTGACGTTGGTGCAAGGGGTCGACGGTGGAAGAGCCAGACCCGGTGGAAGAAAACGGCACGAAAGGCAAAGAAGATGGAACGATGTTGTCGACGGTGCAGACGACGATGATGGCATTGGCGTCGATGGAGTCGCTGCAGAAGGATCCGCCGTCGACGGGACCGACGACGAAGATTTCTTCAGAACTTTTGTCGACGATGATTTTGCCGACGACGAAATAAATTTCTTCGTTGACGATGAAGCAATAGGTATCATCGATGGAACAGTCTTAATCAATCAATCAATCAAGAAATTTGTATAGCGCACTACTCACCCGGAGGGTCTCAAGGCGCTTGGGGGGGGGGGGTGGGGGGGGTAGGGGTCCGCTACTGCTCAAACAGCCAGGTCTTCAGTTGCTTCCTGAAGGAGAGGTGGTCTTGGGTAAGCCAGGGGTGGATGGGGAGGGAGTTCCACGTCTTGGCTGCCAGGTAGGAGAAGGATCTTCCTCCCATGGTGGCTCTGCGAATGCGAGGAACGGCGGCGAGGGCGTGGCTGGTTGATCGTAGCTGACGGGTGGGGGTGTAGAAGGTCAGGCTGTCGTTGAGGTATCTTGGGCCCAGGTCATGGAGGGCCTTGTGTGCGTGGGTGAGGAGTCGGAACGTGATTCTCTTGCTGACGGGGAGCCAGTGCAGGTCTCTCAGGTGTCCGGAGATGTGGCTGTGTCGGGGGATGTCCAGGATGAGTCGTGCGGAGGCGTTCTGGATGCGTTGGAGTCTTTTCTGCAGTTTGGCTGTGGTTCCGGTGTAGAGGGTGTTTCTGTAGTCCAGTCGGCTGGTGACGAGTGCCTGGGTGCCGTCTTCCTGGTTTCGGTGGGGATCCAACGGAAGATCTTTCGGAGCATGCGTAGGATGTTGAAACACGATGATGAGACGGCGTTGATTTGTCTGGTCATCGAGAGGGAAGAGTCCAGGATGAATCCCAGGTTGCGTGCATGGTCCGTTGAGTGATACCTTCGTCGACATGGATGACGTCGATGTTGCCGCCGTCGACGATCCGGAGGCTGATGTCGTCGTCACTGTCGCCGGAGACGATCCGGAGACGGCAGACCTCGTCGTCGGGACTATCGTCGACGCTCCCGTCGACGAAGACACATGTTTCGGAGCAGAAACATGATGGGAAGCAGCATAAGACGCCTAAGAGCCAGGTCTCGTAGACGTAGCAGGAGGTGGTGAGGACATCGCAGGAGCCACAGATAAGGAAAGTTTCTTCTTTTTGAGGAATGGAGAGGGCAAATCCTGCACACTGCTACGTTTAGAGGCTGCTTTTGAAGGTCCAGACACCAGGCTTTCTGCATCTAAAAGTGCCGAATCTTTATCCTTGAGTCTTTGAAGCCATATGAGGAGACGGCCTTCTCTGTCCTTAAGGGTCTTGTAGAGAAGGTTCTGCAAAATTTGCATTTACCAACCTCATGGTCGGGATAAAGACAATAAATGCACTTCTTGTGGGGGTCCTCAGAGTAAAGACGTAGCTTCCCACAAGAAGAACAAGGTCTAAATAAAGACTTCTTACTTGAAGACATGCTGGAATTCACAGGAAAACTTGAAGAAGTTGAGAAAACTGAGCAGGGCTCAGGGAGACTCCCTTCACACGACGTGAGGTTGAAAATCTGAGGGACTGAGCTCTGAGGAGAAGGTTCTGGAGGGGTGCTGGCGCTTGATTGGCTGTAGTTTAGACTAACATAATGACAGGAATATGTTACAAGTGTTTTCTCTCTCTACCATGTATTCCTATGTAGGAATGGTTTTTGGGTATTTACTATTTTTTCTAGTGTATATTTTATGTGTTATATATTTACATACATATGTTATTAGAATGTTATTGCTATTTTATTTACCGTGGGACTCCCACTTCGACGACGGGGAATATTCAAGCATGTGAATCTATGAAAGAGACCCTAATACTGGAGAAACATGCAGCCTACCATCTGTATGCATGTTGTGCAGACAGCACCTACTCATCTACTTCCTCCCATGGCGATGCCGGGAAACATGCAGTCTATCACCTGTATGCACGTCAGGCCGACAGCACCAACACATTTACTGTATACTCCCTATCACAGTGATGCAGGGAAACATGCAGCCTACCACCTGTGTGCATGCTATACAGACCGCTAACACATTTACTGTATACTCCCTATCACAGTGATGCAGGGAAACATGCAGCCTACCATCTGTGTGCATGCTATACAGACCGCTAACACATCTACTGTCTCCTTTCTACCACGGCCATGCACAGAAACATGCAGCCCACCATCTGTATACATGCCGTGCAGACAGCACCTAAACATCTTCCATCTCCTCACTCGGCGGTGCATGGAAACATGCAGCCCACCATCTGTATACATGCCGTGGAGACAGCACCTAAGCATCTACCATCTCCTCCCTCGGCAATGCATGGAAACATGCAGCCTACCATCTGTACACATACCGTGCAGACAGCACCTAAGCATCTACCATCTCCTCCCTCGGCGATGCATGGAAACATGCAGCCCACCATCTGTATACATGCCGTGCAAACAGCACCTAAGCATCTACCATCTCCTCAGTCGGCGATGCATGGAAACATGCAGCCTACCACCTGTATACATGCCGTGCAGACAGCACCTAAGCATCTACCATCTCCTCCCTCGGCGATGCATGGAAACATGCAGCCCACCATCTGTATACATGCCGTGCAGACAGCACCTAAGCATCTACCATCTCCTCACTCAGCGATGCATGGAAACATGCAGCCTACCACCTGTATACATGCCGTGCAGACAGCACCTAAGCTTCTACCATCTCCTCACTCGGCGATGCATGGAAACATGCAGCCTACCATCTGTATACATGCCGTGCAAACAGCACCTAAGCATCTACCATCTCCTCAGTCGGCAATGCATGGAAACATGCAGCCCACCATCTGTATACATGCCGTGCAAACAGCACCTAAGCATCTACCATTTCCTCAGTCGGCAATGCATGGAAACATGCAGCCCACCATCTGTATACATGCCGTGCAGACAGCACCTAAGCATCTACCATCTCCTCACTCAGCGATGCATGGAAACATGCAGCCCACCATCTGTATACATGCCGTGCAAACAGCACCTAAGCATCTACCATTTCCTCAGTCGGCAATGCATGGAAACATGCAGCCCACCATCTGTATACATGCCGTGCAGACAGCACCTAAGCATCTACCATCTCCTCACTCGGCGATGCATGGAAACATGCAGCCCACCATCTGTATACATGCCGTGCAGACAGCACCTAAGCATCTACCATCTCCTCACTCGGCGATGCATGGAAACATGCAGCCCATCATCTGTATGCACGTCGTGCAGAAAGCAACAACACATCTACCGGCTCCTAATTCCCACGGTTTTGCATAACAGAAGTACCACTCGCTCCCTGTCACAGTAGTGCACAGAAGCAAAGAGACTCATCTGTATGAATGCTGTGCAGATAGCAGCAACAGATGTACCACCCCCTCCCTCCCTCAGCAGTGCATGGAGAAGTGAAGTGTTTGTCCTTTGTACGTCCACAGTGTGCAGAACACTACCATCAGTTGCGCCACTCCCCCCTCTCCTGTAGCTAAGCTCTCTTCACCCATCTGAGTTGGCCACCAGTTCACAAACCACGCACGTTACCCAAAGCACTAACACACATCCAGCCTGCACTGATGCAGAAACCCCACCACGCAAATTAACAAAAAAACTGCATAAATGGACACTATTGTCCATATAAACATACCAAAGTTCATAAAGATCATCTAGGCTTTTTAAAAATACATTAAACTTTTACATACCAATTTACTGCATTTTTAAAATACATTCCAATTGGAACGGCACACGGTCAATTATTTCATTTCATAAACCACATCAAAGGCTTTATCTATAGTCTACCATCTGCCAATTTAACTTGGGCACCGTTTTCACTCCGTTCTATAAGGCAGACGAATTGGGTGAGTTTATCAGAATGTTTTGTTTATTTTTTACTTACAAAGTTTGATTTTTTTTTTTTTTAAACATGTGGTAGTTTTTTACCCACGTCTTATCAACCGGCATACTGTTAGTATTTAAGTTGAAATACCACACTGGATCTTACATTTAGAAATATGGCACAAAGCTTTTTACCAAAAGGTAGGCTTGGTCAGTCGAGAATGACTGCTGAGACAATTTGTCGTCCAATTTATTTAGAGTAAGGTACATTTTTACTTTAAATGCTATGTTCATAGGAGGAATGAATACTGCATTTGTAGAACAGGTGCTGCACTCTGCCTATCCCCTCGTCAACAACATTTGTCTCGCAACAAGAATCTTCATTATATATGGGCGTAGTGATGATGAGGAGATTCTGGCTGCTGTGCAGATTCACAGCTACTCAATGTTACTCATTTTGCCATGAACATCCCAAAGCCCATTACAAGATCCAATATATTCTACTCAGATTTCAGATTTGGGTTTATAAGTAAACCAAACCCAACAACAGTGCTATCTCTACAACGGGTCAAGGGAGTCGCCAAGCCTCCTGCAACATAGGAACTGGCTTACAACAGTAGGAAAGCCCTGGGTAAGTATCTGGGTAATATTGGAGACTGCCATGGTAATAAATAGGAGATTCACTTATTGTGACCTTAGATTTCTTTATACTATCACTTTAAAAATTATTTTATTGCACTGTACCTGTAGGATGCTAAATAAGACACTTTATACTAGCAGTACTGTATGACAACAGCATTAACTATGTCAAACAATTCCTAAATGACGTCCTCTGAAACGCAGGGCACACCTCACTCTAGACAAACCAGTTTTTGATAAAATGTGCCAGCTTTTAGTTTTGAAAGGGTGCCTTGGGCCTTTGAATTGTAGGAATTATTTTGCCAACTCTTTTCTAGAAAAAAAAAATATTAAAAAAAGACACTACATTATCCAAATTGAAATAAAAAGAATATTTAAAAGTAAAATTAACTCGCGTCACAGAGTAATCTCACATTTGGAGAGACATGATCTGGTTGAAGAAGTGGAGGCAGTAAATGGAAAAGCAACTGTTCACTTCCAAGAATAAAAGCTGACAATACATATTTTGGCTTAATTAAAAATGCTCATTCCTGACAACTACATCATGTGAGTTTATGTGGGTTGCCTGCCTGTGCCATGTGCCATGCCTAACTGTCCCCCAAGGTTCTCAGGCTGAGAGGACACCTATCTTGCCCCCAAGACGTTCTGCTTTCCCTCGCAAGGCTGTTGTCCTTGTTCTATCCTCTCAGCACCCCCCACCTCTAGGAGTTTAGCCACTTTCATGATGCTTTACCATTGGTTCAACTGCTTGGGTGGGACCATCATGCCTGCTGTTCTCACCTGTATGAAGAGCCAGGAAGTGACCAGGGCCAGGCTGCTGTACTGCCCGTTGAAGCGGTAGTGGTAGGCATAGAAGGCAAAGTGGTACAGGTAGAAGAATCTGAAATACAAGAGGGGGCGGGTGAGTGGCCACAGAGCACATCCATGCCAGTACTAACAGCAACGTAACAGCGCAAGAACAAACAGCAATAGAACCGCAGTGCAAGTAAGACAGGTAGAGTGGCACAGGTTTATCACTAACAATATAACACCACAGCAGGTACCTCCCGGCAAAACACCCATAAGAGAGCTTGTCAAAGACAACAGAGCAAGTACCATTAACCAAAGGAGAACAGAGCAAGTACTGACAGCAACAGAACAACAGCTGAAGTAGTAACAGCTCAAATACTAACAGCCAAAGGACAACGGCACAAGTACTGACAGCAACAGAACCGTAGCTGATGCAGTAACAGACAAACCCCATAAGAGAGCGTATGAAAGCAGATAGTGCAAGTACTAACAGCATCAAGACAACAGAAGAGCAGCTGAACTAGTAACAGAGAAGAGTGCAAGCCATACCATCAATAATCTAAGAGCACATGTTCTAACAGCCCTGGGACAACAATGCAAGTACCTACAGCCAAAACCACCATGTGATATTACAAAAGATAAAACTGAACAAACTGCAAGTCATAGGACAGAAAAACTTTAACGCACACAACTTCCTTGAGAAAGAGAACACAGAAGTGTTACCTGGGTGAAATCTAAGTCCACCATCATGGGTACTTTATCCGATTTCACACACGGTACAACCGCTCCGCTCTTGACCATTTGGTTGTGTCCAAATAGTACTGTGCAGCCCTTTTCTTTGTCAGCAAATGCAATGTTGCTGTAGATGGATTTTGAAATAGTACAGGTACACCACTGAAAGTTGCAGAGAGGGTCGCACACACTGAAGGAGAAGTCGTCTCGTTTTGCAAAGATGTACAGACTAGGGTGGTGACACTACAAACCAAACCTGCTCCAATGGAGGCATGAATAGAGGCTGCTGAGGGGTGCTCCACAAGAAATAATCTGCAATTTCTTTGTTTCTCTGAACAAGTGGAAAGGTCCTCTGCCAAACTGTTACTTGAGGACTGGATTGCCACAGCGCTTAGCCCCGTCTGCTTCGCCAAGTTTAACTATTGAAAGGGCCCACCGAGCTTTGGGGCCGATCCCTCGGACGGTAGAGCTTCCCAGAGTACTCACAGTGTGACTGTTTAATCAAAGGAATAGGGACGAAATCCTCCCATATGTGGTTGTGAAAAGGCCCTCCCTAGTACGAAGATCAACAGATTAAAATCTACCCTGATTAAACGAGAAAAGTCCAGGATCTTCATAACGGTTTCTTGGGAGTCAAAAGCAGGATGCGTGAACAAAATATCAAATACAGGCTTTGGATGTACAGACTGGGGGTCGTAAAATGGTAGAGGCTAATGGCCCCCTGCGATCTGAAGGGGACCTCCTTGGAGACAGAACCAATTTACGCAAGCCTCGCCTGGTGTTTGTGAATTTGCTCTTTTGCGTGCATTAGAGACTACAAGGGAGTCTAGTGGTGCAGGCCCTTTAATGTAGGCTGGATCTGAAGGGGCAGCCTTATATTTTTTCTCAATTCTGGGGTTGATGATTCGAGCCCTAACTGGGTCTTTAAAGACTTCCGGCGCGTGCTTAATAACACCTTTAAGCATGGGTAAAATCAAAGTGGACCTTTGTGCGTTGACAAAGGTATCGAGGAGGAAGTCTTCTTCTACTGGGTCAGTATGTAGGTCAACCCCATGGTATTGGGCAGCCCTATGTACTAGTTGATTAAATCCCATAGTGTCCTCTGGTGGGGAAGGCCTGAAGGGATATATGTCGTCTTGTGGGACGTTAGGGACATCTGGGGTGCTATAGTCGACTCAAGGGTCAGGTGAGCCAGGAGGACTAGAATGATCTGGTGTCTCACTATCTGCACCACCCCCTGTGTCATCAGAGGTGTCATCCCTGTTATCGTCTGCTAACGGAGTAGGAGAAGGTGTAGGGGAGTGATGTGGTAGGGGAGGTGGTGGTGAAGGGATACGAGGTGGAGGAGGAGAGGGTATCCTTAAAGGAGAGGTTGCAATGTCCTTTTTCTTTGGATGAGGAGCAGGAGCAGGCGCATCCAAAGGGCGTTTTTTAAAACTAAGAGTTAGTCGACCAGTTTTTGGATCTTTAACCAGAGTCTTTTGTGTAGGGTCTGGATGGAACAAGTCCTCTGTGGGAGGTAGATCTTTTGGTGCCGAGGGCTTTTTCGGCGTGGAGCTGTGAGGATCTTTCGGCTTTGAAACATGTTCTTTGGCAGTGTCTTTTAGCCGGTGGAACATTTGTCTTTTTCGGCTCCGGTGGTTTTCTCGGATCTGATGGTTTTTTCGGCTCCGAAGTGTGGGAGTCGGGTGGCAATTTTTTGCTCGGCTCAGAGTGTGGTTTTGGTGCAAGGAGCCGGTGCTAGTCTTCGGTGCCGAGTGCTTAGATGTGGAAGCAGCTGGCGTGGAGGAAGACGATGCTTCCTCTTTCTGTGCCGGTAGGTGTGCGCCGGCACTAGGGGTAGGCTGACTCGAGTCCGAGTTGCCTAAAGGCTTATTAAGTTCAAGTTCAAGTATAAAATTTGTATAGCGCACTACTCACCCAGAGGGTCTCAAGGCGCTTGAGGGAGGGGGGTACTTTACTTATCGAATATCCAAGTTTTTAGTTCTTTTCTGAAGGAGAGGTGGTTCTGTGTAGGGCGGAGGTGGGTGGGGAGAGAATTCCAGGTCTTGGCCGCTAGGTAGGAGAAGGATCTTCCCCCCATGGTGGATCTTTGGATGCATGGAATTGGACGAACGTAGTTGGCGGGTGGGGGTGTAAAAGGACAGGCGTGTGTTGAGGTATTCGGGTCCTAGGTCGTAGAGGGCTTTGTGTGCGTGGGTGAGGAGACGGAACGTTATTCTCTTGTTGACGGGGAGCCAGTGGAGTTCTTTCAGGTGACCAGAAATGTGAGCTTGGCGGGGGATGTCTAGGATGAGTCTGGCTGAGGCGTTTTGGATGCGTTGGAGTTTTTTCTGTAGTTTGGCTGTGGTTCCGGCGTAAAGGGTGTTTCCGTAGTCCAGTCGGCTTGTGATCAGTGCATGGGTGACCGTCTTTCTTGTTTCGGTGGGGATCCAACGGAAGATTTTTTTGAGCATGCGTAGGATGTTGAAGCATGATGAGGAGACGGCGTTGACTTGTCTGGTCATCGAGAGGGAGGATTCCAGGATGAAGCCCAGGTTGCGTGCGTGGTCCGTTGGTATGGGTGCGTTTCCTAGGGCCGGTGGCCACCATGAGTCGTCCCAGGCGGAGGGGGATGAATCTAAGATGAGGACTTCCGTTTTGTCTGAGTTCAGTTTTAACCGGCTGTTCTTCATCCACTCGGCTACTTCTTTCATCCCTTCTTGTAGGTTGGTTTTGGCGGTGTTTGGGTCTTTGGTGAGGGAGAGGATCAGCTGGGTGTCGTCTGCGTAGGAGATGATGTTGAGGTTGTGTTGGCGCGCGATGGATGCGAGGGGACTCATGTATATGTTGAAGAGGGTGGGACTGAGTGATGATCCTTGTGGTACGCCGCAGATGACTTCGGTGGCCTCTGATCTAAAAGGGGGGAGGCGGACTCTCTGGGTTCTTCCGGCGAGGAACGAGATGATCCAGTCCAAAGCTTTTCCTTGTATTCAGACGTTGCTGAGGCGTTGTGTAAGGGTGCTATGACAGACAGTGTCGAAGGCGGCGGAGAGGTCAAGTAGGATGAGGGCAGCTGTTTCTCCGTTGTCCAATATAGTTCAAATGTAGTCTGTTGCTGCGATGAGGGCGGTCTCGGTGCTGTGTTTGGCTCGGAAGCCGGACTGTGAAGGGTCAAGGGATTTGTTGGATTCGAGGAAGGCGGCTAGCTGACTGTTGACTGCTTTCTCAATGACTTTGGCAGGGAATGGGAGGAGCAAAATGGGGCGGTAGTTCTTAAGTTCAGTGGGGTCTGCTGTGGGTTTTTTCAGGAGGGCGCTGAGTTTGGCATGTTTCCAGCTTTCCGGGAAGGTAGCGGAGTTGAGGGAGCAGTTGATGACGTCTCGGAGATGGGGTGCGATGATGGAGTCTGCTTTGTTGAAAATGTGGTGAGGACATGGGTCGGTTGGTGACCCTGAGTGGATGGAGTTCATCAGGCGGATGGTGTCTTCAGTGGTCATTGGGTTCTAGGCGCAGAGGTTGTTGGAGGGGGGTTCTCGTTCGGAGGTGGGTGGGGTGGGCTGGTCTCCGGACTGGTCTCCAAAGCTGTTATGTATGTCAGTGATTTTGTTGTGGAAGAACGAGACTAGAGAGTCGCAGAGGTCTTGGGAGGGAGTGATGTCGTTGGTGCCGGCGGTGGGGTTGGTAAACTCTTTGACGATGTTGAATAGTTCCTTGCTGTTGTGGGTGTTCTTGTCGAGCCGATCCTTGAATGCTGATTTCTTGGTGGCTCGGATCAGTTGGTGGTGTTTGCGGGTGGCGTTCTTGAAGGTGGCCAGGTTGTCAGTGGTTGGGTTTTTACGCCAGGCTTTCTCGAGGGTGCGACAGGTCTTCTTGGATTTCTTAAGGTCCTCATTGAACCAGGGGGCTTTTTTGATACCTTGCTTGATTTGATGGTTTTTCAAGGGTGCTAAATCGTCAGCGCTGTGGGTGATCCATTGTGTGAGGTTGGTGGCAGCTTGGTTTGGGTTCGATGATTTGGCAGGAGGGTTTTGGTGAAGCGATGTGAAGAGCTGGTCGGTGGCAATTTTGTTCCAGTTTCTGCGGGGAATTGGTTGTGGCTGGTTGTGGGTCGTGGTCTTTTTGTAGTTGAAGTGGACGCAGCTGTGGTCCGTCCAATGGAGAGCTGTGGTGTGATTGAAGGAGATGTGCTTGCTGGAGGTGAAGATTGGGTCGAGCGTGTGCCCGGCATAGTGGGTGGGGGTGTCAACAAGTTGTTTGAGTCCGAGATTTGCGAGGTTGTCCAGAAAGGTGGTGGTGTTGCTGTCGTTCTTTTCCAAGTGGAAGTTGAGGTCCCCAAGGAGGATGTAGTCCTCGGAGGGGAGGGCGTGCGGGCTGATGAAGTCAGTGATGTCTTCGCTGAATTGTGTGCGAGGTCCTGGTGGTCTGTAGATGAGGGTGCCTCTGAGTGTGGTCTTGGGGTCGGTGTGGATCTGGAAGTGAAGGTGTTCGGCGGCTGCGAGGTTGTCGTCGGAACTGGTCGAGATGCGGATGGTGTTCTTATGGACGATGGCGATGCCTCCTCCTGTTTGGTTAATGCGGTCTTTTCGGATAATTTTGTAGCCGTCCGGGATGGCTATGGCGATGTCGGGCGTTGATGAGGCGTTCATCCAGGTTTCTGTAAGAAAGGCGACGTCCGGCGATATGGTGTCAAGTAGGTTCCACAGTTCAATGGCGTGTCTGTGGATCGAGCGGGTGTTGAGCAGGATGCACTTCAGGTGGTTAGTGTTGGAGCTCTGTTTGGAGTTTGTGGATTTGGTGTGGGTCCTGATGCAGTCGCACTTGCAGGAGTGGCAGGTGAAGGGTCCATGGGTGTGTCCTGGGGCGGCATGGTAGCAGTTTGGGAGTCGGCCGTGGTTAAGTGCTGAGAGGGTAGCGGAATCGTACGTTATGTGGGTGGAGGGGATTTTGCGGGGGCCAGGGGGTCTGGCGAAGGGCGCGGTCCAGGCGCGGACGGGCGTAGACAGGCTTACCTTTGGCGCACATGGGGCGCTTCCGCTGCGCGTGAACGCTGCGCGCAAGTGCGTCTGACATAACTGGATAGTGGAGGGGGGCGGAGCGAGGGAGGGGCAGCTGGGAGGCGGGAGCGGGGTGGAGAGACGGGCTGGAGGCACAACAACAAAATGGCAGCAACAACAAAAGCCAAACAGGACGAGATTGGGGGACGATGTCAAATATAGCTATGGGCACTAATTAAAATTAGCGAGCAATGCGGGTAATGCGAGCAGTGGAGCGCTACGATAAAACACAGGCACAGTTAATATGTAAGCAATGCGAGCAGTGCACAATTACTTCTTGGCCGCAGTGACTAAATAAAGCGCTACAGATACTGAGCAGGCACAAATATTTACAAGGCAGTGCGAGCAAAGCACAGAATCGTTTTTGGCAGCAGTGGGGAGTAAAGCGCTACAATACCCAGGAGACCAGGGAGGAGCGAACGCTTCTGCACGAGTCAGGACGGTCACAGCGCTTCTTTGCCGAGCTCAAAGGCGGGGCATGGGAGGCAGTGTCTCGGTGTGCACCCAGGCCAGAGGGTGTGACCGTAGCCTTTTTAAAAGGTGTTGAGGAAGGGTCGGGGTCGACGTTCTTACTTACGATCCTCTGTGCCGGAGTGATGTCCTCGACGTCAATCTTCGGCCTCTGAGTTACTGTCGACGCCATGTTCCTGCTGTTGTTCGGGGACGTGGATGCCCTCTTCGAAGATATCGTCTGTGATCGAAGCTGACGAGCGAGCCATTGTTCTTCGAGCAAGTCTGTCCCGGATCGTCTTCTTGGAGCGGAAAGAGGCACAAGCGGAACAGTCTCTGGCCTCGTGCTCCGGTGAGAGGCAAAGGTTGCACACCTCTTGGAGATCGGTGTGGGGAAACTTCAACCTGCATTGAGGACACTTTTCAAATGGCGTCCTTTCCATGAGCTGGAAGATGAGGCCGAAGAGGTCTATCTGAGGTTGCGCGCCGAAGGAAAATCGGTTCAAACATGGAGCGCAGGAAACACATCCGAACCCGGTGGCGAAAAAAACAATCTGAGGATGGAGCCGATGTCCATGCGCAATGTGATCCAAAGGAGGAGTCACCTATCTCATGACTTCCAAAGAACTTTTCAGGACAAAAACAAGTGCAAACATCCGGTCCCCACACTAGATGGCGATCTATGCAACAGTGTGTAATCTGCAGCTCATTTGCCTCGAACATCTGAATCTCACTCTACATGGAAGCTTCAAGGGGGGTGGGGAGGGGGTTATAAGATGATACGTTAGTTATACAGTTTTCTAATGGTTATGTGCTTCACATGCCACAATGTCAGATGATATGTTCGATCAATGAGATCATGTATGTGAAGTTTGCTAATAAACTCAATAAAGACATACTTAAAAAAAATATATATGTCTGCGGTGGAAGTAAGCAACCACATTAATAAAGAAGTAACTCCGCCAAACCAGTCAACAACTTCCACCCTTTTATCTAGACCTGGGTGAAACGAAGTACTCCACTAAAATAAGCGCAATTCCCCAATTTTGTAATATGTGAGACTGCTCAAAATGTTTAGTCACGCAATTTTGTGTAATCTTTGAGAGCAGACCTCTCTTGCACATAAAATCTCGTATAGACACTTTGCTCAAACCGTTTTCCTGACAGTATCTTGAAATACTTTCATCTAACGAGCTCTTGTGTGGAAAAGGGTCATGAAAGACACCTGAAAACGAATAGTTTCTTACCTGTCGGTGTAGTTTTGCAGCTTGAAGATCTTTCTGGATTGACTATGCTGTGCATTATTCCGCGGTCTTGTGGTTGGGTCCAGATTTGTAGTCTTTTTTTTTTTTTTTGTAGCCCAGGTGGGCGTCGACGTCCCACCTTTGGTGTATTTCCGGTGACGTCGGCACGCTTCCTGCGGAAGCTCCCACTCCTGGGCGCCATCTTCAGATTCTTTTTTCTCGTGTTCGTTTTGTTACCGAAGTTATGGCAATGTTCAACTAAAGTATTTTCACTGCTTTAACCTTTAAGGCTTCTTTTCCAAGTATTTTCCTGGCTTTAACCACCTTTTCTCTCCAGCCTCATCTTTCTGGCGGAGGTGGGTGGGTTCGCTAGTGAATCCAGAAAGATATTCAAGCTGCAAAACTACACCGACAGGTAAGAAACTATTCGTTTTGCAGCGTGAATCTTTCTGGATTCACTATGCTGTGCATAGACTTTGTAGCGGTTTATCATGTTTGTGGCGGCTGGGTGGAATATGAGCGTTGGTTATTGAATATGTGTTGAAGCACCCTTTGTCCGACTTGTGCTTCCTTGTTTATCTGTATATCCACACATTAGTGCTTCGTGAACGTGTGCCGTGAAGCCCATGTTGCCGCCAGGCATATGCCCTGAATTGGTGTGTTAGCTAGGAAAGCTATTGTAGCTCCTTTTATCCTGGTAGAGTGGGCACGTGTCCCCTCTGCTAGTTCCTGCCCTGCCCGCTTGTGGCAGAACTGTATTGTTTGGGCGATCCATCGCGCAATTGTTCCTTTAGTTACTGGTTTGCCCATGAAACTGTTAGCGAAGGACACAAAGAACTGCTTTGTTTTCCTGTGCTCTTTCGTTCTCTCAATGTAGTGCATGACTGCCCTTCTGGCGTCCAGAGTGTGCAGTGCCCTTTCAGCTCTTGTTGCTGGTGTTTGGAAGAAACTCTGTATCTGTATAGTCTGGTTCAAGTGGAACCATGACACCACCTTTGGCATGAAGTGTGGGTCCGTTCTCATCACCACCCTACCGCTGTGTATCTGTATGTAGGGTTCCTGTAGCGTTAGTGCCTGCAGCTCGCTCACTCTGCGCAGTGAAGTGATTGCTACCAGGAAAGCTTTTTTCATGGTCAGCATTTCTAGGGAGGCCTTGTGAATTGGCTCGAAAGGTTCCTTCATGAGTTCCGTTAGGACTAGGTTAAGGTTCCATGCAGGTGGCGGCACCCTCTTTGGTGGTGCGATCCTCTTTGCTCCCTCCAGGAATCTCTTAACTTGTGATGTGAAGAAACTCTTGCACGTTTCACCTCTCGTGTAAGCGACTATCGCTGCGAATTGAACCCTCAGTGAGGATGAGCTTAGATTTTTGTCGAGCAGGTGCGTGAGGTACTTTAGCACTGTTGAGTCCTTCTGCATCTTATTGTGTAGCTTTTCCCTCCTGCACCACAGTGTAAATCTCTTCCATTTCACTATGTAGCACTTCCGTGTGCTGGGCCTTCGTGCCTCCCGAAGTACTCTTAGAGTTTGCGCATTTGAAACTGCCAGAAAGCACCCTATGTCCTCAGGAGCCACGCTACGAGGCTCAGGCTCTCTGGCTCCGGATGCAGCACTTCTCTGTTTTGCATGAAGAGTAGGTCCTTTCTTCTCCCGAATCTGTGGGGTGCACTCTGTGTCATCTCCATGATCTTCGAGTACCATGTCTGCCTGGCCCACTGTGGTGCGACCAGTATCAGGGTCATGTTGCTCGCTCTGCACTTGCTGAGTACCTTGTGCATCAGCGGTATCGGGGGGGAAAAGCGTAAGCAAATGTCCTTGACCAGTCTATCCATAGGGCATTCCCCAGGGAGCCCTCCCCGGGCATTCTGGCGTGTTGCAAATAGGTCTACCGACGGTGTCCCCCACCTGTCGAAGAGTCTTCTCGTTTCTTGTGCATTGAGCTCCCACTCGTGGGATGCCGATGTCTGTCTGCTGAGCCAGTCTGCTTCTACATTGTCCTTTCCTGGTAGATGTATGGCTAGCAGGTCTATCTTGAGTGGGATGGCCCATCTCCATATCTCCTGCGCTAGTTTTGAAAGCAGGGCTGATTGTGTCCCTCCCTGCTTGTTGATGTAAAACATCGCCGTTGTGTTGTCTGTCTGGATCAACACTCTCTGGTTGTACAGTTTTGTTTGGAAGGCCTTTATGGCTAGGAAAACTGTTTTCAACTCCAGGTAATTGATGTGTCTGACCGCATCTGCTGGTGTCCACAGGCCCCTTACTTTGAGTTCCTCCATATGAGCGCCCCATCCCTTCTGGGATGCGTCTGTGGTAATGGTCACTGTTGGCCTTGGTGGCGTCAGAGGCTTCCCCCTTGTTATGTTCCCCATGTTCCACCATGCCATCTCTTTCTGCACTGCGTGCGTTACAACCACTAGATCCTCCCAACGACCTGTAGCTTGTGACCATTGCTCCTGTAGCCATTCCTGTAAAGGTCTCATGTGGAGCCGTACGTTTGGCATTAGGTGTATGCAGGATGCCCATGATTTTGCTCACTGTCCGAGCTTGCCCCTTCTGGTAGAGCTGCTCTGGTAGAGCGCTATCGTTCTCTTCTCGCTGGGGAACACCTTGCTCCGTAAGGTGTCGATCTGTGCTCCCAGGAAGATTTTTATTTGTTCTGGTTCCAAGGAGGATTTTCCCCAGTGGATGGAGAATCCTAGGTTCATTAGTGTGCTGGTCACTCGCTGTGCGTGCTGCTTGCACGTTTTGTATGAGCTTGCTTTGATCAGCCAGTCGTCCAGGTAAGGGTATACATGTATCCCTTCCATTCGTAGGTGTGCTGCGACTGTTGCGAGGCACCTTGTGAAAACCCTTGGTGCCGATTTGAGTCCGAACGCCAGGGTTGTGAACTGGTAGTGGTCCTCTCCGATGACGAATCTGAGGAGGAGCTTGTGGCCCCTGTTCATTGGGATGTGCAGGTAGGCATCTTTTAAGTCTATGGTGACCATGAAGTCCCCGCCTTGCAATTGAGGAAGTACCTTTTGCAGGGAGGTCATCTTGAACTTTTGCGTTCTTACGAATTTGTTTAAGAATCTTAGGCCCAGGATGGGTCTCAGTTTCGTCCACCTTTGGTACCAGGAAGTATGTGGAGTATGTGGAGTATACGCCCTTGTTCCTTTCCCTGTAAGGTTCTGGTTCTATGGCTTGTTTTTGCAGGAGCTCCTTTGCTTCCTCCCGAAGGAGCTCTAGGTCTTTCCTTGCTAGTGGCCTTCTTTTTGGTTTCCTGTCCGTTGGCTTTCCGTCCAACTCTATGCAGTACCCGTACTGTATGATGTGGAGTACCGATTTGCCTGATGTTATACTCTTCCATTCCCTGAAGAAGTGTTTCAGTCTTCCTCCCACTGGTCTTACATGTACGCAGGTGTTTAATTCGCGTAACTCCTGTCTGATGTGTTTGTGCTCCCTCCTGGGAGTTTTTGCTCGGGTGGGCACCTGTAGCTTTTTTGAGTCACTTAGAGGCGGGTTGTTGTCCCCCCTCTTATTCTGTCCACGTCCATTCCCTCTCCCGCGAAAGGACTGGCCTCTTGGTTGGTACTGCCAGGGCTGTTTTTGCTGCCCCTGATGTGTCTGGGTGTCAGGTTGGTGGGCTTGTTGGAACGCCTGGTGCGATGTTCCTGGCTGGTTTACTCCCCTCCCGTTAGGTCTTCATGACGAGGTACCCCTTTTAGTACCTCTGAACTGCAATGCCCCCATGGATCTTGCAGTCTTGTTATCCTTCTTCAGTTGGCTGAGCTTCTCGTCAACTGGGGCCCCTAACAACGTTTCTCCGTTGAACGGTGTGTTGAGGATGCTGTGCTGCACTTCTGGCTTGAATCCCGAAATTCTGAGCCAGGCTTGTCTCCTTTCTGTGATGCCCATCATCATGAGCCTGCTGGAGGTGTCTGCTGAGTCCAGGGCAGTCTTGAGGCAAGAGTTGGCTACATTCTTCCCTTCTTCGACAAGGTTTTGAGCTCTTTGCTTGAACTCCTGTGGCATGTTCTTTATTAACTGGCCCAGCTGTTCCAGGATCTGGTATTGGTGCCTGTTGAGCAGTGCATTGGAATTCGCCATGCGCCAGTGCATTGCGGCATTCCGTTCAATTCTTCTCCCCACCAGGTCCATCCTCTTGCTCTCTTTGTCTGGAGGTGGCCCAGAAGTAGTAGGCACATTGGCCCTCTTCCTTGCCGTGGCTGCGATGATGGAGTCTGCTGAGACCAATCCCTGAATGTAGGGTGGGTCCTTGAAGGAATGCTTATACTTTTTCTCCGTCCTGGGAGTGACAGCTTTGCATGTAGCTGGTTCTTTGAAAGCCTCTTTCCCCTGTGTCATGACACTGTCAAGCATGGGCAGGAACTGGCTCCTTGTTTGTGTAGGGAGCAGTGTCTCGAGAAGGAAGTCTGCTTTCTGCTTCTCTTCGTCGAGTTTTACTTTGAAAACTGCCGCTGCATTCCTGATGACTGTGTTGTAGACTCCGATGTCATATGGCGGCGAGGGCCTCGAGGGATACGTGTCGACGGCCTCTTCTGGGCTCTCGGTGTCGACGTCCTGCCAATCTATTTCCTGAGTCTCCAAGGATGCAGACCCGAGGAGCGTCCTGCGGTAGTAGTCTCCTTCATACTCGTCGTAGGAGGCCTCCCCCTCTTCTTGGTCGTCGAAGGTCTCGACGCCCACCGACTGTCCTTCGACGTCGTAGTCCTTCTCCTCCGTTTCCTCGTCCACCTGTAGTCTAGGTTTCGTCGGGATTGTGTATTCCTTCATCCTGGTGTCGAAATCTTTTTTTACGCTGCAGGATGTTTTCCATCTCTGCCTCGAGCCGTCTTTTCTTTTTCTCCATTTCAGCCGCGTGGTCTGCGTCGAATGGATCGCCCGCTCTTTTCGTCGAAGGTTTCGGTGCCGAGCTGGCTCTCGGGTCCTTCGTTGGCGCTGAAGCGCCCTTCGGGACATTTTCCCTCGGCGTCGAACGCTCCTTTTCGGGGGCGATTTTTGACGTCTTCTGCTGTTCTCCAGCTCTCGGCGCCTGGGAGTCCTTCTCAGAGGATCCACTGTGCCTTGGTGTAGCCGTGGACGCCGAAGTTTTCGGCGTCGGTGCTTTCGAGGTTTTGCCCTCGATTTTTCGAGACTCGGGGTCTCTCGGTGCCTATGGGGCCGTAGAGTCTCCTACCTTCTTTGGAGTCTTCGTAATATCGGTCTCTACGACCGTGTAGCTGTTGTGTTCGGCGGCGGCGTTGTCCTCCTCGTCTGATGATAGCACCAGGTCTCGAAGGGACGGTGGCTGCCCCCTGCCCTGCATGGTGACGTTGGCTATCCTCTCTCTCTCTCGAAGAGTCTTCGGCGTGAAGGCGGAGCAGGCGTTGCAGTCCTCGCTCTCATGGTCGACCGGTAGGCAAAGGTTACAGACCGGGTGCTGGTCCTTCTGCGCGTACTTGTGGTGGCAGTTACGGCAGAATTTGAAAGGAGTGTTGTCCATCTCATGCGTTCAGGGGGCCCCCCTGATCTTGCATTCTCCGATGGACGTCGAAGATCTTGAAGTTCTTCTTCTCCTTCGTCGTCCTCTTCGATGATGTAGTCTCCTGTAGTCTTCTCAATCTCTTTTCTTGCAAAAGGTGCGTGTTTTTCTTCTTCTTTCTCCAAAAATGTCTGGAGCTCTTTCGGGAACGATCCAGACCCAACCGCGGAAAAAAGAATCTGAAGATGGCGCCCAGGAGTGGGAACTTCGGCAGGAAGCGTGCCGACGTCACCGGAAATACACCAAAGGTGGGACGTCGACGCCCACCTGGGCTACAAAAAAAAAAAAAAAAAAAAAAGAAGGAAAAGACTACGAATCCAGACCCAACCACAAGACCGCGGAATAATGCACAGCATAGTGAACCCAGAAAGATTCACGCTGCAAAACTACATTTTGCGCTTAAAGAGTATTTTTGCAAATGATATTACACTGTTCTTCCTCAAAGACTTTTTTGAGGAGGGCAGTTTTCTCACCCACCTGGCACACCTCAAGGGAGCAAAGGTTCAGAATTTATGGAAACTGACAAAGCTGCATAATTCACATCTAGGGATGTGATCGATCCGCACACAGACTCTTCCAGACCTAGTCACAAAAATTACTTATACTTCTGAGTACTTGCCACTCACTACTTTTCACAAAATACAAACAGATTAAAATTCACAAAATACGAACCTAGTTTAACATAAAAGTGTAGACCTACATATATTCATCCCTGAAAAAGTTGGGACACTAACTTACGAGTGCAAGTTACTACTGAAAAAAGACCGTAGTATATTCAGCACCCACATGCCTAGTCAATGGTCCTGCATCACCCTCCTACAGGAAATATAGGCAGGGGCTTACATTTAAACCTCATAGGTACTAATGTTAAATTACATTATTTAAAATAGTTAAAAGTATAAATACAGTTTAATGTTACAAAATATATGAAAGTAAATTAATTTAATAAAATATTTTAACAACCTTTTTATTTTGAAAGTTAATAGAGCATTATTTATTAAAATTAAAATAAACTATGTTTAATTAATTGAATACATCCCGTTTTTAAATAATCAATGCCTTAGAAAAAATACGTTTTCACGTTCTGTGGAAATTTATTTTTTATTTTAAAATTCAGAAAAATAACTTCTGCCATTTAATTTATTTAAATTATAGATTTATTTCGAAATGGAGTTAATTGTGCTGTAGCTTTTTTATTTAGTTCCGCATTTAAAATAAATATATACAATTAATTTACTTTAATATTCAACAAAGGTATGTTTAGTATTTTTTTTGAGGGGGGGGGGAGGGGGTTTGGGGGAGTTCCATAATTTCTTTACTTTCCCTGCTCTTTACCACATGGAGACACCACAGTTGGGTGCAGATCTCCCTAGGGTAAAGAATAGGGAAAGTGAAGAAAGTTGAATAATCTTTACATTAAATTAGCATAAATTCAGCACGCCTGAGAGCACAGGACCAGCAATGACCAGTCAGTCCTTCGATCTCCGCGACTGTGTGAGACCTTAAGAGGCAGCAGCGCTGTGCAGAGTGCCTAGGTGGCAGCGAGCCAGAGACGTACAGAATGGCTGATGCTAAATTCCAAAAGCCTTTCCACTTGGCATGAGAATCATTATGCAAACAATGCGCCCACACAGATCTGAATTAACATTGCCCCAACCGTACATATTCAATCTGCGAACAGCACGCAAAGTTCCCGCTCGAGTGCTTTATGCACACTCCCCTTTGGCAGCCTTCACACGATCCTTCAGAGGGCACTTTCATTTCATAGAGTATCAAATTAAAAATGTTGAGAAGCCACAACAAAAAAAAAAAACAACGAATACCCACTTGCAAGCTTATCCCCTCCCTTTCCCAGTACAGGCCCTAGGTACACTGCTCTTTTACAGCTTGCTGGGTTTACCAAACACGCCTGTGTCATTCGTCTGCCACACGCCAGCTTCTGTGCAAAAGGCAGTGTTTAAAATGCAAAGTAACAGAAGCGCAGAACACAGCAATATTTTCTTGAAAGTACTTAGAGGATCACAAACAGCTCAGTGTAGGTGGTTTAGCAGAAAGACAGCAGGACATGGAAGCCACGCGCACGTGGACAGCAGGTGGAAATGATATGAACATTCACTAGTGCCTGATCACCCTTTACTCACAAATTCACCACTATCAGACTGAAAGGTTACAGCAAAATGAAGCCACTAACAGAAGCTTCCGTGCAACACATATGACCAACAGAGCAGTAAAGGTAGAGCAACAGAGACCAGCAATGCTAGAGCAGTACTGTACCTGTAAGGTGGAGCAGGGACACTACATCTGCACACTACATGTAAGGTGGAGCAGGCACGCTACAGCAAGAGGATGCCAACAGTAGACCTGTAGTATACTACACCAACATCCCATCTCTATAAAATGCTAGCCAACACCTTCCCAGTGATACAGTGCGGTGACCACACACACCCACACACTCCCCCATATCAACATGCAGGGCGCCTGTGATCCCTGGCACTCCACAAGCCAGACTCAAAGGGGTCTCACCTCAGCCAGTGCCTCTTACTGGTGTTGGTGTGGCAGCAGATGGCATCATACTGGTCAGCCAGCCAGACAATGAGGATGATGTAAAAGGCAGTGGTGGTGTCGTTGAAGAACTCCGACATGATGGCCTCCATACCTGAAAAACATTCAGAGCATATATATTTTAGGGGGACATCCTACATCAAGAGTCAAAGGAACAAACTAACCCCACAATCCAGCAATGGCAGATTCACAACATCCCCTCTTCGTTCAATAGACATGAGCAGCATTTTGAGTGTGCGCTGCTGCAACTGGTGAGGTCTCCGCCGTCTCCTTGCCTACTGGTTCACAATATGAACCTAGCACAGGCAGAGGGAGTTACTGTGTTTAGTGTCTCACAGCAAAAGCACTGAGGCGGAGAAAGCACTGACGCAGACCAGGCAAAGGGAGTTATGATGTCTCATAGGGAAAGCACTTAGGCGGACCCAGCACAGGTGGAGGGAGTTCCCGTGTCTGGTGTCTTATAGGGCACTGAAGTAGACCCAGCACAGGAAGTTACGATGTCTGTTTTTTTATAGCAAAAGCACTAAGGCAGGGAAAGCACTGACGCAGACCAAGCACAAAAAGAGGGAGCTAAGGTGTCCGCGTTTTTCATAGGGAAAGCACTGAGGCGGACCCAGCACAAGGAGTTACAGTGTCTTATAGGGAAAGCACTGAGGCAGACCGAGCACAGGTGGAGGGAGCTACCATGCCTGGTGTCTTATAGGGAAAGCACTAAGGCAGACCCAGCACAGACAGTGGTTTCCCTGTGAGCCACCAGACACCGTAACTCCCTCTGAGGCGGACCCAGCACAGACGGACACGTTACTTACCTTCAGTAACGCCTTATCTGATAGAGACATGGTCTAGCCGCAGATTCCTTACCTTTGAACTTCCAGGCGTCAGGCTACATCTGGAAGATTTCTCCTAGCAGTACCCCTGCACACCGGCAGGTAGCATAGGTCGACCCCGCATGACGTCGTGGTGGTGATGTCCACGTCGTCAATATAACCGCCACTCCGGTGCACTGATGTCAGTACTTTTCACGCCTTTCCATGCCAGAAGCGAGAAGCCATGAAGTGACTGACCATGGTGTGTTAAAAAATGAAGCGCTAGGGCCCTGAAGGGGAACATCCCTGACACTAAAAACAATTCTGCAATGCATGAAGGATGGGTGGGTCTGTAAGGAATCTGCAGCTAGATTAGGTCTCTACCAGATAAGGCATTAGAGAAGGTAAGTAACTTCTCAATCTAATGGAGACATCTAGCCGCAGATTCCTTACCTTTGAACAGATACCCAAGCAATACAATCCCCAGAGGAGGGACTGCGGAAAGGTTTGGACCATAAAATCATGCAAAACAGAGCGACCAAACAGACCTTCTCTGCCTACCTGGGAATCCAGGCAGTAGTGTCTGGCGAACGTGTGCAGCGATGCCCACGTGGCTGCCTGGCAGATATCAGAAACAGGGACAAAACGCTGGAGAGCTGTGGTAGCCGCCTTTGTCCTGGTGCAATGGGCCCCAAGCCGTTCAGGGGGATCTTTCTTCAATAAGGCGTAACAAATTTTGAAACAGAGGATAATCCAGCTGGATATAGTCTTCTTTTGGATAGCACGCCCTTTCTTTGCACCCACATACCCTATAAAGAGTTGGTCATCCACCAGGAAATCTTTGGATCGATCGAGGTAGAACGATAATCTGTTTGGGTCCAGACGATTGAAACGCTATGCTTCCTTGGAAGGGTGTGGTGGTGCATAGAAGATGGGAAGAGTAACCAACTGTCCCATGTGAAAGGGTGTCACCCCCTAGGGAGAAAAGATGCCCTTGTGCGGAGCACCACTTTATCTGGTAGGACTGTCAGGTAAGGAGCCTGTGATGTCAGTGCCTGCAGCACGCTCACTCTCCTGATAGAGGTTATTGACACTAAGAAGGCTGTTTTGATGGTGAGCAGCCGTAGAGGGCAGTTGTGCAGCGGCTCAAATGGTGCGCACATCCAAAAAGTGAGAACCAAATTAAGGTCCCACAGGGTGAAGGGGAAAACAAATGCTTTAACCCCTTCAAGAATCTCTGTACCAGAAGATTTCAAAAGAGAAGGTTGATCAGGCAGCCGGGCCAAGAAAAGCATAAACAGGAGGACATCTGCTATCAGCAGGCGTATACCGATTTCATGGAGGGAAGCCTGGCTGCCAAAATAACCTCACAGACTTCGGGAGGGAGGTCAAAAGCTGTCAACTGTTGCCGCTTAATCTCCATGCAAGGAGGCAGAGAGAGGACAGGTTTGTGTGGAGTACCCTAACCTGCTGCTGCAACAGAAGATCCTCCCGAAGGGGCAACCTGATCGGAGGATCGATGCTCATGTCAAGAAGTTTGGGATACCAAACTCTTCGTGCCAGGCCGGAGCCACAAGAATAACGTGTGCCCTGTCACTTCTGATCTTCTTTAGCACTCTGGGCAGGAGTGGTATGGGCGGAAAGGCATATAGAAGGTGTGAACTCCACTCACGGCGAAAAGCGTCGCTGAGCGAGAGCTGCCTTGGAAACTCTAATGCGCAAAACTGACATTTTGCGTTCTTTTCGGAGAACAGATCTAACCAAGACCCTCCCCTACCGCTGAAAGAGACTGTCACCTCTGGATGGAGACTCCACTCGTGATCCGCTAAGCACCTTCAGCTAAGCTCGTCCGCCCTGGCATTCAGAGTACCAGCCAGGTCTTGAACCACCAAGGAAAGGCCCTGTTGTTCCAGCAAAGTCCAGAGACACAGGGCCTCTTGACAGACCGTCCATGACCCCACTACGCCCTGTGTGTTGCAGTACCACATGGCGGTAGTTTGGTCTGTGAACACCTGCACAAGCCTTCCCTTTATCGACAGCAAAAAGGCTTTCAGTGCCAGTCGGATCGCCCAAAGCTGCAACAGGTTGATATGGAGCTTGGCTTCCGCCGGAGACCAGAGTTAGCTGATCTCCACCTCCCCCAGATGGCTACCCCATCCCAGAAGGGACGCATCCTTCACTACTGTGAAATCTGGGTTGGGAAGGGAGAGGGGTCTGCCCTCAAACCAATTGCGGTCTGTTAGCCACCACTACAGGTCTCTTGCAGCGCCCTCTCTGAGATTTCCTCGATGCTGTGGCCATTGAAACTTCAGGTCCCAATGCAGAGAGCGCACGTGCCACCGTCCATGGGTCACTAGAAGGGTGCAAGAGGCCTTGTGGTCCAACAGCCTCAGAGTCATTCTCACAGAATTCCAGGATAGAGGCTGAAACATCAGTGTAGGCCAGAAAATGCACTGTGTCCAGACCAGCTACAATGAAAGGGAGCGTCTGAGCTAGGGGTCAGGTGTGACTTCGGCACGTTGATAGTGAACCCTAGCAAATGCAGCAGGTTTGCCGTAGTCTGGAGATGGGAGACAACTGTTTGGGGTGTTTGTGAACACCCGAAGGGGCCCTGGGGAAGCACTGCAAATTTAAAGTGCTTGTGGCCCATCTTAAACCGCAGGTAGCGACGATGGGCAGGCAGGATGGGGATATAAAAATAGGCGTCCTGCAAGTCGAGCGCTACTATACAGTCTCCCGGGTCCAGGGCAGACAACACCTGAGCTAGGGTGAGCATCCTGAACTTTTTGAGGAAGTAATTGAGGGCTCTGAGGTCTAGGATCAGACGAAGGCCCCCCATCCTTCTTTGGGACCAAAAAGTAGCGGGACTAACAACCACTGCCTGCTTCTGGCCCGGGTACCCTCTCAATAGCTCTGTTGGCCAACAGAGTCTTGACTTCCTAACGGAGTAAGGCATGGTGATCCTCAGTCACCCGATCATACACTGGAGGCATAGATGGAGGGGTAGTCTTGAAGGGGAGGGAATAGCCCCTTCGGACTATTTGCAATGCCTAGTTCTCCGATGCGATGTTTCGCCAGTGGTGGAGATGATGGCGTACTCCGCCACCGACCGGCTGCGAGTGATCCTGGGGGATTGGACTAGGAAGGTTTTTCGGTGGAGATGGGAGTAGTGGCTTGGCTCGACTTCTGGTTTTCCAGCCCATGGACCCGGTGTGAACATCCGCGTCAACAGCCCGCAGATGTTGCTGAACTTGCGGGGCCCGCTGGGCCGAATAGGGTTGGCACAGTCGATAGCCTCTTCCATAGCCACAAAAGGAGCAAAAAGCGGATGAGGCCCTCGGGGTTGCGATGAGGCTTAAGACTTGGCCGTGGCCCGCGAGTCTTCGAAACGCTCAAGGGCAGTTTCCGCTTTGTCTCCGAAGAGACAGGAACAATCAAAGGGCATGTCAATGAGGTTAGCCTGGACATCCCCTAAAAAAGAATCAGATGTTCTCAGCCAGGTGTGGTGACGAACGGCCACAGTCGTGGAAATCGCTTTCCCCAGCAAGTCGGTCGTGTCCAAGCCACATCTGATGGCAAACTTACCTTGGTCTCTCCCGTCTGAAATAGCTTGGGAGACTAGAGCCACGTCCTCCTCGGAGACTCTGGGCAGCACTTGCGCAACCATGTCCCATATCGAATGGGAATAGCAGCCCAAAAGGCATGCAGTGTTCACCAACCACAATGCCAGACTGGCGGAAGAAAAGTTTTCTTTGTGAACCTCTCCAGTCTCTAGGATTCCCTTTCCTGAGGTGCGGAAGGGAACACACCACAGGAAGTGGGAGCCTGGACCACCAAGCTTAGTGGGGTTGGGTGGGTGGTGAGAAAAAGTGGGTTGCCCGGTGCAGGGTGATGATGGCCGATTATCATCCTATTCACAGGAGCCCCTGTGCTGGGCTTGGACCTGGTGCCCAGAAAGACGTCTGTTAAGGCCTCATTAAAGGGCAGTAGGGTTTCCGAACTTAAGACCCCAGGCTGCAGGACCTCGGTCAAGACATTAGTCTTGACCCCCACTGTAGGAAGCTGCAGGTCCAGGACCTCCTAAGTCCTACGCACCGCCATGGCAAATGATGCTCCCTCGTCAGTAGCCAGGGTAGGAGGGGAAAGCATGACAGAGTCTGGGGAGGTGTCCAAACCACTGGCATCACCCAGCTCCTTGTACCAGTCTACGTCTTGCTGGTGCAGGATTTCTAAGGGATCCTGCTCCCCCTCCCAATCCTCTTCCTCCGTCCCCGAACCCTTCAGAATAGGGACGGGCGAACGGCATGGAGGCGTACGGCGCCGATTTAGGCGTCAGGGAATTCCTGATTGGCTCCGTGTCATCAGGAATGAGGATCGGGTAGACAGCGCCGGAGACGCGGAGGAAGGTCGCTATGGAGGTGCGACCAGCGTCGGTCCGGACCCAGGAACGGGTCCAATCAGAAGCCGCGGCACCTGTCCCGGAGCAGCAGGCGTGGGAACCACGGGGGCCCCTCCAACCTCGAAGCCTGCGGGGCACAAAGGCACACGGGCAGGGTCAGGCCGCCCACAAATATGGCACATATGGCTTCAGAGAGCTCACAGAGCTCCTTCAGTTACCAGAGCCGGAAAGGCAGGGAAACGCGGAGCCGACCCAAGCACCCGCTTCCCGGAGTGAGGACTTGAACGCTGAGGTTCCTCTATTGCGTCGCAAGACGGGTGGGGCTAAGACAAAGCACGCTTCAACTTCTTGTGTTTTTTGTGCTGCCTCCTATCGGACTTCAACGAAGAGGACTTCGATTCACTAGAGCAGTGCGCGTACCTTCCTCTGGACCGGGATCAAGACCGACGAGGTGACCTCTACGGCACCAGACACCGGGTCGCGAGTAGCTTTAACCACTCCTTCAAAGCCTTCGGCGCCATGGCCCGGCAGTCGGAGCCAGACTTCGAGTCGTGGTCGCGCTCCAGGCACCAGAGAGACACTAAATTGGGGACCATGACCGACATGGCGCGGTGACAGGCGCCACAGCTTGAACCCCAAAGTCTTCTTCCTCAACATACCCTAAACACACCAACAAATTCGTCAAAAGGGTTGAAAAAATTTCAAAAAATTACAAGGGGTAGCTCTCAACAGATCGGCGCTGAGTGGTGCGGAAAGAAAAGAACTGAGGCGAGCGAGTCCGAGTGGTGGTTATATTGACGACGCGGACGTCACGGCGACGAACACGACACCGACGACGTCATGCAGAGTCGACCAACGCTACCTACCGGTGTGCAGGGGTACTGCTAAAAAAAAAGTCTTCAGGATCCAGCCTAACGCCTGGAAGTTCAAAGGTAAGGAATCTGCGGCTAGATGTCTATCAGATGGCGGGAGTTACAGTGTATGGTGTCTCACAGGGAAAGCACTGACGCAAACCCAGCACAGGCAGAGGGAGTTAGAGTGTCTTCTAGGGAAAGCACTTGGTGTTGGGCTCGAGGATCAGAAGTGCTCTGATTGTGATGTAGTGAACATGATGCTGAGGAGCATGAGTGGAGGCATCAGGAGGATAAAAGATTGAGTCTTGCAGCACAGACCGAGGGGTGCACTGTGAGAAAGTGCTGAGTTGCTGAATTGCTGATGTGCTTGGACTGAGTGTGACCTGGGCTCCTGCCAACCAGGTGCCCAGGGCCTGTGTTCCTTCCTTAAAACTGCGTTGAAACCAAAACCCAATTGGCATTTCTGGCCACCTGTCATCCCCTAGTAAAAGGGACCCTAGGTACCCAGGGCATGGTGACCAGAGAAGACCCCTAAGAGATGCAGCACTCATTGTGCCAGCCTTAGGGGCCCTGTACCCTGACACCCACACACTGCCTTTGCAGGCTGAGTGTCTAAGTACAGAACTAAACAAAGAGTCGACATGGCACACATACCTGTGTGCCATGCCCACAAAACCCACTGCCCTGGCATACATCAGCCACCCCTCTTGCTGGGTGCCCTATGCCAGTGGTGTGGGCACAGGTGCATGAGCCCTGTGCCCCTACAGTACCCAGGGCCATTCCTGGGCACTGTAAGTGCAGTGTTGCCATTTAGAGTATATGGTGCTGGGAGGTTGTCATTACGAACTCCATAGCACCATAATGGCTACACTGAAAACTGACAAGTTTGATAACAAACTTCTCAGCACACTAAACCCGCACTGATGCCAGTGTGGGATTTAAGGTAAAATGCACTGCAGAGGGCATCTTAGAGATGCTCCCTGAAACCTAACCTACAATCCACGTCTTGTCTGAGATGCTGCCACACAGCAGACATGTTGCTGGACACCTGGGTGGAGAGCCCTCGCTCTCCTGGGCCTGCAATAATGGACATCCTGGGACGAGGTGCCAAGCCTCCTTCCCCATGATGGGCAGGGGGGAGCTTCAAACGCATGCCGCCTCTGTGAGCTTCTCCAGACCATTTGCTGTACTCACCAACTGGCCCCCACCTGTTCTGCCCCCACTCTGGCGGGAAGACTGTCGGGAAACCCTACGTCAGGAAGGGAGGTGTGCCAGCCTGTGCCAACTCCACCCCTCAGATGGGAGAGGCGAGGTGAAGCACGACCCCGGGCTCCGGCCATCTTGAAGATGGGGAGCCCTGCCTAATCACAGCTAGGCTCCTGCCGCCCTCCCACAGGAGAGGAGCAGGCTAGGGGTGTACCTACCCCAGGACAGGGACCCATTGGTCCCTGCCCTTGCCCTACCTAAATTTAGTATTTAGGGGCACCCTGAACCTTCCTTCCTCAGATCCCACTTGCAACAACAAGAAGACCAAGAAACAAGAGAATCTGCTGTGCAGCTGCTAACAAACGGACGACACCCACTGACTTGGCCCCAGCACCCAACAGGCCTGTTGATCCTTGAACCTGCTCCTGCGAAACTCCGGCGTCTCCAGCGGACAGCAACTTCGGCAACCCCCTAAAGACCTGCCTGACTTGACCCTCTCAAGGATTGGGACTCCCCTGAGCAGAACAACCATACCCCTGGTGCCAGCCAGGTACAGCGAATCCAGCCCACTCTGCACCAGCCCGGCCTGTGCCCGAGTGATCTAAGACCATGAGGACGTCGCCTCAGTGACTGAGACCCGAGGTCCAGTGCCCAAAGACCCTCCTCGACGACTCAGACGACGCCTGCAGCCTCAGAACCAGGGACCCTTCCAACCGCGACCAGCTGAGGGCAAGACTTCCCGACGCCAAAAAACACCCCTGCACCCGGCGCCCCACGGCCCTCTGTGTCCTCCGTTGGGTTTTCTACCTCTTCTCCAAGATCCCAACTTACCTCTCGAAGTGGTGGTCGCACCTGAAGAACCTCCATCCCCGAGCCTGCAGCCTTTGCTCACTTTTTAACTTTCCCATTGGATAACATTGAGCACCCAACGGCTCAAATGCACCCTGCACCCAGCCGCCAGAGTGCCGCTGGAAGTGCAACTACTACCCTACTCTACTTGCCCTGAGTAAGTGACCAGGAGCTCAGCTCCCACAGCCGCGTGGCCTGCTTGCTTGCAGCCACTAACCAAAGGCCCCCTACCCTCCATTGGATTGCATTGGGCCTACCCTCTCTGCACGTGGCTGCCCCTGTGCCGCTGAGGGTGTAACAACTGTACCTTTCCGACCCAAGGAGACCCCTGAGTCTAAGCCCAGAACCTTAACTCTACCAGTCGAGTACTTACCTGAAAGCCGATAACTCACTTTCCTTCCATAGGTTGACATTGACTGGTTTCCACTTGAAATTTCTTTAAGTGTGGAATTTTGGAACTTTAAAATATTAATCTAAAATTAGCCGAATAACGAATTCCGAAATACTCACCTGTGATCAGGAGAGAAGCCAGTACTGTACCTTTTAGCCCAGTACTGAACCGCAAAAGTAATCCTAACTGTACTTACCAGTAACTTGCATTGTCTTCCATATGAATCCATTGACTGTTTTGCTCTGAAATTTCTTCTAAGTGTCTATTTTTGCAAACTAGAATCGGCTCCAATAAGAAATATGATATTCATTGGGCACCTCCCGCAGTCTTGAAAGGATTATGTCTTCTCGTCTGACAGACCAAGCTATCAATGTGTGGACATTTACATGCCCTCCTAGCCATGTGGACTCGGCTGTCCCAGAATGCAATACAGTCATAAATCAGCATCAAACTTTAAAGGGTAACAAAGTTCTAAAGGTGTAGAGGAACTCACTAATCAAAGTCCATTTATAGGTCACAGACAACCCTGTAACAAAGTATCAGCTTTGACTGATGATTAATTAAATCATTAACATACAACACAAAACCAAAGTGTTGTCAACTAATGTCAAGACACGCCTCGCGCAAGAGACGCAGCATGCCTTAATCGCAATCAGAAGGGTAATCTGCTGTTTACCAGACAGTCAACCCAACAACTGAGATTGTCCTCCGCTCTTGACCTCTAAAATAAATTGTGCAAAGTTACTGTATTTCTAGTTGAATGAAAGCCTTTCCTTCCTGTATTCCATGAGTTATCTCTAGCTCGATGGTACCAAGACGAGACTCCTTGTAGATCATGCTCTACAAGCCAGTCAGCTTATCATGGTCCACTGAAACAGTCCTAATCCTGCAAGAAATTCATTGGTAGCTCGTCTCTACACCCCCACTCATCCAATTTAAAAAGCTTAATTCTCTTCAAGGGTGTGGGCATCAAGGAGACCTCTTACAGGACAGGAGAACCCACCCTCTAAGACTCCGCTCTACACCCCGCCAATCTAGAGGTGCAAAACAGTGAAAAGAACTACAAAACAGGCAGCACTCTCATTCCACTCCAACATAGTAAAATGATTTCTCCTTAAATTGAATTCCCATCACCCCTTTCCTCCGGGATTTTAGGAAGGAGCTAAACACTCATCAGACCCAATTCGCCACCGATAACCATGAACCCATGTCCAACTCTGGACGCTGTGTGTGAAGCAGGTAAAAAACCATCTGCAGCAAGGTCTCTTGTTTCTTGGTGCTATACAAAATGTGAGTCCTTAGGGGCGACACCGCCGGTGTGTGAGTAGTGTGCGACCCCACCCCCATTTGTAACTTTAAAGCTCCCTTGAGCAGCGGGTTGACGAGCCTGGGATCCCGCACCTACGCGCCTGAGTGGTACTATACCTGGCAGATATTGGCAGCCATCGGCAACCCCAGTACACGGCCTATCCCTGCTGATGAGGGGTAATACCCCGAAACACGTGTCCAGGGATGGCGAAGACAGCGAAGATAGCAGAAGATCGAAAGATGATGCATCGCGAACACTTTACTACATTGACCAGAGTCCTTAGGGGCGACACCGCCGGTGTGTGAGTAGTGTGCGACCCCACCCCCATTTGTAACTTTAAAGCTCCCTTGAGCAGCGGGCTGACGAGCCTGGGATCCCGCACCTACGCGCCTGAGTGGTACTATACATGGCAGATATTGGCAGCCATCGGCAACCCCAGTACACGGCCTATCCCTGCTGATGAGGGGTAATACCCCGAAACACGTGTCCAGGGATGGCGAAGACAGCGAAGATAGCAGAAGATCGAAAGATGATGCATCGCGAACACTTTACTACATTGACCAGAGTCCTTAGGGGCGACACCGCCGGTGTGTGAGTAGTGTGTGACCCCACCCCCATTTGTAACTTTAAAGCTCCCTTGAGCAGCGGGCTGACGAGCCTGGGATCCCGCACCTACGCGCCTGAGTGGTACTATACCTGGCAGATATTGGCAGCCATCGGCAACGAATAGTTTTCTTACCTGTCGGTGTAGTTTTGCAGCGTGAATCTTTCTGGATTCACTATGCTGTGCATTATTCCGCGGTCTTGTGGTTGGGTCCGGATTCGTAGTCTTTTCTCTGTTTTTTTTTTTTTTTTTTTTCTTTGCCCAGGTGGGCGTCGGCGTCACACCCCCTTTGGGTGTATTTCCGGTGACGTCGGCATGCTTCCTGCGGAAGCTCCCACTCTTGGGCGCCATCTTCAGATTCTTTTTTTCCGCGGTCGGGTCTGGATCGTTCCCGTTTGGGCTCCAGACATTTTTGGAGAAAGAAGAAAGAAAATACAGAAAAGACGAGGAGAAGTCATCTGAAGACTCCAGGGGACTTCACCGACGAAGGACAAGCAAGATAAGGCGTTTTCCATCCAGATCTTCGACGACCGTCGACGAACACGCGACCAGAGAGGCCCTGGACGCTCGAGGATGGACAACACGCCGTTCAAGTTCTGCCGGAACTGCCACCACAAGTACGCGCAGAAAGACCAGCACCCGGTATGCAACCTTTGCCTACCGGTGGACCACGAAAGCGGAGACTGCAACGCCTGTTCCGCCTTCACCCCGAAGACCCTTCGTGTGAGAGAGAGGCAGAGGGTAGCACACGCCACCCTGCAGGGGAAGGCCCCGACCCCGTCGCTCTACGAGCTGGGGATGTCCTCCGAGGAAGAAGACAACGCTGCCGCCGAAGACGACAGCTACACGGTCGTAGAGACCGATTACACGAAGACTTCTGACAAGGTAGGAGACTCTTCGGCCCCCAAGAACCCGAGAGACTCTGAGTCTCGAAAAATCGAGGGCAAGACCCCGAAAGCGCCGACGCCAAAAAAGGCGGCGTCCGCGACTACTCCCAGGCCCAGCGGATCCTCAGAGAAGGAGTCCCCGGCGCCGAGAGCTGCTGATCAGCAGAAGACGTCGAAAATCGTCCCCGAAAAGGATCGATCGACGAGGGAGAAAGACCCGAAACTGTCGACGACGACCAGAGACCCGATATCCGGTTCGACGTCGAAAGCTTCGACTCCGAGAGGCACGGGGACGAGCCATCCGTCGAAGAGAGCGGCGGAACCATCCGACGCGGAACACGCGGCCGAGATGGAAAAGAAAAGAAGGCGCCTCGAGGCAGAAATGGAGAACTTCATGCAGCGGAAAAAAGATTTCGACGCAAGGATGAAGGCCTTCACGATCCCTCACAAGACCAAGCCACCAGTGCTGGAGGCGGTCGAGGAGGAAGAAGAAGAGGTCGCCGAAGTCACCGAGCAAGACCAGGACGTCGAGGTGTTCGACGACCAGGAGGAGTACGAGAATCCCCACGAGAGCTACAGCTATGGGGAGGAAGATGAGGGCAGGACAGACACAGAGTCGGCGCCCTATGACCTTCAGGATGTAGATTACATCGATGTCGAGACCGACAGCCCGGAGGAGGTGGTCGACACCTACCCCTCGAGGCCCTCGCCGCCGGACGACATCGGGGCCTACAACGCGGTGATACAATCTGCCGCAGCAGCTTTCAAGCTCAAGCTCGACGAAGAGATCGCGCGGCATTCCGTTCGATCCTTCTGCAACCCCAGTACACGGCCTATCCCTGCTGATGAGGGGTAATACCCCGAAACACGTGTCCAGGGATGGCGAAGACAGCGAAGATAGCAGAAGATCGAAAGATGATGCATCGCGAACACTTTACTACATTGACCAGAGTCCTTAGGGGCGACACCGCCGGTGTGTGAGTAGTGTGCGACCCCACCCCCATTTGTAACTTTAAAGCTCCCTTGAGCAGCGGGCTGACGAGCCTGGGATCCCGCACCTACGCGCCTGAGTGGTACTATACCTGGCAGATATTGGCAGCCATCGGCAACCCCAGTACACGGCCTATCCCTGCTGATGAGGGGTAATACCCCGAAACACGTGTCCAGGGATGGCGAAGACAGCGAAGATAGCAGAAGATCGAAAGATGATGCATCGCGAACACTTTACTACATTGACCAGAGTCCTTAGGGGCGACACCGCCGGTGTGTGAGTAGTGTGCGACCCCACCCCCATTTGTAACTTTAAAGCTCCCTTGAGCAGCGGGCTGACGAGCCTGGGATCCCGCACCTACGCGCCTGAGTGGTACTATACCTGGCAGATATTGGCAGCCATCGGCAACCCCAGTACACGGCCTATCCCTGCTGATGAGGGGTAATACCCCGAAACACGTGTCCAGGGATGGCGAAGACAGCGAAGATAGCAGAAGATCGAAAGATGATGCATCGCGAACACTTTACTACATTGACCAGAGTCCTTAGGGGCGACACCGCCGGTGTATGAGTAGTGTGCGACCCCACCCCCATTTGTAACTATACAAAACGTGACCCTGCCACTCCTGGCCAGGTACAGGATATCTAGATGGCCAGTAAACAAAATCTGAGCCTGATGGGTGTGTAATCCAGCAGGCATCTGTGACTGTCATCTGCACTGAGGGAACAGATACCGGTTTAGACATTAAACATCTTGTCTGCACCAAACCAGCAATAATATGCATGCTTGTTTTTTTTTTTTGTAGTCACACAGGGGTATTTGAGGAGGGTCAAATTCAACTAACCCTTTAAAAAAAAACATCCCATATGGCAATTGTTACGCGATTATTATCCATCTACTTAAATACAGAGTAAAGTCCACAGTGTAGGAGACTGTTCCCAGACTGTCCCAATCCCAGCAAGTAGGGCAAGGCCAGTGACGCCAGCAGGAGGGGGCTTCGACAGAATCAGCAGGAGGGGGGCCTTCGACAGACCGTCAGCAGGAGGGGGGCCTTCGACAGACCGTCAGCAGGAGGGGGCTTCGACAGACCGTCAGCAGGAGGGGGGCTTCGACAGACCGTCAGCAGGAGGGGGGCTTCGACAGACCGTCAGCAGGAGGGGGGCTTCGACAGACCGTCAGCAGGAGGGGGGCTTCGACAGACCGTCAGCAGGAGGGGGGCTTCGACAGACCGTCAGCAGGAGGGGGGCTTCGACAGACCGTCAACAGGAGGGGGGCTTTGACAGACCGTCAACAGGAGGGGGGGCTTCGACAGACCGTCAACAGGAGGGGGGGCTTCGACAGACCGTCAACAGGAGGGGGGCTTCGACAGACCGTCAACAGGAGGGGGGCTTCGACAGACCGTCAACAGGAGGGGGGCTTCGACAGACCATCAACAGGAGGGGGGCTTCGACAGACCGTCAACAGGAGGGGGGCTTCGACAGACCGTCGGCAGGAGGGGGGCTTCGACAGACCGTCGGCAGGAGGGGGGCTTCGACAGACCGTCGGCAGGAGGGGGGCTTCGACAGACCGTCGGCAGGAGGGGGGCTTCGACAGACCGTCGGCAGGAGGGGGGCTTCGACAGACCGTCGGCAGGAGGGGGCTTCGACAGACCGTCGGCAGAAGGGGGCTTCGACAGACCGTCGGCAGAAGGGGGCTTAGACAGACCGTTGGCAGGAGGGGCTTCGTCGGCAGGAGGGGGCTTCGACAGACCGTCTGCAGGAGGGGGCTCCGACAGACCGTCAGCAGGAGGGGGCTCCGACAGACCGTCAGCAGGAGGGGGCTCCGACAGACCGTCAGCAGGAGGGGGCTCCGACAGACCGTCAGCAGGAGGCGGCTCCGACAGACCGTCAGCAGGAGGGGGCTTCGACAGACCGTCAGCAGGAGGGGGCTTCGACAGACCGTCAGCAGGAGGGGGCTTCGACAGACCGTCAGCAGGACGGGGCTTCGACAGACCGTCAGCAGGACGGGGCTTTGACAGACCATCAGCAGGACAGGGCTTCAACAGACCATCAGAAGGACAGGGCTTCCACAGACCATCAGAAGGACAGGGCTTCCACAGACCATCAGAAGGACAGGGCTTCCACGGACCATCAGAAGGACAGGGTTTCAAATGGTCATCTCCATGGAGTGTGCGAAATGGTGTGTCCTATAAAAGATGTCCTCCCACTCCCTATCTGTCAAGGTGCGGCCAATCTCTATCTCCCATCTCTTCTGTCCCGCAGATCGAGTGCCCTTCGATCCAGGCAGGAGGAAGGCATAGAAGTCGGAAACAGCACTGTTTTATTCATATGCTGTTATGTTCATTAATCCTTTTAAGCTATTTGATGCAGCCTGCACGAGACGGGTTGTAGGCGACATGCTGTGTTACGTAAAGTAGGATTGCTATGTGGTCCATTTCTCTGCCCGCTAATGCTGGTTTGTAAATTCGCCGGCCCACTGGGTTGTAGGCGCTAATGCACTGTTCTTTATTTGTCAAGTACATTGCCAATAAAAACAGATTTAATTCGAAAGGTCGCCCCCAGACAGGGCTTCAAAAGGTCGCCCCCAGACAGGGCTTTAAAAGGTCGCCCCCAGACAGGGCTTCAAAAGGTCAACAGACTATCAGTGTGTCAAGGTCTAAACAGACCATCACCTGAAGATGTTTCGACAGACCATCACCCGATATATGACTTGCCGTTTTAGCACTTGCCCTTACAGGTATTTTTTCAGCCTCCTCAGAAGCATAAAAGAAACTATGCCCATGGCACCCTCCAAAGTGCTGCGGTGCCCTGTCTCACCCACTTTCAATCAAGACCATTGGCACCCTCTAAAGTACTACTGGGCCACATTTTACACACCTTCAAGAGCTATTAACAGCTTACCCACGAGAGCCAAGATGACAGTGAGCAGAGGAGCAGCAGGGAACGCAATGGTCATATTCATTTCCAGCATCTGCAACAGATCCACTGCAGGGAGGAACAAGAAAAGCGCTTATTACATAAAGGCAAATCACCAGACACCCCAAACCATAGCACTTGGTCCTGAAGACAAATGCGAGATAGGGACTCACCGATGAAGACAAAGATCTGATGGTGGGAGTAACGCAGCAGCATGGAGACGGACAGAGTCTGCAAAGAGAAGCAACAATCCAGAAGTTCTGTATCTCACTCCACAATATTCATTCATAATAGTCATGTAACCCTTCTGCATGCATTGGAAGGCCTCTTTTCGGGGGACCCAGAGCAGGCAGTAGTTACTGTGGTTGACCACTAGTGCCCTTGGGTCCAATACTTGGGGTGCTCTAAAGTGAATAATAATGACACTGTCTTGAGGCAAGACTATCAGGGTGGCAGAGGTGAGCAGAAGAGCTTTGATTCAGGGGTGCTCGGAGACTCTCAATTAGGATTACGTAGTAGAGAACAATAATCCTGTTTTCCAGTCTGCACTTTACATAGAGAAAGAGACTTAAATAACTACAAAAGGAAAACTGCACACAAATATAAGCTAGAAGAACAAATGATGCTAGCACCCTCTGGGCGCATGTTTAACTCCCTTGTGCTAAAATAAGTTTATCATTGAAGGCTATGATCAAGGTTAGTCTACGGGAAAGGCTTTGGTCACTCAGGTCTGCTCAGAAGCATTTGCAGAAGTCATTGAGACACCAGTAGCCCCTGGTAACTTGTCAAGATTGAAGGAAGGGTAACAGACTTTACAAACCAATCTCACTGAAACCATGAGCTCTAAAACCACGGTTGAAACTATTCCAGATTCACAACAAACTACTCTAGCTAAGAGAAACAGAAACCACAGGAGAATGTGAAGGCTCCATCTTCGGGTCCCTCTATAACTGTGCATGAGATAGAGGCTCTCACGTCTTCGGGTCCCTCTATAACTGTGCATGAGAGAGAGGCTCTCACGTCTTCGGGTCCCTCTATAACTGTGTATGAGAGAGAGGCTCTCACGTCTTCAGGTCCCTCTATAACTGTGCATGAGAGAGAGGCTCTCACGTCTTCGGGTCCCTCTATAACTGTGTATGAGAGAGAGGCTCTCACGTCTTCGGGTCCCTCTATAACTGTGCATGAGAGAGAGGCTCTCACGTCTTCGGGTCCCTCTATAACTGTGCATGAGAGAGAGGCTCTCATTGAGTGGCGCAGAGACTATCCCAGCTCACTTTTCAGTGAAGGAGTAGCTCACCATTCCAAGCATCATTTCTGCTACTTTAAGAGAATTGCACTGGCTCCTGGGCATGCTCACATTCTTGTCCTGTCCTCAAAGCAGTCATCTGATCACTCTTTGAGGGGGTGGGGGGTAAAGTCTACGCCACACTGCAGGCAGGCTGGTACCCCCTTCTTTCAAGCTGACCAGGAAGGCAATTTAGCAGACTTTACTTGGACTCAAACCAACTACACAGAAGTTCTGTTTCATAAGACTTCATCGTAAAATGCCACTGTGTATGGTGGATGGAAGTGGCCATGGAAGCATGCTGGAGCCAACTAGAGGGTTTCTTGGTGGTTCCCCGGGAGTCGCCCTCTTTCTCTACCTGGGACATGCCTACTTTACCTTGCAGAGCATCAAAGTTAGGGTCATCTTCCCAATCTCGCCATGTTATGGCCAGACCCCCACCCTGTTCACTTCCACCGTCGAGCTTTGCATGAACCATGCAGTAATGTCACAACAGAACGATGGATTGTGCCATCACTGCTCCTGGGAGGTCCTAAAAGGCTCACAGACACAAGGCTTCTCTTCAGTGGATTGCCCCTTGCTCCTGGAGGTGTGGGAATAGCTGGGAATATAATGCTACAGGCTGCTTGGTGGCACACCTTGGTTAACACTATGGATAAATAACTGCTCATATAATGGGCACATACTATGGCTGCCTTTATAATGCACATTTCTATGGGTTGCTTTTAAGTGGCATGTGGGTGGACTGCTCAGAGTACATACTATGTTTAGTTGTGCACTGCCCAGATTCCGTGAGCTGCTTCTCGGGCACACTGGGGTGCCGCCATTAGAGCATTTACTGTGGCCAGTTGCCCAGTTCTTTTTTCAATGGGTTACTTTCTGCCACAACAGCTCAGAACAAACACCACATCTAGCTGCAGAATGCCTATTCTTAGGTGGGTTTCTCCTGCCACACCTGGGAGGAATGTCAAATGTCAAAGGCTTTTGTATAGCGCAACAATTCACCAAAGGAGGTCTCAGGGCGCTTGGCAGAAAGGAAGGCATCAACCTTAAAGGGAGCAAGAATGTCTAAGTGGGGAATTAATTAGGGAAGAGCCAGGTTTTCAGACCGACATATTAATGGGCCAATCACATCTGCTCCTCCAGCTTTCCATGGTGCCTACCAGAGGATGCACCATGGACGGCTGTGCATTGCCCATTCGTTTGGCTGCTACTTGAGGTATGCGTGATCCCCTCAGACATGTATCTTGGCTGCTCCTATTGTGTTGGTACTTAGATCGATAACCATAATCCTGAGAGGCCTAAAAATAATTTCCATGTCTGTATCTGTACATATGAGTAATTTATGGAAATCATAAACCATACGTTTATTAAAAAAGGAAAAGGTGCTAGCTAAGGACGCAAATTAAACTTTTCCAAAGAATATGAAAAGCTTGTGTTAAGGGAAATCAAGTATAATTTCAATAACGCATACTTTAATGTTTGGAACACTATAACTCCAATTTAAAATAGGTATTTAAAGCAGATATCTGAACGGTAATAAGTATTTTTATAGCAACCACAAGTGAAAATAAACTTTAAAATACACTATTTGATCTCCCTGAGCCTATTTTAAAATACACCGGATGACTTGCTTCAGTCACACCTATTCATAACAGGGGAGGAAGAATGTGGCAGCAACATACTTCCAATAAGTAGTTCTAATTAACCTCATTGAAGAAGATTCCCCTCCCCCACCAGCCACATCATACTTACAAAGATGACCATGATAACAAAGGCAGCCAGATAGGACGTCCTTGCCATCCACATGCTGACAAAACGGTAATGTTCCCCAGAAACCACATTACGCAGGAACCCTGGAATTGAACAACAAACCACAGTTAAGTCTCGCCATGTTCCGAGACACAGCATCACACAAACATCTTGTCAGGAAAGCCAAAAGTATAGCCACTTTCATAAAAAGTTGGATAGAAGCGACAAAACAAGGCTTGCACATCTTTTCACAGTTACAAGTTGCACAATCACTTTGTGTGCTATTATCTTTGACACCCAATTACCTTTGTTCTCCTCGTTCTCGGCCAGTGCTTTGACACTAGACATCAGGATGTCATCGTAGCCCAGAAACTCGTCCAACAGCAGGCGGCTGAACCGATCCCCAAAGCATTGATCTCTGGTGGGGTCTGAAGGGAAAATGGAGATAATGAGTACAGCAAAGGCTGGAGGCAAGGAATGTGCGCAGCAAATGAGAATGCAGAGAAGAGACATTGGGAAGATAAGATTGCAAAGGTGGTACAAGGGGCACTAGGAGGAGGAGACAAAATGACCGAAGGTATAAAGTGCATGAGGAGGATGAGACAACATGTTGGAAGGTATAGGAAGGAGCAATAGGAGGATGTGACAAAGTGTAAGAAGGGGGGACTAGGAGGCCGAGACGACATGACTTAAGGTAGAAGGGGCACTTGGAGGAAGAGACAACATGACTGAAGGTAGTAGGGGCACTAGGAAGATGAGACGACATGACTGAAGGTAGAAGGGGCACTAGGAGGAAGAGACGACAACTGAAGGTAGAAGAGGCACTAGGAGGAGGAGACGACATGACTGAAGGTAGAAGGGACACTAGGAGGAGGGGACAACATGACTGAAGGTAGAAGGGACACTAGGAGGAGACGACATTACTGAAGGTAGAAGGGGCACTAGGAGGAGACAACATGACTGAAGGTAGAAGAAGAGACTAGGAGGCTGAGACGACATGACTGAAGGTAAAAGAGACACTAGGAGGAAGAGACGATGACTGAAGGTAGAAGGGGCACTAGGAGGAAGAGACGACATGACTGAAGGTAGAAGGGGCACTAGGAGGAGGAGAGGACATGACTGAAGGTAGAAGAAGGGACACTAGGAAGATGAGACGACAGGACTGAAGGTAGAAGGGGCACTAAGAGGAAGAGACGATGACTGAAGGTAGATGGGGCACTAGGAGGAAGAGACGACACGACTGAAGGTGGAAGGGGCACTAGGAGGAGGAGAGGACATGACTGAAGGTATATGGGGCACTAGGAGGAGGAGACGACACGACTGAAGGTGGAAGGGGCACTAGGAGGAGGAGAGGACATGACTGAAAGTGGAAGGGGCACTAGGAGGAAACAACATGACTGAAGGTAGAAGGGACACTAGGAGGAGGAGACGACATGACTGAAGGTAGAAGGGGCACTAGGAGGAGGAGAGGACATGACTGAAGGTAGAAGAAGGGACACTAGGAAGATGAGACGACAGGACTGAAGGTAGAAGGGGCACTAGGAGGAGGAGAGGACATGACTGAAGGTAGAAGAGGCACTAGGAGGAGGAGACAACATGACTGAAGGAAGAAGGGGCACTAGGAGGAGGAGAGGACATGACTGAAGGTAGAAGGGGCACTAGGATAAGACAACATGACTGAAGGTAGAAGGGGCACTAGGAGGAAACAACATGACTGAAGGTAGAAGAGACACTAGGAGGAGGAGACAACATGACTGAAGGTATATGGGGCACTAGGAGGAGGAGACGACAGGACTGAAGGTGGAAGGGGCACTAGGAGGAGGAGAGGACATGACTGAAGGTAGAAGAAGGGACACTAGGAGGAGGAGAGGACATGACTGAAGGTGGAAGGGGCACTAGGAGGAGGAGACGACATGACTGAAGGAAGAAGGGGCACTAGGAGGAGGAGAGGACATGACTGAAGGTGGAAGGGGCACTAGGAGGAGGAGACGACATGACTGAAGGAAGAAGGGGCACTAGGAGGAAGAGACGACATGACTGATGGTAGAAGGGGCACTAGGAGGAGGAGACGACAGGACTGAAGGTGGAAGGGGCACTAGGAGGAGGAGAGGACATGACTGAAGGTGGAAGGGGCACTAGGAGGAGGAGAGGACATGACTGAAAGTGGAAGGGGCACTAGGAGGAAACAACATGACTGAAGGTAGAAGGGACACTAGGAGGAGGAGACGACATGACTGAAGGTAGAAGGGGCACTAGGAGGAGGAGAGGACATGACTGAAGGTAGAAGAAGGGACACTAGGAAGATGAGACGACAGGACTGAAGGTAGAAGGGGCACTAGGAGGAGGAGAGGACATGACTGAAGGTAGAAGAGGCACTAGGAGGAGGAGACAACATGACTGAAGGAAGAAGGGGCACTAGGAGGAGGAGAGGACATGACTGAAGGTAGAAGGGGCACTAGGATAAGACAACATGACTGAAGGTAGAAGGGGCACTAGGAGGAAACAACATGACTGAAGGTAGAAGAGACACTAGGAGGAGGAGACAACATGACTGAAGGTATATGGGGCACTAGGAGGAGGAGACGACAGGACTGAAGGTGGAAGGGGCACTAGGAGGAGGAGAGGACATGACTGAAGGTAGAAGAAGGGACACTAGGAGGAGGAGAGGACATGACTGAAGGTGGAAGGGGCACTAGGAGGAGGAGACGACATGACTGAAGGAAGAAGGGGCACTAGGAGGAGGAGAGGACATGACTGAAGGTGGAAGGGGCACTAGGAGGAGGAGACGACATGACTGATGGTAGAAGGGGCACTAGGAGGAAGAGACGACAGGACTGAAGGTGGAAGGGGCACTAGGAGGAGGAGAGGACATGACTGAAGGTAGAAGGGACACTAGGAGGAGACAACATGACTGAAGGTAGAAGGGACACTAGGAGGAGACAACATGACTGAAGGTACAAGGGGCACTAGGAGGAGGAGACGACATGACTGAAGGTGGAAGGGGCACTAGGAGGAGGAGAGGACATGACTGAAGGTAGAAGGGGCACTAGGATAAGACGACATGACTGAAGGAAGAAGGGGCACTAGGAGGAGGAGAGGACATGACTGAAGGTAGAAGGGGCACTAGGATAAGACAACATGACTGAAGGTAGAAGGGGCACTAGGAGGAAACAACATGACTGAAGGTAGAAGAGACACTAGGAGGAGGAGACAACATGACTGAAGGTATATGGGGCACTAGGAGGAGGAGACGACAGGACTGAAGGTGGAAGGGGCACTAGGAGGAGGAGAGGACATGACTGAAGGTAGAAGAAGGGACACTAGGAGGAGGAGAGGACATGACTGAAGGTGGAAGGGGCACTAGGAGGAGGAGACGACATGACTGAAGGAAGAAGGGGCACTAGGAGGAGGAGAGGACATGACTGAAGGTGGAAGGGGCACTAGGAGGAGGAGACGACAGGACTGAAGGTGGAAGGGGCACTAGGAGGAGGAGAGGACATGACTGAAGGTAGAAGAAGGGACACTAGGAGGAGGAGAGGACATGACTGAAGGTGGAAGGGGCACTAGGAGGAGGAGACGACATGACTGAAGGAAGAAGGGGAACTAGGAGGAGGAGAGGACATGACTGAAGGTGGAAGGGGCACTAGGAGGAGGAGAGGACAGGACTGAAGGTGGAAGGGGCACTAGGAGGAGGAGACGACATGACTGATGGTAGAAGGGGAACTAGGAGGAGGAGAGGACATGACTGAAGGTGGAAGGGGCACTAGGAGGAGGAGAGGACAGGACTGAAGGTGGAAGGGGCACTAGGAGGAGGAGACGACATGACTGAAGGAAGAAGGGGCACTAGGAGGAGGAGAGGACATGACTGATGGTAGAAGGGGCACTAGGAGGAAGAGACGACATGACTGATGGTAGAAGGGGCACTAGGAGGAGGAGACGACAGGACTGAAGGTGGAAGGGGCACTAGGAGGAGGAGAGGACATGACTGAAGGTAGAAGAAGGGACACTAGGAGGAGGAGAGGACATGACTGAAGGTAGAAGGGGCACTAGGAGGAGGAGACGACATGACTGAAGGTAGAAGGGGCACTAGGAGGAGGAGAGGACATGACTGAAGGTAGAAGGGGCACTAGGAGGAAGAGACGACATGACTGATGGTAGAAGGGACACTAGGAGGAGGAGACGACATGACTGAAGGAAGAAGGGGCACTAGGAGGAGGAGAGGACATGACTGAAGGTAGAAGGGGCACTAGGATAAGACAACATGACTGAAGGTAGAAGGGACACTAGGAGGAGACAACATGACTGAAGGTACAAGGGGCACTAGGAGGAGGAGAGGACATGACTGAAGGCAGAAGGGGCACTAGGATAAGACAACATGACTGAAGGTAGAAGGGGCGCTAGGAGGAGGAGAGCACATGACTGAAGGTAGAAGGGGCACTAGGATAAGACAACATGACTGAAGGTAGAAGGGGCGCTAGGATAAGACAACATGACTGAAGGTAGAAGAAGAGACTAGGAGGAGGGGACAACATGACTGAAGGTAGAAGGGACACTAGGAGGAGGAGACGACATGACTGAAGGTAGAAGGGGCGCTAGGATAAGACAACATGACTGAAGGTAGAAGAAGAGACTAGGAGGAGGGGACAACATGACTGAAGGTAGAAGGGACACTAGGAGGAGGAGACGACATGACTGAAGGCAGAAGGGGCACTAGGAGGAGGAGACTACATGACTGAAGGTAGAAGGGGCACTAGGATAAGACAACATGACTGAAGGTAGAAGGGGCGCTAGTAGGAGACGACATGACTGATGGTAGAAGGGGCACTAGGAGGAGGAGACGACATGACTGAAGGTAGAAGCGGCACTAGGAGGAGGAGAGGACATGATTGAAGGTAGAAGGGGCACTAGGAGGAGGGGAGGACATGATTGAAGGTAGAAGGGGCACTAGGAGGATGAGACGACATGACTGAAGGTAGAAGAAGAGACACCAAGGAGGTCAAAGCCTAACATAACCCCAAAGTGCTGAGTCCCAGCTGAAAAATAAGGACCATGCAGTCTATTGTTTCAAGATTTGCTTCTCCCCAATCCCCCAATCTTTTAGGTCCAACAAACTCAACCCACTTCCCCCGTCCCCCAAATTATGGTTCTCCACCGGATACCTCCACTGGACTTGTATGCTACTTAACGGTTCAGTTTGAGTCACACAATGCATCACAATGAGGAAATATAAAGTCAGATCTTAGGTCTTACCCGCCTCAGGGACATCAACCCCACCCACCCCCAACATTATCACAGCGCAATTGGGTGGCTCTATTAAGGCTTTCAGTGTCCGACTTACATACAAGATACAGGCTGCACCTCTGGCAGTTTATGGAGAATACAAGCATACACCCTTATTCCTCTCCTGATTTGAAGCCCACAAGCTTATTACTCAAGGGGCATTGGTCAGGGAACCCCTCTTTATACACAAACCTACACTATAGCCCACGATTGAATTGTTTCGTATTTACAAAGGGAACAAGAGTGAAATGTAAATGTTTCTGGTTGAAGAGGAAAGCTGCATGTGCGGCTCAGGTAGTATCACAGACAACTATTGCTATCATCTGATGTTTATTATTTCAAGAGCCTCTTGCTGAGCGATAGCAGCTCCCTTGTGTTTAGCAAACTAGCTAAGAGCTGTTCCCTGAATTCAGCACTGTCGCTTGATCAATGTAGGCTTCTTGGCAGAGCGTCCTGCTACGGCAGGTACAATTGGGAACAAAACAGCTTTGGGGGATGGATTACACTGCTATCAATCAGAAAAAAAGTAGTTGGAAGTTAAAAGCAGCAACATCGAAGTGGAAGAAAATTCAACTAATGAAGAAAGAACAAAGCACTCATGGGGAACAGATAGCAGCTGGTGCAAGGAGAAGGACAGACAGGGCAGATCAGGTGGGAGCACAACAAATGCTAAATTCCAGAGCAGATTAAACATCCCTGCTAGGGAAAGAGGAGAAGTAGAGCTTATTGAGGAAGTCAAGGCAGGGCACGTGTGATCAGAAATGATAACTCAGAGGAAAGACAAGAGCTGTGGGAAGGAGTGAGGTGATAGACCGGAAATACTGAGGAGGGTGGGAGCAGAAACAGGTCGGAGCTGGTGGAAAGCCAACTAATTGGTGCACAATAAATCACGAAAGATGACACTTATAAGAGCAGATGAAGAAGGTGGGATCATCACACAAAGAATGCAGACTGCGCAACCATGCCACGGAGTGAGGGGGATGGATGTAACAGAAATGGTGAGAGCACTAGAAACAAATGGTACACGTGGGAACAATACAAGCATCTGTGATGTACTGGGAAGGTGCAGCACCAAACACACATGAATGCATTCAGCTTAGCTGGGCACCCTAAGCAGGTGGCACATGAACAGTCTGAGAACCAACAAAATGAGGGGAGGAGATGGGGAGGGCAGTTGAGAACAGCAGTCCAAGCATCAGACAAAGATCACACATGGGAGCTTCAACATTCTGGATCAAGGAGTGAAGGGACGGATGGGCGGGGGCATGCGGTTACTGAGTGGGTGACAAAGTAGGAGTGAAGCAGAAGATAAAATGAAGAGATATTCCCCATACTGTACAATTGGGTGGTAGCTATACATTCAGGCTTTCAGCTAGAATAATGCAACAAAGAGGGACATCACACCTGGGCAAGAAGGGTTAAAGATTCATTAAAAACAACAAGAAACCTGAGCAACCAAGGCTAAATCAGTCTTCTCTGTCCTACAATCACTCCTCAGCCTCCTAACTATTCTATCTCAAATGTTTCCAAAGGCAACTCAAAGGACTGGGGGTCATCAGACCGCAGCCTGTTTTAAACATGTGCCCTCATATTTAACTTGATTACTGCCCAAACTACCTAATAAACAGCAGTAAAACACTTAAAGGAACAACAGAATGTAATAAAGGCAATATCAACTGCAGAAAGAAAAAGTATGCTTTCAACAGAACATGACGGCAAAATGTAGCCTGATAGGCTTACTTTAGGCAAAGATAGAAGAATACAAGAAGGAACCTGTCCCTTTAAGAACATGGGAGAACACCATTCGAACAATGCACTGTACCAGTTGCCTTTCTGACTCAGTTTTTTTTTCTGGTACACCAGACAAGGATCTTGGGGAACCTCTAAGGCTTATTGCCCTTAAACTGTACCATTTTCCCGTCAGAAATATTTTTTATAAGCGTCACAACGTTTTTATCACCTGCTTTTGATTAAAAGTTGTTTTACGCATATTCTGGCTGAATTTCTAGTATAAATTTCTCCGCTCTTCTCGAAGTGCGCTTGATGTGGCAGGGCACTGCTGTAACTGGCATCCACATGGTCTGCGTATTGTGTTTGCCCATCCCTCATTCAGTCTCTGAATGAAACATCTGCAAGAACATGTCTAAGCAAGATGGCCGCGTAATCACACTCTTGGGAGCTCCAGCCAGTCTTCCTCATTATCCGCCACTATCCTGTGGCTACGAAAGCCATACATCACCCCTGCATGCCTGCTCTACACCCCTAATTCCTGTCCCGCGTGCCAAAGGTTTTTTTTGCGAGCTGGAGCCCCTGTGCCTGGTGATCGAATAAGTGCAGATGAAGCCACGGGCCGGGCACTGGGCCTCGTAGGTGTGATCTGCTTAGCAGAGTGCACGCAAAGAGAGCGTAGGGGACAACAAGAGCTCTCTCCTCGCACAGTGTGCAGAGTGCCACTGCTTAGTAGGAGCTAAGGGGGCCGATGTGGCCATGAGGCGGACTTGGGGAGACAGATCGCTCCCCTCTGCACGGCAGGCCTACTTGGTAAGACTACTGGCTGTGGGGACAAAGAGTGCTCCTGCACTGGGAGAGACTGGTGACACTAGATCCTCCCTGCATGAATTGAAGAGCTGGGTGCGCTCCTCGGGTGAGACCTTTGACGAACTAGTGGCGAGCTGGGAGGCTGGTTATGGCTATGCCATTAGAGTCTTGTGAGGCGGCCCCGAGACCTCGACAGTGACGAGCGCACAATCATTTCGAAGGCGCTACACAGATGACCTGTTGCTAAAGAGGGCTGGAGCCTGTGTTCCTATAATTGTTCTCCAGACAAAGTGATTTGCTGCAGCTTGCCTGGAGCTGCATGTCGTCTGAAGGCCCTGTTTTTTTTCTTCCTTTGATAGTCCTTGGATGGGAGAATGCTGCCTATAGTGACTTTTAATTTGTATCTTTGTGCGCTGGAGTTACTATGCAGGATACTGGTTTGACCTGACGGAACGTTAAAGGTCTCCAATTGTGTACCGGATAGCCGTTAACAGTTTTGGACCCGCAGGGGGCACCATGATTATCTGAAAAACAAAACTGAATTGGGCTAGCATGCACATTTTAACTGTTAGTTATGCTGCTCTCTGTCCTCTCTGCTTCTTACATGCTTTAAAGAAGCAAACAGGTATTGGCGCGGTACTGACCCTGCGTTTCCTGATGTCACCTGGGGTGTCACCTGTCCTGTATATCTAGCGCTGCCCTTGCTGACCCTGTGAAGAGCGCTGAAGTAATGGAGGGGGTTGCTGCCTTCGGAAGCGCTATATTTGCCTGAACTGCAGCACCCTGAACTGAATGTTATTAGACCTGCTGGTCTTGCCCCCACCTCGTGTGGGCCAAAGCGCTATAGCCCTGCACCCTGCTGTCTGTGAAGCGCTAGAATCCTGGGCGTGATTCCTGCCTGAAGCGCTATATTCTGTGGTGCCCTTCAGCAGCGCTACCTGGAATGAACTGTCTGCCGAGCGCTACCTCTGCTGTGAATTGCCTGCTATATCGTAGCGCTGTGAATCCTGAAAAGCGCTATCCCCCTGAAGCGCTGTGTCACCAAGAACTTCTGTGGCTCTAGAAGTTGCTGCCTTCTGAAGCGCTGACTCCCTGCTCCCCCAACACTCCTTTGCTGTCCCTGTGAAGAGTGCTGAGGTACTGAAGGGGGTTGCTGCCTTGTGAAGTGCTGTACCTGCAGGGTGCTATTATCTAAACCTGATTGCCTGCTGAAGCGCTGTCCCCAGCATTGCCTGTGGCCAAGCGCTGTCATGTGAGGAACTGAGGTAGTGCCCAGGGAAGCGCTGTAATTTCACCAAGCGCTTTCTTGAATGTCCCATAGAAGCGCTGTAATTGTGCCTCCAAGTGCTCTCTTGTAGGCCCCAGAGAAACGCTGTATTTTTGACCTTAAGTGCCCACCTGTTGGCCCCTATGTGCCTCTAGTGACGTGGAGGCCATTAAGTTACTGTTTATGCCTGAGGACAGGCTTGCCATTCATTAACTGTTTGGGCCCTGGTTCCGGCGTAGGCCTAAAGACATACTGAGTTCACCTGCGATGGCTTAGCCCTGCATAGGGGAGTCCAAGGCATAGTAAAATGCTCATTGAGAATGCTTTACTGAATTGCTTATTGAAATGTTCACCTTAATTAACAGAAATGTTTTACTAGTCTAAAGCAAGGCCTGTGCTTGCTTAATGAGATGTTGCTCTCTAGCAATGAGTAATGTTCTATTTATAAGTTACTTAATGAAATGCCTATGCCTGATTCCTTCCCTGTAATGTTTACTCCTGATTAGGGGGATGTTACCTATGATTGGGGAAGAGTTTCGAAGTGGTTATTCCTGCTTGGAACCAGGATTATTCTGAACTATAGAAGTTTTATTACACCCCTGCCCCAGTGTTATAACCTCTACTTATTTACAGGATTACTCTTGGGTGCTGAAAGGTTTATGCCTGCTTAATGTAGGAATTAGAATGTTGATCCTGGCCTGGGGGTGGAAACGCCAACAGCTGCATAATGAACTGTGTCTGCTGACTAATGAAACATTTATTCATGTTGGTTGAAAGGTGGAGCACATGCCCACAGTTATGGAGTGAGGTGCTCCTTGCTTTAAAGAAATGTTTACATTTACTAAAAGGCTTTACATGCATAAACCAAGTCATCTAAGCTCAGGCTTGCCTGTTAAAAATGGTTATCTCTGCCTTGAAGAGTTGTTAACTGTTGATTGCTGAGTAGGGGAACGTTAATGCTATAAGGATATGGTTACACTGCCTAATGAGATGTTTTATCCGCAGTGGCGTGTTTTTATTCCTGCCATAGGAGTTTCATTCCTGCCTAAGGAAATGGTTAATGAAATGTTTTACCCTCAGTGAAGTGTTTTACTTCTGCTAAACTGATTATCTCTATTGCAGGAAATGTTTTACCTGTAAGCTCCTGATTAATAGGGGGAAGGCCCTGCCTGTTCATGCATCAGGTAATAGGATGGTGTGTGATGCCTAAAGAAATACTTTATGCCTAATGAAAGGTGTTGACCTCATTTGAGGCAATGTTTACTCCTGCCCAGGGAAGGGTCTCATACCCCTGCTATAACAGAGATCTACTTACACCTGCTCAATATAGGGATTTCTACTTCCCTGGTGGAATGTTGGTGTAGCCCTGATACAGTTAAACCTGCACAAGGGGATGGTTACCTAGATTGCAATGTTTTCTCCCAGTTAGTGCTGGCTAATGCAATGGTTAGCTGGGCCCAATGAGAAGTTCTCCCAAAGGGATGCCCAACCTTGTTATATGGAATAATTATTCTTAATGAAATGTTTAATTCCTATTACAGGAGGAGAGTTACGTCCACATACTTTTGTGACAAATGAAATGTTTCATATTTAAGGAAATGTTTGAACTACACTTAACGAATTGTTTATTCCTACAGCGGGGAGAAGTTTCTGTTATGGAACTGTCCCTTTGTTCACCTGAGGAAATGGATATTGATGCTTAATGCAGTGTTGTTCTTATGACTTTGAGATGTATTCCTTTCAGGTACTGACCAAGAAGCAAGGCGTAGGTCGGGCCTGTGTCCCACTAAAAATGTATTTAACTATTTATTGATCCAATATTTAATATTTATTGCAGAACTGATATTTATTCATCCAATATTGATTGCAAGTCTTGAGATACATGTATTTTAAATGAATTTATGATTTCCCTGATCCTGCTCTATCTATCTGATTATTTATCTTAATACACATTACTTGTTTTTATACAAGCTTTGGAGTGGAGTCATTTATTGCGTGCCCAGGTTTCTGTCTCAGTGTGAGTGTGTGCTGCATGATCGCTTAACACATGTGCTTCCGGATGCCTTCCCGCTCGTGCCATGCTACCCTAGGGGACTGGTGACCCCAGTTCCAACACAGACCCACAGCAGCTAGCTGAGTGGAAGGAAGGTAGGTGGGATTTGCTGGAAACATGGGATCGCTTAGCTAAGTTTGTCCGTACTAGCTAGAGATAGTGCCTCCATAAGGAGGGAGATAAAGCTAGCACAAAGCTTGTCGTGCTTCTCCGCAGCGAAACGCATTACACACCCATGGTGGGTGTCAGCAGGAGATATTCACCCAACAGGGTATCCCAGAGGTCTTTTCTGCGAATCTCCAAAAAGGTATATGCAGCACCAGCTGAGTCCCTGCCATTGGTGGGGGATGTCTTCCTTACTGACTTACTTTAGGCCTCCCTCTCTGGTGCAGATTGGGACAAACTGGATGCACCTTTAACCAAGGATGCGATAGGCCCCAGATGGCAATGACCTACAGGCTGTATTGTACCAAAATCAAGCTGGTGCTCCTGCGGATCGCTTAGGATGAGCCCTATGGGGATGGTCTGTTGCGCCGACTATGCGGGAGGCACTCATTGCAATGTTGCAGAAGCCAGATAAAGATGTTGAAGAGGTAACTTCCTATCACCACCTTTCGGTGCTAAGTGTGGATGTCCAAGTCCTAAGTAAAATCTTGCCATCTAGATTGTTGGAGCACTTACCGCAGTTGGTGCATAAGAACCAATGTGGCTTCATTCCACGTCGAAACACCATCTGTAACCTGCGGAGGCTGTCGCTGGTTATACACAGTCCAGTATTGGCGGACGACCACTATGCTCTGGCACTGCTTGATATAGAACAAGCGTTGAACTCCCTGGGTAGCGCTACATTAAATGGGTGCAATTGAGACTGAAAGAGCTGTCGACAGGCCAAGTTGGATCTTTTTGCAGAGAAGAATGTGGGACCCTATACAATTTAATTTAAAATCTGGGTCGCCACTTGACCCTTGCCCAGCCAAGCTGTTGGGTAAGTTGGCGGAAGTGATCAATCCACTGGCGAACCCTCTTCTGAATCTTTCGTTGAGTCAGGGAGTGGTCCCGCCAGCCTGGAAGCAGGCTATGGTCATCCCGCTGCTTAAAAAACCGGGTCTAGACCCGAAGGTCCCAGCCAACTACAGGCCGATTTCCTTGCTGCCGGCTCTCGTAAAAATTCTGGAGAAACATGTTCAGTCGGTGCTCTCCAACTTTTTGGAGACCCACGAGATCCTGCATGATACCCAGTCTGGTTTCCGCTCAAATCTCAGCACCGAGACCGCGCTCCTTGAGGTTTCTGAAACCATTAAAGGGGTGTTGGATACCGGGGGCAAAGTCATGCTGGTGTTGTTGGATTTGTCGGCGGCTTTTGACACCGTCCCCCATGATGGCCTTCTCACAAGACTCTATGAGATTGGTCTTCGGGGGACGGTGCTCAGCTGGTTTTCTTCCTTTCTAGCTGGCCGCCGGCAAACGGTCTGGACATCGCCTGACACCGCCGTGATGCCGCCTTTGGGAGTCGGGGTCCCTCAGGGCTCTATATTGAGCCCGACCCTCTTTAACATCTTCATGACCCCTTTGGCGGCGGTGGCGAAGTCGTTCGGTGCCCGGATCGTATCTTATGCCGACGACACCCAGCTCCTCTTTTCTTGTAAGAGAGGGGCAGACTTTGACGGGGAGAGTATCCGGGATTGCCTTGGGGCTGTGTTCACATGGTTCCAACTGAACAGCCTCAAGTGCAATTCCGATAAGTCCGAGGTACTCTTCTTCGGGTGCGACACGGAGCCCAGCTGGCAGGCCTGGTGGCCCATCGACATGTTCCCTCCGTCTTGCTCTTCCCCTATGGCTAAGAACTTGGGGGTCAAGATGGACAAGGGGCTGACGATGAAAGCCCAGATTCTTGGGGTGACCGGTACCTGTTTCGGTCTATTAAAGATGCTGCGGAGATTCCTTCCTCTGTTGTCGGAGGAACATAGGAAGTTGACCGTGCAGGCTCTGATAGGCTCCAGGTTAGATTATGCCAACATTCTTTACCTGGGCCTACCTGAGTACTTGTTGCAGCGGCTCCAAGTCGCGCAGAACGCGGCGGCCAGGGCCATTTATGGTCTAAATAGACGTGCCAGTGTTTCGGGTCTTCTGCGGACGCTGCACTGGCTACCCATCCGCAAACGGATCGCCTTTAAGGCTATGATTTTGGCCTATAAGGCTCTCCACGCGGTGGGAGCAAAGTACCTCCAAAAGAGACTGGCTTTTTACCATCCGGCTCGCTCTTTGAGGTCAGAGTCCCTACTCTTGGCGGTTGTCCCACGAGTGAAGAGAGCGCGCCTTGGCGGCCGCTCCTTCGGCTTGCTGGCTCCCCAGATGTGGAACTCGCTTCCGCTTCCACTCCGCGGGGCCTCTAGCCTTCTTGACTTTAGGAGAGGTCTTAAAACCTGGCTGTTCACCCAGTAAGCCTCTCAGCAGTCCTTTTTTTTATTTGTCTGTTTTTGTATTATCTTTTTTTACTGTGTTATGTTACTGTCAAGTAGTTCTCCTTACCAAAAGCGCCGGGACACTCTTTTTGAGTAACCGTTGCGCTATATAAAAGAATAAATAACATAACATAACATAACAAGTAGGGGAATACTTGGTGCCCGGATCTTCGTAACAAGGCCCCACTAGTGCCATGCACTTGGTGAACGCCCTGGGAGCCGATCGAAGGCCAAATGGGAGAACCTTGAATTGGTAGTGGCACCCTGCCACCTGGCACCTCAGGAATCATCGATGTTTCACATGAATGAGAATGTGGAAATATGTGTCTAAGATTGAGAGGCGTCATAAAATCCCCCATACTGATCAGCAACAGGATTTCTTGCAGAGACAGCATTCTGAAAGGTTGTTTCTTTATATACTTGTTGAGCTGCTGGAGAGCCATGACGGGACTCCATTTCCCAGACTTTTTCTTGATGAGGAAGAAGTCTGAATAGAAACACATGCTGCGCTCTACAAGATAACTTCCTCTATAGCTCCCTTTGAGAGAAGCAGAGATATCTACTGTTATAAGAGAGTGAGGTGTTGATGCGCTCTCTTGGGAGGGGGATGTTTGAGATGCTTCTGAAGAAATTTCAGAGTGTGACCATGATGGATTATATCCAACACCCATTTGTCTGAAGTGATACTCTTCCCACTGATTAGTCCTGGGGTGGCAAGGTGGCAAGAGCCTGTATATTGTCAGTCTTCTAGTGGGGTCTTGGGATTTTTCCCCAGCTTGAAAGGGGGGAGGGGCGTTGGGGGGGTAGTATTCGCGTTGGTTTTCTTGTATGAGCAAAAGTTGTGGATGGCCTGTAAGATTGATGCCCAGTGTATGGGGGTCGATATCCCTGCTGTGAATTGGCAGATATTGGTGTGACTGAAAGGAAGACCTCTGGCCATATGGCCCTCCTCCTCCTCTAATTCCATGAAAGGACTGTAAAAATCACTGCTGGAGCGTCCCCAGGGAATGTGCAGTACCCATAACTGCTTTGATGGACTGCACAGCATCGTCCACGTTTCCCAAACAAATTATCCCCATTAAAGGGCATATCCAGAATCTTGGATTGGACCTCAGGACAGAAAGAGGACGCTTTCAGCCAGCCCTGCCGGGAAATACTGCCGCACTTGCCATCTGCCTAAATGCGGTGGAGGAGAGGTCCATGGCAGTTTCTATGATTTCAGAGGACGCTCTAGCTCCCTCATGCAAGATGTCTTTCGCCTCCTTTCTGTCATCCAGTGTGAACTCCATTAAGGCATATGGTTTTGACCCCATTTGGCAGTCATAGCGACCAAAAATGGCCAGCGCATTTGCAGCCCGGATGGAAGTAGCTGCCATTGCTGCGAAACGCTTTCTGATGTTCTCGAGCATCCTGCCCTCCTTATACGGTGGTGCTGAACAGGGTGCAGAAGGGTTTCTGGTGCGTGGTTGGGCAGCCTGCATCAACATGGAATCTAGTCTAGGATGACCCATTAAACAAGCCGGTGAAGTATCCAAAGCCTTGTGTTTTTTAATCCAGTCAGGGATGACAGCATTGACCGGTGCTGGGTTCTTCATAATCTCATGGCCCTCGTCCCAAATCTGGTTGACAGTGGAAATAGAGCAGACAGATTTTCTGGCAGAGCCCTTGAAATCAAACAAAAAGCAGTCCGTCTGCTTTACTGGGAGCGGCAGGTCAAACCTTTTTGAGCCACGTTCCTGCTGTTGGTGAAAACATCCAATGTCCTCAGGTGGAGTACTTGCTGGTGAAGGTGATGAAGGGACAAAATATCATCTCATTCCTGACCTGATGCAGTTGGATCCTGAAATCGCTCTCCCTCCTCAGGTTGGTCATCAGCGTCTCTATCTATGTAGTTATCTCGGATGGGGACAGGCGGTGGTACCGCTCTGTACTCTTGCATGCGAACAGGTACCGGAGTTTTAGGTAAGGGGGTAGCGAAGAGTGGTTCTTTGCGACACGGAGTGAGTGATAATGTCGTATTTGGTTCTGGGAAACGCTTACAGTAATTGCTAAGCATGTGCCTCAAGTCAGTGGCTAAAGAAATATGCACAGAGATGGTATCGTTGCTGGAGCCCTGGTGTTCCTCGTAAGGCTCCTCATAAGGATAGTGTTCCTGGAACGAGTCATAACGGTGGGACTTAGCCTGTTGGCGAGCAGCGAAAGAGTAATCCCCTTACAATTAGGGGGGGGAAGTGTCTATGTTAGGGTCTTCCTCCTGGTCAGTCTCATGGCACTTCATTGGTAGTTGTGACAAGCTGTAAGCGGGACCAAAAAGTCATTTGTTACCGTATTCCTGTGTCATCGAGTCGAGATGGCAGCAACGAGGAGACTTGACTTGGTGACGTCTGTTCTGGAGCCAAGAGCGTAGACCTTTCCTGCTTCGTCGACTGGCTTGTCAACAACAGTGCAGACGACTAAGTGGGTGTGATCTACCTAATGGAAATGGCCACCAATGCTGGTAACTTCGCTGGAGACTTGAAAGTCCCGAGTGACAATATGGCCGCCAACAAGGTGCTCGTCATCACCACTTTGGTTGACAAAGCGGCCACCGACATTGTTGAAGCCACTAGAAACATCATGACAGGAATGGAGCATACAGTCGACTATGTTCTCGTGGACGGGTCCATCGGCAATCTGATTTTCAGAGACGACGACTCCTTAAGAGGAGTGACAGACACAAAAGAGGTAGAATTTTTCTTTTGAGAGGAAGCGGAGGATGAGTCTTTTGTGACTGATTTTCCAGACCCATAGGTTTTTCCTGTAACAGTCATTTTGGGTCCTCATCACAGGAGGTAGAGCCCGCATTTGTGCACTTGCGCTAGGGTGGAGAACGACTTGGAGCCTCATCCTCATAACCGATTTTGACCTGGATTTATTCTTCTGGAGCCATAGGAGCAACCTGGCTTCCCGGTCTGTTAAGGTTTTAGCAGAAAAGGTTCTAAAGCGCTTACATTCCTTGGGCTTGTGTTGAGGATGTAAACAGTAGAGACTAACCACATGGGGATCGTTTGAGAAAAGTGTTTGTTTTTCCCAAGACCAGCAGGGCCTGAAAAGTCTTTTCTTGGATCCCTCTGACATGATGCTCAAATACTGAAGAAAAACAGTACCCAAAAGGCTGTAGCAGTAGAATGGTCCCTTCCTGAGAGAAGGCAAAGGTCGAAAGTTGACAAACTGAAACAAAAAAGCGGAACTCAGGGAGACTCCCTCACACACGAAGTGTGGTTAGAAATCTGAGGTCTAGCGGCTCGGTAGGGGGAAGAGTGCTTCAGTGTCTGGTCTCTGATTGGCTGAAGTTTGGGTCTATTAAAACAATGTAAATTGGTCAACAATGTCAATTGCCTTTCTATAACTATTAATGTGCTGCTTGTTTTAAATACCATGAGACTGCCACCGCCACCACGGAGAAGATACAAGCATGTGAATCAATGAAAAATTCAATACTGGAGAAGAGGGTTGGGTTAGCGACTGTAAAGCGGCCCAGAGAGATGAGGGTGCTTTAGTTACCATTTCTGTATCTTTATTACCTAGTAGTTCAATTACAACATGCCGTGCGTTTGTTTGACAAAGGGCAGAACTGGGAAGGAAGATTGTTGAGTGGTACATGCAAACGGGTTCCTTTGCCAGAGCTCTTGATGCTTGGGACAGGGGTTCCGGAGTCCATGCCGTTTGTGGTCAGACGGGCTTGGGAGGTGGGTCATCGGGTCCTTCGTAGGGCTTCAATTGCCCCCGAGATGTGTATCTGGACCATGCACCCGTTTTAGCTCATTGACTGGACGCGACCTGTAGATAGACAGCGTGCAATGAGCAGATGATAATTTATCACTTGAGCAGATGCCTTAGACTCGTTTGCCTCAGGGACCGGTCAGTTATTGCAATTTGCTAAAAATACAGCAATGGCTCACTGGATATGGCCTTCCTTCGCTGATGCCCCTCAGGAATTTCAGACTCTGGGAACTACGCTGAATATGGCCAGAGGTCAGAAATTGGTCACACGTTAATAGAGTTCCGTGGGAGGATTTCCCTCTGAGGGCCTTGATGGTGCACAACAGCGGGCGTAAGATCCTTGGGGGCCTTCTTTCGCTAAAGAATGGGAGGGTGTACATGAGGGGGTAAAGTGATCGCCGCCCCCCCGCCCCCCAAAAAATTGTGCCATTGCTACTTGTGCAGGGGTAGCAGGCTATTGTACTTTTATTTATCTTTAAACTGCATACTGTGAAATATTATTCTTAAATAGCAATAAAACATACACAAAAAAAAAGATGTCTGAAAGAACTTCAAAAGACAGGGAAGGTACAAGTTTTAGAGCGCTGAGGAAGAGAGAAAAAAGAGAAAACTGGAAAGATCTGGATTTCAATATCTTATACTCCCTCTACGACCTACTGCTAAAAACCAGAGGTCGGTCAAAGGAGAAAAATAACTGACAAACGACGTTCTGAAAGTCACTCAAGACAAATGTCAAGATAATGGATGAAGATGCAGAGATCGCTAGCGTCGACTTGTTTACCGTCTTGACAGAGAATGGCGTCCATGCATCGACACACAGACTGATTATCTTCATCAAATAGGCACCACCAAATAATTGGCGGACATTTCACTGCAGGACAAACACCGACACTCCCTCGACGTCCGTGTTTGCCCTGCGGTGATTGCCATTTTTTTTGTTTTTAACGGGTGGTGCCCCTATACCCTCCCCTCCAACCCCAGGGGCCCTAGCTGCCCTGTCCACCTTGACCGTGGGCATTTCCCCACCTACAACTGCAGCAGCACAGTTTAATTAAGCACTGCAGTGAAGGTAGCAAAATGTACATCGGCATAATAAACATGGCACAGATTTCTCATTCCCCAAACATCACTGTCGAGGGCACTAGGATCCCCTCATGTAATCTGCCTAATGTAAGCATAGCAGGCTACATGTTCCCTTCATGGTCTCGGTTGAAAGCATGCTTTTTCCTCTGCACATGTGAATGCTGCCAAGCAGTTATAGGAGTTATTGGAACATTCATGAAAAATGAAGCCTCTGTTAGGCTTCCATCTCGCAGATCTGCGTAAACAAGTTTTTTGGACAAAAGACATTCTCTGATGCAAATTACATGGAAAAAACTATTTAAAAAAATGTGTTACATGATCCTCACATGGGCCCATCCTCAGCCTGTCAGGCTCTCAGGGCCCCGTCCTTAATCCCTCCGGGCTTTCAGGGGCCGTCCTCAGCGCATTCAGGCTTTCAGGGCCATCCTCAGCCGTCCTCAGCCCATTCGGGCTTTCAGGGCCATCCTCAGTCCATCCGGGCCCGTCTTCAGCCCCCCTCAGCCCATCTGGGCTCTCGGGGCCCGTCCTCAGCCCATCTGGGCTCTCGGGGCCCGTCCTCAGCCCATCCGGGCTCTCGGGGCCCGTCCTCAACCCATCCGGGCGCTCGGGGCCCGTCCTCAACCCATCCGGGCTCTCGGGGCCCGTCCTCAACCCATCCGGGCTCTCGGGGCCCGTCCTCAACCCATCCGGGCTCTCGGGGCCCGTCCTCAACCCCTCCGGGCTCTCGGGGCCCGTCCTCAGTCCATCCGGGCCCGTCTTCAGCCCCCCTCAGCCCATCTGGGCTCTCGGGGCCCGTCCTCAGCCCATCCGGGCTCTCGGGGCCCGTCCTCAACCCATCCGGGCTCTCGGGGCCCGTCCTCAGTCCATCCGGGCCCGTCTTCAGCCCCCCTCAGCCCATCTGGGCTCTCAGGGCCCGTCCTCAGCCCATCCGGGCTCTCGGGGCCCGTCCTCAGCCCATCCGGGCTCTCGGGGCCCGTCCTCAGCCCATCCGGGCTCTCGGGGCCCGTCCTCAACCCATCCGGGCTCTCGGGGCCCGTCCTCAACCCATCCGGGCTCTCGGGGCCCGTCCTCAGTCCATCCGGGCCCGTCTTCAGCTCCCCTCAGCCCATCCGGGATCTCAGGGCCCGTCCTCAGCCCATCCGGGATCTCGGGGCCCGTCCTCAGCCCATCCGGGCTCTCGGGGCCCGTCCTCAGCCCATCCGGGCTCTCGGGGCCCGTCCTCAGCCCATCCGGGCTCTCGGGGCCCGTCCTCAGCCCATCCGGGCTCTCGGGGCCCGTCCTCAGCCCATCCGGGCTCTCGGGGCCCGTCCTCAGCCCATCCGGGCTCTCGGGGCCCGTCCTCAGCCCATCCGGGCTCTCGGGGCCCGTCCTCAGCCCATCCGGGCTCTCGGGGCCCGTCCTCAACCCATCCGGGCGCTCGGGGCCCGTCCTCAGCCCATCCGGGCGCTCGGGGCCCGTCCTCAGCCCATCCGGGCGCTCGGGGCCCGTCCTCAGCCCATCCGGGCGCTCGGGGCCTGTCCTCAGCCCATCCGGGCTCTCGGGCCCGTCCTCCGCCCATCCGGGCTCTCGGGCCCGTCCTCAACCCATCCGGGCTCTCGGGGCCCGTCCTCAACCCATCCGGGCTCTCGGGGCCCGTCCTCAACCCATCCGGGCTCTCGGGGCCCGTCCTCAACCCATCCGGGCTCTCGGGGCCCGTCCTCAACCCATCCGGGCGCTTGGGGCCCGTCCTCAACCCATCCGGGCGCTTGGGGCCCGTCCTCAGCCCATCCGGGCGCTCGGGGCCCGTCCTCAAACCCTCCGGGCTCTCAGGGCCCGTCCTCAAACCCTCCGGGCTCTCAGGGCCCGTCCTCAAACCCTCCGGGCCAGTCCTCAACCCATCCAGGCACATCCTAAACCCATTCAGGGCCCATCCTCAACCCATCCAAGGCTCTCAGGGCTCATACGGGCTCTCAGGGCTCATCCTCAACCCATCCGGGCTCTCAGGGCCCATCCTTAACCCATTTGTCTCTCAATGGCCCATCCCTCAGCTCATCCAGGCTTTCAGGGGCCCATCCTCAACCCATCCAGTCTCTCAGGGTCTGTCTTCAAATCATCCAGTCGCTCAGGCCTTCCTGAAACCATCTAGTCTCTCAGGAAGTACACTCAACATCCCTGAGAGACCAAAGGGGAGAAACAAACCGACTGCCATATCTCCACAGCTGTTACACCTATGAATCTAGAGATGTGGTCTAGTGACTAGAATACAGAGAAAATAAAAAGGAGAACCTATCCCAGTCATCAACACAATTTCATTTTACTGCCAGTGTAAAAAACACAGCTTCCTTGGGGTGTGGCAGGGGAAGAGGGGCACAACTCTAGAAGACTAGGCCCTGTACCAGTATTCAGATGAAGGACTGATATACTGCATGGAAATGAAACACTGCTTACAATGGGGCCCCCATATATTCACTCTATAGATGATTCTTCGAACACCTACCGAGAGTTACCACCATGACTGGTATGTTGAGGCGTTGTCGTGTGCTCTGGGACAGCCGAAGGAATCCGTACTCCAGTGAATACTCCACAATGTACTCCTCCTGCGGCCACACTGCACCAAATTAGAGAGAAAGGAAACTGCATTAGGTCTCATAGAAATCAAAGTGCATGGAACACAATCTAAGCTCTGATTTGAAGAGTCCCACTGCTGCCAACGTTATTCACAGTACAGATAAAGTACACTTAGGCACAAGCGTATGTTTCTACAAAGGCATTCCACATTGGTCCAAAGGAAGAAACCAAAACACGTGGAAAGCTGTGTGCTCGAATATGGAAGAGGCTACAAGAGGGCAACAGACCATAACCACGGAGGCAAGTGAACTAAGAAAACCAGCAAAATAAACTATTCTCAAATGATGGGAACCCAAAGGAAAGAAAGCTTCAACCAAAGACTGGTAGCCCCTAGGAGAACAGGAAAAACTAAACGTGTCAGGGACTAAGAAAAATTTAAATGAACAATTATCAAATTTTGCTCCTTTAAAAGAACAGCAACTTGCAAAGATAGAGCACATTGGCCAGAATGCACTAGAGGGCTACAGAGCCGGGTTTTACTTGAAAAACTAGCAGTTAAGGGCAATTGGTGAGTGCCAGCCCTGTTTGGAGAGCGGCCACAGGGTCATTGTGTGTGCCGCTGGAACTAAGCTGAATCCTTACTGACAAGCCTCAAATAGGGCGAAACCTGTCTGGGGTTGTAGTTCAGAGGAGGACTGGGGAGAACGGTTCCTATTGGAGCAGGGTTAAGACTGATTTACATATTGCTGTAGGAGGTGTCTTGGTGAATAACAGAATGATGATTGGAATGCAGCTGAGTGTAATTACTACTGACAGAGTTAGTTCAAGCATCCCACAACCACTACTGCTCTCTTTAGGTCTGGTGTTAGCAAAGACCTCTTGGGGGAGGGTCAGTTTGGAATGATTCTTTTGATAGTTTTTAGTCACCCTCGATCCCCTTGTTTGCAGGCAATCGGGGTGGCAGTGTCCACTGTGCCAGCACCAAATGAGCACATATGCTTTTTTTTCTAATAAAAAAAAATCTACTGTTGTGGAAGGATTCTGTTTTTGTCTGGACATTTCAAGGAAAAACATAACTTGCATAGCAGATACACATTTTGTATTATACCGTAGGGATAGCTGGATTGAAATTCATCAAACCAAAAAATCTAACAAAAAAAAATAATATGTAAGTGTCAGAAAAACTTCTGAGCCACTGAAACGTGGTGACGTTTCATCTCGCTGTTTGAGATCTGTGTGGCCAAAGTTTGCTAAAGGAAAAGTACAGAAATGCTACATTTGGAACTCAGAATTATCGCTTTTGACCATTAAGGACCACATGGGCACACTCCTCACTTGGAACACTTCATCCCAGGCATGGTCCAAATTAGTTGAGGTCAAAGCAGGGTGCTAGCGATCAGAAACTAAAAGCAACTACTCTGAAATATTCTATCCAAGTACGCCTAACGGTACAACATAAGAACACACTGCTAAAGCTTAAGATTAGAATTGGAAATATTTCTTGAGGGGTTGGGGGGGGGGGTCCAAAAGGGGTTAAGACCACAGAAATTATAAAAAAAGAAAAAACACAAGCACTTGAGGGATACAATACAAATAAAGACACAGGAATGGCAAAAAGGAATTTTATTTCAAGAAGAGAATAACAAAAGACTGTGGCAGTAATGCTCACCTTAGGATGGAATATAAGGGACTCCAAACTGTTCCGCAGAATTCAGCATTATCTGTTCCCTTGAGATCAAGCTATTCTTGAATTGGTGGGGTTAAGTCAAACTAAAATCCTCAAGTGGATCGCCTCTTTCCTTTCCAGACACACACAGTGCATCAGACTGTCTTCCTTCACCTCCAAACAGAAAGACATATGTGGCGCACCACAAGCATCATCCCTGAGCCCCACCCTGATCAAAGTCTACATGAGCCCCCCCCTTGCAGATATCGTCATATTCCAGGGACTCAACATAATCTCCTATGTAGATGACACTCAACGAATCCTCTCGCTCACCGAGGATCCCTACAACACCGAAACCAACTTTGCCATGGCCAACGTAGCCAATTGGATGAGAAACAGCTGCCTCAAACTTAACTTCGACAAAACTGAAGTACTTATCTTCGAGAAGAAAACCTCAGTATGAGACCAACAGCTGGTGGCCAGCAGACCACGGACCAACACCCACACCGACAGACGATGCACTCAACCTCGGCAAAATCCTCAACAGCCAACTAACCATTAAACGACAAATCAATGCAGTTGCCTCCTCCTGCGTCCAAACACCTGCATGCTTTGCTGCATCTTCAGGTGGATCACGATCAAACACCAGAAAGACAGTCACACAGACCCTCATCACCAGCCGCCTCGACTATGGCACCGCTCTACGCTGGAATTTCCAGCCAGCTCCTTAAAAGACACCAGACCGATCCAGGCCTGAAGGTCACAGCTGGGAGATTCCCTTTTAAGTCAAACCTTCCAGAGGGAGCTGGAGCGCTAAGGCTCCCACAGTCCTGGCAGCGTCAAAATCATGGAACTGTAAGGACATCAAATTATTGCTCCTTGAATTGAGAATACCAAACTCAGATCATAAAAACATATCAGCCCGGTCACGCTGGAATGTGAAAGCAGGCTCCCCTGCATCTTCCACAGTGTTAACCCTCATCCTTGACGCAATTCTAGAATCGGAGCACGGTGTCGGCCGTAAACATCTAAGACACCACTGGCCTTTCCTCTTCTACAAAGGTGAAAGAAATAGGAAGAGTAGCAACAGGCATCTGAATGTGAAGCACTTTTAGGTCTCAAAAAACACAAACTAGCACAACAGAATTACCAGGATGGGCTTTAACTGTTGTAGTAAAGGACGGACGACGCGCACAATCCATAAAGAAAGGTAATGCACATTGTGAAAAGCTGATTCAAGAGCACAAGCTATATCTGAAGAAAATGGCATGAATTCTACTTTAAAGAGCTCTTTACTCAACTCCCTGCTCATAAAAGAATAACAGGCACCTCAAACTGTCTGGAAGTCTGTGAAAAACAGTGACTAAACATGCTGGCTCTCCTAACTACATCTTTATAACTCACCTCCATTCCAGATTTGAAAAGGATTATGTTGCATACCCTGTAAGCATCTGTTCTTGGCACGTAGAGCTGCTTTGCATACTCCTGCCATCTAGTGTTGGGTCTGGATGTTTGCACTTGGTTTTTTAGGTCTCGCCTGTCGATGCGCATGCGCATCGAGCAAGCGAGAGTATTGGGACTTATCCACTCTTTATCCACACTGCAAGGAATCGTGGCGATTCCTTGCAGTGCCCGTGACTTTTAAGCTCAATGCGCATGCGCATTGAGCTTAAAAGCGCGTGCACGTCCGTCTTTGTTTACCCGCTCCGCCCCCTCCCCTTCCCGCCGTCTCGCATTTCCCCAGCCGCATCAAAGGCTTTCACGGCCGGCCGGCCATGCTTTCAGTTTCACGACCGGCCGGCCGTGTCAATTACATTTCAAAGCCCGCTCTCCCTGCTCCGCCCCCTGCTCCGGCAGAGACGCATTTCTCCTCCCCCCTCCCCTCTCTTCCCTCCGTCTTGTTCTTTCCTGTTGCCTTCTCAAACACGTTTTCGTCTTTCCTCGTAGTGATAATATTCAGTCACTCTGCACAAATACGATTTATACAGTATTTCCATCTTGAAGACGTCGCGTTTCATCCTTACACTGATAATAGTAAACAGTGAGTCGAAAGATCAAAGAGAAGCATGTTCCAAGTGTAAAGTAGTCTGAAATGGGACAGTTTCATCAATTGGTCGAGCAATCCCTTGGAGCGAATGCGCATCAAAAAGTGCTCCCCCGATTTTGTAGACCTTCCGTGATCATGACTGTCAATCATTTATATCTAATGCTCGTTGTAAATTCTTTTGTTTTCGTACAATTTCATGTGTTTTTTAACATTATTATTTTGGGAGTATCAAGTAATTCACACATTTGGGTGAAAAATACGCCGGACAGGACTTCATGGAGCTGGAGTGTAGACTAACAGTTCCACAATTCCCCGTGTTTAACGTCGTTTATTTCTTCCTGCTTCCTTTTTACGCCCGAAATGTGACATCATTTTGAAGATGTTCACGTGTGTTTTTTGAATAATTTTTCCCATATCCACAGACATTAAGACGGCTTGTTTATCGTCTAGTCCACGGTACGGTCCCCTGTAACATGTCAACTCTGTTCTGCCAGCTGCCAGTCACGTGGTGTGAGTTATATTTCGCCAGTGCAGCTTCAGACAATACTAGTTGTGCATTTGTGTAGGCACCACGCTGTTTTCTGGGGGCCCCCGTTCCGTCTTCCAAAACCATCACGCTTTGCAAATTAACCCCTCCCCCACCACCTCCCTAATCGCCAACCCCAGCTCTCACAGTGCCTCTATTGCCATCTGACTATCTGCAAGCAACAGAGCATGACAATGGCAGCAGAAAAGATAGCAAATGGCCGCTAGTCTGACTCTTTGTTGGGAGACTAACATGCGTTCCTTGGAAGCTGCGCACTTGAGTGTTTCTGTCAGCGCAGTTAGACTGGTGTCACCCAGCAGCTTTCGGGCATGCCACGGCTCTCATAAAGAGTAGTGCATCAATGAGGCCGATCCTAGAGAGCAGCATGTGAGGCTACTGCGGCTCTCTCCCTGCCAAGGTCCTCAAGCAATTCCCGTGCGCTGTGCTCCACTCAAACTGTAGCCCCATGCGCGGTGCTGCACTCCAAGCTGCTGCCTTGTGTGCGGCGCTGCAGTATAAGCTGCCCTGTGTCCTGTGTTCCAATCTAAGCTGCTGCCCAGTATGCGCAGCAGCACTCTAATCTACTGCCACGTGCGCAGTGCTCCATTGTAAACTGCTCTGCAGTGCTGCACTCCAAGCTGCTTCCCCGTGCTGCAATATCCACTCCTTTGTGTCTCCTTTCCGGCCTCTTCCTACTTAACTTTTCATCCTTTCTCCTTTAATCCCATTTCCACCTTCTCACAACCGATTCGAGCACTGTTATCTTAACATTTGTGTTTCTCTCTGTCTTATGATGTCTGCCCTGCCACCATTTACTTCGGACCCTCACACACCCTCACCCTCACACTGTGGAAAAGTAAATTTTGCCATGTTCTGTGTCCCTACGTGTCATCCATCATATGTTATGTGTGCATGATTAATATGCATATGTATTCCCTATGTTCGATTCAAGACGCAATTATAGTTGTGTCCACCTCTAGTATGTCAGTTTCCAGTCCTCGTGAATACTACGAATATCAGGCCTATGTAAAGTTACGTTGCCACGTCTCTCAGTGTGCACGTTATTTCATTGTAAAGTCCCCGTTTCTAGGCCTCAAAAGGGCCTGGACACCAGATTCAGCTCCTGTCTCCTGAGCCCTCGCTGAGGAGCGATACAGCCCCCACCTGTATCCTCGACCCTTCACTTACTTCCTGCCTCGCAGTGCCCGGTTCAGCCTGGCTCTGCCTCTGAGTCTGCCAAGAGTATGTTATAGTTTCAGTTATCAGTTCAGTCCTCCTTCTCTGCATTCCTAAGCTACTGAACTGCATCAATAGTTTCCGTCATTGTCTAGCCTTTCCGGCTCCATGTAAGAGAAATACTGTATTTAATGGTCATTTCGTATTCTTCATCACGCACTACATGTAGAATAATGCATGCTCCAGTCTTAGAGTCTGTTAGCCTTTCCCCTCCTGACTTCTAGTTTATATCAACATGTTCTCTAACTTAGGTACATGTCGCCCTGACTCTCCAGACTTCAGTCTCTGCTCCTAGCACAGAGTTCATAGCCCCCAGCTTCTCCTAGTGATACGTCATTGCCAGTTTGCGCGCACCATCAGGGTAGAGGTCCCGGCTCCTCAGGTAGCCCCCTCCATGGTTTCCGCCCCATTCATGACATATTCTGTTACGTTTGCATCACATGTCTATGTATACGCCCTGTTACACCTCTTTTCACCCTTATCTTTCGCGACTGCTACGCGTCACGCCTTTTGCTCCACCCACTGCTACGCCTATTGCAATGTAATGCTATGTGTTTGCGTTATGTATATATGCTCATGCACTGTTAAAAGAAAGGTCTCCTTTTCCCTTGTCCCGATCCTGACACCAGCAGCGCTGCTGGGCCCTACCATCCTATTCCTATGCAGGTTGTCCTGTTCCTGTCCTTTATGCTGTAATAAACCTGCGAAACTCCTACTACCTCGAATCTTGACTCTTATTTATTGAGCTATCTGTTATTCATTTATACATTCAAAAATAGGGTATTATTTATTTATTTACCACAACACACCCTCACACCTCCTCACCCTCACACCTCCTCACCCTCACACCTCCTCACCCTCACTCACTCACCCTCAACCCCTCACTCACCCTCACTCACCCTCACTCACCCTCACTCACCCTCACTCACCCTCACTCACCCTCACTCACCCTCACTCACCCTCACTCACCCTCACTCACCCTCACTCACCCTCACTCACCCTCACTCACCCTCACTCACCCTCCCTCACTCACTCACCCTCACACTCACTCACACTCACTCACCCTCACTCACCCTCACTCACCCTCACTCACCCTCACTCACCCTCACTCACCCTCACTCACCCTCACTCACCCTCACTCACCCTCACTCACCCTCAACCCCTCACTCACCCTCACTCATCCTCACTCACCCTCAACCCCTCACCCTCACCCACCCTCAACCCCTCACCCTAACTCACACTCACCCTCACTCACCCTCACCCTCACTCACCCTCACTCACCCTCACCCTCACTCACCCTCACCCTCAACCCCTCACTCACCCTCAACCCCTCACTCACCCTCAACCCCTCACTCACCCTCAACGCCTCACTCACCCTCACCCACCCTCACCCTCACTCACCCTCAACCCCTCACCCTCACACAGTGCAATAGGTCTCGGAGCATTTGAGTTAGAGCTTTTAGAATTGTTTATGGCTTTTTTTATTTGTAATTCTTTAGCATTGGCTACAGGAAACAAAAATGCTAAAGATTTACAAAAAAAACCCATAAACAATTCTAAAAGCACTAACTAATGCTGCGAGACCTATTGCATTTCCAATGCTTGTCTTCGAAGAAGTCTTTCCAGACACAAGGCGATACTACGCATGGGCATCAACTCCATTGTTGGATTGTTTTCCCGCAAGAGGGTGAGAATGGAGAAAGTAAATGTAGTCTGGAGATGTCCATGCATATGTAATGTGAATAATAACAACGGCAACAACCACAGGTATCCGGGGACGAGGGAGGGTGCATGTGAATCTAAAGCTTTACATGCAAAGAACAGATGCTTTCAGGGTAACAATCATTTCAAGGCATGTGTGCTGTAGATACACATGCTTCGCATAGTCTGTATAGCAGTTTCTCCCAAAGCAGTGGCCAACCCGTGGGTGTTGCAGTTGTTTGAAAAAAGTGTTTTTAAAACTGCTTGTCCTACATTAGCTTGTTGATGTGCTAACATCCACACAATTGTGTTAAGTAAATGTGTGTGGTGTAGACCATGTAGCTGCCATACATATGTCTACTATGGGAATGTTGCCAAAAAAGGCCACAAATGCTCCTACCTTGCGAGCAGAATGTGCTCTAGAGGTATAGATAAAGTTTGTTTAGCTTTAACATAGCATACTTGAATACATTTAACAATCCATCTAGAAATACGGGATTTAGAGATCGGATTTCCTTTATGAGGTGGAGCAAAGGAAACAAAAGGCTGTTTTCCGAAAATCTTTTGTTCTATCAATATATTAGTGATCTTTTGACATCAAGTGTATGTAGAGCTCTCTCTGCTACTGAATCAGTTTGAGGGAAGAACACAGGTAACTCAACTGATTGGTTAATACGAAACGCAGAAACTACTTTTGGGAAGGAATTTTGGGTTTGTACGAAGAACCACTTTCTTTATGAAGATGAAAAAGGTTCTTCCAAGGTTAATCGCTGTCGCTCATCAACACGTCTTAGTGCAGTGATAGTAATGAGAAAGGCAACCTTACATGAAAGAAATTGTAATTCACAATAGTGTAAAGTCTCAAAAGGTGGACCCATAAGCCTTGCGAGAACAATGTTAAGGTTCCAGACAGGTGCCGGTGGTACCCTAGGTGGTATCATCCTTTTAATGCCTTCCATAAAAGCTTTTATTACTGCAACTTTGAATAGGGATACCTGTTGTCTGTTTTGCAGATATGCAGCTACAGATGCAAAACATAGCAAATAATATGTGCATCGATGCATCTAGCAGATAGATCAATTGAGTTATTAATACAACATGCACTAGTGGTGGGCCTTCTTGCTTTCTTAAGAATTGTCATACAACCAGGTGGTAGGTTTAAGTATCCAAACTCCTAAGACTTCAGGAGCCAAAGCTCTAGGTTGAATTCCTTGGGGTTTGGATGTCTGATTTCTCAATGGTTCTGTGTGAGCAAATTTGAAGTTATGTGAAGCTTCTGATGTGGAACTATCGAGAGTTCTAATAGTGAGTTTCCGAACTAGAAATGGAAGGAGAGGGAGAGACGGAAAAGCATTAGCAAATATCCCCGACTAGTTCATCCATAGGGCATTGACTGTGGATACAGGGTGTGGGGACCTGGAGGCGAAGTCTGGGCATTTTGAGTTCTCTGTTGTGGCAAAAAGGTCCATTTGTGGAAATCCCCATTTTTGGAAGTACGGAATAACTACTTTTGGGTAGAATTCCCATTTGTGTACTTGTTGCCTCATTCTGCTGACGAGGTCGACAAAGATATCGGTTCCTGGAAGATGTTCTGCCATGAGTTGGATCCTGTGATGAGTTGCCCAACGCCAAATGGTCTGAGAGACGTGACGAGTGTGTGTCCCCCTGTTTTTGTACACAGCACATTGTTGTAATATTGTCCGTACGTACAGCCTAGGACAACTTTCCCCATCAGGTGATTTAGAAATGGTTTTAACGCTAGCTGAACTGCTTGCAGTTCTAGGTAGTTGATGTGAGGGTTCTGTTGTGAGGTATCCCAAAGGCCATGAACTATTAAATGTTATAAATGTGCCCCCCACCCTGTAAGAGATGCGCCTGTTGTGAGCACGTCTTGTGGAATATGGTTGATAAAGAGCCGCCCTTTGATTAATTTTGTGTGCCACCACTGCCGAGAGCGATGGGAGCGGCTGTCTACCAAAACTAGATCTGTCAGCTGACCCTGTGATTGATTCCATTGGCATGCTAAGCATTCTTGTAGAGGACGCATGTTTAGTCTTGCATGAGGCACTATGGCAAAGCATGACGCCATCATCCACAGTAACTGCATGAAAATTCTAACTGGTAGATACTGGTTGTTTTGAAACTGAAGTTTGAAAATTGTGAATTCTGGCTGCATTGGGATATGGTAGAGCCATTTGAGTGTTTAGAATGGCTCTTACAAATGGTTGTATTTGAGTGGGTTGAAGATGGGATTTTTGTGCACGGACTGTAAATTCCAACTGATGCAGAATGTTTATGGTAGTTTGCGTGTGTTGTACACACTTGGGATGTGTGTTGGCTTTTATGAGGCAAACGTATAGATATGGGAAGTCATGGATTTGCTGTCTTCGTATAGCGCGAACTTGACCCGAAGGTGTCTGGTATCAGAGCGCTTTACATAGCACCAGTTGCGTTACATGAGGACACATTCATTTTGTTTTTGTTAGGTACGGTTCTGCAGCTTCTTTTGTCAGAAGAGATTATACTCGTGCTTGAGCAGATGGTGTTCTAAAGACAATTTGTGAAAGAGAGGTGGAATACTGGGAGGGTTGCTTAGGAGTTCCAGGCAATAACCATGACATAGGCTCTAAACAACGATACAAGACTGCCTTAAATAACTACCATATACTTTGCAGAACTGCAAAAAGAGACTACGTTAATATCACAATAGTTGAGGCACAAAACCGCCCCAAGGCTCTCTTTAAGGCAGTACAAGAATTATCGGGAGCAGCATGCCAGCCCAAAGCGCCCTGCCTAGACACCTCACAGTGCAATTCCCTAGCTAAATTCTGTATTTCCAAAATTGATTCTATCTATTCTGATTTTGACAAGCCAAGCAGATCCCCCTTTCCCCCTCCCCAAAATCACCTAATTCAGCCACTCTATCTGTCCCAGAAGCTTCTGTGGACAAGCTTACCATTCCTCGGCAGCTGAATAGTTCCACTAATAGATCGGTGTCTATGATCCTTCCTGAAGTCAAACACTTAGAGAAAATCCATACTCCACCTGTCCAGCTAATCAGCACCTAGAACTTTCTCAACAGAGCTTCACTTATCAATATCATCAACAATATTAAATCTGGTTCTCCACTGGATCCGCTTCCCCCTCAAATATTAAAAACTTTGGACACCCCCTCTCTTAATATTATTTTGGATCTACTTAATTCCTCCCTTAGAGAAGCCAAGGTCCCCTCCGCGTGGAAACATGCTATGGTCAAACCACTATTAAAAAAGGCCAATGCTGACACCAACAACTTATCCAATTTCCGTCCCATCTCTCTCCTTCCTGTTTTCTCAAAAATATTAGAAAAGCATATTATCACACAACTCACTCAGCATGTTGAATCTAATAAGATCCTCCATCCATCTCAGTCTGGCTTCAGATCCGGTTTCTCAACAGAATCCACCTTGCTGGGTGTCTCAGAAACCATTCGTTGCCGAGTAGATGGGGGGAGACCGTAGCACTCATTCTACTCGATTTGAGTGCTGCTTTTGATACGGTCTCCCACCCCATCCTCATAAATACCCTCAGATCGTCTGGTATCACCGGCTCAGCCCTCAACTGGCTCATCAGTTTTCTTTCAGACCGCACTTTCCAAGTCTTTTTCCCCTCCTCTGCTTCTCATATCTATAAATCAGTGCATGGTGTTCCCCAGGGCTCCATCCTAAGCCCCCTACTCTTCAATTTGTACGTCAGCTCTCTGGCCTACATTGCAGAACAAGCAGGATTAACCATCTACTCGTACGCTGATGATACACAGATCATCTAATCTCTCTCAACCAGTTCCCATTCCACCCCTTCTTCCCTCTGTATCGGTCTTAACAACATCGCTAAGTGGATGCACGAAAACAAACTCAAGCTGAATGGGGGAAAAACAGAGCTTCTCTTATTTGGCAAGAACACTACCCTGTGGGGCCCCCAACATTGGCCCTCACAAATGGGTAAACCCCCAGTGCCATCTAAAACAGCGCGTAATCTGGGCATCATTTTCGATGATCAACTTTCCATGAAACATCATGTGGTAAAAACTTCCTCCACCTGTATTACCATCATCAGGGGGCTTCGTAAAATCATCGGGATGCTCCCTCAGGAGACACAGAAACCCGTAGTCCAAGCCTTAATCACCTCTAGACTGGACTACGGCAATATTCTTCTCCTGGGAGCATGCAAAGAGGTAACCCGTAAATTACAAACAGTCCAAAATATGGCGGCCCGGCTACTTTGCAAACTAACTAACACATCCCCCACCTCCAACTCACTTCGTAAACTGCACTGGCTACGTATTGAAAACCGCACGAAATTTAAGGCCCTTTGCTACATGCACAGGATAAACACAGGAAATGCCCCACCATACCTGAATACCCTAGTGCATCGATATAGTCCTGTTCGTACCCTTCGATCCTCTAATCAGCATAGGTTCCAAGTTCCCAGAGTCAAGAGAGCCAGGATGGGCGGTCGCTCCTTCTCCGTCCTGGCCCCATCTCTCTGGAACTCTTCCTTTATCTCTCCGCACGGAACCTTGCTATCTTAAATTTCGCAAGAAGCCAAGACATGGCTTTTCAACCAATAATGTCACTTGAGCTATGTATCTGTTTTCCCCTCACCATTGGTCTCTAGCGCCGTGAAACCTCCGGGTATCTGCGCGCTTTATAAGCTTAAATATAATAAAAATATAATAATAATAATGGTAGATAATGTTCAACACCCATTTATCTTATGATAAGGATTGCCAAATGGGAAGAAATTGTTGTAATCTTCCCCTGACAGGTGTTAAAGATGATCGGGAAGTGATAGCAGGTCACTGCTTGCTAGTGGATGGAGAGGTGTGTTTTGGTGTACTCTACCTCTCCCTATAAAATGCTTTCCTCTATATCCATCCACCCTTATAGAATCTCCTAGAGGGGGATGATGGAGTCGGTGTTTTTCTTATAAAGATGCACCCACATCTGTGGTATTAGTTTTTGAGCCTCCTCTATAAAAGGAGCCTAGAAGGAACCTCTAGTAGAAGGAGACTGAAATGCGCCCATAGATTTTGACACTTCTGTGTCCTTTTTCATCTTTTCAAGCGATTAGTCTGAGGCCCAAAGAGGTGTTCCTTATCAAAAGGTGCATTAAGAATCATTTGGTGAACTTCTGGCCTGAAACCAGAAATTCTAAGCCATGCATGTCTCCTTAGTAAAATGCTGGTGTTGACTCCTCTAGCTGCAGTGTCTGCAGGATCGAAAACACATCTGATAGATGAATTGGAGATGAGCTTGCCTTCTTGCACAATTTCCTGCCCCTTTTTTGTGGTCTTCTGGGAGATATTGTAATAATTCTTCCATCTCACCCTAGTGTGCCCTATCATACCTAGCCAATAGGCCTTGTGTATTGGCTATGCGCCAATGTTTGAGCAACAACTCTCTTCCCAGAGGCATCTATTAGTTTTGATCCTTTAACAGGAGGTTGGGCCTACCCTGAGGTTTGTGAATTTGCCCTTTTTATGGGTGTTAGAAACTACTAAACAATCTAGAGGCAACTGACCCTTAATAAAAATAGGGTCAGATGGAGGGGGTTGATATTTTTATCCACCCTAGGTGTTAGGATACGTGCCCTAACTGAATCCTTAAAAATATCCATGGCGTGCTTCATCATACATTTTAACGTAGGCAAGGATTGAGATGTTCTGTATGTGTTTCCTAAGGTTTCAAACAGGAAATCTTCTAGGGCTTCTTTATGTAAAGTAACCCCATGGTAATCGGCTGCCCTAGCAATCAACTCCTAATATGTAGTATCATCAGGAGGGGAAGGTTTAGCCAGATATAGATCACGGCCTGTGTCTCCAGGTAGGTCTATATTGTAGTCATCTCATGGATCAGGCGGTGGCTGATCATAGGTATCATCATCTCCTATATGAGGATTTGTATTTGGAGAGCCTGGTGGTGCGATGTGTAGAGGGTGCGAAGCTGGTATAATAGGTGCTGTTGAAGAAGTTGGAGGGGTTTGAGGTGTAATAAAAGGACTCGTAGCCACGTCTTCCTCCTGTTTGAGCGGGATTTTATATTCAGGCCTGATGGCAGTGGTGGCCCAATAGCCTTTTGGTTGAAGCGGGTTTAGTGGGCAAAGGGGCTTTGGTACTCATGGCACCCTGTCCAGCAGGAATATTGTTGGACTCTAGTTCGATCTCCAACTCGGAATCAGAGTCCTGGATGGAGAAAGCCTCTCCTTCCAACGTTTCCATTTCTTCGTTCTCAATATCTTCTCCGGAGATATCGGTGGTGTCCTCAATACTCTGTCTCTGCATCTCTCTTCATAAAGCTCGACGGCCCCGTAGAGTCTTTTTGGATTGGAACAACCAAAAAGCGTTGCATTCCTCCTCTTTATGCTCTGGGAAGAGACAGAGGTTACAGAACTTATGAAGGTCGGTGCATGGGAATTTGGATTGGCACCAAAGACGGCACCAAAGACAGAATAGAAATTGTGTCTGTTCCATCGGCAGAACATCCAACGATGGATTTTCGAGTGTAAGTAGATAGAGAAATACGCGCTAGACCCATAGGTCGCGGTTAGAGTTTCCCAACTGAATAATAAAAGGTTTTCTGAATTTTCAACATGCAGAAGGTGGAAAACGTGATCGAAACAATACAGTCGAGGGTAGAGTAAATTACGTACTGAAGGGATCAAGATTAACGGTTTCGAATCGGAACGCTGCAATGCAAGTCTGAACCCGAGAGCGGGAAGAAAACAATCTAACAATAGAGTCTATGCCCATGCGTAGTATCTTTGAAAGGGGTCGCCACCTTACCTTGTGACTGGAGAAGACTTCTTTGAAGAAAAACAACTGGCAAACATCTGGACCCAACACTAGATGGCAGGAGGATGCAAAGCATGTGTATCTACAGTACACATGCCTTGAACATCAAGTTCTATTTCTTAATCACCTGTTTATTGTATCCTATGAAAATCTGAAAAGGCTCATTATATGAGATGGGGACGTTGTTGGACAACTATACCCCCTGTAGGCAAAGGGTTAATGGAGCAAAAGGAATCCCCAAATCAATTATAGTGGGCAGGTCATTAAAGAAGTCTTTAGACATACTGGTCCACTCAAGACGATAAGACTAATTAATAGCTCGCCACCGGGTTGTCACGTAGAACTCTTTTAAAAGACAGAACTAATGAGGTATCATGAGCATTGAGAAAAAACAAGTGCATTCAGGAATGAAAAATAGATAAAAATAAATAATTGAAAAAAAATGCTAAATGTAGATCACATGCACCGTAGTGGCACTATCCCCCAAGAGTCCACTCACTGCAGGGCACTGAGTGCAGAGGACAGCAATACAAGGTGCCTTTACCTGCTCGGGCGAGCATCTCAAACTCGGAGACGCTCTCGCTCAGAGGCTGCGTACCTTTAGTGGCGGCCTCACTAAAGGAGAGCTCCTGGGTTTCGTTCTGGCCCACCTGGGTCACAGTCTGGATGCTCCCCAATAGCGACGGCTTCAGGATCACCTTCGGTTCTATGTCCAATTCAAACTGTGGGAAGGGAGAAAAGAAAGGATCAGGCCTCACTTGGAACTGCCAGGGATGTATCTGATATCAAGTACAGCAGGAACAGAAATAACACTTTAAACATTTGCATCTCTGTTGGTTCCAAAGAACGACAAACTTCCCAGCGAGTAGGTGCCCCTCACCTAGGGATCACCATTGGTCAGACTCTTTAAGCAGGTGAAGCACTTGACTTGTCCCTGGCATATAAATTCATATAGATTCATAGTCTGCCCATAAAGGACAGAGCCATCACATAGAAAATGCAGGAAAACTACTAGTAAATACTGCTTGAAATTAGGCACATTCCCTGAAAAAAATAAACGACTACACCCTTTAACCAAGGGCAGAGTAGGTAAGTGCATTATCGTAAGATTAGCCAACAAACAAGGTGGGATGACCATGTGATGTTAATGTGTCTAATTTGCAGAACCCGGAGTGGTCAGACTGTTCTACACAGTGTTTGTTTTGTGTATACATTTTTCATTGCTACGTGCAGGAGGAGGAGGGATGCACTCGATGCCAGTGTGACATTTGTTCCAGGGTCTATTTTGTGAGTTTCTCACTGCATATGTCTTTCAAGGTCTATTTTCAGAAGTGCCCATAGCTGAAATTTTGTTCACCACACATTGAGCATTCCCAATTTTGGGCAAATAAGGTAAAAGAGGCAGATGAATCACACAGCCGCCGTTGTGAGGGTTTGGTTATGGGGGAATGCTGGAATTAAAATTCCATTCTGTTTTTATGGTGGGCAATTCACTAAATAATTAGGTGCCAGTACAATAAGAGACCGGTCGCTGAAACAATGGGTTGTAATCAAGGCTCCCTGTTTCCGTTTTTACTGATTTTGACTCATTTTCTTGACTGCATTTATTTTTAAATGTGGATAAAAATGGAAATTGTGTTGCTTTTTGAGTAATTCTAAATACTGTCTGCCACATCTACCAGGCCAATAGATGTGTGAATTGATAGATAAGGGGGTACAAAAGAAAGGAATTTTAGTAAAGAGGCTTTAACAGAAGTAGATATGCACAAGGTTGATACTGAAATTTTCATACAAGTGCACTGATTTATCTTCAGCGGGTGTTCACAGCACTGAAACCTGGCAGACATTCAAGCATGAGTGCATTTTTATCAGTTAAATAAATGTGGAAATATTCTAATTTCAGCTTCATTTTTCCACAAAACCCAAAACAAATATGGATAAAATTAGCAACAAAATAAATATGGATAAATACAGACGGAAATAGCAAAATAATAAATACCATAAAACTGGGAGCTCTCGTAATTACTGATCCGACATGTTAAAACTTTAGTTTCTATAGCAAAAGGCCCATTTCTGAGGCCCTTCAAACCTGCTCAGAAGCTGAACGCCCGCCTCAGTGGCAGCTCTCTTTCAGTGACCGTGATGATGTGGTTACAAGCTGCCCAATGTGTGAGCGGCTGAAGGGCGAAATGAGGTGCCCTCACACCGTCCAGCTTAGGCAAGTCTCAAGATCAGTCCTTTCGCAAAGGCAACAGGTCTTAGCAGACCTATGCAGCCCAGTCTTCAAGCGCCTAGCTCACATCCAACAGATTTGTGTAGAACCCACCAATTGAAGCAGCATCAAGCCTGGGGCCCCCATCCTGACCACCACAAATGATGTATTTGGATATAGGGGTTCAGCAGCCTCACGGCTAAGTTCAGCACACCGTCAAGCTCATTAGCACCAAAAGGCAATACTTACATTGGGAATCCAGTGAGTAAAATACCCCAGCCAGATGCAACCCGGGCCGACTCCAAGGGCAATACGAGTGACATTGTGCAAGCACCCCCCCCCCCCCCAAAAGACTGTCAAGATGTTTATAGAGCAGCAAAAATAAATGCTTATCAGATGATTGAGCCAAAGGCTGCACTGACCATTAAACAGGAATATGAAATACATTGCTCTTATCAACTTCAGCATGAAAGATGACAGAATCTGCAGCAGGTCCCAACAGCGCTCAAGAGGAGGGGGACGACGACAGGGAGCAACAGCAGCAGCAGGCCTGATAAAGGCATTTAATAAAGGTGTCTAAGCAACTGGGCCCAAGACAATTGGATACCGCAAGGGAGACAAAGCCATGAGTGATGTATGAAACAGAAAAGGGGTGGGTATGGGTTCTGATAAGCAAACAAATGAGACAGGTGTCACAGCAAACAAACAGGGCACACAACACTGGGGGTCAGACAGCACAACTGTAAGGCAATGTGCAGCAGAAGGCAAAATACAGCAGGCACGACCAGGAGCAGTGGGAGTGCAATACAAAACATGACTGATAGTGAGAGGCAGAAAATCGGTAAGACGGGGCATGGAGCAAGTAGGAGGTACACAAAGCAACATGGTCAAGCATAAAGATGGCCGTGGGTACGGAGATGTATCCAAGATGGAGGATGCCAGAGCTAACTGAGAAGGCGTGATTGGTTCTTAGGAATAGACCAAGGTGACATAAATAAAACACCAGGTATGCCATACGAGAAAAAAGGGGGTAGCTAGAGCAGTGTGTTAATAAAAAAAATTATTCTAGGAGTAAAATCCTTCACTCCCATACAAGACAAGTGCAGGTGAAGTCCACCTTTCACAACCATGGCCATAATACTCAGCCAACTTTGCTGGATGAAAGCAACGGTACCTTGATCGAGCTGTTTTCAAACATCTCAATGCTGAGCTCCTCCTCTTCAGTGTCTTCGTCTGCGGTAGACTCTTTCGCACCTTCCACAGTGCTATCCGCCTCATAGAACTGCAGGAAGATGGGGGCACGGGAGGAGTTTCGCTGGATTTCCACTCGCAGGATCCCGTCCCTGGGCCACTTATCACGCACGTGCTCCAGGCAGTTGATGGGGGACCGAGAGAAGGCGATGTGGATGTAGGCGAGGATGAAGAGCACAAAGAGCGCCTGTGTGGAGAAGACATGGAGACAGGTGAGCATGGGCAGTCGACTCTACGCTGCACGTTGAAAAACCATGCAAGGTGGCACGATAATAGCAAAACAATACAGAGACACAATCAAATATTGCGCCAGCCCTAAAAACCACACGAAACCCACACAACAGACAATGCATGGTGCACAAGGAATGCTGTCTGCAACCTCCATTACAACAAATGCAAATTCGAGGATCAGCATTTATGAACGATGCGGTTTATCCGAAAAAAAGAAGAAGCGTCCAAGATGAGAAAGCAGGTACTTTCTGTGCACTTAGCCTTGACACTAAAATCAGCAAAGAACGTCAACCGAAGCCTGTCCTCATCTGCCTCCCTTGCTTGCCCACTCCTCGTGTACTACAGCAAAAGATGCATATACTAAAAAGACGTGTTTAGCAAGCAAGGTTAAAGATCATGCATCTTACAACAAGAATGCAAAATAAAATATATTTGCACTAAAAACAGCAATGTAATCAGATGTAACCACAGCGAGACAAAAAAAGGAATAAATCCTAAAATAACAGCAGCAGTTCCAGCCACTTTGATTAACTATTATCAGGCTTCACAACTTCCATTTCCAATTAAAATTCTGGGAAAGCAATTAAACTAACAAATCATGAACTATTTGGTACAAAAGCGGCTCTGGATTCTACATAACACTTATTTTAGTTATAGGCGCACTAAGGTGTATGTTGCATGAGGTGCTGGGAGAGGGTGGGGTTGGTTGTAAATGCTGTCCTTATCTCCTTAGACTTCAATGCAGTATCTGATACCACCTCTCTCGACAAATTGCTTCTGACGCTGCATTTGATCTGTATTGCAGACTCAGTGTTGGAATGGAGAGACTCATACTTACAAGACAGAAGTCAAGCAGTGAAAATCTCATCGCATTATTTCATATTTAATCCTGCGCGCAGGGATATCCTCAAGGCTCACTCCCACCCTTTTTAGGTTTCGCCTGTCGAAAGCTGCGCAAGCAGCGTTTCGCACAGGCGAAATCTTATGAGAATAGTATGTGGGCTTTGTTCCGCCTCTGTCTTCCATTGGCTAGCTCCATAAATGGAGGCTAGCCATTGGAAGAGAGAGGCGTCCGTCATTGTACGAGGCGATTGGTGGGCGTTCCCGGCGATTTTCTCTCATCCTGCCCCTTTGACAACGTCATTAAGGTGGTGGGCGGTTCCTTTTTTTGGGGGGGACGCCTTGTTTTGATCATTTGCCGCCGGAAGATGTCCAGGTGAGTGCGTCCTTGGTGAGTGCTTGCTGTCCTCCCCCGCCCCCCCTCCCGCTGTCCGTGTGCCCGTTACCGACCCCCCTCCCGCTGTCCATGTGTGCCCGTTCCCGCCCCCCTCCCGCTGTCTGTGTGCCCGTTCCCACCCCCCCTCCCGCTGTCCGTGTCTCCACCCGCTGTCCGTGTATCCGACACCAAAGAAAGACATGCACAGCCAGTCTCTAACAGGTTACCGAACCCCCTCCCGCTGTCCATGTGTGCCCGTTCCTGCCCCCCCACCGCTGTCCATGTGTGCCCGTTCCTGCCCCCCCCCACCGCTGTCCGTGTGCCCGTTCCCTCCCCTCCCGCTGTCCGTGTCTCCACCCGCTGTCCGTGTATCCGACACCAAAGAAAGACATGCACAGCCAGTCTCTAACAGGTTACCGACCCCCCTCCCGCTGTCCATGTGTGTCCGTTCCAGCCCCACCCTCCCGCTGTCCGTGTGCCCATTCCCACCCCCCTCCCGCTGTCCGTGTCTCCACCCGCTGTCCGTGTATCCGACACCAAAGAAAGACATGCACAGCCAGTCTCTAACAGGTGGCAGCCTTCTCGGAAATGCAGTGATCCATTCCAGCCAGATGTAGAAAGGCAACATTGCAAAACACGTCAAATACTTTTAAATTAAAATCATTGTAGTTAAATTAGATATGAAACCGTGCTACTTTTAAAAATTTGAATTAAATGATGCTCTACGAAACTACTATGTAACAGAGTGAAGTATTACATCATATCTACTTTTCATATAAAATATGTATTTTAAAACGTTTCCAGTACAAAGAAATCTAGCCTATAACGTATCTTAAACGGTTATCGGTGTATTGTAAAATGGCGACCATATTTTCGTTAGCGAAAGAAGTGTTTCCTGCGTCTCAGCCCTAGCTTTCACATCACTGACGTGTCAATCACATATATCTGACCGTGGGAAAAAAGGCGGGCTCCTCAGCGGCAGTTGAAACGATGTCTGTGCCAGACTGTGTCAAGAAGTGCCAGCTCCTGGTGGTGCTATTCTTACTAAAACACTCACAATGGAGGTTCTTCCACATGTACAACAATTGCATTTATAAAGACATTATATTATTCCAGTTTCCTTTGATGTGTGGTGTGTAACGAGAAGCACATAACTATTTTCGATGCCTTTCTTTAACTCTTCATTTTCTATGACTTTGGAAATGTATCATTTAGGCAGTGGCTGCTTCAACTTTGTTGTGTGGCGCAGGGGTGTGATGGGGGCGGTGAAACGGGTCTTGTGAAACATGTTTAATTTTAGCCTCTTCCGAGCCCGTTGCAACATCCCACTGCAATGATGCCTCCGGATGATGCAAGGACAATCGTGACATTAAGACACCTCTCTGAACGATTTAATTAAGTAATATGAGAATGGCCGGGGACAACCCAAAAGAGAAAGAAAATGGGAGGGGCCAAACTGCAGGCTGCTTCTGCTTTCGTTTTAATGTTTAAATAGTTTTCTATCAGTTATTTCTCCCCGAAAATAACCTGTGTTTATAGCATCGGGTAGACGTCGTGGAATTTTTCTTGGCTGGTTCTTGCGGTTGCCAGAGTCTGTGTGGTGTGCCCTTTCTGTGTTTGCTTTTCTGTCTGCGTCCGTCTGTGTGTGTGTGTGTGTGTGTGTGGTTCTGTCTGTGTGGGTGCATGTGGCTCTGTGTGTTGCTCGGTGTGGGTGCAAATGCAATAGGTCTCACATTTGCAAGAGATTAAGCTATTGGCATAGTAAATGACAATGCCATTTATTTATCTATTTTCAAAACCAAGACATAAATAAAAATGTTGTCATTGACAATGCCAATAGCTCAAACTTTTCCAAAGGCGAAACCATTGCATTGTAAATGCTTGTTCATATGTATGTGGCTCCACTTGACGGATTGATTCAGTCCTTGAGTTTTCATTTATGACAAACGTGGAGGACACTAAAATAATGCTTCCCTTGAACAACCCACTGGGGGGAGGACCAAGAAAACGTTAACTTTTTTTGTTGCAGTTGCCTCTTGGATGTGTAATAACGCCAACAAGGCTAAAACCCTTGTCCGGAGTATGAAATCTAGTATCTGCACCCACATCTAACCTAGGAAGGACTCCTGAGGCAGTTTTCACAGTGAAAAATGTAGGGATAATTTAGGCTAATCTTAGGTTTGAGCGCCACACGCACTAATGAAGCGGTGGCAGCTTTTCCCTTCTTTATAAAGATGCAGAGCAACATTTCCCTCCTCTCCCCCAGTTCTGTAAGAAAGTGATGTTTCGGGCAACAATTATCCGGGCTCCATTACTGACATACTCAGACTAAAGCCCCAAGAAACTTATCTCCAAATTCCAGGCTATACAAAAGAAGGCAGCACTGGATATTGTCAGAGCGCGGAGAGGGGACCACGCTCTCGTTATTTGGATATGGTACATTGGTAGAAGAATAGTTCATGGAACATTTGACCTGAGAGGACTAATCTATCTGTAGGCTCCTAGGGCCAGCCTGGAGACCCTACAACCTATGGCAAAGCTGAAGGCGGACAGTCCTCGTCATTGAGTCAGCCAGGAATGGTTCACCAGAATCTCTTAGATTGACGCCAGACTATCTGACTTTCAGAAAAGCATTGAAATATTGCTGCATAAAAGAAGTTCATTCCTCCGATGATCAGCTGCTGTCTGTTAGTGGTAGTCTGTCTTAATCCAGGACACCCTTCGAGTATAAACCGTGTTGTACAAATGAAGTGCTCAGCATCAATTAGCTGTAACAAATATTTGGAAAAATACTATTGAACTTCAGCAAACCCAACAGCTTAACAAAGAAAGGGTTCTGTAATCCAGAAATGGTTTGACAAAGACCTTTCCCAACCCATAATTTAGGAATAAGGTTTTGATGATGACTGCCTGGACAAAGCAAAGAGAGTCACTTTGCTAAATCGAAAGGAGCAAACCCACTATAATGGCATTGATGAGTAAAACCCAGTTTGAGCACAAGAAATCAATGCAAACACGGCAGACTAGCCATCTTCAAAACTGACCACTCCTGATGCTCGTTTCTTAAACATTTGTTACGACAGCAGAGCCCATCCAGACTACCAACACTGAATCCTGAAAAGATTCCCCGGTCAAAGTACACCATAGAAGACTGCCAACCTTGTAAAACGAAGGTAAAACTTGATCTCAGATGCTAGTGTGTGCTCACAACCGGCACAGAAGCAATGAAGGCTGTGGTTGTGTAGAATCATCAAGGGCTGTACAAGCCCAAGTCCATGCATCGTGCTCCACTGATCACTCCACAGCCGAGAGACAACTATTCAGGGTGAGCAACGTGTATGCTTGGGTTTCAGATTTAGTCCTTCGACAGAGTACACCTACCTCTGATTACTACACTGGAATGAACGGGCAGGGAGAATACACCGAGCTCTGAGAACCAGACCAGTGTGCACAGAGTGAGAACACACTGACATGACCGCAAATATCACTTGGCATTGAGAATCAGACCAGTGTGCACGGAGAGAAAACACAAGGACACAGCCACAAACACCAAACGGCATTTAGATCCTGCCCAGTGTGCACGGAGGGAGAATAAAAGTACACAGCCACAAACGTAGCATGGCACTAGGAACCAGAATAGTGTTCACTAAGAGCACAAGGACACTGCCATCACTGAGAGCACACGGACAATGCCATAAGCACCACATGGCATTGGGAATCAAATCAGTGTGCATGGAGCGAGAACACAAGGACATGGTAAAAAACGCCACATAGCTTTGGAAACCAGACCAGTGTGCACTGAGTGAAAACACAAAGGACACTGACACAAACGCTGCATTGCATTGGGAACCAGACAAGTGTGCCCGGATTGAGTACACAAGAACACGGCCACAAACGCCACATGGCAATGGGAACCAGACCAGTGTGCACTGACCGTAAACACAAAGAGACTGCTGGAAACGTCGCTAAGCACTATTGCATGGATGTACAAATGAACAAAGAAGCACAAGTAGGACAAAAGGTGCTTCAACATATATTCAACAACCAACGCTCATCTTCCACCCAACCGCCACAAAAGTAACGAAAACCGCTACAAAATCTATGCACAGCATAGTGAATCCAGAAAGATTCACGCTGCAAAACGAATAGTTTCTTACCTGTCGGTGTAGTTTTGCAGCTTGAAGATCTTTCTGGATTCACTAGCGAACCCACCCGCCTCCGCCAGAAAGATGAGGCTGGAGAAGAAGGTGGAAACATATAGAAAAGAAAGCAAGTTGTAGCTTACAAGATACGTGAAAAGATACGTGAAAAGCATTACGTAAAAAAAAAAAAAAAAAAATTAACAAACATAGCCATGGATTCACTACAAAGACAAACAAGAAAAAAGAGACAGAAAAAAGAATCCGAAGATGGCGCCCAAGGGTGGTAGCTTCCGCCGGAAGCATGCCGACATCACCGAAGGTACACCAAATGGTGGGATGTCGACGCCCACCTGGGCTAAGACAAAAAAAAAAAAAGAGAAAAAAAGACTACGATTCCGGACCCAACCACCAGATTGCGGAATATGCACAGCATAGTGAATCCAGAAAGATTCACGCTGCAAAATCTTGGTTGCAGGAGATGCTTGAGGCTGGAGCTTCTTGGACCCCAAAGATATCTGGTGAAGCGAGTCAATAAACCTTGGCATAAGCAAGTCGGCGCAGGGGTACTGCTCCATCGGTTCCGACAAGAGATACTGGCTTCAAAATTGCTGAAGACAGTGTAGGCCTCGAGGGAGTTGCAGAACCACCACCTATGTTGCTGAACCTTTTAGAGTCCACAGGAGGGCAGGAACAGCAGACCGATCAGCTTTGTTGCGGTGCCTGCAGATGCAGGGAAGTAACTCCTTTACTTCAAGGGAGATTCCTTTGGTGTCTTGGATGTCCACAGGCCTGTAAAAGAACCTATATGAAGCACAGGCACAGACTCAGGAGACTGTCAAGACAATGAGACCAGGAGCAGCAGGAGTCTTCCAAGTTAGAGTCTCGGTTCCCAAAGTACCCAGACAGTTGAAGTTGAAGAGGTTTTGGATCTGAACCATGTCCCACGACAAATATAAGGAACCATTCACAGGCAAGCCCTTAAGTACCCTAAGGAAAGGGTTGGAACAATTCAGGGGTCCCTCCCAGAGGAGAGGTGGGGGAGCCTACTCCCTTGTCCTCTATCCATTTTTGGGCCAGAGCGAGAGCCAACAGCTCCCTGAACTGGTTTCAACTGGAGTATGCAAGGAGGGCACCAAATGTGCCCTTCAAAGCAGTCTAGTGGCGCTGGCAAGCGCCCCCACCCAGTCCCAATACACAAAGTCCTGTCTGGGAGGTGGTCACACCTCTGTGTGACAGGACACCTATTGACCTGCCTTCCCCTGCTCTAGCTTGGTTCAGCAGCAGGAGGGCAGAATCGTGTCTCTGGTCGGCAGCAGCCATATTTCGCAGTCCAGGTCTAAGACAGTTCCCAGGAGCACTGAGGGCCTCCCAGAATAGCTTTACAGTACCTGGAATCATACCTCCCACACTGTTTACAGTATGATTCCAACATGTTTTATACCAAACACAACAGGGTTTGTTACAGCCAGTTTAGAGTTAGCTATCGCACAATGCCGCATGGCCACTCTATATTGCGTAATGGCTGACGAACTTGCAACCCAGTAGACTCCGTGGATTGTAGGGGTGTCCTGCTCATGAAGGGGCATCCTCACCCTTATAACGGAGCAACCAGCATTCATGATTGAAAGGCCTGCCTTAGGGGTGACTTATCGTTTTTTTTTTATTATAGATTTTTAATTATGCCATTTACAAAAAAGAAAACAAAGCAGCGAGGTACAGTGTCCCCCCCCCCCCCTCCATCCTAACCTTCCCCGTCCAACATGTACCCACGGAAAAAACAGGAAAGTCCATTTAGCATTTTAACCATTTCCATCATTTCATGTCTACAAGAACATAGAGGACAATACTCGGAGCGTTTCTTCTGGCCCCAGTACAATAAGTACATAAAGTGCAAAATTACAGTTCATCAGTTTTCAGATATGCATTCATTAAAGGTAAAGTGACCTGTGCAAATGGTTCAAAGTGCAAAATACACGAACAGCAGTGCAAAAAATGCATAAAAATGACATACCGGGCTAGGCCAATCTTCTAATCCTCAATTATATGGACTAACTATCCCTCTAGCGATTCGCCAGCCAAGCACAAGAAGCAGGGAACTTTACACCACCTCCCTAAGTTTGTTGAGGTTTTGTCTGGCAAAGCCAGCTAGACAGGGGTTACCAAATAACCAAACCTTTCTTTATGGCCCGGAAACCCTTCTTGGAGTAAATAGCTTTTTCAAGGTTACATATTGAATATATACGGGCCAACCACGGATCTACCCAGCAGATGTTATACACAACCTATAGATTGCCATTGCAATGAAAATTAAGGCCCCTCCTCTTTTTCTATCTACTTATTCTTGTATACCCAATAAAACCATAGTGGGGGTGAGCAGGATATCTCAAGATATAATTAACCCGAGAAAATCTTGTATCTTAGTAGGAGCCCAAGTTTCTCGCATGTGACAAACATATGGACGGAGTCTGTGCTATATTCAGAGCATCGCGGGCAATGAGTGCCTCTGCCAGTTCCGCATTTCACAATTCTACTTGGTGTATAGTACAAATAAAAGCAAGCTTTGTAGAATTGTGCTGGTATGCTAGCTGAACGTAAATCGCTTTGAGCAAATTGGAGAGCTAGGCAGAAGACATTGTTGGACATATCCAATATCTGTAGCCATTTACTTGAACTTTTGGCCAAGTCATCAGGAATTAGGCTGTCCTGTGCAGGGGTGGGGGGGGGGAGGATTTAGGGGAATAAATGCTGTAAAAAATGTAATAAAAAAAAGGAATTAGGCTGTCCTGTGCAGGGGGGGGGGGGAGAGGATTTAGGGGAATAAATGCTGTAAAAAATGTAATAAAAAAAAGGAATTTGGCTGTTAAGAGTGCCGTAGAAGGACCCAATTCGGGGTGTAGTGGACTTAATCTCTCAATAAGTTCACTTTCCGTGAACCCCGAGGACCTGCCTGCCTTGCATGATTAAAAAAATCCTAATGGCTAGATATTTAAAGGCCTCATTGTGGCTCAAATCAAATTGAGTTTTAAGATCCTCAAATGTCAAGACACCCTCAGTCGAATACAGGAACACCAATTTATTTATGCCAGAGTTAAACCAGTTTTTAAAAGATCCCCCAAATATACCTGGCAAATTATCATTGTTTCTAGTAGGGGTGTAGTAATTCAATCTACTGATTCCCAGTAGCTTGAGCAAGGCGGTGAAGACCTTGAAGGTTCCCATAAGGGTCTTGAATCAAACCTTCTTATAATACCTGAATTCGAGCTGACGCCAAAAACACCCCCAAGCATCAGACCCGAGGAAAAGTTTAAATAGGAGACCGAGGTCTGTTACTGGTACTGAAGGCTGGCCTTGTACCAATACTGGGCATATCTGCAGGACAGTGGCCCAGTAATATATCCCTAAATTTGGAAGCGCCCCGCCCCCTCTCTCCCGGGGAAGGGATAAATATTTAAGAGATCTCCTTGGCTGTGAATAAGCCCATATAAATTGGGAAAAAGACGAACACATTTTTGTAATATTGAATTAGTGAATTCAAGAGGGATAGTTCTTAAAAAACAAAAAATAAATAAATAAATAGGAAAAAAGACCATTTTGAGGACATTGAACCAGCCCACCATCGACAGATGTAAATTATTAAGCCGGTTTAATGCGAGCAGATCCACATTTTCTCCAACTATTAAATCTGTTTCAGCCAGGATGTTCATGCCTAGGTACCTTGCCTTAATGACAACTCGATAATCCATCCAGTTGATTTTGTTGTTAACGATAATCTGGGCTTTCCCTTTATTTAACAAGTATCCCAGAGATCTCCACAAAGCACTGGGCCTCTCGTTCTATAGCTATTATAGCTTTCTCAGGTTCCGAGGTTACAAAAGCTAAAACTTCCGCGTATGCCATGATTTTTGTGTCTATGTATGGCAGGAATTTCCTGATTATTTGCAAGCCTTTTAATAAAAGGACAGGGACACACACGCCAAATTGTATTGGGAACCAGACCAGTGTGCACTGGGAGAAAACATACAGACAGGCCGCAAAACGCAGCATGGTATTTGGAACCAGATCAGTGTGCACTGACTCAGAACGGAAGGACATTGTCAAACGATGCACGGCACTGGGAACCAGACCAGTGTGCACCTACTGTAAACACAGGGACATTGCCACAAACAATGCTTGGTATTGGGAACTAGACCAATGTGCACAGAGTAAGAACATAAGGACATGGCCGCAAACGCCACGTTACTGGGAACCAGACCAGTGTGCACTGGGAGAAAACATACGGACAAGGCCGCAAAACACTGCATGGTATTTGGAACCAGACCAGTGTGCACCTACTGTAAACACAGGGACATTGCCACAAACAATGCTTGGTATTGGGAACTAGACCAATGTGCACAGAGTAAGAACATGGCCACAAATGCTGCATGTTACTGGGAACCAGACCAGTGTGCACTGTTTGTGAACACATGGACATGTTCAAAAATTGGTAACTAGGCAAGTTTGCACAGACTGAACACAAGGACTTTGCCACAAAAAGCGCATGGCAATTGTGAACCAGACCAGAGTGCACGGAGTGAGAACACAAGGATACAACCACAAATGGCACACTGGCACCAAAGTACAGAGAATGTAAAATAAGGAGGGGGGGGGAAGATACAGGCTACTGAGAGAGTTTGAGGTAGAGCCTACAACCTGCCCAAAAGCGTCACACTTCACAACAGCTTTCTGGAGAAAGTTTTTCGGAAGGCTGAACAAGAATCATCTCGGTGTACACAGCTGGGCCATTGGACTTTATGTGGTCCATAATCTAACAATTACACTGGAAACATTGCGCACGCAGAACTACATACAATGGGTGTAGTTGACCCACAACTGATAGCTGAGAATCTTACGAAAAACACGTTGGAAGAGAACGAAGGTGTCGAAGAAACAGAAAATGGTGCAAAATATATTGAGAGTCTGCAAATACTTAGCTGGCCTTTGATCCAGCAAGCTTCTCCCAGTATCCTCTGTGGGGACCCTGCCTTAATTGTTATAACAGTAGGGACAAAACACAAGCCCCATCAGCTGTTTAAGGCGGGGACTACAGCTGCTCTGTAGCAGGGGAGTTTGGTTGCTCAGCAATGCTTTGAAAATTAAAATGCATCGGAGGAGGAGAGCTTGAATAGGCGGTAGAAAACAGATTGATCTGGCTTCTGTTCAAAACTGCAGACTACCACCAAGGGGCTCGTTAGTCCTCCAATGAAGAGACTGCAGAACGGCACATTCTGTCCGTCAATCAGACATCACTAGCCAGCCACTGGTATCACTGAGAAGCCAGGAGTCAGATCTCACCTATGTCTTACTATGCCCACACCTTGCTTTGGCACACTCTTGCTGCCATAAAAGCAGGTGCAATTAGGGTGAGTATGTCAACGACCATAAAAACGCACAGCAACTCTTCAAGCTCTCCTACTCAGACTTGCCCCATCTCATCTGGCATTTGGGAAATCTGTACATCCCTGCACTGCAGGCATCATCTGATGGGGGTTCCAGCATCTAAGGCAGGTGTCTCCAACATATAGCTTGGCAGTAACCTGGAAGTAGCGCCCTGAAGTGTAGTACAGTACAATACTTAATTCAGCGGGTCTACTACAGCCTTACAGGAGAAGGCCGCTTGCAATAGAAGGGCAAGATTTTCTTTAAGTGAGTTAATCCAAAAATGTAAAATCCACATGAGAGGAGACCATGTATTTTTAAAATCTAACATTCAGTTGTTTGACAAAGCCTTTTTTTACATCACTGCTAGCACCGTTGCCGGGAGCATGGATTAGATTACTGCTGGTAATCCCACATAGTGTGGCCGCTGATGTAATCGTGTCTGGTGTTGTCACCGTTACAGCAGCTCAGGAGGATCGTCATTGAACATAAGTAGCTCTTCTTACAGAAAAGGTTGGACACCCCCCACGTTTGTGCCATTGCGCACTTAATGCTGCAGCTGTCGTTTTACTAGTAACAGAGGCATTTTATTACGATAAAACCTTTCCTGACATTGATGTTAGAAGCCCCGTCTTATGCATCTGGGTGGGTGACATTCTACTACTCTATCAGTTTGAAAATAAAATTCAGCCAATGTACTGTCTCCAAAATATAAACTTTTACAAGACTTTGAAGGTAAGTATGTAAAAGGTAAGTATAGTTGTATTCAAGTACTCAACTCCACATCTATTTATCCGGAAGAAGTACATATCTTCAAGGTGCATAGTGAGGAGTTTAAAAAAGTAAATCATACTTACCCACACATTTAGCAACATCAAATTGTACTAGCCAATGTTCTGGATGGGATCTCATCACTCATGCATGGGTGGCCGCTGCTAGTGACCCTGCACAGTGTGTCCACTGCTGATAGGGGTCACTACTCAAACAATCGTCAATATGTTTTACAAAAGGATAGAGACCCCTGATAAGGAAATACGGAGTTCAGTCGTGCTCCCCAGAGGAGCTGAACAAGTGTAGCCCACCCAGAGACACTTAATCTCAACGTGTAACACAAAAAGTGATGGTAGGAATCCTAGCAAATTGTCTAATCCCTGCTAATCTGAGGGCAGCATTCCAACCCACCTGTAGGCAGTCTGCCGCCATGTTGCCAAACAGTCTCAGGAGCACTCCTGACAGGAGTTGGAGATAAAGAGCGGTGCCACTGACCCATAGCACCGCCCCTAAATCATAGTAGAAATGAAGGCAGTGCCACTGGGTCACAACACTGTCCCTATAGGATAGCATAGGTGCAGGCAGAGATTCGACAATGGTTCTCAACACCACCCCTTTCAACAGAGGAGATCTAAAGGCAAAGAGATGCTTTACTGGGCCAGAGCATCGACTCTAATACAAAGCAGAGGTGAAGGAAAAGAGATACCATTTTGGGTTCACACATCATCCCTGTAAACTAAGGAGAGGTCAGAGAGCAGCGACACAGAGTCTAGGCATTTCCCCTGTGTTATAGAGGATGTAATGGCAGACAGCTTCAATGGTAGCTCCAGATATAATCTCACGTGCCGATGGAGATAAAGACAGAGCTGCCTCACAGGGTCTGGGCATTATTTATTTTTATTTCTTTGTGGTATTTGTAGAGCGCGACACTCATCTCAGGGGATATCAAGGCGCTTATACCAGTACTGAGACTACTGCGAGCTGTACTAAGGTGAACATTAGAGTTTAGGGAAGAGGTGGGTCTTTAATTTCTTTCGAAACAGGAGGTGGTTAGTGGTAAGCCTTAAGTCGGGGGGAGCTCATTCCATTTCTTTGCAGCCAGATGGGAGAATGAGCGTCCGCCAGTCCTAGCGTTATATATGCGCTTAGTTCTTGCTAGGGCGGACTGGAGAGAGCGTAGGTTCCTAGTAGGGACGTAGAATTCAATCTTTCCCTGGAGGATGATGGGACCAGTTTTATAGAGGGCCCTGTGGGCATGGCAGAGCAGCTTAAAAACCGACCTTTGGCGCATAGGTAACCAGTGAAGTTCTCTCAGGCAGTCCGAGGCGGAATCGCGCTTGCCTTTATTGCATATGAGTTTAGCTGCAGAGTTTTGCAGTACTTGCAGACGTGTAAACAGGTGTTCATTCATCCCCACGAAGAGCGCATTACTATAGTCCAGACGACTGACCAGCAAAGCCTGTGTGACAGCACGTCTGCAGTCCAGGGGGATCCAGGGAAACAGTCAGGCTAGAAGTTTCAAGATTGCAAAACCTTTCCCGCAGAGAACTCGCACATGCTCTTTCATGGACAGGGCGTCATCCATAATGACGCCTAAGTTCCTAGCGTGTTGTTTCGGAGTGGGGGCCGTTCCTAATGTGGGTGGCCACCACGTGATATCCCACACACGTTTGGCGCCGCCAAACAGTAGTATCTCGGATTTCCCGGCGTTCAGCTTTAGGCAGTGTGAGTGCATCCACTGGGCCATTTCTGAGAGACAATTGTGCAATTTAGATTTTCATCCAGAGCCACCATCAGCTGCGTGTCGTCTGCGTAAGAGCAGATGCCAATGCCCCACTTCCTTCCAATATCGGCAAGAGATGACATATAAACATTGAAGAGAGTGGGGCTTAATGAGGCACCTTTGGGGACTCCGCAACTGATGGGGCTCGATTTGGAGTGGAATTGTCCCATGTGTACTGCCTGGGTACGATTGCTCAGAAAAGAGTGTAGCCAGTTTAATGCAATGGATTTGACTCCCTTGCTTCGAAGAATGTTCAGCAGGCAGTTATGGGAGACCGTGTCAAACGCCGCTGACAGGTCAAGCAATATCAGTGCCACCGTCCCACCTTGGTCAGTGGAAGATCTGATACTGTCCGACACTGCCAGCAGCGTTGCCTCCGTGTTATTATTGGCCCTGAAACCTGTCTGTGAAGGGTCTAGGAGAAGGTTTGTTTCTAGGTATCTGGTCAGTTGTCCATTGACCAGCTTCTCTAGAACTTTGGAAAGGTAGGGGAGCTGGGAGATGGGTCGATAGTTTTCAGGGTTTGAGATGTCCGATCCAGCTTTCTTTAGGAGGGGTACCACTGACGCGTGTTTCCAAGTGTCCGGGAAGATTGCAGTTTTTAGGGATTTATTAAATAGTTGTGTAATCAAGGGACAAAGTGTGGGGGCAATTTTTGAAAACACGAAATGGGGGCATGGATCCAGTGGAGAGCCGGATTTAACTGTGCACATAGTTTTTAGGACCTCATCCGTTGTAAATGACTCAAAACTGTAAGGTTGGTGTGGGTTTTGAGTCTGGGGAGTCTAGTGCAATTTTAGATATGGTCACTGTATCAGGGAGCTTTCCAGTGTTACTTTGGAGGTGTTGGGGGGTGAAGGTCGAGTAAATTTTCCCTATTTTTTTCGTGAAGAAGGTATTTATTCGTTCGCACACCTCTACTGAGGGGTCAAGTGCTATACATTATCTATGTATAGCAGTGGAGGTGAAGACAAGGAGCTGCAACAAAGGGTCAAGATATAATTTCTGTACCACATGGAGGTGAAGGCCGAGAGATGCCATACTGGGAGCGGACATTATTTCTGTACCACGGTGAAGGCAGAGAGATGCCATACTGGGAGCGGACATTATTTCTGCAGCATGGTGGAGGCAGAGAGATGCCATACTGAGTGCGGACATTATTTCTGTACCAGTGAAGGCAGAGAGATGCCATACTGGGAGCGGACATTATTTCTGTACCACGGTGAAGGCAGGGAGATGCCATACTGAGTGCAGACATTATTTCTGTACCACGGTGAAGGCAGGGAGATGCCATACTGAGTGCGGACATTATTTCTGTACCACGGTGAAGGCAGGGAGATGCCATACTGAGTGCGTACATTATTTCTGTACCACGGTGAAGGCAGGGAGATGTCATACTGAGTGCGAACATTATTTCTGTACCACAGTGAAGGCAGGAAGATGCCATACTGAGTGCGGACATTATTTCTGTACCACGGTGAAGGCAGAGAGGTCATAATGGGTCCGGACATTATTTCTGTACCACGGTGAAGGCAGGGAGATGTCATACTGGGTGCGAACAGTATTTCCGTAACACGGTGAACGTAGGGAGATGCCATACTGGGTCCGGACATCATGCCTGTGACACAGTAGAGGTGAAGGCAGAGAGATGTGACCAAAGATACTTACTGACATGGGGAGCAGATGCAGGTGCATCAGCAGGCTGTGACATTGAGGCCAGACATGCAAGGGCACACTAATAGGAGCAACAGGCTGGACTCATCAGTGAGCTCTCCCCAGTGAGGAACTGCAGAAATATCGCAATGGGATGGGGCGTGCTGCCACCAGGAGTGGCTGAACGTGCTGATTAATGGTGTGTCAGCTCAGAGCCTTCACATTTCCAATTTCCTCTCTGATCCAATCACAATCATCCCAGTCTTGTCAGGATCAAATCTCAACCAATTTACAGTTCTTCATACAGCTACTTCATCAAGGCTGACAGGAGCTCCGAGAGGCCTGGGTGTTAGGAGAATGGCATGTCTTCTCTGAAAGCTGCTCAGTCAGATGTGGAGCGATGAACCAACCCTTCAGAAGGGAGCGATGGTTCACCGACCCATTGTTCTGCAGCACTTCAGGACAACTACATGTCATGGCTTGTGATAGAGAAGACAGGGGAAGGGCCGTCATTCATAAAAAGAATAGTGCAGATGTGCACCAACGACAGCCACTTCAAGAGCCGTCTAGAACAGATGCTGTGGGCATGTGTGTGGTAGAGTAAGAACTTGTTCAAATCATACACACAGAGCCTAGATACGTACCACTAGGTAAAGGAAACAAGCATTTGCAATGCAATAGGTCTTGCATTACTCATAGTCTGAGGTATTATTGGCGTTGCAAATAATGCAAAGCCAATAGCTCATACTTTCGGTAATGCAAGACCTAGTGCATTGCAAATACTTGCTTAGTGAGCCAGGAACCAGCATTGTAAGTCTCAGTGTAGTACCGCAAGCTGCTCCTAGAGGTCCCTAGTGAGCAAGGCCCCAGCACTGCGGACTTCTTTTGGTCACATATGGTACTGCACCCTGAAGATAATGTAAATCCACCCTATCCATAATGCATTGCAAGCAAGACAGTACTACGAGTACTTTCAAATTGCTATGTCCATATTTACAAATAGTAGCTTTGAAATGTGACAAACAAAGTATTACATTTATTTCGGAATAGGTTGAACTCTGAGGAGCTGATGAAGGGAAATTTATAGGCGGTCTCATATAAATGTGAGATGTTCTAGTGAGTGAACTCACCACTGCCAGCCTAGCTTAGGACCAAGTGTGTCTCTTGCCTGAAGCCTTTTGAGAAAATAGTGCCTTGAGGCTGTAATTGAAACCTAGGGAGTAACAAGACATGCAACAGGGGGTGTCCTCATGGGAGGTTACAAGAGACATGGTGGTACTAAGGAGGGACTACTGACCAATAAAAAGCCACCATTTACAAAGGACAGGCACAGGAGCCAATTAAAAAGATGGGTGGAAAGTGGGAAGAGCTTTATGCACATATCCTGAATACAGCATGTCTCGAAGAGACAGCGCTGCCTAGGCAAGACCTAAAAACACACAAGTACCGCTACAGTATTCAAAATCCACAGACATACTTAACTCTTCGGGTTCTTGGAGACACGCACTTCACTATTCCGCACTCAAAGTAAAATGCTCCATTATTTGACGATATAGTCCTTGGATTCTCAAAGTCTTACCAACACGTACAGACCCATGCGAGGAGGAGCTGTGAATTTTTAGAGCAAGGCTGTGCCCGTAGTTAAACCCTCCTTAATCTTGCACTGATAGACACAAGAGTGATCTGAAGCAGTTTTCTGATTAAATTCTACACGTTAACTGACCAAGCTATTTTTCATCACCTCAGCCACCCAAATGCCAACCTGTATTTTTAAAAAGAAGCCCTCCCTTCGAAATCGGGGAGAATAAAGCTGTGCCGCACCATACAGCCTGTAAATACCTGTCATGTGGGGATAGGGTAAGGCCAATCCAACCAGGGTGACAGCCATTTCTATCTGTGATAGAGGAAAAGCCCACGCTCCTCAGCCCCATCATGTGTATGGCAATTACATGCAGAACAATTACCTCAGTGGCTACGTTAAAATAAGCTCCATTAGTATCAGACAAAGCCAACATGGGTCAATCGGGCTGTCCATTGCTCGGAGGTAAACATCCACCGCTCCTCCAAGGTTTAATGTTACTTGAAGGAATAGCTTCCCCGCTAGAAATTCATACTTTATCGCTTTCACACAGAAATACCTTTTACCTGCATCACCTCTACTTTTCCACCATATGTGCACTTTGCCCGGTTGCATACTCCTGCAATCATCTTGACCAACAACTCTGGCAATGAAGAAAATAATCCACAGTGCATAAAAAGCCTAAGTGATTGAGCCTACTCCAGGTACAACATTAAGACAGCTCAAAGTCGGGTTTGTGCTGAAATCCAAAGCAGTCTCTGCCAGCGAGTACCAAAGACCACTCATACCAATCTGGGACTGGCTTTAGCCCAAACACGCCTCAGCAATTCCAGATGGTACAAGCAAGGGAGCATGTACACTGCAGCCCACAAATATTCATTCACATGGACGAAAGAGGGAGGAGGAGCAGTCAGTCTTACAGCTCTGGAGAGGGTGATCAGAAGGACCATACGGGTCCCCAGTTGTCCAAGCCACCTGACTATAGCTCTTCACATCGACAAGAAGAGCAATTCTCTACCACACAATGAATCTTTTTTTTAAAATGGACACGATTTATAGAACTATAGCAATATCTCACGTTATTTAATTACATGCACCCAATGAATCAAAATATTGTAAATATTTCCTGTAAATATTTCCTTAAGAGGTGTTGCAAACCTTATTAAGTCTGGCTTTCATCAAGCTAACTGAAATCAGCTTCAACAAGAAAGATTTCCTCCACTCTGTAAAACTCTCAAAACGTAGAAAATAAACAGTTGAACGCGGAATAATAATTTCTTTCCCAGACTTATTCTGCAACACAGAGGAAGAAAAAGGTTCAAAGTTCCAATTCAGTGACAAACTGCAAATATTGTCTCCGTCTGCTTCCAAAATAAACTATAATTCTTCTAAACTGTGTTGATGGAAGTAAAGTGGATAGGAAACTAACTTTTCCTAACTTTACTGACTTGGAAATGCTCCAGTCTCTTGAATTGCACTCTCAAATGAAAATGCTTACAGCCACAGGACATTTCTGATCTCAATACTGGGGACTGAAGCAGGCTGACCGACAGAGTTGTTAGGACATGTTTAGCAATAACGCTCCTGCTTGTCTTTCCAGTGTAAAGAATTGCTTGGCTTCTGGTTTGCATGTCCCCTGGTATTCCATTCTTCAAAAAGTCATGACCGGATAAGCTGCTTGCATAACTGCATCATCTTTCAACTACTCTGCCCATCCATTCTGCCCAAGCTGTCCAGAAACAACATCCAAGAACCTTCAAACTGGGACGGTGAGCTCGGAGAATGGCCAGACATTCTGATTTACGGAATCAGAAAGAGACTCCCTTCATAGCTACAATGTACAATGTCAGATTGCCAGGCACACAAGGAATTTCCTTATGATTTAAGTAACAAACCAATCCCTCCTCGCAAAAAATGTCAGCCTCAGGTCTGAATTTACTGACCAGAATAAAAGACCACCAAAAAACATCACCCACTGAAGAATTCAACTTTGTCCAATGCTTTGCAGGCCTTAGTAAGTTAGTAGTACGGAGTTCAATGGGACAGACAATTTTACAGTCATCTTGTGTCAGCCTATGGTCTTCAGAGTCCTGTGTGCTGGCTGATGGTTGTTTCAGTGGAGGGAAATAGTTGTGTATTTTAATGCTTCATGGACTGGATAAGTGCATCATTTCCAGACCTAGAGTACGGATGATGCCATTTAATGCGAGGTCCAGCAAATATCCCACGAGATAGCTGAGGATTTCAGTTTCGTGGCCGGTCCAAGAAAGGTGCATGTATCAATGCTACAATGAAAGATGCGTAAAGCAGTTAGGTTGCGTCAAAGGATGGTATCACCATTCTCAAACATGCCAGCTCTGATCTTTAGAAGTTTCTTAGGGCGTCACACTGTGGGACCAACGCAGATAGAGATTCCTTTATTTCCTCTACTCAGTTACTTCACTGAAAATCGGAAAGTTTTGCTGGCTTGGTACAACAGTTGATTTGAGCATTCCTTGCTATTGTCCATCAGCAATTGCTTGAGTTTTTCTCAACTTTCATTAAAATGTTACATTCAATCTTTTCGTACTGGCCATGTCTGTAATGTAATCTTTAATTACAACAGAGAAAACAGAGCATTCACAATGGAGACTGTTAAAGTGAACCGGGGTAATCAAAAAAAGGAATTTCACTGAGGAACTTTCCTTTAACATCCAAGATCACATGGTTTTTGGGCTAGGATGTATAAAAAGATTAACAAATAGTCTACCAAAGGAGCTGGTGTTTACTTCTGAAGTCTTGATATTGTATGGGAATGCATGTCGAGTGTGTGGCCCACGAGGTTGTGGACTCAGTGATTCTTTGGAAAAAGCATAGATTCTCTGGTGTTCTGTCGTAAACACTGGCAGCTCTCACTTAGTCTGTTTTCATTCCTTGCCTGCCGTTAGCTTCTCTTCATCTTCATTAGAGAGTGTAAGGTTACTAAGAGCATACACAAATGATATCATGGCCAACCACTTCCTAGGCTGACATGGTTTCTATGTTAATGGACACAACCGTCACAATATGGCCCCATACAGCTTAATCTTGAGACCAATAAGATCCTACATCCAGACAACCCCTTCTTGCACAACATCAAAAGCTGGAAAAGGTATATTGATGACGTGTTGGTGATCTTGGAAGGGGACGTCCCCTCGACCGAAGCTTTCCTTGGTTTGCTCAACCAGCAAAACGTCTTCCTCAGGTTTACCAACACCACGTCACGTGACAACCTAGTATTCCTAGACCTGAACATACACCCAGACAGTGGCACCCTTAAGTCCACCACACATTTCAAACCAACAGCCAAGAACTGTCTGCTAGTATACAACAGTTTTCACCCACGCCAACTCCGTGACAACCTCCCCTACGGACAGTTTCTCCGCTTGCGGAGGAATTGTACAGAGCTGAAGGACTACAAAACACAAGCCTTCAATTTGAGAACCAAACTCGCAAATCGGAATTATCCCACTAAAATTATCAACAAAGCCATGAAAAGGGCCCGAAATAACAACAGGGAGGCCTCCAGGAAGAGACAATACAAAAAGAACAAGAGGATAGGCCAGTATGTGTCATCACATTTAACACCCACTCAAAAATATATCAAAAATTGTAAACAAGCATTGGAGGATCCTGAATTGTGGACACAAGAGGGGAAGAAACCTGAAAGACATGCTTGTCAACACAAGACCACTCATAGGACTACCGACTACCACAAGCAACCTGCTCCTACCTCCAATCCAGGGGTACCACCCGTGCGGAAATTGCAGCACTTGCTACCTCACTAAGAGAAGCAGACACATCCGATTCAGGAACGGAAGTGAGTGGGAACAGAATAAGTACACAAATTGCAATAATAGGAATGATTACATGCCCATGCGGATTGAAGTACATTGGTATGACATCACGACCTATTAAAATCCGGATTGGTGAACATAAGAGCAACGTCCGGTGTAAGAGGAGTACCACCAAGATGGCTACACACTATCTCACGACAACACACACAGTGGATGACCTACTATGGACAGTCATTGAACAAGTACAAGCCGAGAGTGGCCTACTCGAAAAGAACAACGATGGGTGTTGCGTCTGGGCACCCACATAGAGGGTCTGAACCATGACATACCCTGGAGTCAATTCACTTGAACTTTTCATTGTAATAACATCCGATCTTGGTGCCCACACCGAGCCAGTCATAACCCCCAGAGGACTTTTTCCACCTCTGTGGATATTGTTTCTCTTCAAACCAGAAGTAATTGACCCCACTAATCTGGACATCCCAAAAACGCCCATCTTGTAGTCTAACCCAATGTTATCCGCTTATCATGATGTCACTCCAGGAATAAAATGGAAAGAGAACACCCCAGTGGACTACCAACCTGGTACTACCAAGTTCCCAATTTTTGAATGCACTTATCAATTATTGATAGATGTGCTTATTATAGAGTTGTCTAGTTGTTGAATATGTAGCTTCACCTATCAAATAATAACTGGAACCTGCCTGTCCAACCGGCGACCATTTGGGAGGGCCCTCATGCAAGGATTTCAAACGTAATATGCTCCGTATCTTGCCATACTCACAGTCAGAGTTAAATCCTTCTGATAAATTAACCAAATATGCTCAGTTTACTTGCCATTCACACAGTCAGCGTTAACCTTCTTGATAATTGACGCCATACGGAGAAAGGTTCTCTACGCCCAATCCGCGTCATGTTCTGACAGACAGGAAATGATCAGTCTGGCCATGAAAATCTTTTTGATACTTTAAAAATGACTCATTTTCACTCCGATTATTTTCCCATTTTTTACTTGGTTGGAATTGTTGTTTTTCATAAACATATTTCGTTTTAATTTTCGCCAGTCCTTAGTACAACCAGGAAACGTTCCACTGGGACTCACGAGTGCAGTCGACCGCCAGCAGCATATAGGTTAGCGGTCTAGTGGCAAATCATCGTAAACGGAAGCCTTCACTGGTTGATCCACTTCCGGGTCAGCGGGGACAGTTCAGACACTGCGTTCTGACTACTGCAGGATTTAGCGGCAAATGAAATAATTAGGGGCGCTACATATAGAAGCCTTGTCGCGGTCTCCGTGTATATGGAGCCGCGAGGAGGAGACACTCAGGCGAGGCAGTGTCCTGGTTCGTCCGAGTACAGCACAGCCGGTTTAGAGCTGTCAGAGGCCATGGATCTAGTGACAACAAAGACCTAATCCCACCTTTTTCATCTACAGAGTGTGAATACAGGTATTTGTCCCCCTCGTTCTAAGGCTCATGGGGCATTGCCCTTTCAGACAACAAGTACATATCTCACCCCCCCCCCATATCATCTCAAACAAATGCTTAAAAAACACCAAGCAGCGCTTCAATCTTACAGTCACCCATGGAACCCTCCATAGAGAGTGTGTGTTTTCTGTTATGTGTTTGTGTGTCTTGTACTGACCATTTATTTACAGGGCACGACACTAGTAAGATACCTCGCATTTAGAGTATAGAAGGTCAAAACGCGCTGTAAATATCACTTTATTACAGGTCTTCACTATTGAACTTAGCATGCATTGCATACCTGAAGTTTTTAAAAGTTGTGTTTCTCTTTCAGATTGCCTTTTAGGAAATTCCTTTTGGTATTGTATATTGAGTGAGACAAGTTGTCTTTTTCACGTAGTATTTACTAACTCTACATATACCACTTTTATAGCAATTGACACTGTCAAGATAGTTATGTGAGAGCAGAAGGGATCAGTAAAACTGTCCTGAAGAAGAAGCAGCACGCTTTGAAACATGTTGATGCACACAGGAGGTTTTGCACATGAAAGCAAGATACCTCCGACCCACTTTTTTAGCAATACCAGCTCCACAGAATATTAAAGTCTTCTAATCCACAGGAGCTAGGTATTTTTAACTCCCCTTTCACTCACCCCTGACCTTTCCACTCACTCGTTCCTACACCACACATAGTTGACAATACCAGTGCTCCCGCGTATCCGTAGGTAGTAGAATGCCCCGTCCCGGGGCGGGAAGAAAAGACCCCCATGATGAAGCATGACACCAAGGGCCCTTTAGGTGGGGTATTTCAGAAACACTATGTGCTTCCAACCATTGTTGGTATGCGCATGACCAGTTGAGTCGAGAATTGTCTATTGAACCTCCGTAGGGTGGATACTATTGTGTACGAGCCCATACAGCTTAAAGCCTATTATTTACAAAGATAGATGCTTAATGTCAACATGTGGAACGAAGCAAACGTATTTTGTGCCGTGTTAGTTTAGTAGTAACTTAAGTGTCTCCAAACCCTGTTCTATTTGGAAAATATGAGATCAAATCAGTGGTCAAACAGTACATAAACCCCACGGGTTGACCACTGACTAGGACAGGTATTCGTGTTATTAAGCAAAGGCTCCCGAGTGCACTGTGTTGTCAAAAAGGTTCAATATGTGAAGTTCAAGATTAATCTTTAGCTCTTAATTGCGATCTTCAGAGCAGACACAAGGGTTCTCGCAGCCAAAGCACACGTTAATTCACATTAAGCCAACACGAGTTTCATTGTTAGCAACTCGCCTTCATCAATTAATCTCGTCCATGAGCAATGTGATCAATAGACCACCAACTCATAACAGCGCAATAAACTATATGGTGGCTGAGACACAGAGCATGTTCAATAATCAATGTACAAGGAAAACCCAAGATACATGTGCAAAGAGAACACAACATTCCACAATCATTATTAAACAGCAAAGCACCACTAGTTATTCACACACCTAAACTCGTACCCCACCATTTATGCTCAGAAATCAATTGGACACCCTCCTGTATAATGTAAGGAACCGAAAACGAAATACCTTATTCCAATATAGCCTCAGTCCAACAAGTAACTATTACAAAGTGAGAAATTGAAATAATATTAATCCAGCGATTCCCAGTAATAATAGTGTGTGCGTGCTTCACAAGTGTATAACAATACACACAATCAGAATGAAAATAATTCATCAATCAGTATTATTTGTACGATAACAGTAAATCTTATAATCAGTTAACTCTTTCAATACTTGAAAAAGCAACGTAGCTTCTCACATGTATAGCCAATCATCATGTGAAAACGATAGCTTAGTATCCTTAATAACAACAGAAAAAGAAGACGACTGGCCTAACCGTACTCAACGGAAGGAGCACCGCAACTCCAATACTTAATATTAGGAGAGCAAGTACACAACACCAAATAATATATCACAGTAATTCACCAAAAGAATCACCACAAGGAGAGTACTCCAGCTGCAGTCGAGTGTGCAATTGGCATATGAGCCAAGCGCCATGCTAAAATGTCATATTTATATCCACACTCATAGTAAAAAACAAATACCATCCGAAAGAGGCCTCCAAGGACTAACTAGCCGGTCTTTTTCCTGACCTTCTCTAACCGAACGCAATATTAGTGGTAGTAAATACACTATTTGAGATTAGAAGAGCGTCAAAATCACAACGCCAGTATTCAATCTCTATCTTAATGCGTAATAACATTTCAGACGGTTTCAAAGATTGACATACCCAAGGAAAATCTTATTTTAACCCATGTCAATTACACGCTTTAATACATATTACTAAGCGCCATATTTGAATACTGTTCATATTAGTGAATCACATTCAAATATAATTATTCTAGTACGTAGATGGCCATTCTAGTAAATCGGGAAAACATGAAAGTGTGCAGTTCCTATAGAAAGTTAGATCAGTCAATTCCTGAGTGATCAAGTCTGAGGGATCTGATCCTTCAGGAGCAAGAGCCTCACACACCCCGAGGGGTGTTATGCTTCACCATTGGGCAGCTCCTCGTTGGGACGGCGCTTCAATGCCCAACGGGCCCCGCGAGAGGGCTCTTTGCCGGAGTTTTTTTGAGCTGCCGTTTGTGAAGTGAGAGTATGGTTGTGAGGAAGTAGTGTGTGAGTAGAGTGCTATGGATTAAAAAAACTCTTAGGGAATTGAAGTTTAAGTTTCATGTGTTAAACCCTAGGTCATGTTAAAAACAAGTGCAGGTCATGGTGGGTATAATGGTTCACGTTAGCTCATGGTATAGGTAGTGGTCAACATGTTTCTTGCCATTTAAGTCGTGGAAGATCAAGGCAAATCTCAGGACCGTGAAAAACAAAAACAAAAACGACTCCCAATGAAACAGTCAGAGGCACGTCTTATCTAGTGCCGTGATGTCCCACGCGCAAAATGATATAAAGTATACCTTTATTTTGATCAACAATTGTACCGACCTAGAAGAGAGGAAAAGGAATGAGAGGCACAACAGCAGTACATTAAGTAGTCACAGTAACTGTGCTTGATCGTGTGCGCATGCTAAGTGACGGCATGCTTGAGTTCAGTGCCTCGCTGGTCTGACAGTGCGACAGGATCACATTCAAAGATTAAACGGACAGTATGAGTTATCGCGGTTGGTGGGCGATCATTTTTATGATCTGAAGTTCAAAGGCTGCATAATTAGGGGTGTGGATCAGATATGTGACGAAGCGAAATCCAAAGCCCCATGAGGCACATCGATATGAAACATGTGTGCCGCTAAGAGGACCATTTACACTCAGAATATATGCCACTAGGAGTGTGGCGACTAGGACAAGGTGTGGTAACAGCTGTAACGTCAGGCATACATACGCACCGATGTGATGAGTGTTGAAAGAAATGGCAAGTAGCTTAAAATCTTATGCGAGATGCGGGCGATTTTTGCGAAAAAAGTAATCCATGGTATCTTACCACTAGATACAAGGGGCAATGCTCCAATGAGCAGAGTTGCACTAAGTGTTGTCCCGCCTACAGCCAGAAGCGCAAGGAATAACTAGACAGTACATGAGGTACCATGAAATTGTTAGAGAGGAAGGACATGGAGCTTCGTAGATACACTTACGGAACGCGGCTGACAGCATGCAACCTACCCTTAGCTCTGCTGGTGCTCAAATGTGGGCACTTCCGGGAGATCGATGGTTCTAGTAGCATTGGATTGAGGTGGTTCGTAAACTACTAGACCGGATCTTGGATACTATACTACATGCGGAGCAAACCGGGCCCCATCTTCGGACAGATGGAGATTCGAAAATGGGGAGTGGTGTGGGTGCCCGGTGGAAATAATGAAAGGTGGGTGCCATCTTGAAGTGGTGATTCAGTCTGTACAGCGGTGAAAACCCCATGGTTGTGACAATAACCCTTATGGCAGTGTGGATATAGGCAAACAAGCCTTGTGGAGTGTATGAGAGGGTGCTCCTTCTCATACAGAGGGCCAAAGACCTGTCTATTATGGTCATGTCGTCATGATCAGTGGAGTGCAGATGGTATCTGTCAGTATGGTACGTGACATAGTTCACACATAGTTAGTGGAATGCAGATGATATCTGTCAGTGTGGTTGGCAGTATAGTCCATCCCGGTTCAAGATGGAGGGGGTAATATCTGATGTGGCAAGTGCTCCAACTGACAATTATCGGGGCAGACCAGAACAAAGTCAGATATGCTGGTGACATCAGTCGTGGATCTCACCCTAGGGGATGTCGTCATTTAATCCAGTTATTTGGATGGATAGACGGAAAATCCAGTGTTGCTCTTTCTGGTACGGATAGTGTTTGGTCGCATGTGGATGCATTTCTAAAACTGTCTGGGAGAGTTGGTCTGGAGTATGTGGTTCCTCAATGAAATGTGTACTCAACTTGGTCGTCATCCTTTTGCATCGTATGTTACTACTATTTTCCATTATTCTTGTTTTTACCATGCATCTAGTCATACCAACGTAACGCATGTTGCATGGGCAGGTGATCATGTAAATGAAGTAAGTAGAACTGCAGTTAGAGTGTGATAGTTGTGCTCATTTAGTTGTATAGTTTTAGAGGGTTTGGTCAAGGCACAAACCCAACATGACTCACACGTGAAGTGTCCCGTCACAGGTGGTAGATCCCACAGAGATGGTTGTGTTTGTTTTTGTACAGTTTTGGGTCTAGTGTGGACTATGGTGTCCTTTAGATTCCATGCATGTTTGAATGAAAACTTCAAAGGGTGTACCGCTGCCCCCCAGTCTGTAGGATACCCCAATGTTTTTTGATCGCTCTTGTTATCTGATTGGGGTGTGAATTATGTTACACATGTAAGAATCTCGCATTGTGCTTTATTCTAGTGCGTAGATGGCCATTCTAGTAAATCCCCAATCACCCTGTCTCAGCACTTATGGAACCACGCCTAATTGATAAACAAATCACAGAAGTCTGAGACAAGTTAGTAGTCTACCAAACACCAACTTAGCAATATTTAATCATGTATATCTCTGAGTCATATTTAAGTAAGGCATGCATCAATGAATCACCTTCTAAAATCATTCACTCACATAAATACGTAGATAACTATCCATTAATCCTGCCTTAGTAAAAGCAAAATTAATCTGGTCGGCTATCAGTATCTAGATCCATAATCTTCCAAGTAGGCCTACTCTTATTGCCAATAGAAGAAAGTAAACCCAAAATCAAGGAAGACCACAACAGACCTAATCATATACACTAGATATCAGTATGTTAGACTAGCACAAATGACAGTGAACCAACCACCTGAAATGAACTCTCAAAGGAGTGTGTATATATGTTGTAGTTCGCGTCAGGCTGCGGCAGGCAACAGGTGAGCGCAAAGAGCTTGGGAGAGGAGCTTCTGGACCTATACTCAAAGGGGTGCAGCACTGGGACTAATTGTTGAAGCTGACCACGCAACGCAGGGCGCTGAGGAAGGCATCTAGCCGAAATGCATCCGCCTTGATACTGCTTTGCTGAATCTGCCGAATACAGCTGGTCTTTTCTTTGAATCCCCTCTGGCCTCCGCCCTTTCTTTCGTGATTGGGAGTCTGTGCGTGTATATATATATATATATATATATATATATATATATATATATATATATATATATATATATATATATACACATACATACACACACACACACAAACATGCATACATACATACATATACCTACACACACACACATTGAAAAACGGAAAACCATGGGCAGTGACCTTTGCCTCAGTTAATATCTTTAGTCCATCTCATTAGGGCCAGATTCGAAATACAGACAAAATGAATAAATGAGTACAGCCATATGAAAGAAGGCTTTAGAAATCATGCTCGGTGGTCAGCATAAAATGTGAATTCCTTTAAGCACAAGGCACAGGATTGAAGGAGACCAATAAACAAAAACTGAATATGCCACACACACACACACACACACACTTAAATGGATGGGGCCGCCAGTTGACGAGTATCAAATTTCTAATACAATCAAGTACCCAGAAAGCATTGCAATTCATGGTTAAGCCTATTTCCATGGATTTCAGTCACGTAATCCACACAGCTTCACATTTTCTCAGTTTCAATTCCTGATTACCAACTCTTATACCACTCTTATTGTGCTCACCACATACAAGTTTGTATGTACATTCTGAGCCTCAAATTCCATTACAAGTACGGATATAGGGTATTTTAAATCCTGTTGTGTCACTGTCCTAATCATTGGTGCTAATAATGTCCTGATGGTACTTCCTACATAAACTTGATTGCATCTGCAAATAATCATGTATATCACCTACTAATGAGAGTGCTGATCACATTCATGAGATTTACAGTAACAATTTCTACTGTGCATCATCTGCCAACCTACACGCTGCAATGTCTACATTTATGGAAACCCTGAATCATGTCAGAAAGCCACAAGATGTGTATTTATTTATTTATTTAAAGTTTTATATAGCGCGAACAAGATCTTTGCAGATATCAGAGCGCTTTACAGGGACAGGGGTAGGGTCGGGGAGAATAGATACAATATTGGGTACGGGGAGAATAGATACAATATTGGGTACAATATGATAGCATAGTAGAATAGGATAACAATCGAGTACATATATGAGAACCAGTAAACGATCAAATAACTAATAAAACAAAAAAGCGGTGCAGAGACTTAGATCCAGCAACAATAGAGATCAGGTGAACTTAGGCCATAACGGATGGCTATTTCCTCTTTCTTAATGCTTGCAGGAACAAGGGGTAGGGGCAACAGGAAGGTAGTTTGAACCGACTATTAGGAACAAAATAGTAGTCGGTGGTAAGTGAAATAACATAATAGGATATCAGTCATGTACAAATAAAATACAATAAGCAAACTGGCAACCAGTACTGCAGTAACGATACAGACGTCTCTGTTCCAGCATCAGAAGAGTTCAGGTGAACTTGGCCATAAGGATGGCTTTTACCTCTTTCTTAAAAAGTGCCGTGGAAGGGATATGCCTAGTTGCAGGCGGGAGTGAGTTCCAGATCCTGGGCGCCATTCCTGAGAAGGAGCATTTGTATGTTTTTTCCTTCCGGAATCTACGAGGTTTCAGGAGTACGTTTTTTGTACTTCTATTGGATCTCGAGCCTCCTGATATAGTCAGCTTTTGGGTGAGGTAGCTGGGTGACTTGTGGTGTACGGCCGAGTGTGTCATAACGGCTATTTTCAGCTGTATTCTGGCCTCAAAGGGTAGCCAGTTCAGAGATTTTAAATCGGGGGATATATGCGAGTGTTTCCTAGAACCAGTGATGAGTCTCGCGGCAGCGTTCAAGGAGGCTCTTAGGGGAGCAGTTGTTGAAAGAGGGAGTCCGCTAAGGGTCGCAATTCCATAGTCTATGCGAGGGATGACTAGGGCCTGTACAGCAGTTTGGAAGTCTTTGGCTGGGAGGAAGGGTTTAAGTTTCCTCAACGTGTTGACTTCGAAGTTAGCTCCTTTAGTGGCTTTGCTAATGTGCTGCTGCATGTTGAGATTGGCGTCAAGTGTAATGCCTAAGGAAGCTTGTTTCCTTCCCAGTGTAAGAATTGGCTTTTGTAGTCCGGTCTGCCCTGTTCCCATGATGCACTGGGCCAGGGACAGACTAATTTGCATACAGCCAGGTTCTGAAACTGGGATGGTGCAATGAGCTAAAAAACGGTGTTGGATCTAGCCCTGATCTCTTGACTGGGTGAGAGTACTCTGCTTAATTCAGAGACTCTGTCCATCACCACCCCTTGTTGTAAATTATTTTGTCCACCCTAAGCGTGGAAGGGTATACTCAGATGTGAGTCCCTTGCTCATTGCACCATCAGGATTCAAGCAAGCCGGGCCGAAGATGCCTGAAATGGCAGAAACCGTTCCCCGGAAGCTTGTTTCCTTCCCAGTGTAAGAATTGGCTTTTGTAGTCTGGTCTGCCCTGTTCCCATGATGCACTGGGCCAGGGACAGACTAATTTGCATACAGCCAGGTTCTGAAACTGGGATGGTGCAATGAGCTAAAAAACGGTGTTGGATCTAGCCCTGATCTCTTGACTGGGTGAGAGTACTCTGCTTAATTCAGAGACTCTGTCCATCACCACCCCTTGTTATAAATTATTTTGTCCACCCTAAGTGTGGAAGGGTATACTCAGATGTGAGTCCCTTGCTCATTGCACCATCAGGATTCAAGCAAGCCGGGCCGAAGACGCCTGAAATGGCAGAAACCGGTCCCCGGAAGCTTGTTTCCTTCCCAGTGTAAGAATTGGCTTTTGTAGTCTGGTCTGCCCTGTTCCCATGATGCACTGGGCCAGGGACAGACTAATTTGCATACAGCCAGGTTCTGAAACTGGGATGGTGCAATGAGCTAAAAAACGGTGTTGGATCTAGCCCTGATCTCTTGACTGGGTGAGAGTACTCTGCTTAATTCAGAGACTCTGTCCATCACCACCCCTTGTTGTAAATTATTTTGTCCACCCTAAGCGTGGAAGGGTATACTCAGATGTGAGTCCCTTGCTCATTGCACCATCAGGATTCAAGCAAGCTGGGCCGAAGACGCCTGAAATGGCAGAAACCGGTCCCCGGAAGCTTGTTTCCTTCCCAGTGTAAGAATTGGCTTTTGTAGTCTGGTCTGCCCTGTTCCCATGATGCACTGGGCCAGGGACAGACTAATTTGCATACAGCCAGGTTCTGAAACTGGGATGGTGCAATGAGCTAAAAAACGGTGTTGGATCTAGCCCTGATCTCTTGACTGGGTGAGAGTACTCTGCTTAATTCAGAGACTCTGTCCATCACCACCCCTTGTTGTAAATTATTTTGTCCACCCTAAGCGTGGAAGGGTATACTCAGATGTGAGTCCCTTGCTCATTGCACCATCAGGATTCAAGCAAGCCGGGCCGAAGACGCCTGAAATGGCAGAAACCGGTCCCCGGAAGCTTGTTTCCTTCCCAGTGTAAGAATTGGCTTTTGTAGTCTGGTCTGCCCTGTTCCCATGATGCACTGGGCGAGGGACAGACTAATTTGCATACAGCCAGGTTCTGAAACTGGGATGGTGCAATGAGCTAAAAAACGGTGTTGGATCTAGCCCTGATCTCTTGACTGGGTGAGAGTACTCTGCTTAATTCAGACACTCTGTCCATCACCACCCCTTGTTGTAAATTATTTTGTCCACCCTAAGCGTGGAAGGGTATACTCAGATGTGAGTCCCTTGCTCATTGCACCATCAGGATTCAAGCAAGCCGGGCCGAAGACGCCTGAAATGGCAGAAACCGGTCCCCGGAAGCTTGTTTCCTTCCCAGTGTAAGAATTGGCTTTTGTAGTCTGGTCTGCCCTGTTCCCATGATGCACTGGGCCAGGGACAGACTAATTTGCATACAGCCAGGTTCTGAAACTGGGATGGTGCAATGAGCTAAAAAACGGTGTTGGATCTAGCCCTGATCTCTTGACTGGGTGAGAGTACTCTGCTTAATTCAGAGACTCTGTCCATCACCACCCCTTGTTGTAAATTATTTTGTCCACCCTAAGCGTGGAAGGGTATACTCAGATGTGAGTCCCTTGCTCATTGCACCATCAGGATTCAAGCAAGCCGGGCCGAAGACGCCTGAAATGGCAGAAACCGGTCCCCGGAAGCTTGTTTCCTTCCCAGTGTAAGAATTGGCTTTTGTAGTCTGGTCTGCCCTGTTCCCATGATGCACTGGCCAGGGACAGACTAATTTGCATACAGCCAGGTTCTGAAACTGGGATGGTGCAATGAGCTAAAAAACGGTGTTGGATCTAGCCCTGATCTCATGACTGGGTGAGAGTACTCTGCTTAATTCAGAGACTCTGTCCATCACCACCCCTTGTTGTAAATTAAGGATTTCGCAGATTCCACAATGGTGGGTTGGACATTGAGCGCAGTTAGCTGATTGAGCCAGGATTGGCGATGGCAATTTTCGTGGGGGGTGAGATCAGAAGGAACTCAGTTTTCAGAGCATTTAATTTGAGGTGATTATCGGCCAACCATGATTGGGTGTTTCTGAGTGTGGAGTTCAGAAGCTTAATGTCTTCCGGGGATTGTAGCTTGAAGTAAAGTTGAGTGTCATCGGCATACATATGGAAGAGTACATTGGATGCTTGAAGCAAGGAGGTGAGTGGTTCCATGATGAGGTTGAACAAAGTGGGGGATAGGGAGGAGCCTTGTGGGACGCCTAAAGTTACCGGCACCGGTGAGGACAGCACGTTGTTGGTCTTGAACTTCTGTGATCGGTTATGTAGGAAAGAAGTGAACCATTTGACAACAGTCCCGGATAGACCCATTCTGGTCTTTAGCAGCTCCAGAAGGTTCTCACGTTTGACAGTATCAAAAGCTGAGGAGAGGTCAAGAAGGATGAGGAGGCATGAATCGTTGCGGTCAAGGATTTGGAGGGCGTCATCAATTATGCGAGTCATAGCCATTTCCGTGCTGTGTTTCGCTCGGAAGCCTGATTGATGAGGGTTGAGGAGGTCAAACTGATCAATGTGTTTAGTCAGTTGGAGTTGTACACATTTTTCCAGAAGCTTGGCCAAGGTGGGGATGTTGGTGATAGGGCGATAGTTGTTCAAGTCAGCCGGGTCAGCTGTAGGTTTCTGGAGTATAGGTGTGACTTGCCCCACCTTGAGGGAGTCTGGGATGAGGCCTTGTTGAAGGGAGCTGTTAATGATATTAGTCCAGAGTGGGAGGAGCAGGGGGGTGAAGTCTTTCACAGCATTAGCAGGTAGGGGGTCAGTGAAGTGATTAGAGGGCTTCAGGGTGGTGAGCAGTTTGCAAATTGCTCCTTCAGTGTAGGTGTTGAATGACGTCCATGATGCGTTGTTTTTAGGGTGAGTGGTAGACACGCTGATGGGGCTGGAGTATCGGCTTGCATCAATGAGAAGATCACTTCTTATGTTGTCGGTCTTTAGCTTAAAGAATGCAGAAAAGTCTTCACAGTGTGGAATATCGCTTGTTGCGCTGTTTGATTGTGAGGGTTGCATCTTGGTTTGAGATTTGATTAGATCGAACAGTTTCCTTGGTTGGTTCTTTGCTTGGTCCAGCTGGAGGCTGAAGAAGTCTGATTTCGAACGCTTGATCTTCCTAAAGTAGGCATTTCTCTTGTTCTTTAGCATTTTAAGGTGCAGTGCTGAGGGGTCAGATCTCCAGGTGCGCTCTGCCATTCGCAAGGCACGTCTGTCTTCATTGAGTCTACCATCATACCAAGGATTCGATTTCTTGGTGGAGACTCTTTTCAATCGCAGGGGGGCAGCTTCATTGATTATTGAGTTCATAGAATCGAGGTAGAGGTCAGTCAATGATTGAACATCAGGGGCGCCCACGGGGGGAAAGGAGGAGACTGCGAGTGTGAGAAGGCAGGCAGTTCGGGTTGAGATTCTTCATGTCCCTTTTCCAGGTCTTGGATTTGGTGGGTTGAGCCATGTTAGGTTTGACTTTTTCGTTGATGAAGAAAGATAATGGGATGATCTGACCAGTCACAGGGTTGGATCGACCCCAATTGGGTAGCGTCCTCTTTGGCGATAAGGTCGAGGATCGAGCCTTTGTCGTGTGTCAGGCTGTTACAGATTTGGGTGAGGTCAAGCGCATTAAGGAAAGTTTTGAGACTATTCACCACTGCGTCTTTCTGATCGTTCCAATGGAGATTGCAGTCACCCAGGTAAATTTGAGTGGACTGCCGACCGGCATTGGATGAGACCGTGTCCATGAGTTGTTGGGTGAAGGTGAGGTTGTCCCCGGGCGGGTGGTAGACGACATGTAAAGAGCATACAGATTTGCCCTCGCTGGAGATATCGAGGCAGAAGAGTTCACAGGAAGTGAGGGAGGGGGAGGTGACTTTGGTCACAGAGAGGGTGCTCCTAAAAATGCATGCGATTCCACCGCCCGTCTTGCCGGTCCTGTCGAGCCTAATGATGTGGTAGTTGGGGGGGGACTAGTATGTCCATTATAGGCGTAGAAGTTTCAGTTAGCCACGTTTCAGTCAGAATGGCCAGGTCGAGGTCCAATGCTATAATGAGATCCGCGATGTCGGAGGAGTGTCTCGGGGCCGATCTACAGTTGAGTAGGATGCATTTGAGTCTGTGGGAGAGAAGGGTGAAAGATTGTTCTAGAGAGAGGGGGACTTCTCTGAGGTTATTGGGGACGGAACTTCTGTTGCTCAGAGTGGGTGGCCTAAGTGGATTAGTGAGGATTGTGGGAATGGGGAGGTGTGTAGCGGTTGTGTGTTTTAAGGGACCAGGGCCGAATGAGTGTGCATAGGTCATGGTCCGAAAGGGGGTTGAGTGCGCGACGGAGGCGTGTGCGATTGCGGGCGGGGATAGAGGGCCAACGCGGGGAGTATGATTTGTGGGGGAATGTAGGGTGGGTGGGGAGTTTGTTGCGTGGAGGGGCGGTGATAGGTAGGGGTTGTCTGGTGAATGTAGTAAGTAGATCTTTGATGGTGTGGAGCTCTTCTTTGACTTGTAAGAGGGTGGCTATAATCATGTCCAGAGGAGGGTTAGGGGTGGAGTGAGGGATGGGCGCCGTGGGCGAGTCGTTGATTAGGGAGCTGGAATGGGGACTGGCAAGGGGGGGGGGCTATGCTAGCGTTGGTGCCGGGCTCTGAGGTAATAGTGAGTGGGGTGTCATTCGATGGGTGTGAGAGAATGTGGTGAGGGGTGTGGATGGGGAGGGGGGGTGTTGGAGGCATAGGTGGGGGTGCTGGAGGGGGGTGGAGCAAGTGAGTTGAGGGGTGGGGGGAGGCTGGAGACAGTGGGGGTGTGTCGAGGGTATTGGGGGCTGAGAGTGGGAGGGGAGCGAGGAGGAGGGGTTGAGGTAGGGGAGGTGGTGTGTTCCGCGAGTCTGGTTGGAAGATTGGGGTAGTGGGGAGTAAGCGTGGGAGGGGAGATAGTGTGAGAGATGGACCTGCCGCGGGGCGGGGGGAGATAAGTTCCAGCCGATGGAGGGTTCTGCGAGGCTCATAGGAGGTGGGAGTTGGGGGGTAGGGAGGGTGGGGGTATGGAGGATGTATGAGGGGGAGAAATCTCCGCCTTTGGGTGAGGGGTGTGGAGAGGTTATATCCGGTAGGTGACCGACTACAGCGCTTGGGATATATGAGGGGGGAGTAGTCCTTGCGTGTGGATGAGTACTGTGTACCACAGTCACAGGGTAATAAGGACTAATAATGGTACATAAAGACCTACCTTTACGATAACTACATTTGGGCATCTTGTCAGAACAGATTGCAATGACCTTCATAATTACTTCCCGGTCATAGCCTCTCATCAAACATTTAGTTTCAACTTCACACAATGTTTTCAAAAACTCAGATTCCTCACTATATTTACGGTGTGCTCTTACCCCCACTCCATATGGGATGACAATTATCTGTAAACTGGGGTGGGAACTCGAAGCATGAAGTAAGTAATTACATAATGTCGTTTTTCCTATTCATTCTACTTTGTATTCGATCATCTCTTATTCCATATCCAGACACTCTACGTTCATAGCCGTATCCAAACGTAAAGGACACATTCAAAGTGTTTGGGTTGAAATATTCAAAGAACAGTTTCAGGTCCATTATATTACCATCTATATACCTTCCAATATATTTGATACTATTGCTCCAATTAGCACCACCCGATACCAAGACATGACACGTCCCAAACTACCCCATAAACTGAGGTGGACATAAGACGTTGAGAACTTGGAGCCCATTGCAGTGCCACAATTTTCTATGTCATTTTCCATTTAACAGCAAGGCATTTGTATTCTAGAATCAATTGAGTTGTTGCTAATAGCATCTCTGTAAGTTCCAACAGTTCAAAAGATCTCATATTCAAGCAATACCAGAGAGCAACAATGCCATATTAATGTGTAATATTCATATACAAGGATACAATATTCACAGTCACCAACAACATAACTGGCTCCGATGTTACATCAGTACGCACATTTAAGATAGGGTTCGTATCACTAATAAATGATGGAAGATGTTACAAAGTAGGTACGGCCCACAGAGGAAGGTTATATTCATTTATTGATAAGATATGACAGAAAGGCCCTCAGGGGACAGCAGGGGCAGGAGTAAGAGGGGAAATGGCCGGGACAGCTGGTGACTTCACATAACTAACAATCCTAGCATTCCAAAATGGAATGCGTGACGTAGTCTAACATTGACAACAACGGAGATAACTACGGTCGCCGATAAGGACCAATAATGATAAGATACAACATCTCCCTCCTTTACCCCTTAACAACACATTCAGTCTTGGACAAAATCTTCATAACGTTTGGGCATTCTGATTTGCCTTCCGCTTCTAGTCTTAACACCTGTCCCCCCCAGTGCTGGGACGATGACAGGGGCATTGTCTGTTTGTTCCCCGCGGTGACTCTTATCGAGGGTGCTACTTTCAGCCATACTCCCAACATTGGACAGGTTGGCCAACTCTTCTTCCACCCTAGAGTACTGGCTATCGGACATATCATCCCATTCTAGGATGCTATCATCAGCACCTTCCTCTTCCGCTCTTTTCCCGTTCAGTATGATCTTCTCTTGACGATGTTTCAACTTGACATCGTCTTTGCTTCGCCAGCCCTTTTCTCCTAGGTACACTGCTCCTTTATTTATTTTATTTATTTAGTTTCTTGTATAGCGCGGAATCGACCCCGATCGGGGGTATCTCCGCGCTTTGCACACTAAGATGGTGAAGAACAAGGACATTACAGATGAGCTGAGATTACAATTATGAAACTACAGTTAATTATTCCTCTGCAAACAAGTTGGTTTTTAGCCTTTTCCTAAATGATAAATGATTTGTGATCTGTCTGATGCTGAGGGGCAAATTGTTCCACAAGGTCGGCCCCACTAGGGAGAGAGCTCGGCCGCCTTGTCTGGTCTTTTTGATAAGAGGGGTTTTTAACAGAAGTTGATTGCTTGACCGCAAGTCGCGGTCCGGTTTGTAGAGCTGTCGTTTTTGAGTTAAGTAGTTGGGGCCATTTCCAAACAGGCACTTATGGACAGTACAGCATATTTTAAATTTGACGCGTTGGCGTACTGGGAGCCAGTGAAGTTCTCTCAACAGGGGTCTAGATGGTGTTCTTGCAGGAGCGTTCAGAATCAGTCTGGCCGCCGTGTTCTGAACCACCTGCAGTCGATTAATGGCATCCTCGTTAGCTAATATCAGGAGCCCATTACAATAGTCTAATCGACTTATCATCAGGGCCTGTACAAGGGTCTTTCTGTAGGTGTCTGGTAAGAGAGGGAAAACTCATCTGAGCAGGCCAATGGCGCGGAAACAAGCTCCTGCAATCACGTTTGCGTGATCTTTTAGGGTAAGATTTTGGTCCAATTTCACACCCAGATTTTTGACAATCAGTTTTGGGGAAGGTACTGGTCCCAAGTCTAGAGGCCACCAGTCGGGAGGCCTCTTTGGCGGATTCTTGTACTTGCACAGGGCCACTGTAGGTTTATTCTCCTTTGGCCACCAAGCCTGGTTTCTTCGCCATAACCCAGTCTCCGCGTTCTATTTCCTTCACCGTGGCTTTGTTGGCTTGGTCAGCATACTTCTTGGTCTTTTCCTGTTTGCATATGATTCTCTCTCTGACACGTAGATCATTGTCTTTTATCTGTTCGGTTTCTCCTCCACTCCTATACAAATTGTTAAATTTTGGCGTCAGCACGTCCCTACACTCTCTCCCTCTCATAAGGTAAAATGGAGTGAATTTGGTTGTTTCATTCGGGGTGTTATATGTGTTTATTTTTTCTCGTATGCTGTCCTTTACATTTAATTGAGATGCGATGGCCAATTGGATCCCTTCCTTGATGAACTTATTCACTCTCTCAACTTGGCCGTTACTCTTTGGGCTATATAGCGGCGTCTTTTCTTGTTTTATGCCCGCCTTATTCAAAAACTCCACCATTTGTGCAGATATTAGTTGGGTTCCGTTGTCGGAGACTATGATCTTGGGCTGTCCCTCAACCGCGAACGTCTTCTTGAAGAACTTGATTACTATTTCAGTCGTGATTGAGTGTACAAACTTGAAATGCACCCATTTGGAGTAGTAGTCCGTTATGACTATAATGTACTTGTTGTCTTCTGGCAATCTTTGGAACGGGCCGGCGAAATCCACAGCAATTTTTTGCCACGGTCCGCTCTGTATATCCACCATCTGCAGCTCCCGTTTCCTTATATTCCAGTGTTTGTCTGCCTTGAGACATGACTCGCCTTCGTCAATTAAGTTGTTCACTTCCTGATGTATTCCTGGCCACCAGTAGTGTTTTTTGATGATGTTTTTTGTAGCGCTACTTCCTGGGTGTCCTTTGTGAGCCAATTTTATTATTTCCCCCCTCAGTGCTGCCGGAGGAATGAACAGTTCGCATCTTCTTAGTATGCCGTTTTCTATAGTTAGTTCCTCGCTTATCTGCTGATAGCTTTTGAACTTGTTTTTCAAATTCCTTATTGGAGGCCATTTCGACTGCACGTAATTTATTACCTTGCTTTTTATCCAGTCTTTCTCCATTCCTTCTTTCCATTCTTCTTCAGTTATGGACCCATATTCGTCTTCCAATGCATCAATCCAGGCCACTACACATTCTACGTCATCCAATGACTCACTTTCCTGGTTTTCCAGAGGCATCCGTGACAGGCAGTCTGCTCTACTGTTCAGGCCTCCTTTGATGTGCCTTATGCCAAATGTGTACTCCTGGAGCTTAGATAAAAGCCTTATGAGTCTAGAGCTTGCTTTTCCACTTCCACGACCTTCTCCGTCCATCATGTGTACCAACGGCTTGTGGTGAGTAACGATTTCGAACTTCTTTCCCCACAGGTAGTTCTTTAGCTTTTGCACTGCCCAAACACATGCTAGAGCCTCACGCTCAATCGTGCTATAGCGTCTCTCCGTGTCGTTTAGTCTCCTTGAAATAAATGCGATGGTGTTTTCTTTGCCTTCTTTTGCCTAGCAAAACACTGCTCCTATGCCTTTTGCGCTGGCATCGACTGATTATGTTCTCCAGCTTGGGGTCGTAGGCTTTCAGAGCTGGTGCCTCTGCTATGTCTTTTTTTATTTTTTGAAATGCTTGCTCCTGTTCAGTCATCCAAACATAACGTGTTTTTTCTTAACACTTTCCTCAGGGGTTCCACCTTGTCTGCGTATCCTTTCACAAATTTTGCGTAATACTCGCCGAGTCCCAGGAAGGACTTCAGGGTTTCCTTGTCCTTTGGTTCTGGTGCCTCCCGGATTGCTTTGACAAGGTTGTCTTTTGGAGTTATTCCCTCAGACGATAGTACATGTCCTAGATATTCTATCTTCCTTCTCATGAATTTACACTTTTCTTTCGACACCGTCATTCCTCTTTTTGTTAGGATGTTTTAGTGTGTATCAGGATGTCGTCCTGGAACGCTTTCACTCCTTCGATTTCGCCAAACAGTATATCCATCAATTTCTGGAACACCCCTGAGGAGGAGGCCAGGCCGAAAGGTAGTCTTATGTATCTGTATGCGCCGAAGGGCGTTATGAACGTGGTGAGGTTTTTGGATTCCTCAGTCAACGTGACCTGATGATATGCGGCTTTTAGGTCGATCAGGGTGAAGAATTTCGATCCTGCCACAGATTGTAGGATGTCCTGTATCAATGGGAGAGGATGGCAGTTTACTAGAATGTTTTTATTTAATGACCTTAGGTCCACACAGCCTTATTTCACCCGTTTTCCTTTTCTTTGAAACCACTATTGCAGACACCCATTCGGATGCATCCGCCTCCTCTATTACGCCTTCGTTGCACAGCTTGGCTAACACTTCTTTCAGTTCTCCTCTTACGGACAATGGTATTGCTCTCACCTTGTGCTTGATGGGCTCTGCACCATCCTTCAATTTGCTCTCATGTGTAAATCCAGGCACACAGCCTGTAGTATCTTTAAAAACCTCTCCGTACTTTTCCACTACATTTTCAACAGTACCTTGGCTTTCCACCATGCATATGTTGTTCACCAGCTCTTCCCTTAGGATAATAGGTTCCTCTGCTCCTGGTTGGAGTATCACGCCCAGCTTTGCCAAGTCTTTCCACCCTATTAAGATCCTGCCTTTCACTGCCACGTATATCTTCGTGTTTATTTTCCTTCCTCTGAATGTGACCGAGTCATTGAAATATCCTTTCATTTCGATATCCTTTTCCCCAAAAGCCTTGGGGTTCACGTCTGTTTCATTTAACGTTACGTCTGGCCATTTTTCCTCGAACATCAGGTCTGATATGATTGTTATGGGCGACCCAGAATCCGCACAAAATTGCAATTCAATGTTTCCAATTTTTGCTTCGCCAATGGGTCCTTTTATCCTTCCCCCTTTCATGTCTATATATAGTACTATTTTTTCGCACATTTCCTCGTCAAAGTCTCCCACAGTATTCACCACCACATTTTCAGTTGTTCTTAGTCTAGTTTTACACAAGGTTGTATAGTGGCCAAATCTTTTACATTTTGCGCATCTTTTGCCGATGGCTGGGCATGACTTATGATCTGCGAGATGTTCGTGCGAACCGCATCTGAAGCAACTCAAATTTTTTCCTCCTGTCTCCCCAATTTTTCTTTTGTCCTTTTTGCTCACTTTTCTTTATCTTGTATGTAACACACGCTGGTATGACTAATACTGGTTGACAATACCTTCGTAGTGACCAATGATCTTTCAATGGCTTTTGCTATGTCTGTTACATCCTATAGAGTGGGGATCCTGCACGTCAACAATCTCTTGTACCTTCTTTGAGTGACAATAGAACACTACTTGATCTCTTATGTAGACATCCGTCATCTCATTAAACTCACAATCTTTTGCTAGCACTCTCAGGCACGCTATATACTCTTCTATAGTTTCGCCTTCTTGCTTCCTGAGTGCAAACTTATGCCTCCCCACCATTATGTTGCTCTCTTCATCGTACTGTTTCTCAAGCCTCTTTATAGCTTCTTCATACTCGTTAAGTGGTATGAATACCCCAGGTGGATTTTCGTACTCTGGCAAACTATCGAACACCTCTTGACCTGCTTTGCATAACAATCCGAACAAGAGCTAACTTCCTTTCTGCGTCATATTTCTTGCCATCTATGGACACAATATAGTTTTCAAATGCCCTTAACCATTTTTTCCACTTCATTATGGGTTTTCCAGGTTCCTCTAGGAATAGTGGCGGAACACAGATGTTACTCTGAGCCATAATAACTTTACTCTTCGCTACGTTGTCAGAGTGTCTTACTCTTTATAATTGAAGTGTATTATCTTGGTTACTTTATTTTGTATACTTTTCTGTTTTCATTCACATGTATTAAAGTAGCTTTATCTTTCCTTTAAAAAGCTTCAGCAGCTTATTAATTTCTTAATGTTTCCCCCCCCTGCTCTTTTCCAGTATCTCTTTGCCGAATTATTTAATTCACACGGCTGTTATTTTAGTTTGGTGGGGCGTGCGCTGGTGTTAGCTATATTTCGCTAGATTTATGCACGCACTGTCCAATTAATTTCCATTCAGTCAGTGAAACTGACAGGATTCCTTCGGGGGTTTCGCTAAGATGGCCGCCCCGATGACGTCATTCCCCATGCACCAATGGGCTTGCAATACCGACGTGACGCTGGAGCATTCCCGAGATGCTTCCGCGCGCGTCAATATCGCCGTGCCCTAGTCAAAGTCTCTTAGCCGTCAATTACACGCCGATTCACTTACTTCGGTCTTCTTTCTTCTCGTATTCTGGCTACCTTTGTTTTCCCGCCTGCACGACCGGCTGCTTTCCTCACATCGGCTTATTCGCGCAGCATAGATGATCCTGTGAGCCTCTCCTCCGTTAGACCCTCGTCGCCATTGTTACAAAGTAGGTACGGCCCACAGAGGAAAGTTATATTCATTTATTGATAAGATATGACAGAAAGGCCCACAGGGGACAGCAGGGGCAGGAGAAAGAGGGGAAATGGCCGGGACAGCTGGTGACGTCACATAAGTAACAATCCTAGCATTCCAAAATGGAATGCGTGACGTAGGCTAACATTGACAACGGAGATAACTACGGTCGCCGATAAGGACCAATAATGATAAGATACAACAGAAGATTAAACACATAGCAGCGTAAAAATATATTCCCAAATCCAGAGATCCTCTGAGTTGGACCCCAATACCGGCAATAATAGGTTTGCCAGATGGAAATGGCTGGTCTTTATAAATCTTCAATAGAGTATAGAGATGAGATATCTTGGATGATCACCAAGCAAGTAATAGTATTCATCGTCATTGAACAAACCCAAACCATGTCAGTATTATTCTGTTTAGTAATATCCATAATAGGATTATGATCCAATTTAAGGTAGCACGAAAGGTCACTAAGTTGGTTGTAAATCTCATTATCGTAGTCGGTCATAGTCATGATACCAAATGTCCTCCTTTATCCGCCTCCCTTATTACCAAGTCCTTATCCTGTTGTAATTGGTTCACAGTAGCACTGAGTTATCTATATATCACCATTGGTGTTGCATACGTGAACCACTCCCATTTGTCAAGTCCCTGAATTAACAGCTTTGTAAGAGAGATCAATATGGCTGCCACTCGCATATTAAGATGTCCACCTAGACTTTGTGTTAGAATTATCTCAAGAGGTCACGGAAGACTGCTAGGAGAGTAGATTTCAGTAGCCGCCCTTCACCCTGAGCATATAATTTGTTTCCTCTGCCGAACTGTGAAATATAGCTGCTGCCAGCTTTTCAAAGGTATGATTGGCAAACCATCCTAAGAAACTCAACAGAAGCCAGCGTCACTATTTAATACTTTAGCCCGGATATAGGGTGCCTTCAATGTCAAAAACTTACTAAAATGCTAGAAATGTTCATCTGGTTTCCACTAATCATTACATGTCCAACTACTTCCGTTTTGCATTCTGTGTGGTTACTGCTCATGTTCTATGCACTAGACTAGGAATCTTCAAACAAGCAGTTTAAGTTACATGTTTCTATTTCTCAGTGCTATCCTTGAGTGTTACACACAATTAAAAACTGTTTGGATTGCCAGTGTCCCTGAACTCCTCTAGAGGAATTGATAGTAACCTGAAAACAGCCTGTGCAAGACTGCACAGTGTGCTCATGTCAGGGCTGTGGTACAACTGGCTTTATAATGTAATGTAATGTTGGTGCACTTAAACTGAGTCCTTGCATCAGAGAGTAATACACTCAACCTCTGCTGCTCTGAGGACCCTCCAGATTGTGTAATACTTCACCTATTTCAGCTGCTTATTACTTAAAAGTTCTACCTAGACTGAAGTTAGAGATGAATGAATCCCTTCTCTTCAGCATGTACTTCAACACATAATCTGCCCTGCGTTATCAGAAGTTGCAAAGTGTTAAGACACGCATTGGAGCCCCGCGTAGGAGACAAGCGCTAAGGAAGACTACAAGACCCAGGAGCACGCCCTCCAGAACTACCAATCCCAGAAGGCATTGCGCGGCAATCGCACTAGGAGGGCGTCACCATATAAACAACTCGGAAGCCAGCAGTCGGCGTCGAATATTTTGAACAGTAGACGCGAGTCCGTGTGCTGCAGCTACAAGGAAGGTGAGCTCCGTTTTACAAGTGGGAGTGGAGAAGGCGCCGTATGCATTACCAGTGAGGAACCAAGCCGCTACCCGATACTGTGATTCATGGGCTTCGCGACCCGCCCTGTTACCTTCGTTCGTCCCCGCTCGAGGGTTATCGAGCGCTTAGGACTCCGGTCCTTTCTGTACATTTAACAGTCCCCGCTCGAGGGTTATCGAGCGCCAGGACACAGTCCCTTCTTATACTTTGGCAAGTCCCCGCTCGAGGGTTATCGAGCGCTTGGGATTTCGTCCCTTATTTTGACATTGGCCAGTCCCCGCTCGAGGGTTACCGAGCAAGAGGAAAATACCCTAATTCTTTGTGTTGTTCTTTGTGTTTGCCCTCCGTTGGAGCGTGTCAGGACTGACACGAATGCGGAAGACGAAGCTAACGAGTTAAACGACTTATCTGGCTATTAACGAATCGAGTGGCATTTTCGGCCATTAATTAGCACAGTGTCCTCTGTTGGAGGGTGCTAGGACGGGCATCAGTGCAGAGGACGGTTAGATCCTCTACCGTGCCAATTAGTTATAATTCTTCGCTTACGTTTGCCCTTTGAACATGCCAAAATAAAGAGCTTGTTCTATCATAAACTGCAAAAAACACAGTTGATGGACAGAATGTAGAACAATGTCATACATTCACCCCAGTACAAGGATCTGGGCCTAAATCCATCGTTTTTTTGCACTCCACACCACCCTGGGTTAGACACTGGCTATATGCAAATCAGCTCTGACCCTGTGCCTCATGGGAACAGTCCAGTCCGAACTACCAAGCCATGTCTTTCCCAGGCCGGAATCAAGCATCCAAGGACCGGTTTCTGGCTATCAGCCTTCTTCAGCCTGGAGTGTTCTATCATAAAGACACGTCTGTTACATCTTTTGTGAGGTTCAAACAGGGGTGTTTGGGAGTTGTCTGGGTTACCCGATCCCGAGATAATTAACCGCTTCTCATCTGGCCGGAAATGCTGCATCTCATCTGAAGCCTGCTGGCAACATTTAAGATTTTTGGATAGACCAATCATGTACAGCTGGATTTATTTACGGCACTGCAGGGGCACACACAACTGTCCATTTAAAGTAGAAAATCTGTTAGCCTCTCCAGTGCACCTTACTTATTCCATAGTGCAATACAAAACAGCAGTAGACAACTCAGTGTAAAACTCCAAAACAAACCAATCAAACTTCCAACTGGCCCTCGGAACTACTGAAACAAAAGGTTACTGGACAGCTTAAACAGTTAAAGCTAAGCATCAGTTTGATCCCAAGAAAGATACATTTGAGACTTGGAACAAAATCAAATCTCTCTCTCCCCCTCTTCTGGTACCATCAGATCTCTCAAGTTCTATCATGAGACAGCGGACTTGTTGGAAGGTAATATAGGACGTAGTGTACGGGCTCTGAAGGGCAGCATGGCCTTCTGGGCCACCCTCCCACTGTCAGTGTCGGGCCGTATAGCACTATTAAAAATGATAGCGCTCCCTAGATTTTTATATTATTTCAGAACACTGCCGGTGTGGATACCTACTCACATTTTTAAGTCGTTGAAATCGCTTGTGGTGTCTTTCCTCTGGGGCTCGGGACGACGCAGAGTAGCACAAGCAACGCTCATAAGGCCTAAGATCGAGGGAGGGCTGGCGGTACCAGACTTTGAGCTGTATTACCTAGCGGCCCAGCTACAGGTATTCACGCAAGAAGTAGCGAGAGTCTTTAGGGGGCCGGAGCACAAAAGGAACGAGGGCACCCCACGCCATGTCCTTTCATTTATTGTGCTGCAGCAGAAACTGAGACTCAGGGATCTGACATTGGAAGAGAACACACTGAGACAGTGCTGGAACCGTTCTCAACGCAAAGCGGGGGTGCTGCATCCATATGCTCCCGAAATTCCCCTTGGCATGGTAACGGCATTGTCACATGGAGGAGACTGGTCGCACTTACAGGGGTGGGAAGAGGCAGGAGTCCAGGTGCTGGGTGATCTATTTGAAGATGGAATATTACTACCCTATCAGACACTCCAAGAAAGATTTGAGCCTACCAAGAGGGGATTACCTGCTCCACGCAGCAGTGACGAGAGCGATACAGGCACACTGGCAGGTAGGGCTGATGGAACCTAAGACGACGCGAGCCTGCCAATATGTGATGATGGCGGCGGTCACATGCCTGTACACCAGAATGCTCAATGAAACACTATTGCCTTTGGATACTTTGAAGGGGAAATGGGAGGTGGATGTGGGGAAAGCCATTCCTGATGCGGCCTGGGCGCAAATAGTGTGGAGGGCCTGGAAGAGTACGAGAAATGCTAGGTTCCAATTGGTACACTTCTACATTATTCACCGAGCATACTTGACGCCAGGGAAGATTAAGAAATTCTTTCATGTAGAGGAAGCAGTGTGCCCGAGATGCACGGGAGTAGGGGTGGAGCTGGCGCATATGCTATGGTCCTGCCCAGAGGTGGGTCCATATTGGCAGCAGATAGGCTGCACATTAAATGCGATAACTGACCGGCAGCTAGATTTTGATATGGCCGTCAGTATCTTGCACTGGTTCCCTCACACATCCAAAAATAAGATTACGAGCAGGTTTGTGGACATGGGGCTCATATTGGCGAAGTGCGAAATCACAAAGCACTGGAAAGCAACTGTGGGCCCCAGCATACACAGATGGAAGAACACATTTTTTAAATGGGCTAGCAGCGAAAGTACGTTACGTTATCAGCAGGCGCGCAAGCTCGACAATGAGAAAATGCTAGAAGCTGCAACGGCATGGGAGGCATTGGTGCAGGCGCTACGAGAGTATGGGACTCCGGTTAATGATGAGGAATAGATTTCTGACTGGGGCAAGACCTTAGACCATGACAGAGCATCATATAGGCAGACACATTCGATCCTGCGCGTCTATCAAGAGGGATTGGACATAACTTCTGGCGTTGGTGACGGGCTTAGGGGGATTGATAGAAGTATGTTGGGCTCAAACATTCAAAACATGGTTTAGATGGAGATTCTGACAGTAAGAAGCGACACATTTTCATGGCATATCGTTATAGGGGTTGGGATGATGAGTATTATGTAATTGTCAATTTATGTTTTGTGTAGAAAAACAAACTATGTTTTGAAGAAAAAAAATCAGATCTCTCAGGTTCCCACTCTACTGGTCCCCTCTGATCTCTCTCTGTCCTTCTTTCCTCTGCTCCCCTCTGATCTCTCTCTGGTCTTCCTTCTGCTCCCCTCTGATCTCTCTCTGTCCTTCCTTCCTCTGCTCCCCTCTGGTCTCTCTCTGTCCTTTCTTCCTCTGCTCCCCTCTGATCTCTCTCTGTCCTTTGCTCCCCTCCGGCCTCTCTCTGTCCTTCCTTCCTCTGCTCCCCTCTGGTCTCTCTCTGTCCTTCCTTCCTCTGCTCCCCTCTGGTCTCTCTCTGTCCTTCCTTCCTCTGCTCCCCTCTGATCTCTCTCTAGTCTTCCTTCCTCTGCTCCCCTCTGGTCTCTCTCTGTCCTTCCTTCGCTCCCCTCTGATCTCTCTCTGTCCTTCTTTCTTCTGGTCCCCTCTGATCTCTCTCTGTCCTTCTTTCCTCTGCTGCCCTCTGGTCTCTCTCTGTCCTTCCTTCGCTCCCCTCTGATCTCTCTCTGTCCTTCTTTCTTCTGGTCCCCTCTGATCTCTCTCTGTCCTTCTTTCCTCTGCTCCCCTCTGATCTCGCTCTGTCCTTCTTTCCTCTGCTCCCCTCTGATCTCTCTGTCCTTCCTTCCGCTGCTCCCCTCTGTCCTGCTTTCCTCGGATCTCTCTCGGTCCTTCTTTCCTCTGCTCTCTCTCTTTGTCATTCCTTCCTCTGGCCTCTCTCTGTCCTTCCTTCCTCTGGTCTCTCCCTGTCCTTCCTTCCTCTGGTCTCTCCCTGTCCTTCCTTCCTCTGGTCCCCTCTGATCTCTCTCTCTGTTCCCCTCTGGCCTCTCTCTGGTCTTCCTTCTTCTGGTCCCCTTGGATCTCTCTCTGTCCTCCTTTCCTCTGATCTCGCTCTGTCCTTCTTTCCTCTGCTCCCCTCTGATCTCGCTCTGTCCTTCTTTCCTCTGCTCCCCTCTGATCTCTCTCTGTCCTTCTTTCCTCTGCTCTCTCTCGGTCATTCCTTCCTCTGGCCTCTCTCGGTCATTCCTTCCTCTGGTCTCTCCCTGTCCTACCTTCCTCTGCTCCCTCTCTCTGTCCTTCCTTCCTCTGCTCCCCTCTGGTCTCCCTCTGTCCTTCCTTCCTCTGCTCCCCTCTGATCTCTCTGTGCTTCCTTCCACTGGCCTCTCTCTCTCTGTCCTTCCTCTGGCCTCTCTCTGTCATTCCTTCCTCTGGTCTCTTCCTTCCTCTGCTCCCCTCTGTCCTTCCTTCCTCTGCTCCCCTCTGCTCTCTCTCTGTCCTTCCTTCCTCTGCGCTCTCTCTCTCTGTCCTTCCTTCCTCTGGTCCCCTCTGCTCTCTGTCCCCCTCTGCTCTCTCTCTCTCTGTCCCCCTCTGCTCTCTCTCTCTGTCCCCCTCTGCTCTCTCTCTCTGTCCCCCTCTGCTCTCTCTCTCTGTCCCCCTCTGCTCTCTCTCTCTGTCCCCCTCTGCTCTCTCTCTCTGTCCTTCCTTCCTCTGGTCCCCTCTAATCTCTCTCTCTGTCCCCCTCTGCTCTCTCTCTCTCTCTGTCCCCCTCTGCTCTCTCTCTCTCTGTCCCCCTCTGCTCTGTCTCTCTCTGTCCCCCTCTGTCTCTCTCTCTGTCCCCCTCTGCGCTCTCTGTCCCCCTCTGCTCTCTCTGTCCCCCTCTGCTCTCTCTGTCCCCCTCTGCTCTCTCTCTGTCCTTCTTTCCTCTGGTCTCTCTGTTATCCTTTCCTCCGGTCCCCTTGGATCTCTCTGTCCCCCCTCCCCAGGCCTCACCTTCAGCAGCACGCAGAACTCGAGCACCCTGCGGCAGGAGGCGGGCAGCAGGCGGCTGTAGGTCACAGCCATCTTGAAGAAGAGCGCGTGGAAGAGCCGGTCCCGCACCGATATGAGCGGGTTCTGGTTCAGGCCGGGCGGCCGCGCCCGGGGCAGCGGGTGGTTGTTGTTGGCGTTGGCGGCCCCGGCGGCGCCCCCGCCGGCCGCGGGCTCCGACATGCTGCGGCGGAGGCTCAGGTGGGCCCCGGGGGCGGCGTCATGGGGGGGCCGCCCTCCCTCGGGCCCCGCCGCTGCGGGCTCCGCTCCCCTGCGACACCCGGGCCTCCTCCGCCTCGCTCACCGCGGGCTCCCTCCCTCGCTCGGCCCGCACTCCTCCTCCTCGGTCCCGCTCCCCGGGCTCGGCCTACAGTGGGCCCCACGGACCCCGCCGCCACTTCCGGTCTTCTCACTCCAGCTTCCGGTCCGCCATCTTGCCTGGCAGAACGAGGCACCAGCTGCGCCGGTCCCGCGGTGTATGCCGGGATAGCAGAGCGGTGCTCCGCCCTCCCGGGAGGACTCGGCGTCCCAGAGAGCGTCACCCCGGGCAACTCATCTGCACAGCGAGTGACGTAAACATTGTGACGCGCGCAGCTATTAAAAAACAAAAGATCTGTTGCCGAAAAGTACAACAAATGCGAATTCAAAATCCTGAAAAATGAAGAGTTAACGTACATATCGAACCTGGGGTTCCTTAGAAAGGGATCTCTGACCGACGACCTTTAACCACTGAGGAAGGCTCAGACCAGAGATGGAAGACCAGGATCTGAGAGGAAATCACAGCGACCTCGTTTGCAAAAAGTAAAACTCAACTTGGGCCTAGCCTCACTAACCATCACAACTAACTGCTACTAATATAACCTGTAAGAAAGTAAATGCATGCACTTCAGTTCTTGAGAGCACATGACTTATGGCAGCAACCATGGATTAACCATCTAACCTTGGGTTCCCCATCAATAAATACAATTAAAATGCATCAAATAGGAATTGATGGGGAGGGAGAGTGTCCATAACAGGGATGTTCCCCACAGATGGGTTCTGAGTGACATCACATAGACAGCAAGTAAACTTGTTATGCGGATTTATATAGCGCACAGCGGCCCCAGCAAAGGGGCGTCCCGGCGCTGCCAGCATCCGAAATCTGACCTAAACACCAAGACAGTAGAGCGCCGAAGAATAGAAAAAGCGGCCAAGGAAACTAAATTGGAGGAAAAGGTAGAGTTTTAATAGCTTTCCTGAAGTCCAGCAGACATTCCATTTTATGGATCTGAACAGGCAGAGAGTTCCATAGCTTGGCTACCAAGCAGCGAAAGGACCGCCCCCGCGCAAAGACGTTTTACACGGGGGACAATGACCAGGTGCTGCCCCAATGAGCGCAGCTGGCGCGGGGAAACATATGGGGTCAGTAAGTTACCGAGAAGGCTAGGCGTAGCAAGCTTCAGAATCCTAAAAGAAAGACACAACAACGTCTTACATTGAATGTGCTCCGCCCTGGGAAGCCAATGAAGTCTCCGAATGGCGCCAGCAGAGGGGCAGGACCACGGGAGCCCCAACACGGCTCTGGCTGCGTATAGTACTAAGCACAGAATGCTTTTGTGAGATGTATTTAAAACAATGTAAGCTTTTTTAATCTAAGAGTTCCTGAGTTTGTGTGGTAGTGTTATGTTTTTTTCTACAAAACGTTACCCCCCCACTTGTCGTCAGGAAGAACGATGAAGGGTTGATGAAACCTGGGGGGACAGGGTTTGCTCCTGTAGAGGACGAGGAGGTCATTTTCAGGCCTCATGACTTATCTCCCCATGTTATTGTCTCGATGTCTCCCACATTTATGTATCTCTCATAATGTGAATTAATTTTAAGCACCAATGTCCGGTGCCAAGAATGGTGAGAGGCCTTTGTCGAGTACTTGTTTGAAGGAATGGTTTCAGCACTTTTCCACATGTAGCTCACACTTTTTTCTTGTTTTCTACCCTTGAGAGCAAAGTTCATAATATGTGTCAGAAATCTGAAGCCCCTGCTTCCATCAGGATCTGCCAGGCTGGGGCCTGTGAAAGATTATCAAAGTCTAGGGGGTGTCAGGTAGTATTCTGCTTTCCAGACTGCCTGGTACCATGTTTTCTAACAATTTGTAAAACAGCACTGGGGTTTAGATTGCAATTGTTGTTCCAACATGCAGCCACAGAAGATATTTTAAACCTTCACTCTTATAATTATATGGGCACCCTTATTTTGATTGTGTTGTCGGTTCTTGGGAACAATTCTATCATTATTTAACTAGAGCCCTTCAAACGTGGTTGTATGCTTTCACTCTTGTGTTTTGTGTTCTATGTCTCCATGCTGACAGTTATTACTATTGGTATACTCACTTGTTGCCAGGGTGTGTAGCTTACTTCCAACCTGTGCAAGCCAGTGTAGGTGTGAGATGCATGTTGTGGCAGTTGCTTTATTGTTGGAGTGTGCTTGCTAGCATCTTCAGATTCCTTGAGATTACTCCTGCTTAAGTCTACGTATGCACAAGTGCCTTCAGATTCCTTGAGATTACTCCTGCTTAAGTCTACGTATGCACCAGTTCCTTCAGATTCCTTGAGATTACTCCTGCTTAAGTCTACATATGCACAAGTGCCTTCAGATTCCTTGAGATTACTCCTGCTTAAGTCTACGTATGCACCAGTTCCTTCAGATTCCTTGAGATTACTCCTGCTTAAGTCTACATATGCACAAGTGCCATCAGATTCATTGAGATTACTCCTGCTTAAGTCTACGTATGCATCAGTGCCTTCAGATTCCTTGCGATTACTCCTGCTTAAGTCTACGTATGCATCAGTGCCTTCAGATTCCTTGAGATTACGCCAGCTGAAGTCTATGTCTGCACCAGTGCCATCAGATTCATTGAGATTACCCCTGCTTAAGTCTACGTATGCATCTGTGCCTTCAGATTCCTTGCGATTACTCCTGCTTAAGTCTACGTATGCATCAGTGCCTTCAGATTCCTTGAGATTACGCCAGCTGGAGTCTATGTCTGCACCAGTGCCATCAGATTCATTGAGATTACTCCTGCTTAAGTCTACGTATGCATCTGTGCCTTCAGATTCCTTGCGATTACTCCTGCTTAAGTCTACGTATGCATCAGTGCCTTCAGATTCCTTGAGATTACGCCAGCTGAAGTCTATGTCTGCACCAGTGCCATCAGATTCCTTTAGATTACTCCTGCTGAAGTCTACGTATGCACCAGTGCCATCAGATTTCTTGAGATTACTCCGTCTGAAGTCCAAGTATGCACCAGTGCCATCAGATTCATTGAGATTACTCCTGCTGAAGTCTACGTATGCACAAGTGTCTTCAGATTCCTTGAGATTACTCCTGCTTAAGTCTACGTATGCACAAGTGCCTTCAGATTTCTTGAGATTACTCCCTCCGAAGTCTAAGTATGCACCAGTGCCATCAGATTTTTTGCTCATTGCACCATCAGGATTCAAGCAAGCCGGGCCGAAGACGGCTGTAATGCCAGAAACCGGTCCCCGGAAGCTTGTTTCCTTCCCAGTGTAAGAATTGGCTTTTGTAGTCTGGTCTGCCCTGTTCCCATGATGCACTGGGCCAGGGACAGACTAATTTGCATACAGCCAGGTTCTGAAACTGGGATGGTGCAATGAGCTAAAAAACGGTGTTGGATCTAGCCCTGATCTCTTGACTGGGTGAGAGTACTCTGCTTAATTCAGAGACTCTGTCCATGACCACCCCTTGTTGTAAATAATTTTGTCCACCCTAAGCGTGGAAGGGTATACTCAGATGTGAGTCCCTTGCTCATTGCACCATCAGGATTCAAGCAAGCCGGGCCGAAGACGGCTGTAATGCCAGAAACCGGTCCCCGGAAGCTTGTTTCCTTCCCAGTGTAAGAATTGGCTTTTGTAGTCTGGTCTGCCCTGTTCCCATGATGCACTGGGCCAGGGACAGACTAATTTGCATACAGCCAGGTTCTGAAACTGGGATGGTGCAATGAGCTAAAAAACGGTGTTGGATCTAGCCCTGATCTCTTGACTGGGTGAGAGTACTCTGCTTAATTCAGAGACTCTGTCCATCACCACCCCTTGTTGTAAATAATTTTGTCCACCCTAAGCGTGGAAGGGTATACTCAGATGTGAGTCCCTTGCTCATTGCACCATCAGGATTCAAGCAAGCCGGGCCGAAGACGGCTGTAATGCCAGAAACCGGTCCCCGGAAGCTTGTTTCCTTCCCAGTGTAAGAATTGGCTTTTGTAGTCTGGTCTGCCCTGTTCCCATGATGCACTGGGCCAGGGACAGACTAATTTGCATACAGCCAGGTTCTGAAACTGGGATGGTGCAATGAGCTAAAAAACGGTGTTGGATCTAGCCCTGATCTCTTGACTGGGTGAGAGTACTCTGCTTAATTCAGAGACTCTGTCCATCACCACCCCTTGTTGTAAATAATTTTGTCCACCCTAAGCGTGGAAGGGTATACTCAGATGTGAGTCCCTTGCTCATTGCACCATCAGGATTCAAGCAAGCCGGGCCGAAGACGGCTGTAATGCCAGAAACCGGTCCCCGGAAGCTTGTTCCCTTCCCAGTGTAAGAATTGGCTTTTGTAGTCTGGTCTGCCCTGTTCCCATGATGCACTGGGCCAGGGACAGACTAATTTGCATACAGCCAGGTTCTGAAACTGGGATGGTGCAATGAGCTAAAAAACGGTGTTGGATCTAGCCCTGATCTCTTGACTGGGTGAGAGTACTCTGCTTAATTCAGAGACTCTGTCCATCACCACCCCTTGTTGTAAATAATTTTGTCCACCCTAAGCGTGGAAGGGTATACTCAGATGTGAGTCCCTTGCTCATTGCACCATCAGGATTCAAGCAAGCCGGGCCGAAGACGGCTGTAGTGCCAGAAACCGGTCCCCGGAAGCTTGTTTCCTTCCCAGTGTAAGAATTGGCTTTTGTAGTCTGGTCTGCCCTGTTCCCATGATGCACTGGGCCAGGAACAGACTAATTTGCATACAGCCAGGTTCTGAAACTGGGATGGTGCAATGAGCTAAAAAACGGTGTTGGATCTAGCCCTGATCTCTTGACTGGGTGAGAGTACTCTGCTTAATTCAGAGACTCTGTCCATCACCACCCCTTGTTGTAAATAATTATGTCTGCACCAGTGCCATCAGATTCCTTTAGATTACTCCTGCTGAAGTCTACGTATGCACCAGTGCCATCAGATTTCTTGAGATTACTCCGTCTGAAGTCCAAGTATGCACCAGTGCCATCAGATTCATTGAGATTACTCCTGCTGAAGTCTACGTATGCACAAGTGTCTTCAGATTCCTTGAGATTACTCCTGCTTAAGTCTACGTATGCACAAGTGCCTTCAGATTTCTTGAGATTACTCCCTCCGAAGTCTAAGTATGCACCAGTGCCATCAGATTTCTTGAGATTACTCCCTTTAAAGTCTATGTGAGCACCAGTGTCATCAGATTCCTTTAGATTACCCCCTCTGAAGTCTATGTGTGCACCAGTGCCATCAGATTCCTTGAGATTACCCCCTCTGAAGTCTATGTGTGCACCAGTGTCATCAGATTCCTTGAGATAACTCTGTCTGAAGTCTATTTATGCACCAGGGCCATCAGATTACTTGAGATTACTTCAACTGAAGTCTACGTATGCACCAGTGCCATCAGATTCCTTGAGATAACTCTGGCTGAAGTCTATGTGTGCACCAGTGTCATCAGATTCCTTGAGATAACTCTGGCTGAAGTCTATGTGTGCACCAGTGTCATCAGATTCCTTGAGATAACTCCGGCTGAAGTCTATGTGTGCACCAGTGCCATCAGATTCCTTCAGATAACTCCAGCTGAAGTCTATGTGTGCACCAGTGCCATCAGATTCCTTGAGATTACTTCAACTGAAGTCTATGTAGGCACCAGGGCCATCAGATTACTTGAGATTACTCCCTTTAAAGTCTATGTATGCACCAGTGCCATCAGATTCCTTGAGATTACTCCGTCTGAAGTCCAAGTATGCACCAGTGCCATCAGATTCCTTGATATTACTCCGTCTGAAGTCCAAGTATGCACCAGGGCCATCAGATTACTTGAGATTACTCCGTCTGAAGTCCAAGTATGCACCAGTGCCATCAGATTCCTTGAGATTACTCCGTCTGAAGTCCAAGTATGCACCTGTGTCAACAGATTCCTTGAGATAACTTCAACTGAAGTCCAAGTATGCACCAGTGCCATCAGATTCCTTGAGATTACTTCAACTGAAGTCTACGTATGCGCCAGGGCCATCAGATTACTTGGGATTACTCCCTCTGAAGTCTATGTATGTACCAGTACAGAGGATTTGAACATCTGCATTTCAGGTTACATGGTTGTATTTGATCCAACCTTGTTTATATGTTTCAAATCACTATGCAGTAGTAATACATCCTTTTTTGTGGTCCTGAGGAACGCCAAGGATTACTGTTAATCCGGATGGCTGAAACATGTTGACCCTGTTATTATATTTTTGCAGTTATTTTGTTAAACCTGTTTTTCCACAGTTTTTAAGCTTGGACAATAGAAGATACTTATTACATTTCTTTTCTCTTGCTGTCCAATTTTACTTTCACATCTCACTTTCAGGCACTGCGCCCATCACTCTAATTTATTTTCACTTTCACATCTGTTGGATCGTATAGAGCTCTCTTCACAACATATTGCTTTGACAAAAAAACATCCGTGAGCTCCCCTCTCTTAGTGCGAGGGTTGCCGCCCTTAGTTGCACCAGTGTGTAACTAGGAGGAGATCACAGATGATGAAGCATGTCACTTCAGTGAGTGATGGGAATCCGTCCTTTTTTAAGGATTGTCCTGTCTCAAGGATTTTCCTCTGGTAGAAAGATCACAGGTATTAGTTCGTTAGATGCCTATGGGTCTGTTTTGATGCATTAGACCCGTGGATGTTCTTGTTGTGTTGCGAGTTATTTTTTGGGGAATATATCCATGCTTGGTCTTTAACCCCTTCGCGCTCAAGGGGTTAAATGTTCCCTTAGACCCTCTATTCCTTGTTGTTTTTTTGTTTTTTTGCACCAGTGTCATCAGATCACTTGAGATTACTCGACTGTTAAAGTATTGAACGTGTGAGCCATGACTGTCAGTACTTAATTTGTAATAAAGTAAGTGCCTGGGGCTTTTTCTGGAGGCCCCTCGCATCCTGCACCACTCATTGCCCCTGCCAGCGACTATACCAGGGGTCTCCAACCTTTTGTGTAGTGAGAGCTACTTCTGGTCAGTGAAAATCATCGTGAGCTACTAAACCCCAAGCAACTCGCGCATTTTTCCGAGAGACCTCCCACGCCCAGTTTAATTGACGTTAAGCCTATTTCTTCGGAGCCCATACTGTGGTTTGAATACAATAACACTGAAAGGAATAACTTTGGATTTGTGCTGTTGGCAAAACGCTTTACGACCTTTCAATTAATAGCTTCAAAATGTGCAGGTTTGTTAGTGGCATAGTGGGAAGGGAGCTGTTGAGGCTGGATTATTGTAACCCCAAGATGATGTGATTGAGTTGAACTAAACTAGGCCTATACTAAACAGAACCCTGTACTGATGGTTTTAACTACATTTTATAAAATTTTACACTTCAATACCATTCATGATGATGCAATGCGCCAGCCTTAATTACATTTCCGATTTTTAAAGCAGATGATAGTTAATAATGAAAATGGAAATGTGTCTGTGCCATCTCCAGACAACATCCATGTAACTAACAAGGCCTGCCAATTACAGCGCAGAGGGGTGTTTGTACATGTGCTCGGCTGTGTGGTCACTCTCCTGCCCTTGGATAAGTTTGGGATTATTAGACCCGTATTTCACTATGTGTGCAGCGTGTGGAGTAGTGTGTGATGATCAACTGTAATGCACAGCTACAGTTACACTATGGGGTCCACTACAAGTCAGACAGAGGTCATCTTGTGAAGAGAGGCTGCCGCCCTATTACAGTTTTTACCAAGTGCAAGCAGGGATAGGAAAAATACAAATCTGTTGCTTGCTCATTTTCTCTCCTCTTCAAAGCAGAAGGAAAACATGCACGCAGAGGGGTCCACAAGAGGGGGCACATATAGAAGTGGATCTGGTAATGCCAGCTAACCTGCATCATGTACCAGATTCTAGGGCTGGTAACTTGTAATGCCAGGTAGGTGGGTGGGAGATACTGGACGGAATCTTACTGTTACGTGGTTACTGTCACCACTACAAGCTGCAGTGGCTTCCTACCTTTTTTTTTTTTACAAGTTTAGCAATAAAACTACGGGGCAGTATCCAGAGTGGACCCACGCAGCCCCACTCTCCATCAGAGAGCCATTTCGCCAGCCCTAGGCCGGGGCACAAATGAGGGTGGGTGTAGTAGTGTAGTGTAGTTATTGTTAGTTAGTGTTAGCCACTGTGCTTACCTTTGTGCAGAGACCCTCAGACGCCTACTGATGGGGTGACATGGGAAGCTTACGCAGCCTCACTGAGCGCCAGGTCAGACTGCAGCACACTCAGGTTGCTGGAAGGTATTGTAGCAGTTTATTTATTTATTTATTTATTTATAATTGCATTTATCAAGCGCACAGCTACCCGGAGGTTTCCCGGCGCTAAGCAAACTGAGCAAAATGAAGAGCACAAGGAAAGCAAGACCAGGAGGATTAAGAATCAAAGAGCCAGGTTTTAATTCCTTTCCTGAATTTCAGAAAACAAAGTTCAGAGCGCAAAAATTGGGGTAAAGAATTCCATAACGAAGGTGCCAGCAGGGAAAACGAACGTCCTCCCATTTTGGCTCTAGTGACACGGGGGATTTTACATTTGTTCTGAGTGGAGGACCTAAGTGTACGGGGGGGGATGTGTTGCTGAACCAAAACAGAAAGATAATAAGGGGCTCTGCCTGTCATGATCTTGTGCATATAGCAGAGAGCTTTAAATTTAATTCTACTCTCGATACATAACCAGTGCAGTTTACGCCTATGCTGTGAGACCGAGGATCTCGCAGGGAGGTGACAGATGAGGCGGACTGCCATGTTCTGTACCACCTGAAACCTCCTGGTCACCTCCTTGCCGGCACCGAGGAATAGGATATTCCCATAGTCCAGGCGTGAGGTGACAAGAGCCTGGACTACAGATCTCAGGGTGTCGGCAGTCAGCATCCACGTAATTTTCCTCAGCCACCTGATGATGGTGGTACAGGTGGCTGAGACTTTCACCGCGTGTTGTTTAAATGCTAGCTGGTTATCAAAGGTAACCCCTAGATTACGAGCAGACACGGTGGGAGTGGGTAAAGGCCCCATCTCAGGTGGCCAATGTTGTGGGCCCCAGAGCGAGGTGTCTGAACCAAACAGGAGCAGTTCGGTCTTGTCCCCGTTTAATTTTAATTTGTGCTTCAGCATCCAATCTGATATTTGTTTCAGCCCGGATTGAAGAGAAGAAGAGGGAAGATTTTTATTAGTAGACAATGAGTAGATGACTTGAGTGTCATCAGCATAAGAGTAAATTGTGAGACCCGCCTGTTCTGCCAAAAAAGCCAGGGGTCTCACATACAGGTTAAAGAAAAGGGGACTAAGGATAGACCCTTGGGGAACACCGTGAGTGGAAGGGAATATAGATGAAACAGAGGAAGAAGAGAAAACTTGGAACGTGCGATCAGAAAGAAAATTAGCAATCCAGGCCAGGGCGGTACCTCCAACGCCAATAGCCTTCAGGGTGGACAACAAGATGGAGTGGGAGACGGTGTCAAATGCGGCACTCAAGTCAAGCAAGAAGAGTGCCACCGTCTCCCCATTGTCCACCTGCCGTCTGATGGTCTCTGACACACCCAACAGAGTGTTCTCCGTAGAAAAACCAGCCCTGAACCCGGATTGAGAACCATGTAAAAAATTAGAAGTTTCAACATATGAATTAAGCAAAGAGTTAACGTGTTTTTCCAAGATCTTGGAAAAACATGAAATCAGAGAAATGGGGCGAAAATTAGAAGGATTGTTGGGGTCAGCATTAGCCTTTTTCAGCAGTGGAACCACCATAGCGTGCTTCCAGTCACTAGGAACACAAGCTTCTGTTAGCGAGGCGTTCAGGACATCCAAAATAGTAAGGAGCGAGGCTGAGTCCAGAGAGCTCAGAACTTGAGGGGGCATTGGATCAAGGGGGGAGCCAGATTTGATGTCATGCAAATACTTTTTTAAGAGCTCAGAAGAAATGGGGTCCCACACTTGAAGTGGGGGGATCACTGACTCAGAACAGGGAATAAGAATAGGGGGAACATTGCACAGATCTTGCGCAGAAGGAATGGAGGCTGCGGACATAGAGTTAAAAGTGTCGTAGATCTTATCAATTTTCGCAAGGAAAAAATTGGCTAAGGCATTGCACTGGACCGTGTTCAAGCAGGGGTCCTTAGGCGCCGAGGACGCACCGGACAAGTCTTTGACTATTTTAAACAGAGCCTTTGGCCTATTTTGTGCTGTCAGTATCGTGCTGTTAGCAAAATTGGCTCTGGCGATGTCACAGGCCGCATGATAGGTTTTAAGGGCAGACTTATAATTTGCTTTGTGCTCCGGATCATAATTGGAGCGCCAAATACGTTCCAGCTTTTTGCAGTTGGATTTTTCTAGGCGGAGGGAGTCAGTAAACCAAGGTGCCGGTGGATGGTGAATTTGTGCTTTATTTTTATGGATGGGAAGACACGCGTCCAGAGCAGTTATCAACCATGAGCTAACAGCAGGAAGCTCTGTAATGGTCGTGCCGGAAACTGTGGGTTTTGAGTTGGCAAGAAAAGAATTTAATTTGTCTATATCTAGACGTTTCCAGTTCCTACTGGCATTATGGGGAAGACCGGGACTCAAAGAGTGGGGTTCCCTCAATTTGATGGAAAAATTGACGATGTAATGGTCAGACCAGAAGACCGGAATTGCAGATTGATAGACAATATCAGTAAGGTTAGATATAGTGGGATCGAGAAGGTTGCCAGCCTTGTGAGTAGGGTCGAAATTATGAAGGTGAAGGTCGAGCGCTGCAAGATCCTGTAGAAGACGCTTAGAAATCGCGAAAGAAGCAGAGTTAAAATGAATATTCAGATCACCCACAATAATGAAGTTGGTTGATTGCAATAAAAACGGGGCGATAAATTCAGGAAGTGAGGCAGCCCAACCGCAAGCAGATCCCGGTGGGCGGTAAATCAAGGAGCCAGTCAAAGTAAAATGAGGGGAGAGGGTCAGTTTAAATAGCCCGGCTTCACAGTTAGGGAAATCGAGATCTTCCCATTTACAAGAGAACTCTCTCTTGAAAATAATAGCTATTCCCCCGCCATCTTTAAGGACTCGGTTACGCCCTACATAGGTGTAGTCGTAGGGGAGGGCCATGGCGATGTCCGGACCAGAGCAGTCATTCAACCAAGTTTCCGTGACAAACACGGCAGCTGGACCAGCTGTCTCTAGAAGATCAAAAATATCTCTCTTGTGCTTCGAAAGGGAGCGGCAGTTAATGCTTATAAAACTCAGAGAGGTACAAGAGTTGTGCACAGTGGTAGGGAGAGTAGGCTTAGGAATGGGGATATTCCAAAAGGTAGAAGAGATACAGTCGGTACTTGAATTAAAAGAATCCAAGGCAAGGGAACAGTGAGGGCATGTGATGGGCGCGTTTTGGCAGTTCAGAGAAATGCCCGAGGAACAAAATGATCCCCGTAGCTGAAGTAAAGCAGTACGCGAATATGATATAGGAGTATGGGCAGGGGAACCTGGCCCTAGGCCCGTACTGGCGCGGACGGGCGCAGACGGGCTTAACTCTGGCGCGACTCCGGCGCGCCCGCTGCGCTCGTCCGCTGCGCTGACGCATGATAGGCGTCTTTGTAGGCGGTGATGCGGTGGGGGAGGAGTCGGGAGGGCGGGGTAGGAACAAATTAAAAACAAAATTGCCGTTCCCGGCTCTTACTCAGCGGGACGGTCGGGAATCAATAAACACGCTGCTAGCAATCAGCAAATACAACTTTAAAAAATGCCAAAGTGATTCAAAGCGCTCAGCGCAAAGCCATCCGCCCTCTGCCACACGGCAATGTGCACCCATGCGGCATCCTTGGGGGGGTTACACTATAATACGGACCTCCAGGAAGGTATGTGACAAAGGTAAGCCACCATTCGTGCTATGCTTCACACAAAGTATTAATACTCATTTGATTAAAGTGAAGCTCGTTCTGTTCTTTGAAAAATCGTGCAAACCCTTCTTTAATCCTACTTTTTGTTGGTGCTCCCCCTTCTTGTCTGTGCCCAGTACAGACCGGACTAGGGTCTCTCTACCAGTCTACCTCGCTTGTCTAGTAATCCTTTGAGGTAGTCAAGGCGCTGGGGAGAGTGTAGCAATGTGATGCACCCTGGAACTCTGTGCTGCATCCCAAAAACCACCCTCAGGGTCACGTTATATGTGGCTCACCTTCTACATAACGCACTGAAAGTGTGTTCCTAAAAAAAGCCATCCACAGTCCTCCAGGGCCTGCATGTGCATAAGCCCCTCACAACAAGAGTCATCTACTTAACCGGCCCCTCTCTAATTCCATTTCCGTTCATGATACTTCAAGGTTATTGCACAGAGTCAGACAGGCGTGCCCCACTGAACTACTAACTTTACTAACATACCTATCGGGTTCGTTTTTACTGCCCTTATAGGCATATTTGCATTATCACCAAAGCGCAAATGTTGTCTGACCTTTTTTTTTTAACATGCAGAGTCACACAAGGGGTTCAAGGCCTTTACAAATTAATTCCAAAGAGGATCAGAAAGCAAGCGGAATGGGGCCATCAGATTCCTGAACTAACAGCTTTCTCTGAAAAATGGCAGCGGGTAGCAGCTGTAAATAGGACCAGTTGTGCTTTTGGCTCGAAGCGCCGCCTATAGTAGAAATAAACTTAAAGACTTACAGCCTGATTCATCAAGCTAAATTGCACTCGCAAAGGGCAAGATTCTCAGGCCTTTTGCGAGTGCAATTTTTGCATTTGGGATTCATCATCCCAAATGCAAAATTCGCTAATAAAGAATTCGCACATTTGCGAAGAATTGCATTTAAAGAATCTCTATTTGAGATTCCTTAAAGGCAATTCATGAATCATTTTAAAATTGCGAAATTGCAATTTTGGGCCGCTATTTACCGAGAGGTCAGACCTCGTGGTAAATAGCAAAAACTTAGAAAAATGCATTTAAATGCATTTTTCTAAGTTGCATGTTACACACACACATGTCCTTTGGACATGTGTGTGCGCAACACCAATGTAGATTACATTTTAGGGGTGCTACAGGGTGTCCTTTGGACACCCCTGCACCCTTGAAATCGCCTGTAGGCCCATAGGAATGCATGGGGAGTTATTCGTTATTTGCGATTAGCAATTTGCTAATCGCAAATAAGGAACATGTAGGAATCGCAATATTTTTGCAATTCCTACATGAATCCCGTTTTGCAAGTCCTTAATAGCGATTCCTTATGAATCGCTATTAGGGGCTCGCAAAACGGGAGAATGATGAATCTGGCTGTTAGTTAAGATGATGTGACCGTGGGCGGTCGGCGGACTGGTAAGTCAGGCGAGGAGGCCGGATATAGTGGGTGATAGTGTTTTATTGAGTTATTATACAGCGGGTTACGGGGACAAGAGGAGAGTTCAGGTTCAACACTCAGTGAAAGGTGTTCTTCTTCTTTAGTCGTCCTGTTCTTTTGAAGGTCCGACGGGTGTCCGGGTCTTGGGAGTAGCTGCCTCGGTAGAGTCGGAGAACACCTCGGAGGGCAACAAGAGAGAGAGGGAGCCGTTAGTCGCACTTGGACTAAAGATCCGATCCCGTCACCGTTACCCGGTAGTGTGAGGAAAGGAAAGGGGAGTGCTGGGGTCGGGTACGGGCAGAGGAGGGTATGGGTAAGAGTCGAGGAAGGGGAAGTAAAGAAGACGTGCACAAGGTGGTGGGGAGAGGGGTGCTCTTTATACAGTGTCCAGTGTGTATTTACAAGATGCCTAGTGCCTACAGGTGACGTATTTACAAGATGCCTAATGCCTACAGGTGACGTGCCTAGGATAGCGGGAACAATTATACAAGGGGAGGGGTTTTTACTGCTATGTACACAGTGCACCTAATGTGCGTAAGAAGGGAACTGGTACTCACACGCTCCGCCGTAACTCTCCTCCGAGTTACGGCCGCTCTTCAGCCACCTCCGTGGGACTCCACCACTCTTCGGACCACTCCTCGCTGTCTCCGTTCCCGACCTCTCCGTCCGTCACCGCTCCAGCCGAATGCTCCTGCCACGATCCTTCGACTCCGAATGTCTCTTCTCCTCGGTCTTTTCTGTATCCGGCCGTCCGTAGGGAGGCGGGACTTCCGGGGTCGCGGGGTAGCCCTTCCGGTCCTTCGTTACACCCGATTGGACCCTGCAAAGGAGAGAGGGGCGGGATTCCGGTCGTCATGGACGCTGTTGTTGGGGATGCCTCGCGTCTACCCGGACATGCTGTGGGGCGATAGGGCAACAGAGGTGAGGGGGTGTCTCGGGGTCGGGTGTCCCGTGGGGCCGGATCACATTCCCTTCCCCTAGCTGTCTTTCTTGTACCCGGTGGGGACACAGGGTATCGAGACAGATAATCGGCATTCCCTTGTTCTAAGCCTTTCCTGTGGACTGTTGTGAAGTGGTAGGGTTGAAGGGCCAAGAACCAGCGGAGGACTCGATCGTTGTGTCCTTTGTTCCGAGCCATCCACTCCAAGGGGGCATGATCGGTGTAGATGGTGAATTGTCTCCCCTCTAGATAATAACGGAGGCTTTCCACCGCCCACTTGATGGCCAGGGCTTCCTTTTCCACCACGGCGTAGCTTTTTTCACGTGGGAACAATTTCCTGCTGAGGAAGAGAATAGGTTTCTCGTCTCCCTGGGGGGTTATTTGTGATAGGACAGCCCCGAGTCCCTGTTCCGAGGCGTCTGTCTGTAACACGAAGGGTTGAGAGTAATTAGGGCTGACTAACACGGGATGGGAGGTCAGAGCGGTTTTCAAACTGGAAAAAGCCTGTAACAACTCGGCCGTGGGGGTCCTAAGGAGGGTGTCCGTTTTCATGGATTTCTTCAAGAGGTCTGTAAGGGGGGCCGCTCTTTGGGAGAAGTTCGGTACGAAGCGTCGGTAGTACCCCAGGAGTCCCAGGAAAGCACGAAGGTCTCTTTTGGTTTGCGGGAAAGGGAGGGCCTGGATGGCTTCAATTTTGCTTTCCTGTGGTCTTATCAACCCCTCACCCAGGAGGTAGCCTAGATATTTTACCGTCTGTGCTGCTAGGGTAGTTTTGGCGGGATTTATGGTAAAACCATAAGTCCCCAGGGAGGTGATCACCTTGTGTAGGTGTTCTAGGTGCTGTGTCCAGTTGTCACTATAAATAACGATATCGTCAAGATACGCGCCTGCATATAGTGAGTGAGGCCGTAGTATTTTATTCATGGCCCGCTGGAATGTGGCTGGGGCGCCATGAAGACCGAAAGGGAGGACTAGAAATTGATACAACCCATCAGGGGTGGAGAAGGCTGTCTTTTTCCTGTCTTCTTTTCTGAGTGGGATTTGCCAATACCCCTTACAGAGGTCTAGCGTTGAGATGTATTGGGCCTTCCCTATGCGTTCGACCATTTCGTCGACGCGGGGTAACGGATATGTGTCGAAGGAGGATATTTTGTTGACCTCCCTGAAATCAATACAAAACCGGACAGACCCGTCCGGTTTGGGCACAAGGACTATCGGGGAGTTCCATTCGCTTACCGATGGTTCGATGATACCCATCTTTAGCATCTGCTCTGTCTCGTTCCGTATTACCTCCCTGCGGGCCTCGGGGACTCTATAGGGCCTTTGTCGGATTACCTTCCCGGGAACCGTCTGTATTGTGTGCTCAGTGATAGCGGAGTGTCCCGGGGAAGAGGAAAAAACCCGTCGCAACGGAAAAAGAACGGTCTCGAGTTCCTGTCGCTGTTGGGGAGTGATATCGTGATCAATACAGGGGGTAAAGGAGAGGGGACCCGAGTAAGGCGATCCGGTTAAAACCGGACGAGGGCCTTCCCATTTTTTTAAATGATTGACATGATATATTTGGGTTACACCACGGGTGGGATCCATGTCTAACTCGTACGTGACTGGGGTCACCTGACGCAGGATGGAAAAAGGGCCCTGCCATTGACCCAGGAGTTTTTGATCGGAGGAGGGTAACATCAGTAACACGAGATCGCCTGCCAGGAAGGTTCTGGGTTTGGTGCCTTTATTATACTGTCCCTTTTGCTTGTTTTGGGCATTCGCAAGGTTCTGGCGCACTATGTCTCTTATGCTTGCCAGGTGGGTCTTCAGGTTCTCTATGTATTCGGGAAGGGGCCGAGTACGGTCTGGGTCTGCTTCCCATGCTTCTTGGGCCATGTCCAGCAGGGTGCGGGGGGGTCGCCCGTATAACAACTCATAGGGGGAGTACCCGGTGCTGCTCTGACTGGCGCAGCGGATGGCAAACAGGGCAAGGGGTAGCATATCCTCCCACCGTTTGGCTTCCAAACCCAGCAGTTTCTTAAGGGTCTGTTTCAGGGTGGCATTGTACCTCTCGACGAGCCCGTCGGTCTGGGGGTGGTATGCTGAGGTCCGGATTTGTTTGATTCCTAGGTGGGAGCATACCTGTTTCATCAGTGCGGAGACAAACGGAGTGCCCTGATCGGTCAGGATTTCCCGGGGAAACCCCACCCGAGTGAATACTGAAATGAGGGCCTTAGCAATGTTCTGGGTGGTGGGCTGTCGTAAAGGAAGGGCTTCAGGGAAGCGGGTGGCATAGTCCACAATCACCAGGGCGTAGCGACACCCGCTGCGGGAAGGTAACAGGGGTCCTATTATATCCATCCCCACTCGGCTAAAAGGGACGTCGATGATGGGAAGGGGATGCAGCGGAGCCCTAGGGGGTCGGTATCTGCTGTGCAATTGGCATACCGGACACTCTTTACAATATTTCTTAATGTGCTGGTAGATTCCAGGCCAATAGAATTTGTCCAATACTGTTTGACTGGTCTTTTCTTCCCCAAAGTGGCCTCCCAGAAGGTGACTATGGGCTAGGAAGAGTACTTTCTCCTGAAAGGGACCGGGGATCAGGAGTTGGGGCTTCTGTTGGTTCCCACCCATGCGATACAATAGCCCGTTTTTCTTGAGGAAGTATGGACCTACGGTAAGAGGATCCTCTTGGTCCACCGCCCTTCCCCAGGCTTCCTGTAATAGAGGGTCTTCCTGTTGTGCTGCCCGGAATTCCCGGTCCGTTTCCCAGGGGTGTTCATCCGGGATCACTGGATATGCGCCTGTGTATTCTCTTTTCTCCTTCTTCTTCTGGGCTTTGGTTTTGGGTGGTTTGCGTGCCGGCATGGGAGAAGATAAACCTTTTGGGAAAGGCGCGTCTTCCCACCAGTGGGTCAGGGAGTCAGTGGTATCCCGTAACAATCCTGGTAATCCGGGGTAGTCGCTCCCTAGTATCGCCTGTTCCGGAAGGCGGGGTATCAGTCCCACAGTGAGAGCGGTTCCGGAATCCTTGGCATGTTGGACCTTTACCTGGGTGGTGGGATATCTCTTTGTATCCCCATGAACACACTGAATGGCCACCGTGTCGGAAGAGGGCTTCACAGGATGCGACAAGTCCTGAGGTCTGAGGACGCTCTGTCGACACCCGGTGTCCGTTAGGGCCATGAGGGTTTGTCCATCAAAAGTCACAGGACATCGAAAGGGAGGTGGTGGGGCCCCGGGGACTGAACACACATAGTTACGTGCCAGCCCCACTTCCATCGGCTCGTCTTTGTGCGGGCATATCCTGGCGATGTGGCCGAATCCGCCACAGCTGTAGCATTGTGGTCCGGGGTTCACAGGACGTTGTATCACCGGGGTGGGGAACAAAAGAGGAGGGTCAGGTCTTCGTGGAGCAGGGGGACGAGTACGTAGCCCGGCAGGGGGTTGAGGTTTGTGGGGGTGATCTTCTTTACCTCTCTGGGCCTCCTGGGCCCTGCTATAGGCACTCGCTATTTCTATTGCCGTGTCAAGGGTCAGGTGGGCATGCTGGCGCACCCATCTTTGCGTGCCTGGGAGCAAGGAGGATAGGAATTGTTCCAAGTAGATCTTTTCTAGGATATTATCTTTAGTAGAGACTTCGGGTTTCAGCCAACGGTTGGCCAGGTCTTTGATCCGGTAGGAGAGGGCCCTGGGGGTCTCCTGGGGTCCTTCCTTTACCTGACGTAGTCGTACTCGGTAGGTCTCCTCATCGATACCCAGCCTTTCAAGGATGCATCTTTTTACGTCTGCATATGGGGTGTCTCCCCGAACGTTCGCTTGCTGGTAGGCAGCCTGCAGGTCACCCGTTAGCAGGGGGCCTAGATAATGAGCCCACCGGTCCACAGGCCAGGTGGCCGCCTGGGCTAGCCGCTCAAAATTAGTAAAAAAGAAGTCAGGGTCCTCTCCCGGCACATATTTCTGAAGAACCACTGAAGGGAGGGAGGACATCGGTCTCGGATGTCCCAGGACATCGGTCAGTTTCCCCATGGCCTGTTCATGGGAGGTACCCTGTCCTTTTAACACATCATGGAGCTGACCCCGGTCATCTTCTGCTGTCTTTAGGAACTGCTCCATTATCTTTCCCAGCTGCTCCTGGGAGTCTGCCATCCTCTTCATCACGGCCTCCATTCCTCCAGTTAATCCCACTTCTGACACCAGATGTGACCGTGGGCGGTCGGCGGACTGGTAAGTCAGGCGAGGAGGCCGGATATAGTGGGTGATAGTGTTTTATTGAGTTATTATACAGCGGGTTACGGGGACAAGAGGAGAGTTCAGGTTCAACACTCAGTGAAAGGTGTTCTTCTTCTTTAGTCGTCCTGTTCTTTTGAAGGTCCGACGGGTGTCCGGGTCTTGGGAGTAGCTGCCTCGGTAGAGTCGGAGAACACCTCGGAGGGCAACAAGAGAGAGAGGGAGCCGTTAGTCGCACTTGGACTAAAGATCCGATCCCGTCACCGTTACCCGGTAGTGTGAGGAAAGGAAAGGGGAGTGCTGGGGTCGGGTACGGGCAGAGGAGGGTATGGGTAAGAGTCGAGGAAGGGGAAGTAAAGAAGACGTGCACAAGGTGGTGGGGAGAGGGGTGCTCTTTATACAGTGTCCAGTGTGTATTTACAAGATGCCTAGTGCCTACAGGTGACGTATTTACAAGATGCCTAATGCCTACAGGTGACGTGCCTAGGATAGCGGGAACAATTATACAAGGGGAGGGGTTTTTACTGCTATGTACACAGTGCACCTAATGTGCGCAAGAAGGGAACTGGTACTCACACGCTCCGCCGTAACTCTCCTCCGAGTTACGGCCGCTCTTCAGCCACCTCCGTGGGACTCCACCACTCTTCGGACCACTCCTCGCTGTCTCCGTTCCCGACCTCTCCGTCCGTCACCGCTCCAGCCGAATGCTCCTGCCACGATCCTTCGACTCCGAATGTCTCTTCTCCTCGGTCTTTTCTGTATCCGGCCGTCCGTAGGGAGGCGGGACTTCCGGGGTCGCGGGGTAGCCCTTCCGGTCCTTCGTTACACCCGATTGGACCCTGCAAAGGAGAGAGGGGCGGGATTCCGGTCGTCATGGACGCTGTTGTTGGGGATGCCTCGCGTCTACCCGGACATGCTGTGGGGCGATAGGGCAACAGAGGTGAGGGGGTGTCTCGGGGTCGGGTGTCCCGTGGGGCCGGATCACAGATGACTAAGAGAATAATTATTCCCAGCTTCTGTGAGACACCTGACATGGAGTGTCGAGTGTAATCACACAGCTTACCTGCTGCTCTGATGAGAAGGGCAGATGGCGCGGCTCCCGGCAGTTCTTTACTGCTTGCTTTGCGCGACCTGCAAACAGCTACTCTGCCCTGCCATGCCTAACTGCTCGGCACTAGCACACTTAGCGCTCGCGGATCACACAATGAGCGCGGTGCTACTGAGCAAAAGGCAGGGGGCGTAGAACCACCAGTGACGCTGATGGAACGTCATACTCTTTGGCCAGGCCCGCCCCGCCCCGAGCTACTCACAGGGTCTCCGCGAGCTACCGGTAGATCGCGATCAACTGGTTGGAGACTCCTGGACTATACCAACACAAATACTAACCATAGAAAGACAGCGCCACCACATGGCAACATAACCTAACACTTGTATTTATAAAGCACACTTATCACCCATGGGTCTCAAGGAGCTGAATAACAGATGTTTATTTTTACCCAACTCAATGGTACTCATTTTAACGACCTCAGATGGATGAAAGGCTGAGTGGACCCGCCGGGATTTGAACTTGTGACCATGAGGTCGAACACAGGCCCCTGCAGTGGATGCATTAGTCCACTGAGCCACCGGATCCGGCGATGTTAGATCGTGATTAGAGCCGATGCTGAGAATAAAGTGCCAGTGCTGAGCACGGGAAACCACCGGCTCAAATTAAGCACTTACGCCTATACTCTTCAGAAGTAACGTAGTCCCAGAGGACGAGGAAGGATACATCAAATCTGCCAAAAGAAAGAGACTGAATTAGTCAGACGGGCTGCTGACTGAGCCCCCTTACTGGCAGACGTGACTGAGCCCCCTCTCACTCTGACACTAGGAAGTGATGTAGCCCCTCCAGCACTGACCCTGGGAAGTGACTGAGCCTCCCCCGGGTGAAGTGTTTGTTCCTTTGAAGTTCTCCCCCCCCCCCTCCCGGATCTTGACACCTGCAGGCGGCAGGTGAGCCCTCGTCCCTCCCACTCCTGTGTGCTGACCTTGGCCTGTGTTTGGTTGCCCCTGGCGCTGTTTGTGTGAATCCTGTCCTGCCAAGGAGCACAAGTCAGGTGGAGGCGCCGGGACTCGCCAGGGAGTGGAAGCGATCCTGCCCGGGCATGGGCGCCCCCACCACGGCTGCACCCCTCGGGGGGCTCCCTTGGCCTGCCCCCCATCGACCCCTCGAGCCCCGGCGACTGAAGGCAGCGCCCGGAGGTACCCATGGACTACACGGGGAGGGGCAACACCCGGGGGTACCCATGGACCACCCAGGGAGGGGCAACACCGGAGGTACCCATGGACCACTCAGGGTGGGGGCAACGCCCGGGGGTACCCATTGACCACTCAGGGTGGGGGCAACGCCCGGGGGTACCCATGGACCACCCAGGGTGGGGGCAGTTCATGGTGGAGCGTGAGAGGCCAGCTCTGCCCCAGCCCTACCAGGATTTCACACACTGCCTGGTACCCACCTGACTCTGCCCCAGCCCCACCGTCCTTCCAGAGACGCCAGGCTGCTCCAGCCACAGTGACATTTCAGAGGAGCCGGCCTGGTGCGACAAGCCCTCCTGCCCTCTGGGCCTCTGATGTGCCCCCGGGGCAGAGGTCAGTCTGCCCTGTGTGACCCCCCCCCCAGTACAGGTCACTCTGCCTCGCAGGGCCCCTCCACCTTAAGGACATGGGCCCTGGTTCCCTCTTGGAAGCCTCTGGCCCCGCCCCCCCTCAGACCTGCACAGGTGAGGGTCGGCAGGTGTGTCTGTCCTGCAGGAGGAATGAGTCTGTGCACCCGGGGCAGGGCAAGGCATCCCCGAAGAAAGGGGCTCCACCCAGGCTGGGGGCATCTGCATCCCAAGCATGGGGGTTGGGGGGCATTGGGGGTGGACTCCGGGCAAGTGAACCCCACCCAGCCAGGGTACCCTCACCCTCCGGGCAGGTGAACCCCACCCAGCCAGGGTACCTTCACCCGTGTAGCTGGCACTCACTGTAATTGGCACTCTGTGTAACGGGCACTCTGTGTAACAGGCACTCTCTGTAGCTGGCACTCTGTGTAACAGGAACTCCCTGTAGCTGGCACTCTCTGTAGCTGGCACTCTGTGTAACAGGCACTCTCTGTAGCTGGCACTCTGTGTAACAGGCACTCCCTGTAGCTGGCACTCTCTGTAGCTGGCACTCTGTGTAACAGGCACTCTCTGTAGCTGGCACTCTGTGTAACAGGCACTCCCTGTAGCTGGCACTCTCTGTAGCTGGCACTCTGTGTAACGGGCAGTCTCTGTAACGGGCACTCTCTGTAGCTGGCACTCTCTGTAACTGGCAGTCTCTGTAACTAGCACTCTGTGTAGCTGGCACTCTGTGTAACGGGCACTCTCTGTAGCTGGCACTCTCTGTAGCTGGCACTCTCTGTAGCTGGCACTCTGTGTAGCTGGCACTCTCTGTAACAGGCACTCTCTGTAACTGGCACTCTCTGTAACTGGCACTCTCTGTAGCTGGCACTCTGTGTAGCTGGCACTCTCTGTAACAGGCACTCTCTGTAGCTGGCACTCTCTCTATCTGGCACTCTGTGTAGCTGGCACTCTCTGTAACAGGCACTCTCTGTAACAGGCACTATCTGTAACTGGCACTCTCTGTAGCTGGCAATCTCTCTATCTGGCACTCTGTGTAGCTGTCACTCTCTGTAACAGGCACTCTCTGTAGCTGGCACTCTTTGTAGCTGCCACTCTCTGTAACTGGCAGTCTCTGTAACTGGCACTCTGTGTAGCTGGCACTCTGTGTAACGGGCAGTCTCTGTAACGGGCACACTCTGTAGCTGGCACTCTCTGTAACTGGCACTCTCTGTAGCTGGCACTCTGTGTAGCTGGCACTCTCTGTAACGGGCACTCTCTGTAGCTGGCACTCTCTGTAGCTGGCACTCTGTGTAACGGGCACTCTGTGTAGCTGGCACTCTGTGTAGCTGGCACTCTGTGTAACAGGCACTCTGTAGCTGGCACTCTCTGTAGCTGGCACTCTCTGTAACTGGCAGTCTCTGTAACTAGCACTCTGTGTAGCTGGCACTCTGTGTAACGGGCACTCTCTGTAGCTGGCACTCTCTGTAGCTGGCACTCTCTGTAGCTGGCACTCTGTGTAACGGGCAGTCTCTGTAGCTGGCACTCTCTGTAGCTGGCACTCTGTGTAACGGGCACTCTGTGTAATGGGCACTCTGTGAAACAGGCACTCTGTAACAGGCACTCTCTGTAGCTGGCACTCTGTGTAACGGGCACTCTGTGTAATGGACACTCTGTGAAACAGGCACTCTGTAACAGGCACTCTCTGTAGCTGGCACTCTGTGTAGCTGGCACTATCTGTAGCTGGCACTCTCTGTAGCTGGCACTCTCTGTAACTGGCAGTCTCTGTAACTAGCACTCTGTGTAGCTGGCACTCTGTGTAACGGGCACTCTCTGTAGCTGGCACTCTCTGTAGCTGGCACTCTCTGTAGCTGGCACTCTGTGTAGCTGGCACTCTCTGTAGCTGGCACTCTGTGTAACAGGCACTCCCTGTAGCTGGCACTCTGTGTAACAGGCACTCTGTGTAACAGGCACTCCCTGTAGCTGGCACTCTCTGTAACTGGCAGTCTCTGTAACTAGCACTTTGTGTAGCTGGCACTCTGTGTAACGGGCACTCTCTGTAGCTGGCACTCTCTGTAGCTGGCACTCTCTGTAGCTGGCACTCTGTGTAACGGGCAGTCTCTGTAGCTGGCACTCTCTGTAGCTGGCACTCTGTGTAACGGGCACTCTGTGTAATGGGCACTCTGTGTAACGGGCAGTCTCTGTAACGGGCACTCTCTGTAGCTGGCACTCTCTGTAACTGGCAGTCTCTGTAACTAGCACTCTGTGTAGCTGGCACTCTGTGTAACGGGCACTCTCTGTAGCTGGCACTCTCTGTAGCTGGCACTCTGTGTAACCGGCACTCTGTGTAATGGGCACTCTGTGAAACAGGCTCTCTGTAACAGGCACTCTCTGTAGCTGGCACTCTTTGTAGCTGGCACTCTCTGTAACTGGCAGTCTCTGTAACTGGCACTCTGTGTAGCTGGCACTCTGTGTAACGGGCAGTCTCTGTAACGGGCACACTCTGTAGCTGGCACTCTCTGTAACTGGCACTCTCTGTAGCTGGCACTCTCTGTAGCTGGCACTCTCTGTAGCTGGCACTCTGTGTAACGGGCACTCTGTGTAATGGGCACTCTGTGAAACAGGCACTCTGTAACAGGCACTCTCTGTAGCTGGCACTCTGTGTAGCTGGCACGATCTGTAGCTGGCACTCTCTGTAACTGACACTCTCTGTAACTGGCACTCTCTGTAGCTGGCACTCTCTGTAGCTGGCACTCTCTGTAGCTGGCACTCTCTGTAGCTGGCACTCTCTGTAACTGGCACTCTCTGTAGCTGGCACTCTCTGTAGCTGGCACTCTCTCTATCTGGCACTCTGTGTAGCTGGCACTCTCTGTAACAGGCACTCTCTGTAGCTGGCACTCTCTGTAGCTGGCACTCTCTGTAGCTGGCACTCTCTGTAGCTGGCACTCTCTGTAGCTGGCACTCTCTGTAACTGGCACTCTCTGTAGCTGGCACTCTCTGTAGCTGGCACTCTCTGTAACGGGCAGTCTCTGTAACGGGCACTCTCTGTAGCTGGCACTCTGTGTAGCTGGCACTCTCTGTAGCTGGCACTCTCTGTAGCTGGCACTCTCTGTAACTGGCACTCTCTGTAGCTGGCACTATCTGTAGCTGGCACTCTCTGTAACTGGCACTCTGTAGCTGGCACTCTGTGTAACGGGCACTCTGTAGCTGGCACTCTATCTGGCACTCTCTGTAGCTGGCACTCTCTGTAGCTGGCACTCTATCTGGCACTCTCTGTAGCTGGCACTCACTGTAATTGGCACTCTCTGCGGCGGACGCTCTTTCACCGACGCCTCTTTTCCTTCACAGGTGAGAGCAGGCCTGCCATGCCTGGACGCCACACCCTGGCCAGCTGAGACCCCCCGCCCCTGGCCCCATGGCGAGGCTCAGCTGGGAGCAGAGAGGCTGGGGAGGCCGGAAGAGACTGCCCCCTATCCAGGCTGCAGAGACCGCACACCATCCGGACCGGCGTCTGGTGCCCCCTGTTCAGGGGTCAGATCTGGTCGTGCCTGCCTCCAGGTGCCCGGCACAGCCTGCAGGTGAGGGGGGGGGGGGGGGGGGCACCAGGGGTCTGTGGGGCGGGGCTTGTGCCAGAGGGCGGGCCCTTGCGGTGCCCCCCATCACTCTGACAGCAGCGGCTGGACAGGCACAGCTGCAGGGCAGGGTTCTGGGATCTCACCAGCCGCTTGGCCTTTTGGAAATAACATATGGTTAATGTTCCTGTAGACATTGAAGGGAAATATTTGCAAACTCTGAGCTGTACTAGAGGCGAGCATTACTTGGCAGGACAGGTACACGTGTATTACATGTCATTACTTGTACATGTGTATTACAGGACTGTACGTATACACGTGTTTTATGTGCATGTGTATTACATGTCTGTACACGTGTATAACACACATGCACATATGTATTACGTGTATACATATAGATTACGTGCCTGTACGTCTATTACATGACTGTACATCTTCACATGTGCCTGAATATGTGTATTAAATGACTGTACATGTACACGTGTATTACATGCTTTTAAGTGTTCACTTGGATTACATGCCGCCCTATGTACCTGTATTACATGCCTGTACACGTGCATTACATGTCTGTACATGTACGGGGCATGGCTTTTCTGAAGTCAGTCCTGGATAGCAGCAAATGTCGAATTCAGGATGCAGAAGAAACGCAGTCTGTTTCCCAAACAGATCAAGGAGCCTTTGACGCGGCTTTCTGCTTCGACAACAGCTGTAAACAGGAGCTAAACTACACAAATTAATACTCTTTATTTGGATATAAAATAACATCCTTAAAAGAAGCACCAACAGCAATACACGTTATAAAAGCTAAAAACAAGCATCAAATAAACAGCAGTGGATAAATACGGGGTTTCCACATTGCGTTATGCAACATCCTATTGTGAACAATCCACATAGCATTAAACAGAACTTTAAAAAGTAAAGAGGTTGCGGTACCGATGATTAGCAATGTTGGGCTTGTAAAACGATCTGATGATCGACAAATAATTACAAATATTAACAAGCATTAGAAATGCAATCGGGCTCGGATTTATTTGAGTTTGAGCTAATGGCATTGTAAATGCCAATGTATTGTTGCTATGTGTTATGGAGTGTGTTCATGTGGTGTGTACTGCTAGGGATCTCCTTGTGAATGTGCCAACATTGCACCACTTGCCTGTGATGTCCTTCTTATGTGTGAGAAGCTTGCACCTCTGCTGCCTGTGGTCTCCTTGTGAGTGTAAGAAGCTTGCACAGCTGCTGCCTGTGATGTCCTACTCACTACTCTACTCTACTCACCTCTACTCACTACTCTACTCTACTCACTACTCACTACTCTACTCACTACTCTGCACTCACTACTCACTACTCTACTCACTACTCTACTCACTACTCACTACTCTACTCTCTACTCACTACTCTACTCACTACTCACTACTCTGCACTCACTACTCACTACTCTGCACTCACTACTCTACTCACTACTATACTCTGCACTCACTACTCACTACTCTACTCTACTCACTACTCTACTCACTACTCTACTCTACTCTACTCACTACTCTACTCACTACTCAACTCACTACTTTCTACTCACTACTCTACTCACTACTCTACTCTACTCTACTCACTACTCTACTCACTACTCAACTCACTACTTTCTACTCACTACTCTACTCACTACTCAACTCACTACTCACTTCTCTACTCACTACTCTGCACTCACTACTCACTACTCTACTCACTACTCACTATTCTGCACTCACTACTCACTACTCTACTCACTACTCTACTCACTACTCAACTCACTACTCAACTCACTACTCACTTCTCTACTCACTACTCTGCACTCACTACTTTAGTCACCTCACTACTCTACTCACCTCACTACTCTACTCACTACTCTACTCACTACTCACTACTCTACTCACTACTCACTACTCTGCACTCACTACTCTGCACTCACTACTCACTACTCTGCACTCACTACTCACTACTCTGCACTCACTACTCACTACTCTACTCACTACTCTACTCACTACTCACTACTCACTACTCTGCACTCACTACTCACTAATCTACTCTACTCACTACTCTACTCACTACTCTGCACTCACTACTCACTACTCTGCACTCACTACTCACTACTCTGCACTCACTACTCACTACTCTGCACTCACTACTCACTACTCTACTCACTACTCTGCACTCACTACTCTGTGTGCCTGGTGAAAGCGTGCACTGACGGCTGGTGGTGTGTGTATGCCTGGTGAAAGTGTGCACTGATGGTTAATGGTGTGTGTGTGCGCCTGGTGAAAGCTTGCAGTGACGGCTGGTGGTGTGTGTGAATACTCACATAGTGATTACCCTGCATACTCAAACACTGCTCACCCTGCACAGTCACACACTGCTTAACCTACACACGCACACACTGCTCACCCTACACACTCACACACTGCTCACCCTACACACTCACACACTGTTAACTCTGCATACTGCTCACCCTGCACGCTCACACACTGCTCACCCTGCAAAGTCACACACTGCTCACCCTGCACACTCACACACTGCTGGCGCTGGACACCAACGTACTGCTCACCCTGCATACTCACACACTGCTGACCCTGCACACTGACACACTGCTGGCCCTGGACACCAACGTACTGCTCACCCTGCATGCTCACACACTGCTGACCCTGCACACACACACACTCCTGGCCCTGGACACCTACATACTGATCACCCTGCATACTTACATACTGATCACCCTGCATACTCACACTCTGCTCACCCTGCATACTCACACTCTGCTCACCCTGCATACTCACACTCTGCTCACCCTGCATACTCACACTCTGCTCACCCTGCATACTCGCACTCTGCTCACCCTGCATACTCGCACTCTGCTCACCCTGCATACTCGCACTCTGCTCACCCTGCATACTCGCACTCTGCTCACCCTGCATACTCGCACTCTGCTCACCCTGCATACTCGCACTCTGCTCACCCTGCATACTCGCACTCTGCTCACCCTGCATACTCGCACTCTGCTCACCCTGCATACTCGCACTCTGCTCACCCTGCATACTCACACACTGCTGACCCTGCACACTGACACACTGCTGGCCCTGGACACCCGTATACTGATCACCCTGTATACTCGTATACTGATCACCCTGCATACTCAAACACTGCTCACCCTGCATACTCACACACTGCTGACCCTGCACACTGACACACTGCCGGCCCTGGACACCAACGTACTGCTCACCCTGCATGCTCACACACTCCTGGCCCTGGACACCCACATACTGATCACCCTGCATACTTACATACTGATCACCCTGCATACTCACACTCTGCTCACCCTGCATACTCACACTCTGCTCACCCTGCATACTCACACTCTGCTCACCCTGCATACTCACACTCTGCTCACCCTGCATACTCACGCTCTGCTCACCCTGCATACTCGCACTCTGCTCACCCTGCATACTCGCACTCTGCTCACCCTGCATACTCGCACTCTGCTCACCCTGCATACTCGCACTCTGCTCACCCTGCATACTCGCACTCTGCTCATCCTGCATACTCCCACTCTGCTCACCCTGCATACTCGCACTCTGCTCACCCTGCATACTCGCACTCTGCTCACCCTGCATACTCGCACTCTGCTCACCCTGCATACTCGCACTCTGCTCACCCTGCATACTCGCACTCTGCTCACCCTGCATACTCGCACTCTGCTCACCCTGCATACTCGCACTCTGCTCACCCTGCATACTCGCACTCTGCTCACCCTGCATACTCACACACTGCTGACCCTGCACACTGACACACTGCTGGCCCTGGACACCCGTATACTGATCACCCTGTATACTCGTATACTGATCACCCTGCATACTCAAACACTGCTCACCCTGCATACTCACACACTGCTGACCCTGCACACTGACACACTGCCGGCCCTGGACACCAACGTACTGCTCACCCTGCATGCTCACACACTGCTGACCCTGCACACTCACACACTCCTGGCCCTGGACACCCACATACTGATCACCCTGCATACTTACATACTGCTCACCCTGCATACTCACACTCTGCTCACCCTGCAAAGTCACACTCTGCTCACCCTGCATACTCGCACTCTGCTCACCCTGCATACTCACACTCTGCTCGCCCTGCACACTCACACACTGCTGGCCCTGCATACTCACACTCTGCTCACCCTGCATACTCGCACTCTGCTCACCCTGCACACTCACACTCTGCTCGCCCTGCACACTCACACACTGCTGGCCCTGGACACCCACATACTGATCACCCTGTATACTCGCATACTGATCACCCTGCATACTCACACACTGCTCACCCTGCATACTCACACTCTGCTCACCCTGCATACTCACACACTGCTGACCCTGCACACTGACACACTGCTAACGCGTGCCTTAACTATGCATATGCCTTAAACACGTGAATGCGTGCCTTAGGTAGTTGGTGTTCTAGCTGTCTGAGCAGATGGGCGGGGAGAGGAACCGGAATGATCGCAGCAGGGAGAAGGACCGGGACACAGCTTGGTAAGTTGGGCCGAACTTTAGGGCTCCGGGCTGGGGCGACTGGGGACGGATCTTTACTACATATGCCATTTACAAGAAAATGTGTTGCAAAGGCATGATTGGTAAAGGCATGCGTGGTAAAGACGCGGTTGCTGTAAAGACTGCGTGGTTTAGGCATGCGTGGTTTTGTTATACAACCTTTGATTGGGGAGAAAATCACCATAGATGTACAGTTATTGCTTTGTTTCTCTTTCATGATGAAACCTATGCCAAATTGAATTAAAAGTGTTCTAAAATAAAGTGACATTTGTCCACAGTGGAAAGCACTTTACAAAAAGGTTAACTGGTCATCTTTCAGCTGCTTAGTTCTATATTTGGTTGTTAAACTGGTACTAATGAGGTGAAAATCTATCCCCAGAATGTATTACCAGGTGTAAAAATTACAAAATCATGATGGTATGCTACCAAAAATGTGCTGCATTATGTCGCACAGTTAACCTTTTCTTGCCACATAATTTAGTTAACCCTGCAGTATAATTTGGTGCTCCCCGCCACATAATTCGAGTGGCCCTGCTGATAGTGTCTCCAAATTGCAAGTAACTAAAAAAGAATCCCCCTTCTCAGCCGAAGACCTGTCTGCGTCTCTCGTAATGAATATTCAATTCCTGTCAGTCTGAGGTTCAGAATTATATTTGGATAGCTGTGGATACTGGGATGTTTTTCGCCAAAGGAGTCTGAGCGGCATGAAATGGACAGGATCGAAGCTGGCATGGTCTACACTGTCACTGGATTCTGTGGATGAAAAAAAAATCACCTTTATTCGCAGTTATCCATCCACAATTTTTTGTCGGAAATCGGTTCCAGGCTGGCCTGGTCTAATATTGTGAGCAGGTGTTTCTAATTCTGGTATTTTAAAGAAAGAAAGAAACGTGGTCTGAAGGAGGAAGGCGCCGTCTCCAGAAGTGAGCATTTTTACCTCACTGCAGTAGAACCCTGCTTTGACTCCCGGGGCCGAGATGTACTTGCAGTGAATAACAGACAGTGCCATTACCCCCAGGTCCCTTATGTCCTCGGCCCATTCAGAACTTATGGAGATAACCATCTCCCGACAGAAAATAAAACAAGAGGAATGCTGGGATATCCCTACTGCCCCTCCCCCCGGGAGTACAAAGGTAGGATTTACCCAGCAGCCCTCCTGTTCTTTTTTTCTGTCTTCGACAGAATGGCTGATGGATGCTGTTGATGATGGGTGCTGCACCGGCTCCTGCTGGGCTTGAGTGGCGTGCAGTCCTCTTCCGGCTCCTCCTGCCCGGCTGCCTGGCTTCACGGGCAGGGGTGTGGTTCCTGTTGTGTCTCCCCCCCCGGCCTGCCGGGCTTGCTGGGGGGGATTGACTTCTTCGCGGCCGTTGTTCCGGTTTTCCGGCCCTTTGCGGCTGGTGCGCCGCCTCCCGGTTACTTCCGGGTCGCTGTGTGCGTCTCCCCGAGCCTGGCCGGGTGGGAGACGCGCTGCGCTGGATGGTCGATCCCGGATCCGGCTGTTGGTGTGTGGGGGCCTTGCTGTTGCTGCTCAGGCCCCCGCTCCGGGTGAGTCCCGCTTTTGCGGTGTTTTTTGCTCCCTTTGTCAGTGTTGTGTTGAATAACTGGAACGCTTGCTCTCCTGCCTCGGATGTCTCGAGGCTGCTGCTGCTGCTGAGCCTGCCTGGGTGCATGGTGCTCGGTCTCCGGCTGCTGTTCCCTGGCTTCCCCCGGAGGGTGCTCGGATGCGGCATGGCTTGTTCCGGTGTGTTCCTTGTGGTGCCGGTACAGGTGGCGTTGCAGCAGGTGCTGCCGGCTTGGAGCTGGTGACCCAAGTTCGGTCCTCGGCATTGGTTCTGCATCCTGTGCTTTGCTGTTTGCAAATGTGTTGGTTTTCCCTCCGTCATGCGTTTTGCATTTTTGACTGGGTTGCCTGTTTGATGCCACTCTCTGCTCCCGACATCAGTGTGAAGGGGTCTGTGGTTTTCTGTCAAGGGTGCGCGCTGTACATATGCCATGCTTTGCACTGACTACCTTGAGTGTCTGTAAACTGTTGGGAGCGTGTTTGCTGCATGAGTTGCGTGTCAGCTGGGCCGCTGCTCTGTCCCTTACTCTCATGGACCCGGGTCTGGGGGGGGGGGTGCTACCTGCCTCTGTGGTGGGGCTGCTCTGTCCCTGACGCTCTGCCTGTCATGCCTTTTCGACTTGGACGGACGACTTAGCGGTGGGTGGTCCAGGTTCTAGTCTCGGCGGGGGCGCTCTTCCTCCGGTGTTTCTCGGCGGATCTCCTTTCTCGCGGTTCCTTCCGACTTGGCAGGGTTCCTAGGAGTCTGGGTGTGGTTGTGTTCTGTAGGCTGCCTCTGCCGTCTTTGGTGCTGCCGCCCTTGGTTCGTGCCTCCTGTCGACTCGCCACGCTTCTGAGTGCGGCGCTGGGCTTTGGGTCTCGGTTTCTGGGGTGCTTTCCCGGGCCCAGGTCTGGATGGGTGTGTGCGCTGCTCTTGTTTTCGTTGCCTGCCTGTTTCGCTGCGGCTGGGTGTGGGTGCCTTTCTCCTTGATGTGGGCTCCTCGCTGCCGTGCTGCTGCTCGTCCGCCTCCTGGGTTGCCTTGGCTGGCACTTCCTTTTGCTGTGTTGGTTGGCTGGCGCTTTGCCCTCTGTCGGTCCTCCGGTCCCCTGTGCGGCGTTTGGTTGGCCTCCGCTCTGCGGTTTTGCGCTTCTGTTTGTTGTCGGGGCTTGCTTGTGGGCTCTGTGCTGCCTTCCCTTTTGGGGGTTTCCTGCTGCAGCTGTTTCAAGGGTCCGCGCTACCTTCGGCTGGCCCCGGTTCTCCGGTGGTGGACGTTCCGTGGGTCTGTTCCCTTGGTTCTCTTCTTCGGGGGTTCCCCTGCTCTTGGCGCCTCTGGGGGTGTTTGCCCTTTCTGTTTCTGGCTTGGGTTCCGGTCGCCTCTGTGGTGGCTGGTTCTTTTTGCTGCTCCTGCCTTTGCTTGCTCGTGGGTTCCCTGTGTGGTTGGGGTTTCCCTGCCTGCTGGTTTGCGCCTTGCCCTCTGGTGCTCTGGTGTCGGTGTCGCTTCTTTTTCTGCTTCGGCGGCCTGTTTGGGTTGCCTTCTGCTTCCGGCTCTCTGCACCGTCTGGTGGTGGGTCGTTGTTCCTGCTTCTTGGGCCACTGCGCGGTGGGTCCTTGGGCTCCCCTCGTTCAGGTTGGCCTGCCGTCCTGTTCTTCCTCGGTGGTCTTGCCTCCTCGGCGGGCTGGCTGTTGTGGACTCTGCCCTGCTTGGGGATCCTGGTTCTTCCCTTCCGGGTTCCTGGTCCTGTCCCTCCTTTGCCTTGGCTGCGCCTGGTTCCTCTCGTGGGTGCCGTTGGTTCTTTGGGGTGCTCTCTCCCCTCTGCCTCTGCTTGGGTGGCTTATGCTGCCTTGGGTCCGGCTGTTCTGTTCCTACCGGCCTGCGCCTGTTGTCGGGCGTGGTGCGTGGTGGGGGCCTGCTTGAGTCCTTCTGGTGCTGTGGCCTTCCCTTTGCTGGGTTCTGCTGTTTCCTGGCATCCCCTCCTGTGTCTGCTGTGTTGTCTGCCTGGGGCCTCCTGGCGGCTGCCGGGTCCTGTCGTGCCTCCTTTTCTCGGCTTGGTGTGTTGTTCCCACGCCCCGCTGTCTGCTCGGTGGCTTGGTCTGGCCTGGTTGGTTTCTGCCTGGCCGCCTGGAGCTGCGGGGTGCGATTGGCTTCTTCCTTTGGTTTTCTTCCCTGCCTCTTCTGGTTTAGGTGGTGGTGCGGGGTGGCCGTTGTTGTTGCCTCTCCTGGGCCTGTGGGTTTTTATCTCCGCGGATGTCTGCTGGGTCTGCCTCCCGGCTTGCTGGGCGGCGTGGCTTCCTCCTGGCCGGTGTTCCGGTTTCTCGGCCCTTTTGGGGCGGGGGCGCCGCCTCCCCGTTTCTTCCGGGTCGCTCTGCGCGTCTCCCCGTTGCTTGGCCATGTGGGAGGCGCGCTGCGCTGGTTGCTGTGGCCTACGTTTACTTCTGCTTGGCTTTCGGCCGTGGCTTTCTGTGGTGGCCTGTTGCCTTGGGCTTCCTCCCTGTTGGCTCCTGTTCTGGGCTGGTCTGCCTTCTGTTTGTGCGTCCTGCTCTGGGTTGCCTGGTTGTGCTCTTGCTGCGGTCCTGGGCTGCCTGGTTGAGTCTCTTCTGGGAGTTTCTTGGGTGGCTTGGCGCTTCTTTGCGGGTGCCCTGTCTGCCTTTGGGGTGGCTGGTCCCTGTGTCGTGGGGTTCCGGTTGCTTGTGGGTGTGATGTGTTCCGGTCTTCTTCTTGTTTCTGGCCGTCACGCTGTTGCCTTCTTGTTTTCCCTTCTTGCCTCTTCTGGGGTTCGTTGGGGCGTCGGCGGGGCTGTTGGCTCTCGGGCCTGTGCTCTGTTGGGGTCTTTCCTTCTTTGTCCTTCCCTTGTTTTGGGTTGGTTCTGCGGGTTGCCTTTGGCTTCGGCTTTGGCTTCCTGTCTGTGTCCTCGGTTGCGGCTTTCGCCGTGCGGGGTTCGTCCCCTGTGCGTGCCCTGCCTTGGGTCTTGCCGGGCTGTGGGGTGTGGTTTGCTTGTGCTTTCCTCCCTGGCTGCGGTTGGTTCTGTGAGGTCCTCTGGGATGGTTTTGCCTCGGTCTCTCTGGCCTCTGGGTTTCTGCCCCGGTCCTTTGCTGGGGCTGTTTGGGGTCTTTGTGCCTGGCCTGTCTCTGGTTTGGCTTGGCTGTGGTTGTTGTGTCCTTCGCGGTTCCCTTGCTGTCGTCTTGGGTCCTCCGGTTGCTCTCCTGCTTTGGTGTTCGGGTTTGCCTTCATCGGGCTGGGGCTTCCTGCTCCTATTCCTCCGCTTTGGCTGGTGTTCTGTTCGGGGTTCCTGGGGTTCCTGATCGGTTCCCTTTTTTTCTCTTTTCCGGGTCTCTTTGTCCTGGTTGGTTGCCCTTGTTGGTTGTTCCTGCTCGGGTTTCCTGGAGGTGCTGGTTCCCTTTGCCTTGTGTCCTCGTCTTGCGGGACCTGGTGGCTTGGCTTCCTGGGGTTTGCTCTTCGTGTCCCCTGGTGTCTGGGTTTTCTCTCTTTCCCTGGCCTTGGGCTCGGTCTTGCCTTTCGGGTTGAGTTCTGGTGGGCTTCCGCTGTTTTTCTTTGTTGGGCCTTTGGTTCCTCTGGTCCGCTTGTCTCCTGCCTGTTCTTGCCTGGGTTGTCTTCTTCTGCCCGCTTGTGGCTTTTTGCCCTGGTGGATCTTGGCCTTTCTCTTTGTTTGGCCTCTCTTCTGCTGTTTGTCCTCTTGCCTGTGGTGGCTTGGGTGTCTGTGCTCCCCCTTTCGCTGGTTGGCTGTGGGGTGTTCCTGCGGTGGACTGATTGGCCTCTCTGGTGGCCGGTCTGGTCTTCTGGCTGTGCGCCCTTGCTCTTGTTGGGTGTGTGCTGGTCTGGTGGGGTTCCTCTTGTCGGGGGCTCTGCCTGGGGTTTCCCCGGTTCTTCCTTTTTCCTTCTGCGGTTGCTGCCTTGGTGTGGTTTCCTGGGTTGGCTTCTGTTGGGTTGGGAAGGCCGGCTTTTCTGCTTTGGTATTTCTCCATAAGTTCTGAATGGGCCGAGGACATAAGGGACCTGGGGGTAATGCTCTATTACTTACCGGTAATCTTCATTACTCCTGGTCCCGTTGTCCTCGGCCCATTCATACGCCCCTCCCTCCCTCCCGGGCGGCCGGCCTTCCTGTCTGGGCTTGTTTGTACAGGAGGGCTGCTGGGTAAATCCTACCTTTGTACTCCCGGGGGGAGGGGCAGTAGGGATATCCCAGCATTCCTCTTGTTTTATTTTCTGTCGGGAGATGGTTATCTCCATAAGTTCTGAATGGGCCGAGGACAACGGGACCAGGAGTAATGAAGATTACCGGTAAGTAATAGAGCATTCTCGGCCCGATAGTATCTCTATAAGCGGTGTCATCCACAAACACCTCCCATCAGTCTGAAAACACCTTTACAGCTTGTGCAATGGCCAGAGTTCCCCTCTGTTGACACAGCACTTATAAACCAGGCACTTTCAGTCCCTCTGACAACGTCCAAGCATCGTCAGTTTCCTTCGGTTGGCAAGGTTTTTCGAGCGTTTGTAATGGCAAGAGACCTCCTTTCCCACTAGGGAAATCCATCCCCTCTTGTGACCTGCAGGCAGTTTCCGCCGTGGTTGACAATACCTGCTTCACCGTGCAAACCACGGCCACTTTATGTTAGTCTGACCAGCACTCTCTGCTGAGTGCCGGGCCCTGGCATTGCCTTCCCTTCGTCGAGGCCTGCCACCTCACAGACAGCACTGACCAGTTTGACAATGTCCTTACATCCCCTGGGCGTCCCAGCCAGGAGATGTCGGTCTCACAGTGCGGATGTAGTCCTCGCATCCCTCAGACGGGTCCTGGCACCGAGGAGACATCTCAGATGTCAAGCCTCCATCCATCACAATGCGGATAGTCTTGTTCGTCTGCGCACGCACAGGGCAGACGGAAAGCAGCACACCTGCTACAGAAAGCGTTCATAACACAAGCCTCGCGGTTCATGGCACCCGAGGGCCTCTTTCGGGGGAGGAAGCAGTGCTTTATTTGCGCCGGTGTGGCGAACCGGCACTCGTTTTAAAACACCAGGACACTTTGTGCTTGCACTTACATTTTAGTGTCGATTGTTAACACTCCAAACTATTTTTTATTTTTTACTGCAGTATGCAGGGCCTGACGAAGGGGGGCAGGGGGAGTGTTATCTGACACTTTAAGTTTACGTTAACGCACAATACTGCGTTTAAATGGCTGCTCTGATTGCCGCAGCGTTGGCCCGCCACATCCGCCTCATTCCAGTGGGTGGATGGTGGAATAGATTCGCAGGCTCAGGATGTCCTTGTACTTACTCCGTGCACAGTGGAGTATTGTTTCCTTTCCGAAAGCCACTGCCTCGGTGCCCTCCTGCACGACCCATTCACCGCCAGAACCAACGTGTGGTATTGATGCTCCCGCTCCCCAAACGAGATGCCTGGGTGAGTGCACGATCTCACAGAAGCGACCCGGCAGAGAACAGTGCTAGTGAGTCCAACATGTTCAGGAACATTACCGGTCCACCAGGCACACAACACTTGCACCAAGAAAAATTGCAGGATTAATCAAGACGAAATGGTATGCGGTAAGATAGTTATGCATGTGTCACAACCTCTGGAATCTTTAAACAAGCAAAGAGTTGCCAAGAATTTTCAGAAGCTAGTCTTTATTACTAACCCCCCTCCCCCTTTATCTAACCCCAGGGCCAAGCAGTACGCTGGCTCGCGCCAAAGTCAGGGAGTCAAACAGCTGCCTTGATAAACTGCGCACCCGAGGAGGCCTTTCCGTATACACCGAGCACATGATCACTTTTATGATGCTTGAATTGTTATGTAACATTATGTGAGCGCTCCTCCAGTCACGGCATTCCTTCTAGTAAGCTTTGAGACTCGATGCCAAAATAACACTGGCGAGTTAATAACAAGAACTGGAGCCGTAGCCGGGGGCCGGTGACCAGAACCGTCACCGCCGCCGCCGCCACAGCCCACCACAGCCCGGCGGCAAAGGAGAGAGCGGAGTGCAGCAAGCGGTAAGCGGAGATCGTATCATCACTCGTCCCCGCCACAACCACCGCTAACTGTCCGCCGCGGCCGTTCTCCCGCCAAGCAAGCCAAGCGGTGCAACTCGGTGAGCAGTGAACGGCCCCCCACCTGTAGCTACCTGTAGCTGCCGCCAGCATCACAGAAAAGGAAGCTGCGCGCAATGAGCGCTGCAGATTTGTGAACGCGCCCGGCCATCTGGATTCACTAACGGAGGCACCCTGACAGCTCCTAATTATAATTAATGTACTTCTTTGCGCGAGCACGCACGAAATATGCCTCAAAATGGCGGAACAAAACTACATTTACCCTATCACTTCAAGCCTATTAAAAAGAAAACACAAGGAAGACGAATCACTGGCCACATGACATAAAACGCTAAGGAATGTCTGGAATTTCTCTCTCCAAGGCCCTCTTCTTCTTTTTTTTTTCTCCTTTAACATTAGTTCTCTAACTCCTCCCCTTTCAGGGGATGGAGTCCGAGCCCTAAAAAGTGAGTCAGTTAAAAATAGCAGCACAGTTCAATAGCAGCAAATTGTAAAAAAATACAGAAAAGTAAAAAGAAACATTTTAGCAGCTTAAAAGTGATGCGATTTGATTTAGGCTGTTGCCAATAACAGGGGAGCATGAGTAAAGTTGCGATATGCAAGCCGTATATAGGTTGTGAGGCCTATATTTAAAGCTGTGTTTTCTGGGCTTAGGGCCGCGATGATTGCCTGTCTGCAGGACCGGATACCCAGCCTGTTCCACTCCGCTTTCAATTTGCGTCTGCGCTGTGACATGAGCGCTGGGCAAAGACAGACCACGTGCTCCATAGTTTCAACCGTCCTGCCGCACCCTCTGCACCATAGAACATCTGACGTACGACGCCAGCCTGGCAGATCTTTTAAAAAATGCCAGTCACCAAGTCTAATAGCCATAAAGCTAAGTTTTAGATGCAGGGAGTACGTACAGAACAGATAGGTTGCGGGAGCTAACCGCCCGTACAAATTCATGATTGCCCATGCGTGTATGCGTTTGGCAAAATGGTTTTTATCAATGACGAGGGAGCTCATTCTGACATATTTCTTAATGGTGGTTTTAAATACTGTCGTACTGGGGTTGAGGGCCCATAGGTCACCCGCGGACAATTCTTGAATAGAATCCTTAAAAAGGCGACCATACGAGCCCCCTGGGTTTTTCTCAGTGATGTCTAACCAAACTAGTGACTCTAATGAGCCTGTGTCTGCTTGTCTAAGCTTGTGGCAGAGATTTAAATACGTGCCGATGCTTGAGACTTCATGGTTTAGTAGGCTCAGTTCTAGCCTGATCTGGGCAGCAGAGGCATTTTTGGGGCAAATGGAGAACTTTTTATAGATTTTAGTCACATGTTAATTTAGATTCATGTTTAATTTACCCCTAAAGATCTCTATACCGTATGACAGTGTCGGACCAATTTTTGCTCTCATGACCTCTAATAAAGGTGATAAGCTTGGGCCAGACAGTTTTTTTGAGAGCTTGGAGAGGGTCACCTGTAAGGTCACAGCTTTGGCTGATATCTCCTTGCGCTGTTTAACGAAATTACCCCTTGGGTCAAGGTTGACCCCTAAGTATTTGTATGTACTTCCTACTGCAATACTCATGTTGTTGCACGACCATCCTCCCCCGACTTTACTTTTTCTTCCAAAGGTAACCACTTGGGTTTTCTTTAGGCTCACAATGGTATATTTGTATAGTTTGCCAGAAGCCTTTGCAGACCTACTTGTGTAAGACTAAAAAGCACTAAATCGTCGGCGTAGAGCAGGTTGCTTATAGGAACACCTCCCATCTTTGGTGGGTGGCTGTTGATTTCTTCTAGGACTGTCGGCAAGTCAGCTATAAACAGATTAAAGAGAAGTGGGGCCAGCACACATCCCTGTTTGACACCTCTGGTTGTCATAATTTTCCGAGAGAGATGTGTGCTGGACCCCAGCTTCACCTGGACCCATGTGCCTGAGTGTCACTGAATGATTGCCTCCAGAAGTTTTCGTGGGATCCCCCATTTCTTTAACTTTTCCCATAAGGCAGCCCTGGGGACCCGGTCGAAGGTGGCTTTAAAGTCAACAAAGCAACAAAAAACAGCCCTAGATGTAAGACAGACTTTGTCGATAATTATGGACAGTGTCAATAAACTGTTTAATGCTATGTGGATTGTTCACAATAGGATGTTGCATAACGCAATGTGGAAACCCCGTATTTATCCACTGCTGTTTATTTGATGCTTGTTTTTAACTTTTATAACATGTATTGCTGTTGGTGCTTCTTTTAAGGATGTTATTTTATATCCAAATAAAGAGTATTAATTTGTAGGAGCTAAACTACCAAAGAAGGGGGGAGGGGTGAAGCGCGCGGAGTCTTCCTCCTTAAAAAATACAGGGGCCACAAATGTATTAATGAGCATCAAGACCAGACGTGTGTTCTTGTGAAATGGGGTGGCTTTTAGTCAAGTACCCAAGGCCTCCCAAAATTGGAAAAAGTAGCTCCTACCACTACTTGTGGCACACTTCCACACAGGGTGCTTTCCCCACACCCAAAACATCTAGTAGCGTTTGAGGGGGAGCGCGGGAGATCATGAGTAGGGATTGGAGAAGTTAAACACCCCTGGGTGGCATCCTACAGCCTCACTTGTTTCAGGGCTCCCTTCATAGGCTTAAAAAATAGAACGTGTGATTGTAAGAGGGTATTATCACTCCACCATCCACTCTGCTACTTGTGTCAACATGTTTCGGCCGATCCTCCAGGCCGAAAACGGGTCAGTGGCCTCCATCAGCACAAATAGATCCCTGAATGAATGTCACATCCCAACAGTCAGACATCAGGAAGAGAGGAGAGTCAAGACTGGTGAGTGAGAATGCTGCCTTAGTGAAGAACTAACACTGAATCGCCACTCCGTTGGCGCATTTCACTCGTTCCAGTGCAGGCGGGTGGGCACCACAGGGACTCAGAGTGAACCTCAGGGTGGCAGAACCTGCACATGTTTTGAAAGAGGAGGAGACACCTTTAAGTGACACCTAGCATGAAGAATGTTATTTCCTAATTCCATATATGAAGGATTTTCCGTACTAGGACAGTAGTGTCCTGTCCATGAAGAATACATGTACATGTAAGTCATGCGTGACTCCAGCACTGGTAGGAAGTCTGCATCATCATGATCATGGAGTGTAGTGGCCACTCACTCACCCACTCTCCACTTGCACTCAAGTCAGCTGAAACTCATCGACTAAAACTCGATTTCCAAGGCAGGCTCTCAACATGCTTTGGTCACACCCCTCTAGCTAGAGATATTCGGCCATATGTATGAAGGTACCGATTTGCGATTCTCAAATATCGATTTTTAAGAAATCGCTATTTCCGAATCGCAAATTGGTATGTATGTACAAATTCGCTTTCTTTAGCGATTTCTTAGTATTCCTTAATTGAGATTAGCAAATTACGAATCGCAATTAAGGAATACTTTCTCATTCATTTCTATGGGCCAGGAGGCCCATAGGAATGAATGGGAAGGTATTCTCAATTTTGCGATTCGCAATTTGAAAATCGCAAATTGAGAATAATTTCAAGGGTGCAGGGGTGTCCAAAGGACACCCTGTTGCACCCCTGAAATATGCATGGGTGCACATGTGGCGCACATGTATGTGCATCACATGGCACTTTGAAAAATGCTGAAATGTGCATTTTTCAAGGAAATCGCAACTTACCACCAACTAGCCCCCACATGCATCAAGCATTTTTGTAGTCGCAAACGGTGCGATTCCTTAAAATCGGCCGTTTGCGAATGCAAAAGTGCTTTTTGGGATGCATGAAACAATTTTAGAATTCGTAACATTTTTGCGAGTTCTAAAATTGCGGTTGCTTTTAAGAAGTCGCAGATGTGCGATTTCTTAAAAGCAATGCATCATTACTTTTAAAAGTGTAAATTCGCAATTAGGGTGCCAAATTTACCGAGTGGTTGAACCACTCGGTAAATTTGGAAAAAATGTTTAAAATGCTGAAAATGTTTTTTTTTCAACATTCATGTTTCACACACACATGTCCTTAGGACATGTGTGTGTGAAACATGATGCGAAAAATACATTTCAGGGGTGCATGGGGGGGGTCCTTTGGACCCCCCCCTGCACCCATGAAATTTTCAAAGTGCCACTCGCAATTTGCTACTGCCTTCCCATTGACTCCTATGGGCCTTTTGGCCCATAGGAATCAATGGGAATTGCGAAAATTAACTTAAGAATTCGGTATTCATTTGGGATTCGGTAAAAATTGCGATTTTTACCGAATCACAAATGAATACCGAAAATAATGATGCATAGCATTTTGCACTTCTTAATTTGCGATTCCTTATTTTTCGCAAATTAGGAAGTGCAAAATGTCACAATGATGCATGTGGGGGTAGAAGTTGGTGGTAATTTGCGATTCCTTAAGAGCATTTTGCAATTTTTTTTGGCTTCATACATTGCATTTAAGGAATCGCAAAATTTGCAATTCCTTATTTTGCACCAGATTTGACTTCATAATATCATTTTGCTAATTTGCAAAGGCCGAAATTCACAGAATTTCGGCCTCTGCGAAGGCGAATTTGCTTCATCCATATGGCCCAAAATGTTTTGGCTATTCAATTTTTTCCTGATTTTGCGCTTTGATTTCTTCCAGGATTCCCAAGACTTGCAGGATGGAGGAGTCTTCATCTGGACAGAGCACGGAAGCCCCCAGACCTCCTTCCTCTGGACCCCAGTCTGCCATCGAGAAGGATGCGATGGAAGGACCCCTCCAAGCCCACTGCTCAGGGCCCTGATGGCAGGGCAGGTGGAGGTGTGCGGCCTGAGAGCAGCCCAAGTCCTCCAGAACTTTCCAACACGGAGGACCCGTGTGACAATGCTGTGTCGTCTAGGGACACGCACGGGGCAGGGTTCCATCCCCAACCCAGGGTTCAGAGGATCTGCGTGGACCTTCGAGCAGCCTTGGCCAACGTGGGCGAGCCGTGGGGGTCTTGGGATGGATCTTCGGACACAGGCAGTATCTCTGGGGGATCCGGCACACCAAGGGACGATCAGAAGCCAATAGAGGAAGAGCTGGGAGAAGGAGCCCGCGTCCAGACCACAAGAGCGACCCGAGCTGGCACGACCACAAGAGTGACCCGAGCTGGCACAGGACAGAGCTCAAGAACCAATAAGGAACAGAGAATGGTTTGCAGGCTCGCTTCAGCTCTCCCGCCTCCAGGCACCAGTACCGTGTCCGAAGAGCACGGGTCACCGCTCAGGCCGAGTCCAGCATCGCCACAAAGGAAAGTGAGCCTGCTGGAAGTCTTGGGAGATGGGACCGTGGCCAGCAGGATGTCTCCAAACGCACATGACAGGTCCCCGTCTGGATTCCCGAAGGTCATCCTGGAGAGAGACCCCAGGAGACTGCGCCCTGGGAGGACGACAGTCGCAGAAACCATGGTAAGGCATCCTTCATCCATCCTGGCAGGTCTGGGGGGGATGCCACTGATCCCCTGAGGACTCATGACAACTTGTGCATGCATGTTATCCCAGTGTCCTGGACTGTTCACCCCTGCTGTGCCCAAAAGCAGGAATGGGGGTGTTTGGTGCCACCACGCACCCCTGAGGGTTGTGGTGATGGGAGAGTATGTGTTCTCTCCTGCCCAGTCCTGCCTTGATTCTCTGCACTGGGCCCTGTGAGGGACCAACCCATTCTAGGGTGACTGTGCTGGGTCTGTCAGCGCTGTAACGTGTTTTCTGTATTTCCAGGATAGAGACAGCCCCCCTAGGCCGGAGTATGCCGCGGACCTCCAGCTCCCGACCACCCTTCTCCTCCAGAGGGTTCGAGATTACACGAGCAGCGAACATCACGAGCTGATCGCCCAGGTCCTGAGCTCGCTCCGCCAGGGACCGGGGGTAGAGCGCCGGGGTCTACCACGGTAAGTGTCAGTACATGGGGTGGAGCAAGAAACTGGGGTCAAGGGATATATCTCTGGGGTATACCCAATGTATGCGTCTGAGGACAGGGGTAGAGCCCCCACAGTCCAGCAGCATATGTGTCCGTCTCAAAACTTAGACTAGAGCCCTGCGGTCCAGCAGAGGATCCGTCTGAGAACTCAGGTAGAGTCCAGGGGTCGAGCAGACAGAGCGACCATTTAAGAACTGGGGGTAGAGCCCTGGGGTCGAGGGATATATCTCTGGGGTATACCCAATGTATGTGTCTGAGGACAGGGGTAGAGCCCTCACAGTCCACCTGCATAGGTCTCAAAACTGAGACTAGAGCCCTGTGGTCCAGCTGACAGAGCGGCGTCTGAGAACTGGGAGTAGAGTCTTGGGGTCGCGAAGGCAGAGCCATTATCTAAGAACTGGGGGTAGAGCCTTGGGGTCGAGCAGACAGAGCGGCGTCAGAGAACTGGGGGTAGAGCCTTTGGGGTCCAGCTGACAGAGCAGCAGTCTGAGAATTGGAGATAGAGCCCTGAGTCGAGCTGACTGAGCGGCGTCTGAGAACTGGGGGTAGGGCCCTGGGGTCGAGCAGACAGAGCGGCGTCTGAGAACTGGGGGTAGAACCCTGGGGTCGAGCTGACAGAGCGGCGTCTGAGAACTGGGGGTAGAACCCTGGGGTCGAGCTGACAGAGTGGCGTCTGAGAACTGGGGGTAGAGCCCTGGGGTCGAGCAGACAGAGCGGCGTCTGAGAACTGGGGGTAGAGCCCTGAGTCGAGCTGACAGAGCGGCGTCTGAGAACTGGGGGTAGAACCCTGGGGTCGAGCTGACAGAGTGGCGTCTGAGAACTGGGGGTAGAGCCCTGGGGTCGAGCAGACAGAGCGGCGTCTGAGAACTGGGGGTAGAGCCCTGAGTCGAGCTGACAGAGCGGCGTCTGAGAACTGGGGGTAGAGCCCTGGGGTCGAGCAGACAGAGCGGCGTCTGAGAACTGGGGGTAGAGCCCTGAGTCGAGCTGACAGAGCGGCGTCTGAGAACTGGGGGTAGAACCCTGGGGTCGAGCTGACAGAGCGGCGTCTGAGAACTGGGGGTAGAGCCCTGAGTCGAGCTGACAGAGCGGCGTCTGAGAACTGGGGGTAGAGGCCTGGGGTCGAGCAAGAGCGGCGTCTGAGAACTAGGGGTAGAGCCCTGGGGTCCAGCAGACAGAGCGGCGTCTGAGAATTGGGGGTAGAGCCCTGGGGTGCAGCAGGCACTGAGAACTGGGGGTAGAGCCCTGGGGTCGAGCAGACAGAGCGTCGTCAAAGAACTGGGGGTAGAGCCCTGGGGTCGAGCAGACAGAGCGGCGTCTGAGAACTTCGAGTAGAGCCCTGGGGTCGAGCAGACAATGAGAACTGGGGGTAGAATCCCCCATGGTCCAGCAGCATACGTGTCTCAAAACTGGGACTACAGCCCTGCAGTCCAGCTGACAGAGCTACCATCTGTGAACTGAGGGTAGAGCTCTGGGGTCCAGGAGGCACTGAGAATTGGGGGTCCCTGGGGTCGAGCAGGGCTAGTTTCCAACCTGGAAGCGGAGTTTGAGCCCCACCGTCAAGCATATTGGGCCTGCTGGGGACTGAGGGAGAGCACCGTGTCCAGCAGTGTTCGTTTCATGGCGAGGAAGGGAGAGAGTTGGGGGACAACTGGTCTAAAGGGAGAGCGAGGTCTAGTGGAGCTATGCTAGAACGAGAGAGGCTAGCGGAGACACGTGCAAATCGACAGAGCCAGGAAGGGCCAGGTCCTGGTAGTACCCTCACTGTACTAAAAAAAATAATCTTAACCAGGGTTGAGCTGGCCTGCTGGTAGGGTCAGTTCCACATTCCATTTGATCCAGTTGCCCTGGTAACCCTCTCTGATTGTTGAAGCTTTTATGTATTTATTTGGTGGTTTTCTGTGGCTGTACCATGGTTGGGCCAGGAGGTCTGGTGTCCGAGCTTGGAACATAAGGAGGGTTTGAACAGATACCCCCAAACATAGTTCATTTAAAGCTAAAGAACACAAGAAGAAGGCGAAGTATAATATAGCACTGATAATTTGCTGTACCCTCTTTAACCAAATATCAAACCAGGATTGTGTAGTGATGAAGCCGGAACCAAGTTAGTTGAAATGTAGGTTTATTCGTAACAGGTGCTGCGCAGCAGCTCAACAGCAAGTCAGAAAGTCAACTGTGTAAAGTACATTCAAAATACATTCTAAATGGAACTAAAAGGACAAGGGAAAGAACAGGCAAAGAGAAGAGTTCTAGAAAGACTAGAGCGAAACATTAGCAGAACATTACATCATCCTCTCTCCTACAAAAAAAGAAAAGAAGAAAAGAGAAAATGAAAAGGAGGTGAGCAAAAAGAAGAGTAAATAGGAAAGGAGTAAGTCAAGAAAGGAAAGAACAAAACAAGAAAAGAAAGAAGTATCAACGAAATCTTGCGGGAACAAAACGAGTACAAACACTCCTGCGAGGTTCAACAGGAACAAGAGAAGTAGAAGGCAAAACAGAATTACCTTCAGAAGAAGGGCGATTTACAATGGGATCACCCACTTTAACGACTCTGGCAGCATTCCACCAATGCTTCACATTCACTCTCACAGAATTACCACAAACTTTGTCAATGACAAAAGGTTCAGAAAATTTAGGACTACCTTTAGTGGTGTGAACAGGTAATTTTACACAAATTTTCTCACCAACCTTGAAAGGTTGAGAAATAACTTTCTTCTTAGAGTCAAAATCATTTTTCTGTTTAGACTGGGCATACATCACGTTAGACCTAGCAACCTCATCCAGATTGTCAAGGGAGTTCAGCTTAACCCAACGTGACATCCACCCAGGACAAATTTTGGAACAAGGTTTTCTCCCCCGCAACAACTCAAAGGGTGACACTTTGGTAGAGGAATGGGGTGTGGTGCGATAGAACCACAACATGGATCTAACCGCGTTGGGTACATGACAGTGCTGGGCAATAGCCCACTGAATGCAATTGTTGAAAACCCTGTTCATACGCTCAACAAGACCGTTCGTTTGAGGGTGATAAAGAGCACTCCTCAAATGATCAATACCACTTTGGCACACAAAAGAATTACATTCCTGACTGATAAATTGGGAACCGTTATCACTTACAATGGAGGAAGGGAAGCCTTCACGTAAAAACAGGTCCTTTAGAAAATCAATTACATTCTTGGAATTGGCCTCACTAACAAAACGGACCTCTGGCCATTTTGAGTAATAGTCGACAGCGACTATAGCGAATCTGGAAGAAGAAGGAAGTAAGTAAAAAGGACCCACTAAATCGATACCTACTTTTTCCCAAGGTCTGTCAGGGAAAGAAATGGGTTGCAAAGGAGGGGAACGTATCTTCAAACATTTCTCGGCACTTGAACAAACGACACATTCCTCCACAACAGTATCAATTTATTGATCCATTTTGGGCCACCAGTAGTGTTCCCTAACCCTTCTCTTGGTCAATGTCTTACCAAGATGACCCTCATGTGCACCTTTAACAATCCTGATTCTGAGGTCGCTGGGAGGAATGAGTCTATCGCCACGCATGAGTAAACCTCCCTCAATAGTGAGTTCGTCAGAAACTTTAACAAAAGTTTGAAGAGAAAAATGTACATTCTTCTCTCTGGGCCACCCATCTTTGACATATCTAACTACCTCATTTAGAAGGATGTCATTAGACAAATGTTCCCTCCATTCTGCCTCACTGATGGAACGCATATCATCCATACCAACAAAAGCAACAAAACAATCCTCCTCATCGTAATCTTCCTCCAAATCTCCATCACAGTCAACATCAATGGGATTCCTTGAAAAATAATCCGCCCTAGTATTTTTGCTACCAGGTATATAGCTAACCTCAAAGTCATATTGGAGTAGTTTAGTAGAAAGTCTCGCGATTCTTGGGGAGTGTTCCTTGATACGGACACCAGTCAGGATAGAAACTAAAGGACTGTGATCGGTCCTCAAATGGAAATGCTTACCCCAGATGTAAGGATTAAATTTTCTTATTGCCCACCAGCAGGCTAAGAGTTCTTTTTCAATCACTGCAAAATTGGATTCAGCTCCACGGAGAACTCTTGAAGCATAGCCCAGGGTCTGCTCTACACCACCAACTTCCTGAGTGAGAACGGCCCCCAAACCAAACCCACTAGCATCTACGGTGATGGTACACATAGCATTGGGATTGAAAGGTTTCAAAACTTTAGAACTGACCAATACTTGTTTGATCCAGGTAAATACCCTTTCACGACTGGCATCCCACAAAAAAGGAACTTCTCTTTTAAGCATGTTGGACAAGGGTTGTACCCTAGAGGCATAATCAGGTATGAACCTGGCATAAAACTTACAAAGTCCAATGAATGACTTTAAACTACTTTTGTCCTTAGGTGCAGGGCTATCAACTATTGCTTTGACTAGGCCAGGCCTAGGTTCCACACCGTCCTCAGACAACACATGACCAAGATACTCTACTTTCCGTGCCCTGAAAACACATTTCTCTTTCTTCAAAACAACACCAGCATTGCCCAATGTTTTTAAGACTTTCTTCAAAATTTCGTCATGAGCCTCACAAGTGATTCCATGAATAAGCACATCATCCTGGAAAACGACAACTCCACTGATACCTTTCAAAATATTGGTCATGATCCTCTGGAAGACTGCTGCCGCAGAGGCTAGTCCAAAGGGCATACGGCAGTACTGAAAGGAACCTACAGGGGAAACAAAGGCAGTGAAGTGTCTGGAAGCAGGATCTAGAACCACCTGGTGGTACGCAGATGCCAGATCTAACTTGCTAAACCACTTGGAACCGTCAATGAGTGACAACATGTCAGGAATTTTAGGAAGGGGAAAAGAATCTACCCAGATGTTCTTATTTAAGCTGCGTAAATCAACACAGACACGAAGTTCCCCATTTTTTTGTTTAGCGACCACTAAGGGAGAAAGCCATAAGGAGGATTCAATGGGTTCAATTATCCCTTTACTGCAAAGTCCAAACAGCTCCGTCTCAAGTTGTTCTCTCACACTGAACGGGACATTCCTCAGTTTATGTTTAATGGGGATGGTATTGTCCTTGACACGAATAGTGTGCTTAAACCCTTTCACTTCTCCCAAATTATTGCTAAAAACGGTGGGAAAATCTTTAACTAATGTGTTGATGAAATCATCACTTGGAACAGTGACCTTATTACTAGTGGAGGCTTGGTTGTCAGTTTGAACAACAGAGATGGAGATGGGATCTTTAGTGCCAGGACGGAGAACCATCTTAAACAAGCCTTGATGGAACCAACCAAGGATGTTCACCCCTTTGATTGAAACATACACTTTGCCAAACATTTTCCTCCATCTGAATTCAATAGAATCCTCAAAATAACCCTTGAGTTCAATCCTTCTACCCTCATAATTAAGAGGAGGCCTGTCAGGAGGAAAAAGTTTGCGGTCACCACACACTTCTTCAAAAAGTTCTTGAGTCAGCATGGTTATCCTAGCACCTGAGTCTACCAACAGGCAAACTACTTTATCACCAATGCCAATATCAGTGTATGGATCCACACATTCACATTCAGAATCATCAACACTGACGCCAACAACAGCAACCATATCTCTTAAATCATCTTGGATATTGGTGTCATCTTGGTTGTAGTCAGAAACAAAGGCAACAGAAGTAGGGTTATGGTTATTGTTCCACTGTTTGTTGGGATGAGGTAGAGAAGCATTTCTTTTTGCACTTTGACACACTTTAGCAAAATGACCCAACCTCCCACACAATCTACAGGTGACGTTTCTAGCTGGGCAAGGACGTCCAGACCTGGAATGGGGAAAATTTCCACATTTGAAACAAATATTGGTTTGTTTAAAGAATTTGTTGTCAGCACGACCTTGAGCGTTTGTCTTATTATCTACAACTTTAACAACGTTGACAGTTTCTTCTTTACAAAATGACGTGGAGGATTTGCCATCAAGTTCTTTGACAGAAAGTTTTGAAAATTCAATACTTTTAGCAACACGTACAGTTTCTTCAAGTGAAGGATTACCTAAAGAAAGCAATTTTTGTTGTATACTTTTGTCTATACATTTGCAAATATATTGATCCCTAATCATTTGATCTCAGAAATGTTCAAATTCGCATTCTGCACTGAGTACTCTCAGTGCGGAAATGAAATCCTCAACCTTTTCACCTTGCTTCTGTTCACGTTTATAGAATTTGTGTCTTACAACAACTAAACTGGGTTTGATGTCAAAACGTAGTTCTAATAACCTTACAGTTTGATTGTAGTCATCTAAATCCTCCTCTCCTGGAGGAAGTACCAAAGGAGGTAAATGTTTAAAATTTGAGCGACCTTCAAACCCAAGACTATTCAAAAGGAGATACTTTTTCCTTTCTGCTCTGTATCTCGATGCACCAATGGCTCCTAAATAGGTAGTGAATGCATCAAACCACTTCTTCCAGTTAATAGGAGGTTCCCCAGGAAGATCAAGAAAAGGTGGTGGAGGAGAAACTGCCTGTAAACTCATTTTCCTTGAAAAGAATGAGTAAAGTTAAACAAAACTGTGAACTGTAGTTTATCCAAATAACTTTTCTGTGAACAGTAGTTTATCCAAATAACTTTTTGTGTAGGAGATGATGAGTTCCTTGACACTATCAGTTAGTAATATGAGTAAGAAAAGTAAAAGAAAAAATTTAAACTTATTAAAACGAACGAGAGTAATATTAGATGCTTTCTCTGTGGAAAAGAAATTTAGAATGCAAAGTGACAAAATGTTTTGATACCGTGTAGTGGATAGCGTGAAATGTTCAAGTGAGTTGATGAAAAAGGACTAGTCTTCGTTCCTCGGTCTTCGATCCTCGGTGATGCAGTTCACAAAGAAAATGAAAGTGACACGTTTTTATTGGGTTCGATCTCCGTTCAAGTACGTGTTGGCTAAACACCAGAATGTCAATGTCTGACCTGCGTATTTGCGATGTTTTCAATTGAAAAAAAAAAATTGATCTTTAAAATGGCGCTTGACGATGCGTTTCACGGGTTCAACGTTGCGTTCCAGTATTAAAATGGAATTGATGTTGTGATGCGTTTCAGTGACAAAGGCGTTGCATTCCAGACACGCTTGTAATAATTAATACGCTATTGTCGTTAGAAGCGTAGATAGCGTTAGTAGGAATGCGAATGTCATACCATTATAGTAAGTTGATAACGTAGGTAACGTAAGTAGATTACGTAGATAACGCTGATTGCGTTCACTGTGCGAAAGTATAGTTGGACATATACGTATACGTCGAATCACTTGCGCTGAAAGGAAAGCTGCCGCCTTGAAGTAAGTAAAAATTACACAGTACCTTGCTCAATTAAAGTTCACAAATCTCACAACGCTGAAATCTTGAAGAGGTAGTGAAGTTCAAAATGAGACATGAACGATTCTGTGAAAGTACTTCACTCGTGGTTATTGTCGAGTAGAAATCTTGATACTTGAATACACGCGTGGATAGCATACACCTGTTGACGATCGTCGCCACGTTTTTTTGTAGTGATGAAGCCGGAACCAAGTTAGTTGAAATGTAGGTTTATTCGTAACAGGTGCTGCGCAGCAGCTCAACAGCAAGTCAGAAAGTCAACTGTGTAAAGTACATTCAAAATACATTCTAAATGGAACTAAAAGGACAAGGGAAAGAGAAGAGTTCTAGAAAGACTAGAGCGAAACATTAGCAGAACATTACAGATTGCTCAACCAGCTGTCCTGGACAGTGTTGCCTCGGATGGGCTCTACATTAGTCTTAACAGGGTCATGGAGCCCTGACCAGGAGGGACAAGTCTGAGAGGAAACAGGGTGAGGGAACGACAAGTCTAGGAGGAGACAGGGTGAGGGAACGACAAGACTAGGAGGAGACAGGGTGAGGGAACGACAAGACTAGGAGGAGACAGGGTGAGGGAACGACAAGACTAGGAGGAGACAGGGTGAGGGAACGACAAGTCTAGGAGGAGACAGGGTGAGGGAACGACAAGACTAGGAGGAGACAGGGTGAGGGAACGACAAGTCTAGGAGGAAACAGGGTGAAAAAAGGACACATATAGGAGACCGGGTGAGGAGAGGACAGGTTTAGGAGGAGACAGGGTGAAAGAAGGACACATACAGGAGACAGGGTGAAGAGAGGACAGGTTTAGGAGGAGACAGGGTGAGGGAGAGACAGGGTGAGCGAAGGACAAGTCTAGGAGGAGGCAGGGTGAAAGAAGGACACAAATAGGAGACAGGGTGAGGAGAGGACAGGTTTAGGAGGAGACAGGGTGAAAGAAGGACACATAGGAGACAGGGTGAGGAGAGGACAGGTTTAGGAGGAGACAGGGTGAAAGAAGGACACATACAGGAGACAGGGTGAGGAGAGAACAGGTTTAGGAGGAGACAGGGTGAAAGAAGGACACATAGGAGGAGACAGGGTGAGGAGAGGACAGGTTTAGGAGGAGACAGGGTGAAAGAAGGACACATATAGGAGACAGGGTGAGGAGAGGACAGGTTTAGGAGGAGACAGGGCGAAAGAAGGAGACATATAGGAGACAGGGTGAGGAGAGGACAGGTTTAGGAGGAGACAGGGCGAAAGAAGGAGACATATAGGAGACAGGGTGAGGAGAGGACAGGTTTAGGAGGAGACAGGGTGAAAGAAGGACACATACAGGAGACAGGGTGAGGAGAGGACAGGTTTAGGAGGAGACAGGGTGAAAAAAGGAGACATATAGGAGGAGACAGGGTGAAAGAAGGAGACATTCAGGAGACAGGGTGAAAGAAGGAGACATTCAGGAGACAGGGTGAGGAGAGGACAGGTTTAGGAGGAGACAGGGTGAAAGAAGGACACATAGGAGGAGACAGGGTGAGGAGAGGACAGGTTTAGGAGGAGACAGGGTGAAAGAAGGACACATAGGAGGAGACAGGGTGAGGAGAGGACAGGTTTAGGAGGAGACAGGGTGAGGGAGAGACAGGGTGAGCGAAGGACAAGTCTAGGAGGAGGCAGGGTGAAAGAAGGACACATACAGGAGACAGGGTGAGGAGAGGACAGGTTTAGGAGGAGACAGGGTGAAAGAAGGAGACATAGGAGACAGGGTGAGGAGAGGACAGGTTTAGGAGGAGACAGGGTGAAAGAAGGAGACATAGGAGGAGACAGGGTGAGGAGAGGACAGGTTTAGGAGGAGACAGGGTGAAAGAAGGACACATAGGAGGAGACAGGGTGAGGAGAGGACAGGTTTAGGAGGAGACAGGGTGAAAGAAGGAGACATAGGAGACAGGGTGAAAGAAGGACACATAGGAGGAGACAGGGTGAGGAGAGGACAGGTTTAGGAGGAGACAGGGTGAAAGAAGGACACATACAGGAGACAGGGTGAGGAGAGGACAGGTTTAGGAGGAGACAGGGTGAAAGAAGGACACATAGGAGGAGACAGGGTGAGGAGAGGACAGGTTTAGGAGGAGACAGGGTGAAAGAAGGACACATAGGAGACAGGGTGAGGAGAGGACAGGTTTAGGAGGAGACAGGGTGAGGAGAGGACAGGTTTAGGAGGAGACAGGGTGAAAGAAGGACACATAGGAGGAGACAGGGTGAGGAGAGGACAGGTTTAGGAGGAGACAGGGTGAAAGAAGGACACATAGGAGGAGACAGGGTGAGGAGAGGACAGGTTTAGGAGGAGACAGGGTGAAAGAAGGACACATAGGAGACAGGGTGAGGAGAGGACAGGTTTAGGAGGAGACAGGGTGAAAGAAGGACACATAGGAGACAGGGTGAAAGAAGGATACATATAGGAGACAGGGTGAGGAGAGGACAGGTTTAGGAGGAGACAGGGTGAAAGAAGGACACATATAGGAGACAGGGCGAGGAGAGGACAGGTTTAGGAGGAGACAGGGTGAAAGAAGGACACATATAGGAGACAGGGTGAGGAGAGGACAGGTTTAGGAGGAGACAGGGCGAAAGAAGGAGACATATAGGAGACAGGGTGAGGAGAGGACAGGTTTAGGAGGAGTGTTAGACGGGGACCTGGAGGGTCGGCCGAGCACAAGGGGAGAGGCCTCCGGTGAGGGCCGTCTCCAGCGATCGTACAGACAAGTAACTTCCCCCCCACAGATGGACACCACACGAAGGTCAGCTTAACACCTTTTATAGGCAATTCTTTGAGTAAGGTGGTACGATACAAGGAGATCAGGACACGATGATCCTCTCAATTCTAGTCTCTATTAGGGGAAGGGGGTAGCGGGACAGTCTTGGTACCTACAGGTACTGAGGTGAACCGGTGGTAGCTCACAATGCTCGAGCTCGGCGTTCGGACGGGTCAGACCGCGGCTGCGCCAGCAGGTCCCGAAGAGGTCGTAGGTGGCAACGGGCCGCGGCAGCGCCAGCAGGTCCCAGCGAGGATGACGGTTACAACGGGCCACGGCAGCGCCAGCAGGTCCCACGAGGATGAACGGTGCAGAAGGCCGCGGCAGCGCCAGCAGGCAGGACAATAGTTCACAAGGCAGGGCCGCGGCAGCGCCAGCAGGCAGGACGATAGTTCACAAGGCAGGGCTGCGGCAGCGCCAGCAGTCCGTCAAGGATGAGTTCTTCTCGGTGTCTCTCGACTCCAGGATACAACTCCCTTCCTGCTCTGGGGCTGCCTCAGTTATAGGTCTGGCGCCCTTTGATGTCCGGACCCTCGCACTGGGAGGTCGGGAGGTCCGGGATGAGGGAGTCCAGACACCCAGCAGGGGGGTGGAGCCAGCACCCGGGGAGGCTGGGGGCGATCGGCACCTGGCGGGGGAGAGCCATCGACACTTCTTTCTCCCATTAACCTGCCAAGTGGTCCGTTCACCTCCTGGATGGGTGGTGGTGCCGGGATGTCTGGGCCCGGCCAGGCCCAGGGTTGGGGTCGAGCCGAGGCCACGCGGCCGCGTGGTGCAGTGTCCAAGATGTCGGCTGGGCCGGGCAATGGGGTTGACGTAGGCCTGGGCCCGTGGCACAGAGATATCCGGGAGCCGGCGTCCCGGAGGGGGACGGGTTGCGGGTTGCTTCTGCGGGTAGCACCCGGAGAGCCGATGTCTGGGCCCTGTCATGCGGGGAGGGAGCGAGCCCTTCGTGGGGCCTGTCCAACATACGTCCCCCCCAGCTGAAGGCGGGGAGAGTCACCCATCCTCTTGGGGACTCTCCTCGTCGAGGCGGAAAAAGCGGGACAGGCCGTCCGCGTTGGCGTGGTCTTGGCCAGGGCGATGCTCCACAGTGAAGTCCATCCCCTGCAGGGAGATGGACCATCGCAATAGTTTGGGGTTCTCTCCCCGCATTTGCATTAGCCATTGCAGGGGCCGATGATCTGTTTGTACCCGGAAGTGGGTTCCGAAGAGGTAAGGCCGGAGCTTCTTGAGGGCCCATACTACTGCGAAGGCCTCTCGCTCAATGGTGCTCCAGCGCTGTTCTCGGGGCAGGAGGCGTCTGCTGAGGATGCCACTGGTTGGTCGACTCCCTCGGGGTTCAGTTGGGAGAGGACGGCCCCGATGCCATGGTCTGAGGCATCCGTCTGGACGATGAACTCACGGCTGTAGTCGGGGGCCTGGAGCACAGGAGCGGTGCACATGGCGGCTTTCAGCCTCTCGAAGGCCGCCTGACAGTCGGGAGTCCAGTTGACGGTTTTTGGGTTGGTCTTGGATGTGAGTTCCGTGAGGGGCCGAACAATGCTGCCATAGTCCTTCACGAACCGCCGATAGTATCCGGTGAGCCCCAAGAAGGCTCGGACCTCGGTTTGAGTTACGGGGGGCCGCCAGGACTGGATGGCGGCGATCTTGAGCTGGAGGGGGGCCACCAGACCGCTCCCCACTTGGTGTCCGAGGTAGGTCACGGACCCCTGGCCTATTTGGCACTTGCTGGCCTTGATTGTGAGGCCGGCCTGTTGGAGGGCCTGCAGGACCCCTCGGAGGTGGCGGAGGTGGTCTGACCAGTGGCGGCTATACACCGCGATGTCGTCCAGGTAGGCGGCGCTGAACTCCTCGAGGCCCACCAATACCTGGTTCACAAGTCGTTGAAACGTGGCTGGAGCGTTTTTCATGCCGAAGGGCATAACTCTGAAATGGTAGTGTCCATCCGGGGTGGAGAAAGCGGATCGTTCTTGTGCCCTGGGGGTGAGGCCGAGCTGCCAGTAGCCCGCCGTCAGGTCGAAGATGCTTAGGTAGCGGGCCGCCCCCATGCGGTCAACTAACTCGTCGGCTCGGGGGATGGGGTGAGCGTCGGTTCGGGTGACAGCGTTCAGACCCCGATAGTCGACGCAGAACCGGAGCTCGGGTGTGGTGACCGGGGCCGCAGCTTTGGGGACCAGTACAACCGGGCTGGCCCAGGGGCTGTCCGAGGGTTCGATGACTCCGAGGGCGAGCATCTTGGAGACTTCCTCTTGGATGCAGGTGCGTACCCGCTCTGGTACTCGGTACGGCCGGTGTCGGATAGGGGGACTGTCGCCGGTGTCCACGTCGTGCAGGCACCAGGGGGTGACCCCGGGTGTGAGGGAGAATAGGCGTGCAAATTGCAGCAGGAGGGCCCGACAGTCTTGGCGCTGCTCCGGGGTCAGGGCCTCGGAGAGTTGGACCCCGTCCACTGAACCATCTTTTTCCCCGGTCCCCAGCAGGTCAGGGAGGGGCTCGGAGTCCTCTTCAGCTCCACTGTCTGTGGCCATCAGCAGGCTGAGTTCCGAGCGCACGAAGTGGGGTTTGAGTCTGTTGGCATGGAGGACCCGGAGGGGGTTCCGGGGGGATTCCATGTCGATGAGGTAGGTGACGGGGCTCTTACGCTCGATCACCTTGAAGGGCCCCGTCCACTTGTCCTGTAAGGCACAGGGTTCGATGGGGGACATCATCCACACCTGCTGGCCAGGCTCGAATTCGATGGAGGAGGTATGTTGATCGTACCACTTCTTCATGTCCTCCTGACTGGCCTCAAGATTGGTTTTGGCGAGCTCTCTGAATCGCCGGGTCGGATTACGGAGGGTCAGGAGGTACTTGTAGACGTCTGGAGGGGTCTTCAGGGGGGCCATTTCCCACTCCTCCTTAACTAGGCTGAGAGGCCCGCGAACAGGGTGTCCGTACAGGAGTTCGAAGGGGCTGAAGCCGAGGGACTTCTGGGGGACTTCTCGGTAGGCGAAGAGGAGGCACGGTAGTAGCACGTCCCACTGGCGGCGTAGGGGTTCTTCCAGCCCCATGATCATCCCCTTGAGAGTGCGGTTGAATCGCTCGACCAGTCCATTTCCTTGCGGGTGATAGGGGGTTGTGAATCGGTAGGTGACTCCGCACTGTTGCCATAGGGATTTCATATATTTTGAAATAAAGTTCGTGCCCCTGTCACTGACGACCTCCCTGGGGAAGCCCACGCGAGAGAAGATCCCCATTAAGGCTCGCCCTACCACTGGTGCTGTTACAGTTCGAAGGGGAACCGCCTCAGGATAGCGGGTGGCGTGGTCCACCAGGACCAGGATGAAGCGATGCCCTTGTGCTGTTCTGGGGTCCAGGGGCCCCACAATGTCTATTCCCACCCTTTCGAACGGGGTGGTCACCACGGGGAATGGTTGCAGGGGGGCCTTGAGTTTGCGGCCGCTCTTCCCGCTGGCCTGGTAGGTCGGGCAGGACCGGCAGTGGTTGGAGACGTCATTTCTCATCCTAGGCCAGTAAAAGTGAGTCACCAGGCGGTTGTATGTTTTGTCTTGCCCCAAGTGTCCAGCCAGGGGGACATCATGGGCCAGGTTCAAAAGGAAGTCTCTGAAGCGGAGGGGCACCACCAGCACCCGACTGGTCCCCAGCTCCGCTACTCTTTGTTCGCTGTACAGCAGGTCATTGTCCCAATAGATCCAGTGGGCCCCTGCGGTGTCTCCCGCGCTCTGGGCGAGCGCTTGCTGTCGCAGTCCCTCGAGGGAGGGACAGGTCTTTTGCTCTTGCCGGAATTGTTCTTGGGTGGGCCCCCCTTCCTGACGCCACTGAGCCAGGTCCGGAAGGTCTTGGGGCTGAGCGGGCTCTTCTTGGCACTGCTCCGGGGTGTCGGTAGGGATGGAGTCTTCCTCCGGAGCGATCGGGGGAGGAGGTGCTGGCCAGGCGGGTTCTTCAGATCTAGGGATGGTGTCGGCGGCCATGGACCGGGTTGTTACGCACGCCCAGCCCGGGAGGCCTAACATCCCCAGGTGCTCTCTTCTTTCAACGGCTGCCCACGGGGAGCTCTCGAGATCGTTCCCCAGGAGGCAGTCCACGGGGGCATCGTCGCGGACAGTCACTTTTAGCATCCCGGACACTCCTCCCCATTCGAAGGGGACGCAGGCCATCCGACACAGGCTCTCCGAATTGTCGGCCGATCGGACGGGGCAAAGAACATTTGGCAGGATTTGTTCTGGGGTCACCAGGTGACAACGGACGGCCGTCACACTGGCCCCTGTGTCACGCAGGGCTTCGGCCTTACGCCCATTTATGTTCACCCACTGGCTGTACTTCCTGGTGTTGGCTGGTAGGGGAGCCCGCGGGATCAGGTCTCTCCCCCCTAGGCAGGCCAGGGTCATGGCGGCAGGTTCCCACTCGGGCTGCTCCTGCTCGTAATCTTCAGGCCCCTCGGAGACTTGCTCTTCTCCTAGGGCGGCGGCAGCCACCTGGCGGGGCCCGGGGGTCTGGTTCTTTGGGCAGGTCGGGTCACTGGCATAGTGGCCGACTTGCTGGCATCGATGACACGTAATGTTGGCTCGGAACCCCGGGCGCATCGGGGGGTTGCCCCGGCCGGCCGGGGGCGGGGTGTAGTTCGCGGGAGCGGCCGGGACGGCGTCTCTGCCCCGGCCCGGGCCTCCTCCTCCTCCTCGGGGAAGATGATGACCTTGGTTGGGTCTGTTCTGCTCATTGGGCCCACTTCGGGCCACTCGGGTGCTCTCCCATCGGTCAGCCTCGGCGGCGAGCTGCCGTGGGTCAGTCAATTTACTGTCGAGGAGGTGCTGCCTGAGCTCGACGAAGCAGTTGTTGGAGAGGTGCTCCCACACAATGAGGTTGAAGAGCTGTTCGTAGGTGGTTACGTTGCTACCCTTGATCCATCCCTCGAAAGCTCGGCTGAAATAGTTCACATATTCTATCCAGGTTGTACCCGGGATGCGGGTGCAGTTGCGGAACCTCTGGCGGTACATCTCGGACGTCAGCCCATATCGACTGAGGAGGGCGGCCTTCATGTGGTCATAGGACGTCATTTGATGGTCCGGAAGCTGCAGCAGGGCATCACGGCCTTCATTGACGAATCTCCCCCATAGACCGGCTCCCCAGTCACTTCGAGCGATCCGGTGGGCAGTCATGGCGATCTCGTAGGCCTTGAACCACTGCTGTATGTCGTCGTTCCGGACATATTCCCGGACCACATCTTTGGGGATGTGGACCTTCTGTTCGGTAGTACCTGGGGGGCGCGGTTGCTCGGGCACCCCTAGGTCTTTGTTCTGTTTGCGCATCTCTATCTCCGCTAGCTTGCACTCGTGTTCGTATGTCAGTCTTTTTTCTTCGAGTTCTCTCTGTCTCTGCTTCTCCTCTCGCTCTTCTTGGAGCCGTAAGTGTTCTAAGTTCATCTTTTGTTCTGCCAGTTTCAATTCTCCGTCTAATTTGAGCCGTGCCAGCTCTAACTCGTGAAGTCTATTTTTCTCTCGTTCTCGGATCTCTTCCCGGGAGAGATCTGTTCTCCTTTCTTCTGTCAGGGTGGTGTTTGTTTCCGGGGCTTCGAGGTCCGGCGGTATTTGTCTCTTCCCAGGATTCTAGGGCGTGTTTGAAGTCCTCTTTCGTGCTCAGACCGGTGGTAGCAATGCCTAGTTCTATGCAAAATTGTTTTAGCTCTCGGTGGTTGTACTCTTCCAGTTTTTCCATCTGGAATTTCTCTGCAGATCCGCTCTCTCTGGTCGTCATTGTGGATTAGTCGTAGGGTGAGTTACTCTCTGTACGGTACGCGTTGGTTCGGATCGCGCCGCTGGCCACCAATGTTAGACGGGGACCTGGAGGGTCGGCCGAGCACAAGGGGAGAGGCCTCCGGTGAGGGCCGTCTCCAGCGATCGTACAGACAAGTAACTTCCCCCCCACAGATAGACACCACACGAAGGTCAGCTTAACACCTTTTATAGGCAATTCTTTGAGTATGGTGGTACGATACAAGGAGATCAGGACACGATGATCCTCTCAATTCTAGTCTCTATTAGGGGAAGGGGGTAGCGGGACAGTCTTGGTACCTACAGGTACTGAGGTGAACCGGTGGTAGCTCACAATCCTCGAGCTCGGCGTTCGGACGGGTCAGACCGCGGCTGCGCCAGCAGGTCCCGAAGAGGTCGTAGGTGGCAACGGGCCGCGGCAGCGCCAGCAGGTCCCAGCGAGGATGACGGTTACAACGGGCCGCGGCAGCGCCAGCAGGTCCCACGAGGATGAACGGTGCAGAAGGCCGCGGCAGCGCCAGCAGGCAGGACAATAGTTCACAAGGCAGGGCCGCGGCAGCGCCAGCAGGCAGGACGATAGTTCACAAGGCAGGGCTGCGGCAGCGCCAGCAGTCCGTCAAGGATGAGTTCTTCTCGGTGTCTCTCGACTCCAGGATACAACTCCCTTCCTGCTCTGGGGCTGCCTCAGTTATAGGTCTGGCGCCCTTTGATGTCCGGACCCTCGCACTGGGAGGTCGGGAGGTCCGGGATGAGGGAGTCCAGACACCCAGCAGGGGGGTGGAGCCAGCACCCGGGGAGGCTGGGGGCGATCGGCACCTGGCGGGGGAGAGCCATCGACACTTCTTTCTCCCATTAACCTGCCAAGTGGTCCGTTCACCTCCTGGATGGGTGGTGGTGCCGGGATGTCTGGGCCCGGCCAGGCCCAGGGTTGGGGTCGAGCCGAGGCCACGCGGCCGCGTGGTGCAGTGTCCAAGATGTCGGCTGGGCCGGGCAATGGGGTTGACGTAGGCCTGGGCCCGTGGCACAGAGATATCCGGGAGCCGGCGTCCCGGAGGGGGACGGGTTGCGGGTTGCGGGTTGCTTCTGCGGGTAGCACCCGGAGAGCCGATGTCTGGGCCCTGTCATGCGGGGAGGGAGCGAGCCGGTGAAAGAAGGACACATACAGGAGACAGGGTGAGGAGAGGACAGGTTTAGGAGGAGACAGGGTGAGGGAGAGACAGGGTGAGCGAAGGACAAGTCTAGGAGGAGGCAGGGTGAAAGAAGGACACAAATAGGAGACAGGGTGAGGAGAGGACAGGTTTAGGAGGAGACAGGGTGAAAGAAGGACACATACAGGAGACAGGGTGAGGAGAGGACAGGTTTAGGAGGAGACAGGGTGAAAGAAGGACACATATAGGAGACAGGGTGAGGAGAGGACAGGTTTAGGAGGAGACAGGGTGAAAGAAGGAGACATATAGGAGACAGGGTGAGGAGAGGACAGGTTTAGGAAGAGACAGGGTGAAGGAAGGACACATATAGGAGACAGGGTGAGGAGAGGACAGGTTTAGGAGGAGACAGGGCGAAAGAAGGAGACATATAGGAGACAGGGTGAGGAGAGGACAGGTTTAGGAGGAGACAGGGTGAAAGAAGGAGACATATAGGAGACAGGGTGAGGAGAGGACAGGTTTAGGAGGAGACAGGGCGAAAGAAGGAGACATATAGGAGACAGGGTGAGGAGAGGACAGGTTTAGGAGGAGACAGGGCGAAAGAAGGAGACATATAGGAGACAGGGTGAGGAGAGGACAGGTTTAGGAAGAGACAGGGTGAAGGAAGGACACATATAGGAGACAGGGTGAGGAGAGGACAGGTTTAGGAGGAGACAGGGTGAAAGAAGGACACATACAGGAGACAGGGTGAGGAGAGGACAGGTTTAGGAGGAGACAGGGTGAAAGAAGGAGACATATAGGAGACAGGGTGAGGAGAGGACAGGTTTAGTAGGAGACAGGGTGAAAGAAGGACACATAGGAGGAGACAGGGTGAGGAGAGGACAGGTTTAGGAGGAGACAGGGTGAAAGAAGGAGACATATAGGAGACAGGGTGAGGAGAGGACAGGTTTAGGAAGAGACAGGGTGAAAGAAGGAGACATATAGGAGACAGGGTGAGGAGAGGACAGGTTTAGGAGGAGACAGGGTGAAAGAAGGAGACATATAGGAGACAGGGTGAGGAGAGGACAGGTTTAGGAGGAGACAGGGCGAAAGAAGGAGACATATAGGAGACAGGGTGAGGAGAGGACAGGTTTAGGAGGAGACAGGGCGAAAGAAGGAGACATATAGGAGACAGGGTGAGGAGAGGACAGGTTTAGGAGGAGACAGGGCGAAAGAAGGAGACATATAGGAGACAGGGTGAGGAGAGGACAGGTTTAGGAAGAGACAGGGTGAAGGAAGGACACATAGGAGGAGACAGGGTGAGGAGAGGACAGGTTTAGGAGGAGACAGGGTGAAAGAAGGACACATAGGAGACAGGGTGAGGAGAGGACAGGTTTAGGAGGAGACAGGGTGAAAGAAGGACACATAGGAGACAGGGTGAGGAGAGGACAGGTTTAGGAGGAGACAGGGTGAAAGAAGGACACATATAGGAGACAGGGTGAGGAGAGGACAGGTTTAGGAGGAGACAGGGTGAAAGAAGGACACATATAGGAGACAGGGTGAGGAGAGGACAGGTTTAGGAGGAGACAGGGCGAAAGAAGGAGACATATAGGAGACAGGGTGAGGAGAGGACAGGTTTAGGAGGAGACAGGGTGAAAGAAGGAGACATATAGGAGACAGGGTGAGGAGAGGACAGGTTTAGGAAGAGACAGGGTGAAGGAAGGACACATAGGAGGAGACAGGGTGAGGAGAGGACAGGTTTAGGAGGAGACAGGGCGAAAGAAGGAGACATATAGGAGACAGGGTGAGGAGAGGACAGGTTTAGGAAGAGACAGGGTGAAGGAAGGACACATATAGGAGACAGGGTGAGGAGAGGACAGGTTTAGGAGGAGACAGGGTGAAAGAAGGAGACATATAGGAGACAGGGTGAGGAGAGGACAGGTTTAGTAGGAGACAGGGTGAAAGAAGGACACATAGGAGGAGACAGGGTGAGGAGAGGACAGGTTTAGGAGGAGACAGGGTGAAAGAAGGAGACATATAGGAGACAGGGTGAGGAGAGAACAGGTTTAGGAGGAGACAGGGTGAAAGAAGGACACATAGGAGGAGACAGGGTGAGGAGAGGACAGGTTTAGGAGGAGACAGGGTGAAAGAAGGAGACATAGGAGGAGACAGGGTGAGGAGAGGACAGGTTTAGGAGGAGACAGGGTGAAAGAAGGAGACATATAGGAGACAGGGTGAGGAGAGGGCAGGTTTAGGAGGAGACAGGGTGAAAGAAGGACACATACAGGAGACAGGGTGAGGAGAGGACAGGTTTAGGAGGAGACAGGGTGAGGAGAGGACAGGTTTAGGAGGAGACAGGGTGAGGTAGGGACATGTCTAGGAGGAGACAGGGTGTGGAAACGACAAGTCTAGGAACAGACAGGGCAAGGAAAGAACAAGTCTAGGAGAAGACACGCCTAGAGAAGGACAAGTCTAGGAGGGGACAGGGCGAGGGAGGGACAAGTCTAGGAGGGGACAGGGCGAGGGAGGGACAAGTCTAGGAGGGGACAGGGCGAGGGAGGGACAAGTCTAGGAGGGCATGGCGCTTCAACACCTATGAGACTAACACAGTAGAAGACATGAGCCTTTGCAGTCCATAGATTCCTTGGCTGACCAGGGCTGTGGGATGTATCTGAACTTAGCATCATTTTTTTTTTTTTTTTAAAAGAGCAGCACTGGGTGTAAACACAGGCCAGTGCTGAGCCCAGCTCAGAGTGGCACCCACCTGGCCAGGCATGCAGAGGAGCACTGCATCTCCACAGCTCCTTCCTAGAACAGACAGGACCGGGTACTAGAGAGGGACCCCGCAGAACAAATACTAGGACATAGAACTGATGAACCAGACAGTGGTGACCAGTACATATGCAAGGACACCGAACCATCCGTTACAGATAGTAGGGGACAGACCTGAACGGATTGGATAGTAGGCACAGAACTGACCAGTGTGCATGCAAGGATACGAAACCGAGTGGGACAGACGCAAGGACACAGAACCGAATGGCAACTAGGACACAGTACTAACCAGTCTGTATGGAAGGAAACTCAACCATCTGGAACAGATGCTAGGACGTGGATCTGAATGGAGTGGATAGTGGGACACGCAACTGACCAGTACGTATACGGAACCGACAGAACCGACTGACACCGACACCAGGATATGGAACAGACCACTGTTGACAGCAAGACAGGTAACTAACAAGTATGGATACTACAGAGACAAAGCTGAAGGAAGATGTGTATGAAGTGTCCTAAAGAACTGCACTAGGGAATTGCAGAGGAGGAAGGAAATACACTGAGCCCGTCTAGGTACCGCCTTCTGCACATACCAGCGAGCCCCTGGTTCACACATGGTGGACGTGGGTAACAGAACCTGTCAGTCATAATTGCAAAGGACGAGTCTGTGAATGGGCGGCCCCCCAGGACTCAAGAAGTGAGTATTTGGAGGCACAGAATCTGGAGGCATTACTAGAGACCTGGGCTCTTGTCTGGCAGTGATGGAGGGGGCTCTGAATGGAAGCCCCTCACCCCCAGGACTCTGGAATTCAGTGTTTGGAGGCACAGAACCTGGAGACATTATGTCAGGATCCATGGCGGCTTAAAGGCACAATGTAAAACTGTTGGCGACTCGAGATTCCCTCGTGGCCAAATTGGTAGAGTAAAGTCAGGAGGAAGCCCGAGTTGGGCTGAAATGTGGCAAATTCGGAATTCCAATATGGCGGCCACTGGTGCTAACCTGGCGGTCTAGTTGTTCTAAGAACTTCCGGTGAGAGTTTAGATGACGTGCGCTTAACTGTACGAATGCGCACTTCACCGAGGCTTTTACCCGGTATGGTTCGCAGCAAGAGTCTCCCTCAAAAATGTTGTTTGAGTTTTAGTTACTAAAGAGGAAAATATCCCTAGAGTATTCCGGAGTTAAGAGGTTACAGTAAGAGACTTGAAGTGTACTTATAGAAGAACGCCATAGTGACGCACGTCGAGTCTCCTCAGCGGAGAACAGTTGTTTGGTTAATTCGGCGGTTGCGCAGAAAACAGCAACAGCGAGACCTCGGTCTCTTCAGCGGCAGTGCAGTTCCTCAGCGGCAGTGCAGTTCCTCAGCGTCAGTGCAGATAACGGCTACTGTGAGACCTCAGTCTCTTCAGCGGCAGTACAGCTCCTCAGCGGCAGTGCAGCGGAACAGTTCCCAGCGAGTTTGCCGCTTCAGCAGCTGAGCTTCGGAACGGCAGAACTGCAGATTCCTAGAAAGAGACACACACACACCACGAAGCTAAGTTGAATCTCGAGTCAATATACTAGATTGATATAAGGAACTGTATTCAGTAAAGAGTATACGCTTACCTGAAATGACGTCAATGTAAACCTGAAAATTGCATACAGAGTTTTGAGAAAAAGAAGACATTAAATTAGTCACAACAACAAATAATTATTATGATTGTTATGAACCTTGTTTAAGAAAACAGAGAAAACTTACCTGAAGATCTTCCAACGTAGTAAGGTCCTGATATTGGACAATCTGACTTTCCCAGAATATTTCTAAAATAAATACTCAAGAGAAAGTAAGAAGCATACAACAGATAATAAGCTGGTAGGTAGGAATCAGATATATAAAAATATACAACACTAAATCAACAAAGAATAGAATAACCTTAGTTGCATGTTTTTCAGATGTAGATACCGGCACCACTAATTGAAGTTACATCACGCTTTAAGAAGAGAAGCAGGTTATCCCAGGACCTTGGGTAGGTTATTAGGATAAAAACTAGAGACAGAGTAGAGGAGAGTAGGAGAAGAGAACTAGAATTCTTGTTGTGTTTTTAGTTTTCCTTAGAAATCTTCGGTGAGCTGATTACAAGCTGACAGAGGAACCAAGTGAAAACCAGAGGGTCCAGGACTGTCTTTTCTTGTTCTTTATTATTTTATCCACTTCCCCTTTCCCCCCTTTGAATTAATTAGAGTTGGAATTTATTTAAACTCTGAGGAATTTGAAGGTGGGCGTTGGGACTTAGCATCTTCTGCTCCTGAGCAAGTGTCAAGACAAGACCTGGTAAGAATTGTGGACTCTGACACATTACTAGGGTTCTTGGTTCAGTGACTCACTAAGGGACCCCGGAACCCTGCAGCATGACCGGGTAGACCCCTTTTGGGGGCTGGTCAGATGGCATTGACCTCTCAAGGCGGTCTCGCACCACAGGCCATGAAGCTCGGCCGCAGGTCTCGCACCAGCAGGGGTCACAACCGATGCCACTCTGCAGGTGTGGTACAAGTTATCTAGATTCATCAGTGAGTAGGTGACAGCACCTCCCTTGTGTGCGTGCGCAAGCACTGAGCTGGTACAACACTTTGTCACCCGTAACAATTCTGCTTGTCACTAAGACACTCTCTTTGGGGCTACTCTCTGTGTCATGACCTCCTTCAATGAAGGGAGAGTCTACGGCTGGTGGTGCATCTGCCACACTGGGTGGTTACTGTTACTCCCTAACACGTGTTGAAGCTCACAACATGAGTTAGATTTGGGCGCTAACCGAAGGCACAATATTTCTGAAGAAGATGCTGGATCCAGACCTGAATCCATCACACCGAGGGGGCAGGAAATCCCGCAGCTGGATCCTACTTCACATCCAGAATTTTTGGACCTATATATATTTCTTCGACTCCCAACTTCTCCATCCCTTTTACAACCATCCCAGGTTTTCTTCCTAGGTGATCAGTTTTGTTTTTCCAGTTTGGGAACCAGCACTGCTCGATGCCCTTCCTTAAATACAACCAACAGCAGCATTTAGTTTTTTCTAATTAATGACCTGCTTCTGATTCTGTTTTGTCTAGGTCCTCGTTCTGAGGGCATCTCTTTCTCAAAAATGCAACCTTAAGGGCTCTCAGCAACCCTCCTTATTTATTTACAGGTTTTGTAAAACGTATCAATCATCCCAGCGCGATATCACGGCGCTAGCATCGCTCGATGTTGTTTCTCGAGGCATTCGATGGTGCAGACACCAACATCATTGGGTCCTAAACCACCATGTTTTTAACTTCTTCCAGATCCCCAAACAATCTTCAATGAAACGTAAATCTAGTGGTAGCTTGTTCCACGGTACAGCGGCCTGATATGATGCAGTCTGTTTCTAGTAGACCTTATAAGACTTCAAAGCGCAGGGCCTTATTTTAAGTTGGGTGGTGTCAAGACTAGGAAGTTGGAACCTCTGCGAGCGGGCAGGCGGCCAGGCACTGGGCCACGCTCCGTGTCACGAGATCCCGTCTGCCTGAGATGAAAGAGCATCCCCCAGTGAGGCGGACTTTACTTACTAGCGAAGCAGGGCCCCACGTCGTAGTGGCCACCTTGCCATTCTCTTTTGCTTTTCAATAACAACCCCCCAAAGTGGGCAAAAGACCAATGTCCCTGACAGCCAGGCAGTTTTCTTCCTGCGGGTCAGGGACATGTCCATGCCCAGGCGGCGGTGCCTTGCCTTCCTTTACTTTCTAGATTGTAAACTTTAGCATTATGAGGTCACCTTGGTTGCAGAACCTCGCTCACAACTCCCCTAATCTAACTCTGTGCGGGCCACACCACCATTTGTAGAGTCCTTCCAGTTGGGTCGTCTCTTCAAGTTGGACCATCTGCTCAGGCTCTGATTTTCAAAAAAACACACACGATGATGGACGGAATGTTGCACATTGGCAAAACATTCACCCCCAGTCACAGATCTGGGTTTAGTCTATCGTTATTTTGATCACCACGCCACCCCAGTTCAGACCTGGCCATATGCAAATCAGTCTTGACCCTGTGCCTCATGGAAACAGTCCAGACCGAACTGCCAAGCCATGTCTTCCCTGGACCAGAATCAAGCATCCTAGGACCGGTTTCTGGCTATCAGCCGTCATCAGCCAGCATAGCTTGACTCCAGTGGCATGGAGAGCCTGGGACTCACGTCTGAGCATACCCATCCCACATAGGGTGAACAAGCTATCCTGGCTGATGACGGCTGATAGCCAGAAACCGGTCCTAGGAAGCGTGTTTCCGGTCCAGGGAAGACCTGGCTTGGCAGTTCGGGCAGGACTGTTCCCGTGAGGCACAGGGTCAGACTGATTTGCATATGGCCATGTCTGAACTGGGGTGGCGTGGGGAGCAAAATAACGATGGATTAAACCCAGATCTGTGACTGGGGGTGAATGTTTTGCCATTGAGCAACATTCCGTCCATCATCTTGTGTGTTTTGCAGGTTCTGATTTTCCACTGGTTTAGACTTTCCTTCCCAGATGTTTTCATTTATCATTTCATCCTGTACCATTTGTTGGCGGCTGTCAGGGTGCATGGGAAAGGAAGACGTTCATGAAGTTGACGTCATCATTTAAGAAGCCTTTTCCCTTTCGTTGCAGACCGCAGGCCCTGACCTGGAAGACAAACCTGAGAGGAGACGACATTGGGTGGAAAACCAAACAGACAGCTGTGCAGAACATCCAGAGGCGGCTGGCACCCGGCAGCATACCAGTCCCAGCCAAGGGAAGGGCAAGATTTACCTGGCAGAAGAGCAGGTGGGTCGTGCACGATGTAAACTGAAGCTCGATTCCTTTCCTTTGGAAGCTACTCCTTGCAGGAACTTGGGTCTCAGTGGCCATTGTGACTACAATTGTCATACACTTTCCTGACAAGTCACACTGAAGTGCAGCCAAAGTCTTATGACAGGATCTACAACCCCCCCTTGATTCATTGCATCTCCTATGTTAAGACCTCTACCCCAAGGCGCTTCCACCTGAATTTCTACTTTACTCAATACTTCCAGACTCTGAGAGCCGTGAAAATGATGGACTGCGCAGAAATCAATTGCAGCCACCTCTAACGCCTGAACTCGGTTAACATCTCCCAGTGGCCGAGTGTATAATGATGGTTACCAGGGCCGACACCGGTAAGTCCTACATTTAGCGGCTTTGCAAAACACAATAATGAAAGCATGATGCCGGTTGTGAACCCGCCGTCCACCAATCCTGTACTTAGTCAAGTACCAGATGTTAATCAGTGCTCAAGAAGAGACGATGTAAGAGACAGAAGTGGAGAAGAACCACCGACTCACAAAAGAACCACAGAGTGAACACGTTGGATGGTGATGGTTCACAAGGGCCTCGAAGTGAAGCAGATTCCAAACGGAGAGTAAATATATTATTATTATTATTATTATTATTATTATATATCTCACGCAAAGGCTTGGAGATAAATGTGGAAACATTTATCGGGAAGTCTTCTGAAAACGATCTGCATGCATGCGGGGACAGTCAGCAAGTTTTCCTAACGAGAGCTTCCAAGTATTCACGAAAGCTGGTGCAGAAGTAGAGGAGTGTGGGCACTGGCAATGAAAAGGGGAAATTAGTGTTTTCAGGAGATGCAACTAGACATCATCCATCATCGCCAAGTTGGTAAAATCCCTACTGCCAACGACAAATGAAGACAATACCACGGAACACCGTAATACTACGAGCACCGTAATACCATGAGCACCGTAATACCATGAGCACCGTAATACCACGAGCACCGTAATACCACGAGCACCGTAATACCACGAGCACGGTAATACCACGAGCACCGTAATACCACGAGCACCGTAATACCACGAGCACGGTAATACCACGGAACGCCGTAATACTACGAGCACCGTAATACCATGAGCAGAGTAATACCACGAGCACAGTAATACCACGAGCACGGTAATACCACGGAACGCCGTAACAGCAGGAGCTCAAAGCCTCCACCGGGGATAGGTGTACAAAGATGGAGGTTCTCCAATGACCCACACTGTGTTCAGACACTGAGGTTCTTGAAAGAAACGACTAAAGACACCCGAGGTGGTCAAACTGTGTCATGTTGCGAAGAAACCTCATCTGCCACGGTGGAGCCCCTTATCTCATATTGGAACCTGAGGCGTACCGAATACGTCTCACTTCCCATGTGGTCTCCGAAGCCTTCCTCCGGCAGAGCCCCCAGCTAACAGAAGTGTGGGTTGACCATCAAAAGGGCAACAGTCTACACTGTGATTCATTAATTACTATTACACCGTAAGCGGTCTGTCTCTGTACAGGAAGTTCTGACTGGTCGTACGCGTACCTTTGTAACGGGGTTCCCATGGACTACCATTGCCTTTGTGCGTTTGTTTGCCAATCACACAGCAAAGGGCCTTTCTGGTCCACAGCTAGCACTGCTTCTAACACAATATAACATTAGTTTCGGACGCCTCAAATGAGCGAGATGCTTCATTTGTAGAAGCGACGTTTGTAACCCAGCTGGGGGTAAGGCAGGTTTAAGGGAGTAAATGTCACAGCTGGAGTAATTCTGGTGCACTTAAGATACACCAGTGCTTCTTGGTCTGAGCAGCCTTTATCACAACATCAGGCTCCTTGCGTGGCAGGCGCTGCGTATCTCCGGGCTCTTCATTTGAGTGTCTCGCTGTACGTCAGATGACGGTGAGGGTGCTAACGTGCTGGTGAAAGCAGCGAGGTGACATTGGGGCAACTGAGATATTCCCTTGTTTGCCTTGAAAATTATAAGCAAGTGACAGGCATGAGCGCTCTATGGGGCATGAAAAGAGTTAATACAACTAGACATGGGAAATACCAACTGCATGTACATTCCTTTAGAAACTCAATAGCCATTGACATATCCGTATGAATGTATTAATGATGAGTGATCCCGTGTCCAACCCCAAAGCCAGTGGAGGAGGCGTGTTCCAATCAAAATTCTGGATCCATTGAAACCCAGAGCGAGTCTTCAGATGCTCCTGGGAAGGGCAGGTAATACTGACGCTGCCTACTTGGGGTGCACAGAGGAAGGAAAGTTTCCTTGAAAACAGAACTGATGAGGTCATCAGTGCAGCAAAACAGCATATGACATGGTAATATCAGGAATCATCAGATCATGAGCAACCACATAGTACACGCAGAAAACACTGGAGTTATGACAACAGTGCAAAGGTTCATCAGAGGCACAGTAAGCGCCTGGGGGGAGCCCATGATGTATCAGAGGAGGTCAAAGGGAATTACAGAGGGTATACTCTCAAAGAAGGCGCTGCCATCTTGGGAATAGGAAGAAATAAAAAGTGAGAGTTCCCTGCGTGGAAGTAAACTCTCACCGACTTTGGATTACATTCATTTGTAGCAAAAGAAGGTGTTGGTAGATTGAAGACCAGTAGGAATCAGAGCCTTGCAGGATGACAGGCCCGACAAGACTGCCTACAATGCCAACCCGTGGAGGTTGGGAAGGACGTTTGGGCCAGCGCTACAATCTGAACTGAGCTCACTAGACGAGCCATTAAGAGTTCAGGGCGGGCACCAAGGTGTTTCTCCCACTACAATCCAACAAACTACTCCATGTTTACTACCAGAAAACCCACCGAAGCTCTCCAACCCAAACTACTGCTAGCGCTATCAGAGCTTGTGAGGTCTGCATCGAAGGGGGCTTGGGGCAGCTGCGGAGCGCTATCGAGCGCCACAATCAGCGAAGAGTGAACCCTCGGCCAGACCACCAGAATCTGGTGACCTTCTATCATGCACGTGCCACCAAAGCAGACCATCTGCTGTCAGCTTTTGAAGCAGGGAACTCGCGCTTCGTCCATCTCGGGCTGTGACCGCCTGGACAGGCGCAGTCTCCAGCCTGCCCTCCGGGGTGAGTCTCCAGCATGGAGACCCAAGTGCCTCGTTTGAAGGTGGACGCTAATGGGTTATACGCCCAAGAATGTAGAGGGTGGTAGAAGGCCAGCTTCCAGTGTTCTGCTCTTCCGCCGGGCCATGCCACGGAATGCCATGATGGTAGTGCAGAAGCCACGGGAGATGATGGCGGAACACAGGCCCACCTTGCTTTTCGCTGCTGTGCACTGTATGTAATGAGGCCACAATGTACCCGGGTTAGTGATTGCAGTTCCACCTTTTTGTGCATGGACGGTGGAATTACTTTCACTGACATTTTTCCCTCGATGTGCTTGTGCTGCCGTCTCCTCCAGTAGAGTGTTTAGGAGATTCCAACCAGAGAGAAGGACCTTTAGTGGTGTTCACCATCCTTCAGTGTGGGAGAGTTGCTTTCACCACAACAGAAGCCAAGCAGTCTGTTCACTCAGATTATCATCTCTGTAGAGTCCCCCGAACAGGGAGGTCTTTGAGGTCAGCCATAGCGCAGGCATAGATTGGCTTTAACCACTGTTCGCTCCTCTCCTCCTCAGCCCAACAGGACGGCTTCTTATCCGTACGTTGCGTACTGTTCAATGACACCCCATGCAGCCCACCTGTAGGAATTACCTTTCATGGAACCCCACAACTGAGGTGACATACACAGCTGCTCGCCCGGCGCCCAGCGTCTTTCTGGACTGGGTTCTTCTCATCGCCTCTGGTATCACATACACTCACCACAGCACCCCGTTTGCTCCACACCCGCCTGCCCATTCAGCAGCAGAATGAGAGTGGACCCATGAACCCACTTTTCCATCTTTGCCTCATCACACTCTCACCTCTTTACCACTCCCGTGTGTCTACCGCCTCTGCATTTCTGCTCCTCACAACCCACTGTCTCTGTGCCAATGTCACTATGGCCTCCTCCCTGCTTCTCCTCATTCTGCTCACTCCTCTTTCAATCCCTTTCTCGTGTTACCTTCCCATCTCCTACCCGCGCACCCCTCTATCTTCTGTGCTCTCCCAGTTCCACGTCTGACCGTGTGCTCTCAACATGCGGTGCACCAGGGATGGTCTCCTTGTGTTCAGACTTCCAGCATCCCTATTGTCCTGGGGCCGGTTGGGTCTTCTGATACCCGCATGTCCCTCTATCTTGAACTCGCCCCTCATCGATGTGACAGGGCTTGCACCCGCAAAGTTATTGCTTTCCCCAGATCTGGATCCCTCAGCCAGCCGACTGGTGGTGTCTGTGCTCTTGTGCCACCGGTGGGTGGCTGCTGGCTCCTCTTTGTAAGAAGGTTCATCTCTGCCTTGAGGCCTAAATTGTCTTTCAGATGCAACATTTCTTTTACTGACCCTCTCTCTTGCAGTTCACAGGTTGGTGCCAGTGTGCCCGCACGTGTGCCGCGAGGACCCCGCTGGAAGGAAGGCAGCAGCACATGCAACGTCTGGCGGATGGAAGATCTACCGGCAGAGAGTCACCCGGACACCCTAGAACCCTGCGGAACCAAGTCCTGACGATGGGTCACTTCACTCACAGGGGCCAGTGACACCTCACGGAACTTGGCAATGTCCCAGAGCCTAACATTTCAAGCTGGATTTGTGCTCCTCTGAAAATGTTCAAGGCACTCCTGCCCTTACCACCTCCCAGCCAGGGAGCTCCTGCGCTGGGGCCACATCGAAAGGCTCCCAGGACTCTCCCAACATCGAATGTCAGAACATACAGATTGGCATTAATGGAGGATTCTGGGGTCCTTTTGGTTGACCAGAATCATCTCCCTACTACACAGATATTTTATTCTTCACAAACATATGCAATGTCCCAAACGGGGTCTGAACTTCAACCAAACCAGAGTACGTTGGCTCGCGGGGACAACTTTGTTAAATCTTTGAGATGCAGCAAAGTCTCTGCAGGAAACCAGAGCATGTTGCTGTCTTCTAGGTTTGAGTCATTTCAGCTTCATGAAAGCGGTGTAGGGTGTAAATCAGAAAGGAACGTTCCTCAATAATTAATAATATTCAACAGTGTCGTGTGGCGGACAGTGAAGTGGGTGCGGGAGCCTCCCAACTGGCAATGAGAAGGTCAAAGTGGAGCCGAGCACAAAGGACAGTACACAAAGAGACGCTGTGACCTACAAGTTGTAATTTATTAATTTAATTACATGCCTACAACCTTTTCAATAAAAATAGTGAAAAAGAAGCAATAGAGAAGCTGTAACAGTCCAGCCATGTGCAGCCTGGATCCGGCCCAGGCGTGCGAGGTTACCTCAGCAGATGTGCAGGGGGGGGGGGGGGGGGTACGACCATGAGGATTTAGCGTGACTACTCAGGGCCGGATCTATGTCATCACAAGAAATACCTGTATAAGGAGACCAACACACCAAAGTCATTACAAAGGATTAGTAGTACCAACTCACTAACAGGTGAAAGTATTACTTATCGGCAGCCTCCCTTTGCAGCTTGCTTTGCTGTGGGTTTACCTGCCATTACCACTCCTGACATCTGCGGTGGTGTCCAAAAAAGCAGAGGTTGTTTCTCTCAAAGTTTTGGTTTCGATTTCAGACATGGCTCAAGTGATTCATCCTCGCATCACGCATCAACCCCACAAATCACCTTAGATTTCCCAAATAACAACAAAGACAAAATTGGAATTAGCACCCATCAAGAATTATAACATCATTAATCTTCATAGTGCCACATTGAATACACACAAGCTTAGATGTATTGAATCTTTGCTGACTACCACACCCGTTCTTGTTATTTTGATATCTAAACAACAAACTCAGCTATTTTGATATTTAAACAACACACTCAGATTATTATTGACATCTGACTGATTCATTCAATCCAACAATATCTTCACACGTTGATGTGATATATCCAAACCTTCTATAGTGTATCTTGAGCCCTGAAGAAGTCTCGACAGAGACGAAACGCGTTGGCTAAAAGAATCAGAGCTTGACTATTTGGATTTAAAAAATGTTTGATACTTATCAGTAAAGATCACCTTTTTTTGACTCCAAGTGTATTTTGGACCTGCTCTCTCTATCTTTTCTATGGACATATGGCGCTATGAAGATTAATGATGTTATAATTCTTGATGGCTGCTAATTCCAATGTTGTCTTTGTTGTTATTTAGGTTTTCCCAATAGGAAGTAAAGAGGGGTGTACTTCCTGGTTTTGAGCACCATCGCTATACTACAAAAGACATTTGTAATATTTAGGTGCAAGCTCTCTGCCTCAACCCTCATTTGTTTTTGTTGTTTAGATTTCCCAGCATGCCTCTTGTCTGCGCCCCTATGGTTGTGTATGCAGTATCAATTGATATCCTCACTGTCCGCTGCCCAGAAAGGGTCATATGTGAATCCACAACAGACACAAGCTGCAAACTAAGGGTTAAAGTTACCAATGCCCATTTGCAGCATGCATCCGTTTCAGGTTTACGTGCTCTAGATCGACTGTAAAATTGCAAAGACCCTCACTGTTTCCTAAGTTATGCTGGGCACATAGTGAAAGAGGATTTAAATAATGCATTATCAGCCCTCTGACCACTAAAGTCACTTCTAGCTTGAACAGCCACATAGTAGAGTCTTGTGAATATAAGCGCAGAGGACCGTGTAGCTGCTCGGCACATGTCCGCAAGGGCTACTGTCCACAGAAAGGCTGGGGTTGCACCTCTCCTGTGTGCGGAATGTGGTCTGGGTGGGACTTAGGAGTTGGTGATTACCACATGTACAACTGGTTTATATCCAACGCACAGTCCAGTTTGCAACCCTTGATCTAGGTGGGGGTTTCATCTGCTTTGGCTGAGCAGATGCAACCAGGAGCTGGGTGGAAGTGTGGAAGGGATCTGTGAAATGAATGTAATATACACTAGCTCTTATCACATTTAGCATGTGTAGGGGACACTCCGCTGCGGCTTGCGGATTAGTGAAAAATGAGGGCAATGTAACTGAGAGATTAATATGAAACTTTGACACAGCCTTGGGCAGGACGTTTGCGTGTGAATGCAGTAGTACAGCTCTGTGAATTTGTAGACGTTATGTTAATGGGTTCTTGATAAAGAGCAATGAGTCGGCCCGAAGGGACATCTTTTGGAATGCTTTTACAAGCCAGAGCACCAGGAGCATGCACAGATGAAGCGAGGGAGCCTATTCCAGTGGTACGGGGCAAGATAGGGGAAAGCCTGGCCGCCTAATTTTGACGCTCAGATACACAGAGGACATAAGACGTTGATTTTTAGAGCTCAGATTTCTGTCCGAGTGGTGGAGAGTGAGTCTGTCCTGTAGGTATTTTGGACCTATACCTGACAGAGATGTGAAGGTCGCGCAGAACAGTCTGAACAGCGCTCTCTTTCTAATGAGGAGCCAATGGAGGGCTCGGAGCGCGGGGGCTGACGGCGTCCGTGGAGGCAATTTGTTGACCAGGCGGGCATCGGTGTTTTGAACCACCTGCATATTTGATAAAGGGCATTCATTTGATACGAGAATTAGGGCATTGCCATAATCCAGGCGACTGATGATTAGTGCCTGGGTGAAGGTCTTCTGGGAGCTCAAAGGAAGCCACCGAAAGATTCTCCTAAGAAGGAGCGATATGCCGTAGCAAGTACTGCAGGTGGAGGTGATCTGGTCTTTCCTAGACGGCTTATCATCTAAGAGTATTCCCAGGTTCCTGGCTGTTCCACTGGGCGAACCTTTCAAATACCACTGAAGTAATATATCGGGGACGATCGGTGGTGCAGGAGTGGGTTGATGGTCTAGCCATGGAGTGGAAGCTACGGTAGATGTTGTCGATTGTAGTTTGGAAGTGGCTAGCTAAGGGGTTGCAAAGTGTCTGGGAGGCTGGGATGACTGAGGCGCAAGTTTGAGGTTTGGTGAAGTTGTTTAGGATTTTGAAAAGTTCCTTCGTGGAGTTGCCTGCTTGATCTATTCTGTTGATAATATAATGCCCACGTGCTGACCTTATTTACAACGATAGGCACTTTGTGATGATTTGTACGTTTGTTTTCTGTGCTACTTTTCTATGCCTCCATTTGTGTTCCAGTCTTTTACAGCTTGATTTGTTGGTTGTCAGTTCGGCGGTGTGCCACGGAGCATTAGGTCTGCATGATTTAATGGGAAGTTATTTGTGGGGAGCGAGTTGTCTAAAGTAGAGGCGAGGAAAGCGGATAGAAAGGACTCCATGATCTAGGGTGCTTCTGCGCTGTAGGTTTTGCAGGAATGGTCATAGTGGGAATCTGAAAGCTGATCAGAAGATGATCTGTCCAGGCCAGGGGTTGAGGGACGTCTACCTGAAGAAGCCTAGGGGTGGAAGAAATGAGGCCCAGTGTACGTGTGGCCGATCCTAGTCAACCGGAGGTCTAATATTTCAAGATTGGACAACAGGATAGATACATCAGGGTCAGTGGCTATGTCGACGGGATAGATTAAATCTCCTGTCAGAACGTTTTGCGTGGATAATACATGAGGTGCTAGTCGTTCTGCGAGTTTATGACTAAACTCTTTAATGGGGTTCAGGAGGGTGGTAGACTAGAGCGTCTTTCCAAGTGTCGCTGTGGGGGGTTTCTAGTTTGAATACTGCTATCTCTGCCCAGTAGGCGAGAAGGGAATCAAGCAATTCTACTCTAAGGGAGTCCCGGGAGGCGACGGCTGCTCCACCTCCTGGGTTTGGTTCCCTGGCCAGCCTAACCAGTTTATAACTATCAGGAAATGTAATGGGATGCAAGGCAGTGCTACAGGGTGTAGCCAGGTTTCTTTGATAAAGCATATATCTGGTTGTGAGGACGCGAGCGAGTACCAGATTTCTACTGTGTGCTCGGGGATGAATCTTGCATTGAGGTAAAGACATTTAAGTGTAGAGGGATGGACTGCTGTTTGGTGAGAGGCTCAATGGTTTTTGAGGTGGGAGTTGTTGGGACAATGGGACAGTGCTTTCTTGGGGTGGGGCCTTCCCTGTTGCCAATAGTAAAGTTGTTTCAGCAGTAGATATAGTTCATTTGCAACAAGGCCCTGTGATTCAACAACTCTTCATAAGGAAGTTATGGAAATTATAAAGACAACATTAAAGAGCAGCATTTTGAGACCACAAGCAAGCGTTGACGCAAACGTCAGGTCTCTCAGTCTTGGAGCTTTGTCTTTGAAGCCCCGTGCCCAGGATGGAAACATCCTTCACAGGATCAGTCATTTGCACCTTTTCATAAACGCTTTCATGACAGGCACCTTGAATAAGGATGTGTTCGCAAACCTGCCATCAAAAGTACAAAGTGCGAGCTAACCCTGATTGGTTGATTCTTAATACTGGATTGAACAGAAGCGTGTAATGGGTCCATGTAGCGTTGACAGCAGCCGTGCTGCCCAGCACGCACATGTTGTAGTGCACTGTACCTCTGTAATGTTATTAAAAAATACTAAAATGCCCAACACTTACAGGGCTGATCCCTGGTCAAACAAATCTTACAGATAGAAAACGAGTCTTTCATTAACAGGTGTCTACAGGGGCAGATTTTAAAAGAGGAATTCTCTTTGATCTTAAACATCCCACCCCCCCACCTCTAATCTTTTTCTGCTTTGACCTGAATCCGCATGCATTATGTTAAGAAATGTCCCTGATGCTTTTGGGGTTGAGCTGAGATCACAAAGCACTTCTGTGTACTTGCCGTGTAATAGTGAAAATGTCTTTGTTTTACAGGAACATAAGTTTACACCTTCGTCCCAGATGGTGCAAAGTGGTATTCTGAGGTGTACGGTGTGACTTAATGCATAGTGGGTCTCAAGGTGACATAGGGTGAACCATGCCTGAAGGCGAAATATAGAGTTCAAGAAAAACAACCTGTACGTTTCCATACTCGCTTGACGGCAGGAGTCTTTCACGCGTTGGGTTTCTCGGTAATGACATAAATTCCAGGGACATATAAGGTGGACGACAACCTGAGGCTGATTTAGTGGGGGATGATTTCATGATGCAGGTGTAGACAGCTCTAAAATATGACGTCATGTGCATGAAGCTAGTCTACTGGACGCCCCCACACTGCCTACAGAGCTCTCATTCATGGCCTGGGCACGCCGGCCCCCTTTCCAAAGACCCTCCGTCCTCTGGTTCCCTCATGTTCATGCCTCTGACCGGAAGCCATGTGCACCAGGACCCTCATACTTCTATTGTTAGTTTACAAGACAAACATGGAACAGCTACATTCTTCAATGCCTTTGTGCATAGTGTTGGGCCGAGTGGGCCACCTACCATCCGTCTCTTTACAGACGGGCTGCCAGTCGGCTGGTGAGCATCCCCAGATGAGACCTGGTGCTTGCATAGATTTGATGACAGACATGATCTCTCTGTCCTCAGCTGTGGCTTTAAAGCTGAGGATGCCCCAGTTCACCTTAAATTCAAAACATGACTTATTTTAGAGACCAAAGAGGTTGTATCCATGCTGTTTGCACAAAGCTCCCTGGCTTGGAAGCGCAGAGACCCAATCCAGCAAGCAGGTATGGAACCGGTGACGTCGGATAAATGACATTTTGTTTATGCAGGGACATCTCCTTCCATTGCGAGTCACAGGTATTCACACTCTCAAAATCTTATTTAGATTTCTTCATAAAATAGGTTTTCAAATATTCTAGTCACTAGTACCTAACCTTCGATGGAACCCTGTAAAGTTGAATGGATGCATATTTTAGTGACAGTAGACACTGCATATACGTTAATCGAGTGCTGTTTGTCGGCTCTGAACCATTCTTTCCCTGCTTGATCAGCTCAGCTGGGCCCGTCACAGGGCTTTGGTATATCCTCCTCTTCGACCTCAGAGGTGGCTTGGCCAGGCCTCTCAGCTGCCCGTAATGTTTAACCTCTGCTCCGGTTGAACCACATTTCTAAGCTATTCCTTGAGTTTTGACTTTAAATTTGGTTATATCAAATCTCTCAGCTGCTTCTCTTGTTTGACCTTAGTTCCTGTTTCAACAAATCTCTCAGCTACTCCTAATATGTCATCTCAGCTCCAACTGTAACAAATCTCACAGCTTCACATTTTGTTTGACCTCAGCTCTGCTTGAAACAAATCTCCCAGCAGCTCCTAGTGTTTTGACCTCAGCTCTGCTTGTAACAAGTCTTTCAGCGATTCCTTGTGTTTTTACCTTAGTTCCAGTTGTAAGAAATCTACCAGCAGCTCTGTGTGGAGTTTTGATTTTAAAAATCTCTCAGCAGTTCATTGTGTTTTGACGTGAGTTTGATGGTCACAAATCTCTCAGCAGCTCCTTGTGTTTTGACTTGAGCTTTGATTGTAACAAATCTCTCAGCAGCTCCTTGTGTTTTGACTTGAGCTTTGATGGCCACAAATCGCTCGGCAGCTCCTTGTGTTTTAACTTGAGCATTGATTGTAACAAATCTCTCGGCAGCTCCTTGTGTTTTGACTTGAGCTTTGATTGTAACAAATCTCTCGGCAGCTCCTTGTGTTTTGGCTTGAGCTTTGATTTTAAAAATCTCTCAGCGGCTCCTTGTGTTTTAACTTGAGCATTGATTGTAACAAATCTTTCAGCAGCTCATTGTGTTTTGACTTGAGTTTTGATTGTAACAAATCTCTCAGCGGCTCCTTGTGTTTTGACTTGAGCTTTGATTGTAACAAATCTCTCAGCAGCCCCTTGTGATTTGATTTGAGATTTGATGGTCACAAATCTCTCAGCAGCCCCTTGTGATTTGATTTGAGCTTTGATGGTCACAAATCTCTCAGCAGCTCCTTGTGTTTTGATTTGAGATTTGATGGTCACAAATCTCTCAGCAGCTCCTTGTGTTTTGACTTGAGCTTTGATGGCCACAAATCGCTCGGCAGCTCCTTGTGTTTTAACTTGAGCATTGATTGTAACAAATCTCTCAGCAGCTCATTGTGTTTTGACTTGAGCTTTGATGGTCACAAATCTCTCAGCAGCTCCTTGTGTTTTGACTTGAGCTTTGATGGTCACAACTCTCTCGGCATCTCCTTGTGTTTTAACTTGAGCATTGATTGTAACAAATCTCTCGGCAGCTCCTTGTGTTTTGGCTTGAGCTTTGATTTAAAAAATCTCTCGGCATCTCCTTGTGTTTTAACTTGAGCATTGATTGTAACAAATCTTTCAGCAGCTCCTTGTGTTTTGACTTGAGCTTTGATTTTAAAAATCTCAGCAGCTCCTTGTGTTTTGATTTGAGATTTGATGGTCACAAATCTCTCAGCAGCTCCTTGTGTTTTGACTTGAGCTTTGATGGCCACAAATCGCTCGGCAGCTCCTTGTGTTTTAACTTGAGCATTGATTGTAACAAATCTCTCAGCAGCTCATTGTGTTTTGACTTGAGCTTTGATGGTCACAAATCTCTCAGCAGCTCCTTGTGTTTTGACTTGAGCTTTGATGGTCACAACTCTCTCGGCATCTCCTTGTGTTTTAACTTGAGCATTGATTGTAACAAATCTCTCAGTAGCTCCTTGTGTTTTGACTTGAGCTTTGATTTAAAAAATCTCTCGGCATCTCCTTGTGTTTTGACTTGAGCATTGATTGTAACAAATCTCTCAGCGGCTCCTTGTGTTTTGACTTGAGTTTTGATTGTAACAAATCTCTCAGCAGCCCCTTGTGATTTGATTTGAGCTTTGATGGTCACAAATCTCTCAGCAGCTCCTTGTGTTTTGATTTGAGATTTGATGGTCACAAATCTCTCAGCAGCTCCTTGTGTTTTGACTTGAGCTTTGATTGTAACAAATCTCTCAGCAGCTCCTTGTGTTTTGACTTGAGCATTGATTGTAACAAATCTCTCAGCAGCTCATTGTGTTTTGACTTGAGCTTTGATGGCCACAAATCGCTCGGCAGCTCCTTGTGTTTTAACTTGAGCATTGATTGTAACAAATCTCTCAGCAGCTCATTGTGTTTTGACTTGAGCTTTGATGGTCACAACTCTCTCGGCAGCTCCTTGTGTTTTAACTTGAGCATTGATTGTAACAAATCTCTCAGCAGCTCCTTGTGTTTTAACTTGAGCATTGATTGTAACAAATCTTTCAGCAGCTCCTTGTGTTTTGACTTGAGTTTTGATTGTAACAAATCTCTCAGCGGCTCCTTGTGTTTTGACTTGAGCTTTGATGGTCACAAATCTCTCAGCAGCTCCTTGTGATTTGATTTGAGCTTTGATGGTCACAAATCTCTCAGCAGCTCCTTGTGTTTTGACTTGAGCTTTGATTGTAACAAATCTCTCAGCAGCTCCTTGTGTTTTGACTTGAGCTTTGATTGTAACAAATCTCTCAGTGGCTCCTTGTGTTTTGACTTGAGCTTTGATGGTCACAAATCTCTCAGCCGCTACTTGTGATTTGATTTGAGATTTGATGGTCACAAATCTCTCAGCAGCTCCTTGTGTTTTGACTTCAGCTTTGATGGTCACAAATCTCTCAGCCGCTACTTGTGATTTGATTTGAGATTTGATGGTCACAAATCTTTCAGCAGCTCCTTGTGTTTTGACTTGAGCTTTGATTGTAACAAATCTCTCAGCAGCTCCTTGTGTTTTGACTTGAGCTTTGATTTTAAAAATCTCTCAGCAGCTCATTGTGTTTTGACTTGAGATTTGATTGTAACAAATCTCTCAGCAGCTCCTTGTGTTTTGATTTGAGATTTGATGGTCACAAATCTCTCAGCAGCTCCTTGTGTTTTGACTTGAGCTTTGATGGTCACAAATCTCTCGGCAGCTCATTGTATTTTGACCTTCGTTCCATTTGTAACAAATCTCTCAGCCGCTCCTCATGCACGGCCTGAAGATTATCAGTAGAGCTGCACAAGCCTCTTGAATTGCCTGAGGTTAACCATGGGCATGAGTTTATTTATCAGTGCTTTCAAAGACGTATTCTCATCCTCATGGAACACAGTGCGGGGTGCACAGAGAGCTCCCACAGCCACCACGCAATGGAGCTGGGTTGTGGATCTCTGTGGGTGAGTGGTTAGTAGTGCTACTGCCTGAAAGTGCAGAGCTGTGATGATAGTTTTGCTGTCTGACTGTGGAGGTCGGCAGTGGAGTCATAATACTGGCACTGTCTGTCTGTGGAGGAGTGGAAACAGTGCTGCTGTCCGGCTGCAGCGGTCTGTGGTGGAATGATAACAGTAGTAAAGCCTAGCTGTGGAGGTATGTGGTGCAGTGGGAATAGTGGTGTTGTCCGGCTGCAGAGGTCTATAGTGGATTGGTAATAGTGCTACTGTCCGCCTGCAGAGGTCTGTAGTGGAGTGGTAACTATAGTAAATCCTAGCTGTGCCGGTCTGTGGTGAGTGGAAACAGTGGTGCTGTCTGAGTGTTGTATTAATAGCAGTGATGTAGAGACAGCACAGATCTGTGCGCATAGTAGCATTTCTTGCTATGGAAGCCTGGCAAGGCCTGATGTAGGCTGGTAGTGGAGATATCTGATGGTGCGGTAACAGTGGTATTGTCAGACTGCGGACACGTGTGGTGAAGTGGTAGCAGCTGTACTGTGCAGCTGTGGCAATCTCTGGTGCGAGGTGTAACGTCTGGCAGCCTACATCCATAATGAGGAGGTAATGTGCACCTTTGGACTTTTGTGGTAACGGCGGATGGCACAGAAGCTGTGGCAATCTGGGTGGGGGCTGTACTAGTGAAACTGTCAGGCTGTGGAGATCTGTGGGGGGGTTCACAGTAGTAATGTCTGTCTGGGTGCCTCTGGGAAGGTGGCTGAGGAAAATAACGAAGAATCCTACACTGGGGTCCCCACAGCAGGGAGAGCAGCAGCATGGTGGTCTCTGGACGGTTTGCCTGGCACAGCAGCTCATCACAGCTGGGCACACACCGAGGCGTGAGTCAAGGAGTTCAGGAGAGAGATGGCGAGCACAAAGAGACGGGGAGTGCATGACGTGGACATCAGTATCACTCTTCTGGGTCTGCACTGGCAGCAGGCACAAATAAAAACCATTTCCCCGTACCTCTATAGTGAACAGGCAGAGAGATAACATAACCCTACACCCATGCCTGTACAGTTCACAGGCAGACATCAGATCCACTCTTAAGGGATAAGAGACAGTGCAGCACACAGAAAACAGAACTTCTCCTCCATGCCTGTACAGTGCAGCAGGCAGAGATACAACATAATCCTACCTCCAGGCCTATACAGGCAGACATCAGATCCACTATTCAGGGGTAGCAGACAGTGCAGCACACAGATAACAGAACCTCTTCTGTATGCCTGTAAAGTGCAGTAGGTGAATAACAGAACCTCTTCTGTATGCCTGTAAAGTGCAGTGGGTGGATAACAGAACCTCTCCTCTATGCCTGTAAAGTGCAGCGGGCGGATAACAGAACCTCTCCTCTATGCCTGTACTGTAGAGCAGGCAGATAGGGGAACCACTGATCCATGCCTATACAGTGCAACAGGCAGATAGCTAACACAACCCTATCTCCAGGTGTGTACAGGCAGACATCAGATCCACTATTCAGGGGTAGTAGTCAGTGCAGCACACATATAACAGAACCTCTTCTCTATGCCTGTAAAGTGCAGCGGGCGGATAACAGAACCTCTCCTCTATGCTTGTTTGCTGAGCAGTCTCAGAGATAACCAGATTGCTTTTCCCTGACAGTACGGGGTGCAGGCTCAGATACAGGTAACAGAATCACTCTTCCATGATAGTACATTTAGCAGGCAGACACCACATCCTGTCTTCTGGTACGGAGGAGATTGCAGCCGGCCAATATCTGCATCTTTCGATTGGACCTGCACCGGGCAGCAGGCAGATACCACAGTCGATTGTCTCTTCGTTGCCTTAACAGTGCAGAAGGCGGATATTGGCACATCTCTTGTCGGTCAGGAGACTGTGCAGAGGTTGGAGTGTGTTTCTGTAAACGTATCACATTGTAACAGGCACATGTGGACAGGCTTGGGTGTGACCCCATCCTTTCTGGGCCTTGATCAGTCACACAGGCGGATGCATGATTCCAAGACCTCAGAATGGGTGACTTCACCTGGGAGAAGATCAGGAGTCTGGTTCCAGTATCTTGGAAGACATGCAGGGAGTACACTAAGCTCTGATCACTGCAGTGTGCTCTTCTGCACGTCAGAGGTAGCTTTCTTTCACAGTCTCATCCGTCAAAAACTGGGAGAGTCTCTGGAGCCGCAGGTCGGCCTCAGGAGTCGTCTTCAGCCCATTCGTCAGAGACGGAGGTGGTATCGGTTGCTGAGGGTCGCCCGGCAGAGCCGCCGGTGGCGCATCAATGGGAGAGTCCTCATCACTTTGGTCCTTTGCGAAATGTATGAACACCTGTCAGGAGAGAGACTGCATGTTAGAGGGGCAAGGCAGGAGTTACCTGGAACACTGAATATCTAATGCTAAATATTACAAATGAGTGACTTCCACCACATGGATCTATAATAGATTCACACAATGTGCAGTGAGTAGCAACTGAAACACACAGAGAAGAAACATAGAGATACATGACAAGATCTAAATAGGTTTCCCTTATGTGAGGAGTTTTCACAATGCGGTCCGGCCTAGTTGAACATTGGTATCTAAACAGCAGAGGCCTGTAAAGGTGTTTACAGAACACCACAGGGCTGCTTCGCAGAGGTCAGTAAATTGAATGTTTCCCTTAAGAGACCTAGTTGTGGCTTTCTTCACCCTATAATTTGCATGTAGTGACCTGTTTGTGACCTGTAAGTGGGGCCTGTTTGTGAAATAGAGGTGGGATCTGTCTCTTAAAACCCCCTCGTCCTTTCTCACTGAGGTATACACCTTTTTTTTTGCTTGCACTCTTGACAATCTCAAAAATCTTGGAGACCCAGACTCCCCTTGAAGTATGTACTTCAGCTTTGTTTCTTTAACTCTGCCTCTTCTACAAAATCCACTTTTCTACTATGTTTGCATCTGTTTTTTTATCAACCAAGTCTTTTCCATTAAACCTCTTCTTTCAGAGTCCCCTCCTCTTCTTGAACCTGTTTCCTTCCTTTTTCCTTCAAGCATTGCTGTTATTTTCTCAGCTATTCTTTTTAGCTTGGTTCCTTCACTTCTTTCACTTTATCATCTTACTCATTTCCTCTCTGATCTCTCTCACTCAACCCTCTCGACCTCTCTAGATTCGAACCCTGATGTCCTCGTCTCTCTTGGCTACTTTATTTCCTAGTTTCCAAACAAAGTTAGTTCATCAGAGTTAGTTCTTTTTCTTGCTTTCGTGGCATCTTCCGTTCTACGTCTTCTGAAGATACTCTTCCTCAGCTGGTCTCTCACTGCCAAGTTTAGCGCCATCTTGTACCTTCTTCTCTTTTTTAAATCCTTGAACACATTGTTTACCTGGAGCTCACCTCAAACTCACAATTTATCCTCTCTTTCTACCTTTCAATGTATATTTTGTCCTGTGCACTTTACGGACACGGTACCTTCATGTTCCTGACTTCTCATCCTCTTAATCTCTCTGCAGCTTTTTAAATGCTCAGTCATATTCTTCCCCTGCCAGATAACGGTCTTTCTTCTGGATTCAGTTCTACGTCTACTCAGTTTCCTTGCAAAATCAAGAACTTTAGGCAAAAAAAGAGGTACAAGGACCAATCACAATTGTGTTCTTGAGGAGCACTGTAAAAGGGCCACCCGCAGAGATCGCCAGCTCACGGGCTCACCATGCAGAAGTCTAATAGAATGAGTGAAACTTTCAGAAGCTGTGGGCCAGGGCTGACAGGTGAACCGTGAGCATAAATAACACCAAGTTTACGTCCTGGGTAAGAACAGTTTGTCAGGGGTACTCCTCTCAAGCTCTGTAAGATCATAGGCAAACCTTACACAAGGAAGGTGTACCAGCTTTGCTATGATAGGCTACTAGATATGCCAAGGCGTATCCACAGCAAAGTAAAACTGCTTCCCGTGCCTTCCAACTGGTATTGGTGGTAGAGTACGTGGTATTGCGGTGCTGAGTAAACTGCATTGGCTCGCAGTGGACTCACATCCCCGGTCGTAGCTATAACCATTGGGCCCCCGGCTTACTATAACCTTGCTCCACCTCTGCTGTCTGACTCTTTCCACCAGTATTCCCTTGGCACACTGCTTTGTTATGGAAATGTCTGTTGTCTTATCTACTTTGGATAAGGATTCCTGGATTAGGTGGTGCAGCCCTTTCCTCTCTGGCTGCCAGGCAGTGCAATCTGTTTTGAAATGAGCTAAGTACAATAGTTAATGTTTAGTTTCTCATGGAACACCGTTTACCCTGTTTCTTGCTTGTTTAGCATTTTCAGCTGATCCTTACAGCGTTTGTTGGTTGTTTGTAGGGGCAAGAAGCCACCTCTAGTCCCAGAGTACTCTATTGGGCAAACTTACGTATCGTATCCTGCATTGATCCATTAAAGGGCAGTGCACGTCATCAAAACTAAGACGATTGAAGCACAGACTTGACCTCTTACTCATCCAGTCTGAGCAGAAGGGAAAACAAGCAAAGAAGGGACACATTCTGACAAGTGAAAAGAAAACAAGGCCAATGGAACTAAAAGCAAGGATCTGAAAAGGGCACAGGGCAAATTTGACAGAAAATAAAAAAATACACAAACTTTTTTTTTAAACACACGCAATGATCACAGCTAAGACTTCCGTGGCGATACTCAGTTTTTCGTATTAACAAAGGGCACCAGCTGTACGTAACACTGGCGACAAGATACTGGTTGCAAAATGTGACAAGTATTTTTGCGACCAATGTAAAAGTTTGCAAACTAACAGCCGATGTTAAAATAGGTCAGTCACAAAATTTCAAATCGTAGTGGGTCACACTCACTACCTCAACAATATTCATGAGGTAGGTCACAACACATTATGATTACCAGCCAGCATAGGGTGCTGGCCAACAGTGTTCCACAGACCATATCTGTGATCGCTTCTTATTTAAATGTATATTTTTTTAAAGGCTGTCTGTTTTCCTAAACAGAAACAAGGCTGTGTTTTAAAAACATTTAAGCTTTTTAAAAGTTTGTTTGAGAGTCTGGACCACTGCCTAATCCTCAACAGAGCTTTTTTACATTCACAAAGGGGAAGGTGTCACAAGGACACCCCTTGCCTTTTGCAAATGGGTTACCCACCTTTGTTGGGAGACAGTCAAATGTCAATGTTTTGCGACCTGATAACGGTACATACCATAATGAGTCAGTATTTGGAAGGGTTGTCCTAAGCGTTTCTCTTAAAAATAGTAAATCATTAGCCCCTTCTAAACCCATTGTGCGTTTCAGTAACCTCTTACTGAATCACAAAATTGGCTTTGTACATTGTAAAAAAACATTTTTAAACCACAAACTCCTAATCTGAGTGTTTGCCACCACAAAAATGTTTTTTATGGGCCAAATTCCCTAGTACATCTGAAAATGTATGAAATTGTAGACGTCATGGCATATTTCTTACCAACTCTCAGAATTTATACAATACAGAACTTTAAGATTGGAGGAAAACATTTTTTCCTGAACTTCTTTTGTACAAATGAACGGCATTGTTTTGTAGAAGAAATCCCTTCCACAACTCTGCTGAAAATAACATAACAGAATGCCTGTGAGTTGAAGGCATTTAAACAGATTCTATGAATCAGGATGTGTCGGCCACAGGCACAGGAGATAGTGGCTGGGAGTCCAAGTCCCACTTCGCAGCACAAAATATTTTGTGGAACAAGCCGTTACTATAAAAATCTTCACTGTACAAGTGCCGTCAAATTGGTGGGAGGAGTGAACCTTGTCTTGTAACCAAAGCGCACATATCAGTGGCTCTGTAGTGACCAGAAGATCCTCTTACAGTGAGAAGATCACCTTAGAATCAGTGAATCACTGTTCAATCAGCCGATCACATGGTAATCAAAAGACTGCTTTACAGTCAGATCTCAGACAGTGCACCACCTTACACTCAGACGACATCTTACAATCAGAAGAACGCCTTACTATCAATCAATTCACAATCACAAGATCTCAGACACAGCATCACCTTACACTCAGACGATCATCATACAATCAGAAGAACACCTTACTGTCAATCAATTCACAATCAGAAGATCTCAGACAGAGCATCACCTTACACTCAGACAATCATCCTACAACTAGAAGAATACCTTACTGTCAATCAATTCACAATCGGAAGATCTCGGAGCATCACCTTACACTCAGACAATCATCTTACAATCAGAAGAACACCTTACTGTCAATCAATTCACAATCAGAAGATCTCAGACAGAGCATCACCTTACACTCAGACAATCATCCTACAACTAAAAGAATACCTTACTGTCAATCAATTCACAATCTGAAGATCTCGGAGCATCACCTTACACTCAGACAATCATCTTACAATCAGAAGAACACCTTACTGTCAATCAATTCACAATCGGAAGATCTTGGAGCATCACCTTACACTCAGACAATCATCTTACAATCAGAAGAATGCCTTACTGTCAATCAATTCACAATCAGAAGAACTCGGAGCATCACCTTACACTCAGACAATCATCTTACAATCAGAAGAACACCTTACTGTCAATCAATTCACAATCAGAAGAACTCGGAGCATCACCTTACACTCAGACAATCATCTTACAATCAGAAGAACACCTTACTGTCAATCAATTCACAATCAGAAGAACTCGGAGCATCACCTTACACTCAGACAATAATCTTACAATCAGAAGAATGCCTTACTGTCAATCAATTCACAATCAGAAGAACTCGGAGCATCACCTTACACTCAGACAATCATCTTACAATCAGAAGAACACCTTGCTGTCAATCAATTCACAATCAGAAGAACTCGGAGCATCACCTTACACTCAGACGATCATCATACAATCAGAAGAACGCCTTACTGTCAATCACTTTTCAATCGGAGGATCACTTTACAGGTCAACGGCTTACAATGAGAGGATCGTCTTACAGCGAGATCATATGACAGAAGATTTTCCACCCCTGACAATCAGACGATAATCGTAAAATCCGAAGAACCAGACATAGTAAGAAGATTCCCTTCCATGTAATACTCTGTACAATAAGTCGCATCTGTATTCTAGTGGGCCCTAATCTACTACGTATTACTACAGCAGGTATTTTACAAACACATTATGACTGCTCACAGAGTCTTGGGAAACAGAAGCTCCGCACGGGGCCAGTTATAAAACCAGTAGCAGGTGGTGAGAGTACGGGGTCAGTGGGCTGTGCCAGTGCTTGGGCTCCCAAGACCAAACGCAAGAAGCAAACGAAAACAAACTATCCAGTGAAGAAAGGAAAGAGACAGGACATTTGCAGCCACCTTACCTGGTCCAATGTGGTCTGGGACACGGAATAGTCTTCGATCTGCAGCTCGTCCTTATACTGGGAAAAGAGGCTGAAGATCTGTGCCAGAGACGGGGAGGCCGCGGAGGGCAGCTGGTAATGCAGCGTGCAGTGATGATGCTCCTTCAGGACAATGCCAGGAAACGAGGCCTGCATAAACTCCTGCACCGCCCGAGCATTGGCGCTGGAGCTGCGCACCCTCAGGATGATGGTGTAGCCATCGCCAAACCTGGATGGAGAAGAAAACATGAAGAGATGATCAAAAGATGGAAGTTCACAAGCGCCCTTGATGCCCCTCATTGCGTGTCAGCTCCAGAGAGTCAAATTCCACAATTATTTCACAATCTAGATACAGAAACCTCACTCAAGGTAGTGATTGTGGAAAGAGAGACAGTAATACACATTGAGCTCAGACCGTGAACCCACAAGCTGCAGGAAGTACACAGCACACCTAGTACCTTAGTACAAGCTCCGAACGGAGCCGTGAGCCTCTTTTCTAAATTCACGTGTGATACAGATAATTGTGTGATTTTTTACAACTGTTTTAGAGGGATTGCTTAACACTGTTTTAGTTCTGAATTTACCTGATCACTTGTTTGTCCTCTCGGTCCGCTGTGGGTTTTCCACGATTGAGCGGAGGTAGACAAACGAACTGCCCTCACTTCTGCTTGCGCCTCGCCATTAGGAGGCATCGGTCTAGTTGGGCCGGTGCTGCAATGCCCAACGGGCCCCGCAGGGGGGCTCTTTGCCGGAGTTCTATTAAGCTGCTGTAGTGAAGTATGCGGTGTGATGTGAGGGTGTGGTGAGTGAGTTGGTTAAAAATAACTCTAAGGGTAATCAAGTCAATATTTAATATGAGGAACCCTTGGTTATATTAAAAAACAAATGAAGGCCAGAGTGGATATAATGGTACACATTAGCTCTAAGCACAAGTGTTGGTCAATAAGTCTCTTGCCAGAATTGTCACAAAGGATCGAGGCAATTCGCTAGGACTGTGAAATGTAAAACAACTAAACTACTCAAAGGGAGGACGGTCAGAGGTACATGTCTCACCTAGTGCTGTGTCATTCCCAGTGCATGAGGGTATGTGATGTACCTTAGTGCAATCGATAAATCAACCGACCGCTAATGGAGGGAGATTAAGGCTCCATGAGCAAAGGTGGAGTCACGCTAGAGGAGCGTCGCCCCGCTCTTCAAGATCGCCGTGGACAGCGTGCGACCTACCACTGGCTTGGCTAATGCTCGCCCGTTGAGTATTGCAGCACCCGATGATTAAGCTTGACACCCCTAGGGGGGGTGTGAGGGATCTTGCTTCTGAAGGATCAGATCCCCTAACTGGATCCCTCAGGCTCTTACGACCTTACTCACTACAGGAACTGCACACCTCGATGCGTACCTACATTCTTGGAGGAGATTTCAAAACACATCCAAACATGATGGCAGGAAAAATAAGGTACGATGCAGTCAGTGGTCTGTGGACTTCAGGAGGGGTATCACGTGTAACCTCAAACCCGACACTGAAACTCCTACTCGAAATAAAACAACTTGAAACATCCAAGCCCAGCTCTAAAAGGCAGAGTGTAAATATAATGTGAGTTCCAGCAGTGCATGCTGCAAACATTAGGTTCCTGCATTCCTCTATTCCAAATATATTTCCTCCATTAGTGGACGAAAGTTTGAGAAGCCATGGTAAAATGCTTGACATGGTCTTGGCTTTCTGAGTGCTGTTTAGGCGCAAAGGAAGCCTGGACACGTGTAAGACAGCATCTATGTTCAGGACACATGTGATGAGTAAACTGCTATCCAGTAAATCTGGAACAGACCAACATCCAGCACTAGGCACTGATCGTGACCACGGGGAGCTCACAATGTCACAGCGCTCAGTTTAAAAGCACCATACCTGTTCTTCAGATGCTGTACACTGCCAAGGCAGCAGAACCGCCCGTTCACCATGATCGCCATCCTGGTGCAGAGCGCCTCGCACTCCTCCATGCTGCAGGAGAAAGGAAACAGTGTTAAGGAAAGCACAGGGTCAGGTCACTCTACCTGGCACAAGATCCCTTGAAGGCAACTTGCAGAGCATCAGTGGGCCTTATGGCGATGATACCAAGTGCCTGACACAGCACGGCACGGGAGGCCTGGCACTGAGCTGCAATAACTGCAAGATCTTGGTACGCACCATTCCTTGTAAGGCGAAAACCCACCAATGCCAAGTTGCTAATACTAAGTTCAGCAGCCCCTAGATGCTGCCAGCAATTGGATGACACCAACTCTAGACAATGAGAGACCCCAGTGCTCAAAGTTGGCAAAGCACCAGTGTTCAGAACTGGAGTCGAAAAAGAGCCTGTGCCCTGGCGCCCGAGGGAAACCAATGCCTGGCCATGTGGGGCACCACTGACCATAGCTTGCCAGGCACCAATGAGAGACACCGCAGGGCACCAATGCCCAGACACCACAGGGCACCAATGCTAGACACCGAAGGGAGGATCATCAAGGGCCCTCCTTACGGTGTGTTTATTGAAAAATACATTTAGTGTTAATATTATAGCAATAAACACACGTTGTTTAATTTGTAAGCAGCATTATAAGGAGTATCATTTAATATCGTCTACTAGTTAAATAGAATGTCATTGTGGGGGTAACCAATTCACATAGCTTGAGAACTCATGTACAAGTGAATATATGAAAATACCATGTAGGACCAGCCATGCCAGGGCGGATTTGTACCAACCGCCCAGATCCTGCAAGGCATCAACAGCAAAACCCTTCAAAGCACCAACGTCAAGAAAGATACCCACACCAAGCTCTGATCATTAAAAGGAACTTGCACCCAGATCTGATCCCTGCAAAGCATCAACGGTCAGTCTCTGCCACGAAGGGTAACCAAGGCATATCTCCTATCGCTGCAGTGCACCCGGCAGGCTCTGTGGCTAAAGGTAACCATGGCATCGAGCCTACTGCTACAGGGCACCAAGGACCAGACTTTGCCACTAATCGTAACCAACGGTACAAAACTCAGTTGGTCCCAAAAAGGAATTATTCAAGTCATGTAAGTTGTACCCAATATCACGAATCACAAACAGGTTAATAAATTAAATTCAAGATTATTCGTATTGATATAGGAGGTGTTGAAATGCGCTGGTGGCTCCAGTAAAGAGGAAAGGAGGGACCTCTTTGTGGTCCAGGGATGATGCAGAGCGTAGATGTGCCAAAAAATCGATATATTTCAAAACTGGGCGATGATACTAGGCAGTTTTTTTGTAGAGTCTATTTTTTACATTCAGTAATCCGAATGAATCAGGTGATTAATCTCGGGTATTGCAGAGTCTCTGGGAACACCTCTTTTTCTCTTTATTGAAGCCACCAGCCCTATTTCAATGCCTTTCGACACCTCCCCTCGTGATAATCCATGGTGGGTTTAAGGTTGCTCCTTTCTCGTCCTGATGAAGACCCCCTCCAAAGGTTTAATTGGCCTCTCCGCCTTTTAGGCGTCGAAACGTCGACATTTCCCACTATACCTACCAGGCTTGGGAGCATCATCCACATCTAGATAACACAGGATTTATATGCTGTATCTTACAGCTGTGGAATAACAAATGATAATACGCATCTCCAGACAGGCTCTATTTGAATTGTTTGTATACACTGTATATATATTTGAACTTCAATCTCCTTTTCTCTTCTTATCTACCTACCAGCACTCTTATTAACACTTACTTTCCATCCGCTGTAGAGCAACTGTATTATATGATTTAATGTATTTACTTGATATTCATTCAAATAATTTTGAATTTAATTCATTAAGGTGTTTGTGATTCGTGACATTGGGTACAACTTATTACATGACTTGAATAATTCCCGTTGGGACCAACTGTGTTTTGTACCATATCTCACCCAGGTCCTACGGTCTACTGAGTTTCCCCATTGTTTTGTACCAATCGTAACCAAGGCATAGCTCCTATCGCTGCAGGGCACCAAGGTCCAGGCTCTGCGGCTAAAGGTAACTGTGGCATGACACTTCCCACTGAAGAGCACCAAAGCCCAGCCTCCGTCTGGTGCTGACACCCATCATTGGAGATGTGTCTAGAGGGTAAGTTCCTAACCTAGAACCTGGAGAACTGGGTTCTAATCCTAACATCAGCATCAGATTAATCCATTGTATGATTCTGCATCTAGCAGCTTATTATCCTCGGCCTAAAACCTGAGTATATGTAACTATGCAAAAGAAAATAAACAAGAATGTACCACTTGCACTCTAGCAGGCTCCAGGTGACATGTTCTCATCCTTTCCCCATCACGATTTGATCTGTATAGACATTCTTAAGCGGACCTGTGCACAGCGCTGGTCTAAGTGCACCTCTTCGTGTCTGAGGCCCCTTCGCCGTTAGTAACAATACTATCTGCTCGGACCCCTCACCTGTGGGAGGTGAGAACCACCGAACGGCCTTCTTTGATGACGCTGAGGATGCAGTTCCACAGGAATCTTCTGGCGCGTGGATCCATTCCTGTTGTGGGCTCATCCTGGAACGAAGAGGTAACGTAAACTTTGAATGGAGTCTCCCAACAGTCCTATCCCCCATCACTGATCTCCTGGTCACTCTATCTAGTTTCCCACTCCTACTCTCTATCATCGTCAGCAAAATAGTCTTTTGTTTGACTCCCACTTTCTGCTACTCCTGCCTCTGTGACGCTGGTCCACTGATCACTGCATCCTTTCCTTCGTCTAAAAGACGTTTAACTTTTTTATTAATCTGCTGATCACTCCAGCGTGACTCCTGCCCTCTGCCTCTCGACTGCTGCTCACAAAATGGATCCCACTGGTCACTCTGCCCTTCCTCCAGAGCACGGTAAAGTCTCAACGCTCTGTCATCCATGCATGGTATACCTTCCACGTTTTCTAATAATTTGCTTCCTTTCTAGGCAGGCTTGTTCCCTGCCTGTGAGGACTCTACGTGTCACAGAAGTACGGCTAATCCCTGCTAAATTGAAATCCCCCTCTATCTACCATATGTTCCCTCCCCCTCGCAGCTCTAGCCGTATAATCCCGGTCTACGAATGTGTTCATTTTACTGGTACTGGGACCCTCGGTGGGAATCACGTACAGCTCTGTTACCAAAGGCATGAATCTTTGAGTACTAAGGGTGCACTGCATCCTTTCCCGCTCACCGCTTGGACAATGGTAGGAAGAAAAAGAGGACAGGATAATGTGAGCAGGTGAAGTGTGAGCAAATGTCAACAGCTTCTCTCTTGAGTTCCAAAGCTGGAAGCCTCGCCTCTCCATAAGAACTCCACAGGACTGGGACTGCCCTCATTTGGTAGAGCTATCTGGGCCCGGTCAAGCTTTCCTCTTTAGCCATCCCTCCCCCACACCTCTATGGATCTGCAGAGGACCGTGTGTGCATACTGACCAGAAAGACGACAGGCGGTGATCCAATCAAAGCGATTGCAGTGGACAGCTTCCGCTTGTTGCCTCCACTGTACTTCCCAGATGGACGCTCCGCGTACTGCACAAGCCCCAGCTTCGTAATCCCCCACTGGGCCACCTGAAAGAAAAAAGAGGCTGCTCATGACCCAGATCGGGGTGACATGTTACCTACAGGGCATACATGAGCCATCAGAGAACAGATTGTATCATGAGGAGCCTGAGGCATAAGGCACCATCTCACTGTGGCATCCCCAGGGCATGGAGAAGCTTTCCCTGGAGCACCATCAAACCTGTGCCACAGGGCAACATCTCACTGTGGCATCCCCAGGGCATGAAGAAGCGTCTCCTAGAGCCTGAGCTACACGGCACCATCAAACCCATGCCACAGGGCACCATTCCGGCTGGACGACACGGAGGAACCAGGACTAGGTATCAAATACATCTATCTACTGTGGAGGCCTGGCGTCAGGTGCCCACCACGTACAGGGAATGGTCAGGGATCCCCTTCATCGAATGGTAAAAAATAGAATCAATATTATCAGACGTTGTTCAGGGGGTAATAGGGCAGACAGGAGCCACTGGGCCCCAGCCTTGGTGGTTGGAGTCCATTCCACTGGCCGGTACCATGGCTGTGCAAACTGGGACAAGTACAACCTTTTCTGCCTTGACACTCCCGGTAGCGAGGACGAGTAATCATAGGCTACCCAGGGAGGTAGCGTGGGGACACAAGCGAACAACTCGACTGTCAACAAACAGTAACTTTAAAGCCCAGCCTACCGCTTGTTTTTAGGAAATAAGCACTTTTAATGAAACAGGCGTACTCAATACTACACAAATCAATGGCAAATACAGAGTGATGCCCTAATCTCAACTCACAGTGGGCGCTAAAGCCTGTACCTCCTCCCCATGGTAACCCTGTTTAAGATCGTCCCCAGCCAGCTTTGGTAGAGCACGAATAAGGCTCAGGAGCAAACTACGTTTCCCACAAGTCAAATGTGCAGTCAGTTTGTTGTCCACTCTAGTTCTTACCAGTCGCTAGAGTGGGCAGAAAAACAGTCCTTAGTCCTCGCACTCACCTCAGTGTTTTCGCAGAGGCTTCTGACCGCAGATGGTGGCCGGTGGTAATCATGTGCGGCCTCAGCAATGGACACCATGGACGTCAGGCACAGCTCGTGTCTTAACTGAGCGTAGCCGCCTTGGACAGTCAGGATGGTACTCAGTGGCTTCTGCTGCTACGAGGCTGGCTTCCTCAGTAGTCGCAGCCCACTTCTGAGCCAAAAAGACACACACTAAGGCAGCTGCAGCCTGACCCAGGCCGATGCACATAGCGAGGCAGTTGGAGCCCCAGCCTGGGCCGATGCAAACAAAAGGTAGTGCTGCCCCTTCCCGGGCCAATACACACGGCAAGGCAGATGCAACCCACCTTAAGCCAACACATACGGCAGGCAGTTAAAGCCAGATATAGACCAATAAACAAGGTATGGTACATGCAGGCTGCCTTGAGACAATGTCCAGATATATGTACACTTTCATGGTTCTCACGGGGAGCCGCAGAGAGAGACCAGGAGATAATCTGCAGCCGTGCTTCACTCTAGCAGGCAGCTGGCTCTCTCTGGATGTTCCTTGGGCCACGAACATGCTGGGCTTCTCTCTTCAGCAGTTTATCCTCCTGCCAGACCAGGTAAACTCCTACCCGCTCTCAGAGGCAGGCAGGTTTCTAGGCACTAGGCAGATCCTCAGCTGCTCCTCAACCTGATAGTTCAGAACTCAGGTGATGTCCCTGAGCTCAGCCCTGGTCAGTCAGCAGTCCTTCGTGTACTCTCGGAGCACTCTCTTCCTTGGTCATAAAGAACCTGGAAATGGAACAAAGTGGGGATGTGGATCCGCTGTGCCAAACCTCAGAACTGGTTGGGTCGGTGTTCTTTCAAGTGTCTTTCCCAGGCTGCTCTTCAGGCACAGTCTTTGTGTAGAGTGATGCTTCTCACAGCAGGATGCAATGGGGCTGTCTCAACAGTAGAACACTCACAAGGGCACAATGGAGTGTGCGCTTTCTGCAACTGGCTGTCACCAGCCTCTCTGAAACAGTAATCAGACAAACAGAGGAGCAGGGCTGACAGAAAACCCCTGGTCTTGTGCAACTGAAGCTGCAGTCCCACCCCTCACCTCTATCATCAACCAAATGCCAGTGTTCAGGAAGCAGCTCCTTGATAACAATGAAAATGCTGCACCAGGAGAACTAGAAGGTCTCCCGCAGCACAGCACAAAGCTGCACAATTGATGCATCGGGTGGTACTCCACTGCCCTTGCCGCACAGCGCCCTGGCCATGGTAAAGCATCAACGAGCATGGACGGCCCTATAGAGGATCTGAAAGAAGGTTTTCCTTTCATTCGTAACGAAGCAAAGACAGGAATGCCAGCCCCATCTTGTACCGCAACGCAGTCGGTTCTCGATACAGCAAGTAACATTCATTCACGCTGAACTTGAGCATCAAAAGAATCCAGGGAGTCAAGGGGTGAGGGTTCTTTATCTCCAGGGTGAAGAAGATGGATTGGCTGTGTGTATCTGGAAGTGGAGACTTGAGACATTAGCTAGGGCTGGAGGTCTCCCTCTTTAGTCGATGGCACTGTGAGTTCAATGTTTGCAAGTACTAGTGAAATTCGCCTTCTGTTGTGGGACGGCGGGGCAGCCCGTATTGCCCTTCACAAACTCTTTCAAGGCTGGTACAATGGTGGCATTGCATTACCTAATCTCCGCCTTTACTATTGGGCATCTCAACTAGTGGCCGTCAATCACTGGATCCATGGTTCACCCCTGGATCCGGCCTTCCTCCTTGATAGATGCCAGACAGGACGGGAAGGATACCTGGGGGCCCTTTACAGTAAACCAATCAGAAATAGATATGTCGGACCCATGGCACACACGGTCGCAATATGGCACAGGGCCAACAAGAGTTTGGGGTGGTCAAATAAACTCACTAAGGCGACACCTCTATGGTCGTCGCAACGCCTGGGTTCCCTCTGCCATCTTCAGGGATTCGACAAATGGGACATGTTGGGGATTTCGACGGTGGGAGATCTTGTGCATATGGGTAAGCTATTGACATTTACAGACCTTCAGACTAAATATTCCCTTGCACTGTCAGAAACTTTCCGCTATCTGCAAATCAAGCACGCCATCCTTGCCGCCATCCCAGACCTAACATCCCTCCCTGAGATCTCCCCCTTGGAGGATAGACTACTATCAGAACCCCTCCCTGCCAAAGCCATCTCCTACACTTACCGCAAGCTATGTAACAATCTCCCCGACCCCTTCCAGACCCTGCGAAACAAAAGGGAGGGAGACCTGGGTCCCCTAGTTGATGAGGAATGGCGGGCGGCCCTAATGTCCCCCGGGGAATCGGCTATCTGCCACAGGTTTAGACTAATCCAGCTGAAGGTTTTACATAGGGCCTACATGTCCGCCCCTACACTGGCCAGAATTGGTAGACGCCCTGATGCATTGTGTCTTCGAGGCTGTGGCTTACCTGGCACCTTTTATCACATCTTATGGGAGTGCCAGGTGGTGCAACACTTCTGGGGTGGAACGATCCGTAAGATGAGCAGTTCCTTGGGTAAGCCACTCCTACCGATGCCAAAGGAATGTGTTCTTAATATATGGGGGGCCACAAACCTGACTGAACTGGAATTACAGTGGGCGGCGTTGGGTTTTCTACTACCTAAACGTTCCATTGCGATGCGAAGGGGTTCCCCAGAAAAGCCGCTGCTGGTGGGCTGGATGGCGGAGATGGACCGTTGCATGATTCCTGAAAAGACGATTTACAAACTAAGAGGCTGTCCCAAGAAATGGGACAAGAAACGGGGACATTGGAACAAATATCGGGGTGAACTCTGCGAATCTCCGACAACTGAGCTAGCCATGGCCCAAGCTGGACCCGTAGGACGGATTGTATGCTAATGTAATTTTTGCTTGATTTGTACCTTGATTCAATTGTATTGCACTGACTGTGATTGATTCCATGACTCTATTTTTCTTTTAATAAAATCTTATGTTAAAAAAAAAATGTTTGCAAGTACTTTGTGGACTGAAGGGAGGTTGAAGTTAATTGTGGCAGGAATTTCCCATGCTGGTTGGGCCTCAGGTCACCCCTTACTTTCTAGGTTTATCTGGTGGGCATCTCTGCTTCACCACAGCTCCTGGCCTGCCCACTCTGGAGAGAGGAGCCTGTGACAGTAACACTTTGAGAGGGAGGCATGCCTGCTAGTTACCTTGGGTACTTCATCTTCTGGGATGCCTCGTAGCCGCCCGTAAAACTCCAAGAGCTCGCGCCCCGTCAGCAGATCACAGATTGCATCAAACTGTGGGCAGTAGCCCATGTTCTGATGCACCGACTGCAGCTCACGCAGGACACTGGGGAGAAAGACACACTCAAGTGAGAATGAAGCAGTAGAGGTGATGCAAACCATGGGGCTGTCACACAATCTCCATACAATGGAAACCAACCTGTGGCCCACCAGGGTCGCCTCCCCCTGTGTCACCTCTGTGTCTCCGGTCAGCATCTTGAAAGTGGTTGTTTTCCCCGCACCATTCACCCCCAGCAAACCAAAGCACTGCAAGAGAGTGAGAGGGTTTTAGTGAGACAGGCACAATATTACAGAGAGCAGGAAACTACAGACACAGCCGAGGCATAGGACATAGGCACACTGATCAGGGGCGGGGCCAGAGGCATATTGCACAGGCATAGACGGGAGGAGGCACTATAAAACTGTCCAGGGATACGGAACTCATAGGCACTGACACAACCCAGGAATAGGGAGTTGATTTACAATGGCACCACCCATGCATAAGGAGCTCATACACACTGAAACTGTCAAGGCATAGGGAGCTCATATGTACTGAAACCACCCAGGCATAGAGACCTCATACAAACTGACACCACTGAGGCACAGGAAGCTCAGACTTGCTGACACCGCCAGGGCGTAGGGAGTTCATATAAACTGACACAGATGAGACATAACGAGCTCATGCATACTGATATCACCGACACATAGGAAGCTCAAACATACTGTAGGAAACTGGGTTTCTGTTGCAGGATCCCCCCCCCCTCCCAGTTTTTTGCCTGGTATTAGATGCAACTTTGACTTTAGTGTACTGAGTTCCTGCTAACCAGGCCCCCAGTACCAGTGGGGGCTTGCATTTAAAGAAGGGGGGGCATAAAATAAAAAAACCACTAACCTTACGTGTCCTCCTTGCTCAGGACCTCGGACTTCTTCGACCGTCGAATGCAGAGCGGACATCAGCAAATTCCCTCCCCCAATCCTGGCGCTGCTCACATGCTGTAAACCAGCATGAGAGCAGCGCCTTGATTGGAGGAAGCGGCCTCTCTCTGCACTCCTCAGCGCACTGGACACCTGCACTTGCTCTCAACAGAGCAGTCTGGGACAGCTGGATTGAGAGGTTTAAAGTGTGCAAGTCTGACTGGCCATCGCAAGACGGCAGCCAAAGAGACTTGAGCACCCCTCCTCTCTGCTGTCACTCAGCGGGCTTTGCGCTGTCCTGGCCCTCAGTTCAAGACACGATGATAAAAAAATGAATGGTAATGAATTACCATTTTATTTTTAATCTCTGGGGTTTGAGGGGCATTTAAATGGGGCAACGCTCCTCCGCTCTCATGGAGAAGCCGCCCCTAACCAGTGTTCTTTACCTAAACATTTACAATTGTTCCCCGGCTGGCCAAACCTTTAGCACCCCCTGTAAGTCTGTAAGAAAATGGGACCCTAGTACCTAAGGCTTGATGTACTAAGAGGGTCCCTAAGGGTTGCAGCACAAATTGTGCTACCCTGAGGGACCTCTCACCAAGCATATGCAGGACTGCCACTGCAGGCTGCGTGTCTTGGTGCAGACAAACGTGATAACCCAACATGTCACACCTCCCTGTGTGCCGTGTCCCTAACACTGAATGTAATATTAGTAAGTCACCCCTACAACAGGTCTGACATCCCTACATGTGGTGGCTTACCTGCATGAACAGACATGCCCCTGTGCTGGTCAGTCCTATTACTGCCAGTGCAAGTGACCAAGGAAGCCATTTTAAAACATATGCTGGACACTGGTGGAAACGACATACATGACGGCTTCACTGAAAATAGGGATGTTTGGTATCAAACATCTTGTGTTTTTAAACCCACAGTGAGCCAGTGTTGGATTTACCAATACATACACTCAGAGGGCACCTTAGAGGCGCCCCCTGAAACCCTACCATCCTCTGGTGTGGTTGCTGACTGGTTTCTGCCAGCCGGCCACCCGAGACACTGTTTTGACCACCTAGGGCGAGAGCTTTTGCTCTCAGGAGGCCAAGAACACAAGCCTGTCCAAGAAGAGAGTGCAACACCCCCTCCTACACGGTGACCAGCTGATCAGACTCCTCGGGCTACGGAGCTTCAAAGGAGCCGGCCCCTTTGGAATGCGAATCTGGTTTTCCGCATAGGAGAGCAAGCCACCCGTCCAGTTCAGAGCCCCCTTGGCACCTGGACAGGCGGGAAAATAAGCAAGTCAGGTAAAGGGTGCCACCTCTGTGGTAGTACGACCCCTATGGTGGGCATACTGCGAGGTGGCAATCTTAGGAACCCCCTGTAGTGTGCACTAGATTATGAGCTCGGTGATGCCTCAGGCCATATAAGCCTTTACAACGTTTGATGCGTTTATGTTTCTTATAAAGAAACAACAGGTGCCACATGTATCGCACTTTGCGAGAGTCGGCTTCTAGTTCATACCTTCATGTTTTCATTTAAAAAGTTGATGTTTGGGGGGGGGGGGGAAGTATAGCGGTTGAAGGCTTGAATATGAATATCTAAGTCAATTCACATTTTATTAATGAAATCATGGGGCATAAGGTTTATTTTTTCTCAAAATAAACAGTTTGAGCGTTCACAGCCCTCTCGGAGACAGAGTGGGGGTTCAGATCATTCAAGGACAAGCCGAGGGCAGGGCGGTTCTTCGAGTCTTTGTGGAACTACAGCAAGGCCACGGTCTCAGATCAAGATCTGTCACAAAGACATAACTCAGCCTTGTCTAGAGACAGAGGCTGCGGGCTGGAAAAATATATGATGCTCAGAGACACATGAATATTGGCTATATCTAAATACTGAACCCTTATAAAACGGTTAACCTTTTATTATTAATGTTAGGTAAATAAGGATCCTTAAATCGATATCAACATATACCAGCGAAACAAACAAGCAAACCTTCTCAGAGTTTAAGTTACAACGTTGAATTCTGGAAAGTCTTGGCAAAGTATGAATTACATTAAAAAACGAAAATACATGTCTAAAGCTGTAAAGTAAGGAAAATGCTACTTACCAGTATGCATCTGTTCTTTGCATGTAGGGCTGCAGATTCACACACTAGTGCGTAGATCGCCATCTGGTGGTGGGCCCGGATAATTACACTTTGTTGTTGTCGATGGTCTCTTATGGTCTTTTTCAACCGGAACGAAGCACAGGCTTGGCAATCTCGGCTTTCGTGCTCTGGGGACAAGCACAGATTGCACAGCACAGATTGCACACCTCATGTAGATCAGTGTGGGGGATTTTGTGTCCACACTGAGGGCACTCCTTGAAGGGTGTTTTTTCCATGAGCCGAAGGCCCAATGGCACAGTTGGGCCCGACGGCCCCTGACGATCACCGGAATCGAGAAGTGAAGGTTGTTCGAGACGTGTGTATAAGGAAGTTGCGATCGTAAACAATACCGACAGTAGGAATCAAGGAATACGCATCGAAATGAGATCGGTAACGAAACTGAGCGGGAGCAACATACACATCTGAGGCCGATGGCGGAAAAAAACAATCTGAAGATGCAGTCGATGCCCATGCGCACTATACTCCAAAGGAGGAGTCAACTACCATACAAAGACTCTTCCAGTAGAACAACAAAGCGTACTCATCCAGGCCCACCACCAGATGGCGATCTATGCACTAGTGTGTGATCTGCAGCCCACATGCCTCGAACCTCCAATTTCTTCTGATAAGACGCACAACTTTTTCTAAGCACGCATCTTCATTCCAAAGTAGGGAAATAACAACTTAGCGGCCTAACGTCAAGTGCGGTGAGACTTCCACTGCTTTGGAGAATTACACGACAGGCCTGTGCATGCAGAGAGAACCTTAGTGCAGCAGTCTGTCCAATACGCTCTCACCTCTCCTGGAGGGATCCCCACACACAACCGGTCCACTGCAGGCTTCTTCCTCCTCTGGTACACCTGAGAAACAAAAACACATCAGCTGGCTCCATACAAGAGCATCACGACTCACACCCTCTGATCATCTGCTGTAAGAGAGGACTGATAGACACGCAGGAAGGAGATAGATAGGGGGCGACTAAGAGCCTGCAAAGGAGGCCCATCAGGAGAAGCAGAGAGAGGATAGAGAGAGGCCCAAAGGCAGAAACAGACTAGAAGCGACAACTGAGAGAGACCCACCAAGAGAGGGAGAGACAGAGTAGGGAAGGCAGAAACAGACTAGAAGCGACAACTGAGAGAGACCGACCAAGAGAAGGAGAGAGAGGAAGAGAGCGAATCCAGGAGGCTGACACTGAGAGGGAATGACAAATGAGAAAAAATGCTAGAGAGAAGGCAGGCAGAGAGAGTGGAGGGTCTGGAGGCAGATATGGAGGGAGAGAGGCAGAGATGGCAACAGAGTGAAGAATGAGAGAGATTTCAAGAGTGGAACCGGGAGGGAACAAATGTCTCTTTCTGAAGATGTTGGAACCAGGAGACAGACAAGCCTGAAAGTGGAACAGAAAGAGCAAGGCGAAGCGAAGAAATGAGCTGAGAAGAGGAAAAGAGTAAGAAAACAGAGCGATTAGAGAACTGCATGGAGAGCCAGAAACCAAGGTAGAGAGAGACGAGGACTGAGCAAGGAAGAGTGAGAGGAAAAGGAAAATGGGAGCAAGATAAAAACAGGAGAATTTGAAAAATGATGACTAAAGAAGCAAATGAGAAAAGAAATGAGCACTAAAAAAGTGAGGACAATGTGGGCCGGTTCTTCCTACTTCATATAGGTACATCTACAATAGAACAATGCTGTATTTTATTTTGCTACAGTACTTCAAGCTCATATGCAACATACAGAATGGAGGACGTTACACGGGACCCAGACTTACAAGTGTGAAGGCCTGGGAGAGAGAGGAGAACGTAGGGAGAAAAAGAGAGAGATGGACACAGCCTGAGAAACAGAGAGTGGAGAAAGAAAAGAAGAGATGAAGAGTATGAGGGAGACCCAGTGCATGCGAACAGGAGGGAGCTCCACTCACCTTGGTCAGGTCTCGCAGCACTAGAATATCTCTGTGCGTCACTCCAGCCGTAATCCTTCCTCTCTCCCTGGCCACATCCTCATCTTCCTCACCTAGAGGGGGAAGCTTGTAAGAGATGGGTCTAGAGGGTGAGAAGAAAAGGAGGACATCTGAGATGGGTAGAGGAGCCACTACCATCGGTACAAGAGGCGTAAGAGCCACCGCCATTGTTACAGAAGGCAGAGGAGCCTCCGCCATCACTGCAATAAGTGAAGGAACCACGACCATTGATGCACCAAATGTAGAAGCCATCGCCTTTGCTGCAGGAGGTGAGGGAGCCTTACGCACTGCTGCAGCAGGAGGTGGTACCTCAACCCTCAATGCAGGAAACAGAGAACCTTCAACACTCAATGCAAACATTGAAAGAACATTATTTATCTGCAAGATGGGTCCTCCTGCAAGGGAAGAGCGAAGTCACTAACCTTTTCAGGATGGATAAGTTATTATCCTTAACATCCGCCTCCAGCACAGTATCTCCCACACATTCCCATCATGCCCACTCCTGCTTTGATCCAGGAGCACTTTCCTTCAGTTAGGAAGAAGTTACTCCAACCTACAGCTGCTAGGTAGGGGCGGCACCTTCTGCACTTTTTCTGACACAGTCTTGTCAAAATCTTTAAATAAATGTTTTTAATCTGATTGGGAACTGTGTTGGGAATAAAGTGTGTTTTGGGGGGATCGGGCCTGTTATGTTTTTCATTAGGCAGGCGGAAAGCACACATTTTGGTGCTGTTTCCCTCCTTGGTGGCCATTTTGGTGGTGCCGTCACTTGGAGCTGCAAGTCTGGCAGTTGGAGGAGTAGAACAAGCAGCTCCAGCGAACAGCCCACACCTGTAGCTTCAGGAGCACACACCAACGCCTACAAGAGCAGAACCCGACCGGCCACTGGCTCCGAGATCTCATCTCCTTCCTGTCTTTGGGGTGTACTCCTATACCATCATGTTGGAATTAGCAGACCCTATCAGTGGAAGAAGTGAAGGAAGTCCTCTGCGATAACTCTCACCGGCCTGGAAAGGACAGGAGGTTTTGTGTATTATTCGCTCCACCATCAATCGACTGGGGCGGGATTTCTTTGTTCACACGGACCTTGTATTGGAAGAACCTTTCTCTTCATCTTATCTTCTAGACTGTGGATTTGCTCGATTCCAGGTACCTCTTGTCTCCAAGACAATGAATCGAGCTACTGACTGCTCAGTTTTAGGAAGGACTGAAGGGGGCTTTTCGGCCAAATGGATGACATTGTGATAAATGTTATTTCTAATGCGCTCAACTGAAAAAAGAAAAACCAAAACACAGAAAATGTTGCCTCTTACGGACAGGATGTGATCATAAGATAATTTTCAGCTTTAACAGCTTTATTTGTTCAGTGTGTCACAAGATGTTGTTCCACGGAGGAGATATTGTAATATTCTGATATTTATTAATGGAAAAGAGATCTCATGATGAAGAACAGAGAGGTCCACGGTGTCAAAGGGCGCAGACTAGTCATAGAGAACCAAGACGTGTGGAACATCTACAATTTCCAAAAGTTATCCCAAGTAACAATTAAACCGGTTTCAGACCATACTTGACAAACAAGTCACACTCAGTTATGGCCTGAACAAATTTAAATGAATACATTAAACTCGTGCAGCGATATTGTTCAAGTGGAGTGAGACTGTGCGGTCCCTCTGAATAAGGTGCTGTATGTACGAGCATCAGACCAAGAGTGGCCAAGGCGTAGCCTCCAAGGTCACCAAGCGTCCTTCACTCTCATTTCCTGAAGCATTTGACATGCCCGCAAACAGTCCTACATCAGGCAGCCCTTTGTGGAACCGGCTCGCTGCCCATTGCAAAGGTGGACTTGCATTTGGAGTTGAGGTGGGTGTTAAGGTGTCGAAAGGAGGAAGACCCCAGGCCGAGGACATTGAGGATCTCCTACTTTTGCAACAAGCAGACATCTGCTCAGACAGTCAGCTTCGGTTCCTCCTTAATTCCTGTCGTAGACGAGGGTTGTTGTGCTGTCTGTGTGGACCAGTGAAGCAAGTAGCACACGACAGCACCCACTGAAGACACTGCCCAGCAAACCCTTGCTGTTTCAATCACCAAGACAAGGGCTCATACCTTCAAAAAGAAGTGGGCAGCAGTTCACCGCTTCATTGTCAGAAAATGTGCCCAGTACCACCCCTCTGCGCTCACCTCTTGAACCTTGTTCTAAGTGATGAAATCACTCACTTGTTTTGGAATAGGATTGTCTTTTCTCAGTTTGCACACCAGGTGGTTCCCATGGCACATTGTCCATTGCAGCACAGAGAGCAGAGGCTTGCACCAAAGGAATATTACCGAAGCAAGTGATCGAGACGCTGTGTGGGACTGAGGCTCTAAATGGCCAAAGGCGATGCACACATTGGTAAATGTGGGGAATTTGTGGCATAAGCAACGCTAGCTGAAGTTGGGAACAGTGAAAGCAACAAAGAGAGAGAAAGGTGGCAGGGTTTCGCTCATGAAATAACTCTGTCCATGAGAAGCAGATTTTCATCACGAGCGACAGCAGGAAAAGGGGATTAGTGTAGGTGCAAAAATACACTGGGACATGGGGCGTGTCCACAAATGACGTACACCTGAACGTAGAATGGAGATCTCCACAGCACAGAGAAACATTCCAATATCAGTGCAGCCCTCCATGCACGGAGCATAATGACTCGTCCGCCCACTCACCTGAAGGAGATGAAGAACTTGTACTGCAGGAGGAGGGTGAACAGGAAAAAGATGACCCCCTCAAGAGCCATAGCAAACAGGTTCTTTCCGGCGACATCCCAGGACAGTGGGGACACGGAGGGCACCTCACCTACAGGAGAGAAAGCACAGCTCAGTGGGCAGAGGGGGCAAAAGGGGGACGCAGGGAGGAGGCAGGGGCTGAAGGGTACACTTTGCACACTGTGGTAGCTGGACAGGAAGGAGCACAGGCTGAGAAGGAAGAAGCGTGCAGAGGATAAGTGGTTAAAGAGGGCACAGATGAGGAGGGATAACTGGGGCACAGAGTGAGGCTGAAGGGAGCAGCAGAGAAGGAAGAGAGGAGGCATGGAGGCACAAAGCTGAAAGACTGGAGGAGGTGCAGGGCGAGTAGGCATGGGTGACCAGACTTGGGTTAAGGGAGCAAGTTATCAGGGGGCTGAAGAGGGCGGGTAGATGGCGCAAGCTGAGGAGGTACAAGATAAAAGACCCAAAGGGGGTAGAGATGGCTCTCAAGAAGCACAAGAAGGGAAGGGAGGTAGTCACCGAATCTCTCGAAGGCATCTGCTATTGCCTGGTTCTTCACCATGTCTATGAGGCCTCGTCCCAGGCAGAAGTGCGGGAACACAAGGAAGACCTTCTTTAGGATGATGTTGACGTCCTTCAGTTTCTGCTCCCGGAGAAAAGAAAAGAGAGCATTCACACATTAATCCTCACAGCCTCCTGCAGAGGTTATTCACACTCAGAGGAGCCGTGCTCACACCTACATTACCACTCTCTAAAACACGACTGTCCAGAATGAGACAGCTGTCCATCTCACAAATCCAAGACCCTTCCCCAATCACTATACACTTTCCATAAACTAAGCTACCACTCCCAAAACCACAACTACGTTACTACCCTCAAAAACACTATCCTTCGTCCACCACGCCCTATCGTTTCACTATCATGCACGAACATCATTCACTCCCACAGCTACACTACAATTGCCATAGCCCCCCTTTCCTTTCACAGCTCTACTCCTCCAGAAGAACAGTATTCAGCTTTGAAACACCCTTCAACCACCAAAGCACTCCCATGAGGTTACCACACCAAAAATCAAGCTTCACTCCAACAACCCCTCACCACACCCCCAACACCACCCTCCTTCATTGCCCCAACAATCCCCAGGTCGGCTTGATCTATGGCAATGGCAGCTCAACACTTGTAAACCCCAGAAACTCCAAGGTCCTTGGCCAGTGAGCGCTTCAATGACCACCAGGACTTACCTGGTCCATAGTCTTGCCTTGCTTGTACCACCCTGCAGTGTGTGACCCGCCCTCCACACTCCCTCTCACCCGGGACTCCACCCACTCATCTCTAGCCCCTCTGTCCCTGTACTCACCTGGTCTGGGAACAGCTCAAGCACAAATGTGGAGACACTGCCGTTGATGCCGATGAAGAGGTTGATGCAGGTGAGAGCCACGTAGGCCGTGCTGGGCACTCGGAAGAGGAAGGAGGCAGGGTACATCAGAGGAGTGATGGACCAACTGGAGGGGGGAGACATGAAAGTTGTGAGACTAACTACAGGAAGGAGACAGAGGCGACAGGGAGAGAGAAAGACCATAAGGGGGACAGTGACCACAGGTAGAGAGATACCAAAAGGAGACAGAAACCAGAAAGGCAGAGAGTGCGACCCTAACTTCACTGAGAGGGAATGAAGACGGGACCATGTCCTGAGAGAGAGGGGGGGATTGAGAGAGAAAAAGAGGTAGATAGATTGAAGTGAGACCAGTGGGAAAGAAACAGATCAGTGAAAAAGAAAGTAAGGAGGCCATCTTGAGAAAGAGAGTCTACTGGGAGGAGAGAGACTGCAAGAAGTGAAACTGTGGTGAATGAAAGCAAACGCATAGGCGGGGCGATTCCACTGGGATGAAGCGAGAGAACAAGAAGTGAGACACGCAACAGAGTCAGACTCAGGGATTGAGAGTCAAAGGAAGGATACAAGTGTGCATCACCACCACCCCTTGGAGAAAGAAGAGTTATGGACCCTTCACACCCCACAAAGTCTCCTCAGTCTACAGTCAGAGCAGAAGGATGACCAGCAGTGGCTCCAGAGTCACTCACCCATAGAAGAGCAGCAACAGCACCAGCGCCGGAAAGTTGTCGCGAGACACGTAGGCCTCCTGTTGGAAGCAGACGAAGATGAGAATGACCAGCACTGCAGGGACCAGGTAGTTGCACTAGAACCAGAGAAGGTGAGAGGTAAGCGCGCTTCCAGTGCATAAGAGTAATCGTGGCTCCCTTAATACTTACAATATTTTACTAGCTTCAGATAGTGTGCCATGATTCAGGGGAAACAGATATGGGTTGCAAAAAGCCTCAAAGTGCAAGAACTAATTCTACACACAAGGGGGGCAAACAGACTGCAGATCTGTATTCAGAACATAGTTTAGGTGCCGGAGGGATCGTAAAACCTAACTCAGCGTGGACTGCGCCAGGCTCACGATATGCAGGAAATTAGTCTGAAAGAAAACTGAAGAAGGAAAAATGTGGGCTCAAAAAATAACTACTGGCGGTGGTACATCCATGAAAAATACGCACTGCACCGCTCAAAATCTTTCCGGAAGCCAACACAATATAGACTCATGCCCAGTCTACAAAGCCCCCCATTTCTGCACTTCTCCAGGTCACCCTGGTCTGCTTGCTTTACAAGCCTAGGACGCCATGTTCTCCTCACTCTCAAATGTCCTTTACCTTTCTCTGCTTATCCTTCCTGGTTTCGCCCTCCTGACCCTGCCTTGTTCAACACTCGCTAGATGAATACTTTTTTTGTCTATGTAAACATCTTGTATATATAATGACATTTCTCTGTACACTGCTGTAATAATACCCTTTGGTAAAAGGCGCTGTGAAAAAAAAACCATTAAAAAAATGCTTGAGCCAGAAATATGATGACCGCTGCTGCATTTTGTGAACAGAAAAATAGTCATTTAGCTTGATGACTATTACTACATCGGATGTTACTTGCAGAATGTAAGTTTCTGTAGTCTGAGTTTCAGAAGGTTCCTTCGCGCTGTATTCAAGAGCCAACAGTTCTCGTTCCAGGACAGAAGAATGAAGTTCACTTCCAGACAACATGTGAGCCAAGTGGACACTGCACGCTCAATGCCATCCTTTGTTGTCCATGGAGGGGGGCGGCCGCCACTGCTCTCTAAGAGGCGTCTGCTCCTACTGAGGACCTCTTTGTAGGATCAGGGTGAGGAGGGAGGGGGCCATGAGGAGGGAGGGGGGCTGTGACTATCTCCTGAGAGCTTTACATACCAAATCAAGTTAAGAGTCCAACTGAATACCTTAATTCATGTTTGCTATCACTAAACAATCGTGAGAATCTTTTAACATATTGTTGATAGATTTCACATACTCAAGACAACTTTGAGTTTTTCTAGCATTTGTGGGAGAGGACTAGTCTAAGGTTGCTGACATGTTCTTAGGATCCACCGACGAACTGAATGAACTCAACCTAAATGCTATATGGTCAATGTGTTTATTTTTCAACCTCACATTATTCCTTGAGGTTCTTAGAGAATATGATCTAATTAAGTAAGTACAAATTGGATCAAAATATCTGTAAACATAAAATTCATAGAGTACTGGAAACCCTGAATGGCAGCAAATGGGATTAAAAATGGGGTGCAGAAATATGTTTCTCCTGGAATCAGTCCCAAAGGAAGAAAAAGGAAAAGGTATGAAACAACTCTCCTTTGAATTGAAGGTGGTTTCAGATTGTTGAAGATGGAAACAAGGCGAGGCACACAAATAACTAAAGCTGTCATGGGGATGAGCTGTACATTTACACAGTGTTAAGTAGGCAGGGGCTTATTAGAAGTTTAAATGCCATTTTTACTTTCCTGCTCTGCTTTGCACACGACACGCTCTTGTGCTATTGTTTAGAGAAAGCTGGTTATTTTGCTTCACATGAGAATAACTTGTTTTGCTGCATTTCTAAACTTCTTAGTTTGTTTAGTCTGTACAATGAGTGCCGAGACCGTCAAGGTTATCTTAGACACTGTAGCTGTTGTTCTAACTGATCAGCGCACGTTCTAGCCATAACACATATGCAGCTGTGGCCACCTCTGATATTGGCGCGTTTAATAATGCACTGCGTAGGCATGATCACACACACTTGAAAAACATTCATATGCTGAGAGCTTGTGCAGAATTTGATGTGTTCCACTTCTGCTAATACCAGAGGTATGGGGCCGCCTATGTAATCCTGAGAGACCTTCTGTAGTTATAAAATAACCCACTAGCAAGGGAGGGTGAAATATAGGTATATTTTAAACCTGTTTCCATTTAGCATTATAACATGCTTTCTCCCTTTGTATTTTATGGAATAGTAACTATGCTGAGAATCTTATTTCTATTTATTTATTTATTTATTTTTAGAGTTTTATATAGCGCGAACTTGAACCGATTAGGTTATCAGAGCGCTTTACATAGCACCAGTTCCAGTTACATGTTATCATAGTATTTTACATAGCATCAGTTACAAATACATAAAGAGCACATTACTTTTTGTTCTTATGAATAGGGTATCTCTTCACACGAGGGAAGGTATACACCTGGCTTTGCTCCGACAGTCACACAGGCAACTAGTCGTTAAAGCTATATCTCTAAACACAGGGAAGGGATACACTAGGGTAGTTCTAGTGAATAGGGTATCTCTTCACACGAGGGAAGGTATACACCTGGCTGTACTCCGACAGTCACACAGGCAACTAGTCAAAGTATTTTACATAGAATCAGTTACAAATACATAGAGAACACATTACTTTTGTTCTAATGAATAGGGTATCTCTTCACACGAGGGAAGGTATACACCTGGCTATACTCCGACAGTCACACAGGCAACTAGTCGTTAAAGCTATATCTCTAAACACAGGGAGGGGATACACTTGGATACAATCTACAAATCACATAGGATCCTAGTCATTAGAGTTATCTTCAATCTACACAGGAGGGATATGACTGGGAATATTCAAAGGGTCACATAGGAGTGGTAGAGAATATAAAGGTCCACTGCACACACTAGTGATAAGAGTCAACTAAATACACAAAGGAAGGGATATGACTGGTTAAACTCTAATAGACGCATAGGGGTGGTGTATGGTGCAGGGACTTCAGCGAATACCAAAGCTTAGCATTGTTACAATAGGTCAAAGATGCAATCACAGCATAGAGGAATGGTGGGTGGGATGCTAGAGTCCAGCGAGAACTGTCCGAAGAGCAGCAGCAAAGTGTCATTCAGGGTAGCACGCAGGTCGAGCAGCTCCGGAGGGAAGGTGGGAACCCAGGGGGGAGATGAAGAAGGAAGTCCAGGAGAGAAGGTGGAAGCCCAGGTGGGGGACGAAGTTGGAAGCTAGCCGCAGGTGCGTCGCTATCCTGGAGAGCATGTGGTCATCCCGCTCGGTGGGCGCGAGAGTGCGCAGGGTGGTGGAGGTGTTGGTGCGGTCACGCGTTGGCCATAGGGCACTGCCCAGGCATGTTAAGAGCAGTGGTGGCCATCCTCGCTCTGCGGTCACTGGCGGCCGCCATCCAGGGACCAGGCGAGTTGCAAGGAGGGTGGTGCGAGGGGGAGCCGTTGCAGCACTATGTTAGCGGGAGGCTCCGCTAGGGATCAGCGAGCAGCCAGTGATCCTACCTCCCGGGTTGTTGTCGTCGGGTGGCAGAGCAGCGTCCGGCAGATCGCAGATGCAGGCGAGGGTCACCGCCAGGGATCCCTGAAGAGGGCTCACCCCCACAGGCAAGAGATACAGAGAGAGCCTGCGGGGTCGCCCCTGGGAGAGGCAGCAAGCGCTGGGGCCAGGTGGTCAAGCAAAGGCGCCGATCGATCGTTAGCTGGGAGTCACACCGGGCCGCCATTTGTATGTATGTATGTATGTATAGGCATTTATATAGCGCACTACTTACCCGTAGGGTCCCAAGGCGCTTCGACCGCTGCGAAACCCTTCCTGGCTTCCCTGAGAGATGGTCCCTTAATGGGTATCTCCAGGGTGAGACCAGGCATCCCCGGCGGTCTGGTGGGGCCGTTAGTGAAGATGAGGCAAGCTAATGCCCAGAGTTGCCGAGTGTGAACGCTGATCAGAGTGGGCACCGAGGCGAGAGAATTATCGAGTCCGCTGACCCTGGTCCAGAAACCTGCCGCGCCGGGAATCGAACCCTGGTCCCGGGCCGTCCTCTGCTCTCGGGTCTGCCGCCTCTAACCAGTGAGCCACACTACTTCACTGAAGGTCAGGCAGGCGGGGGAAGGCAGATTCTAGCCGGGGCCATCCCCGGTGTCTTGCCGCTACCGAGGCCCCCGGAGACTATCCTCAAATAGATGCAGCCCCTGCGTTCCTCCTATTTCGCCCATCAGCGTACCTCCCATAGAGAGTTGAGGTCATCGGCGCTCTCATCAGGGCTCCGGCCGCCATTTTGCCCGCGGCCGTCCTCTCCTCGCGTCTCCTCCCAGATCCAGCTGCAGCGGCGCCAGGGGCGATCGGAGCAGCCCCGCGGGTGCCCTGCACCTTCCGCTTCCTATGGGTGCCGAGAACAGCCCCCGGGCCACTGGGGAACCGCCAAACCCAGCTCCCGAGCAGCGCCGGAGCCGGGAGCCTGACAACTTGCATAGCAAGTAAAGCTTGCTGAATAATATGTTTGCTTGTATTAGCTGAGGTGCTGCGCCTGAGAACACGGCGTTAGAAATAAATATTTCAAACTTGCTTGTGTCTCCTTTTACTCCAGGTTTTGGACTGGTATGAGAGTATAACGAAAGACTGTTCTTGTTTTCCACATTGCCTGAGGTAACCTAAGTTGCATGTTATGGGTTGTCTAATCATTGGTATTTTTGCTATAGGACGAAGAGCCAATGTGACACTGATGCTAGTCTGGTAGGGGATATTGGACCTTAGTGAATTAGGGTGTGCCAAAACTCACCTTATAGGTGAGTTTTGGCACACCCTAATTCACTAAGGTCCTAAGTCTCTGTGCACAGTTCTGTGTCTGAGCAGAATCCCTGCAACAAAGCAGAGTAGGGTGGAACTAGGCTGACCATATCTAGGAAATGAGTCTAACAGAAAACTGGAGAAAGAAAAAGGTGGGGACAAAAGAAATTGCTTATGGGGCAATAGACGTCATGAAAAATAAACTTCATATGCGTTCTGATACATCCATTAACAGTACAGTCTTCCTTATATATGGCAAAAATGAAGTGATGTCATAGGAAAGAGTCAGTGGAATCCATCTTGGATTGGTAAGACTTAAAATACGATCAGGGAACAGCCACCATCTTTGGTAGGGAAAAAATAAAAGGACTGGACACAACCACAGTTACTAGAGGAAGAAGAATATATAGTCGAATCAACAGCTAAGAAGATTTCTTCCTTAGGCTGCCTGGTCCTGTGCATTCTCTTACAGCAATTGCTTTGTGCAAACAACAAAACAAAGGAGAACTGTCAACTCAGCAGTTAGCGCTGAACCAAGACAAGACTGCCCTTGTGATTCTCGATGTCTCCTGAGTGCAAGGGCGCCTTCCCGGTTGTGAAGGTAGTCAGAGGTGAGGCACAAAACCGAGTTCTGCAGGACCCAGTGTCAGTGGGCATGCGCTCACAGCGGGCAGAGCTCACTCCACCCCATTACCAAGAAATAAGTATGATCATTTTTACTACATGTGTCACCGTTGATATCCTATTTGTTGTGCGGAGGGGGGATCCCCCGTTTGGAACTACAGATCCTATAAGAATCTACTGCTAACAATTCTTTAAAACATTCACTGACCGGGCTCTAGCTCGGAGCACAGGAGAGTTACCCGCTCACCTCTTGCTACTGGCTGTTGGGCGTATTATTTCACCTCGTATGGATTGCTTGCATTGCAATTCCTGGAGCATTATGTTACATCCCAAAATTACATTGAATCATCACATATGAAAATTTATATATGCATTACATACAAAAATGAATATGCTACTTACCAGTATGCATCTGTTCTTGGCATGTAGGGCTGCTAACATTCATATCTTAGCATTAGATCGCCGCCTAGTGTTGGGCTCGGATGATTGCACATTGTTGTCCTGGAAGAGTCTTCGAAGTATCCTGAGATAGGTGGCTCCTCCCCTGGACTACAGTGCGCATGGGCATCGGCTCCATCCCCAGATTGTTTTTCGCCATTGTGGCAGGAGATGGAGTGAAAGTGTAAAGGATGTCCATGCTAATGAATAAATACAATAGTATATCTGCAGCTGCGACAGGCACCGGGGAGGAGGGCGGGCGATATGAATGTTAGCAGCCCTACATGCCAAGAACAGATGCATACTGGTAAGTAGCATATTCAGTTCGAGGCATGTGGGCTGCTAAATTCATATCTTAGCATAGAATACATAGCAGTCCCTCCATCAGCGGCGGTTGCCCGTGCCAGCTGCAGAAACCTGAAAAAGTGTCTTGAGAACAGCCTGTCCTACAGCGGCTTGCTGCTTGGAATGCACATCAACACAGTAGTGTTTTGTGAAGGTATGTGGTGTGACCCACGTGGCTGCTCTGCAAATATCCTCTAAAGGAATGTTCCCTAGGAAAGCCATGGATGCCCCCAGTTTGCGTGTGGAGTGCGCTCTGGGGGGTATTGTTAAAGTGCGCTTGGCTTTCTGATAACATATCTGGATGCACTTAACAATCCACCTGGCTATCCCTGCTTTAGAAATTGGGTTGCCTTTGTGTTGTGGTGCGAAGGCAACAAAGAGTTGTTTTGTCTTTCTAAAGGGTTGTGTTCTGTCTATGTAGTACATCAACGCCCTCCGTACATCTAAGGTATGGAGCATTCTTTCCGCCACCGTTTGCGGGTTTTGAAAGAATGCTGGCAAGTCAATAGTTTGATTAAGATGAAACTGTGACACCACCTTAGGAAGGAATTTAGGGTTAGTGCGTAGCACCACCCTATTTGGGTGAATTTGAATGAACGGCTCTTGTATGGTGAGCGCTTGCAGCTCACTGACACGCCTCAGAGACGTAATAGCTATCAGAAAGGCCACTTTCCACGTAAGGAATTGGAGCTCACACGAGTGCAGTGGCTCAAATGGTGGCCCCATCAGTCTGGTGAGAACGACGTTGAGGTTCCACACCGGAGCTGGTGGAGTTCTTGGGGGAATGACTCTCTTCAGACCTTCAAGGAAGGCTTTAATGGCGGGCACCCTGAAGACAGAGAGGTGCTGCCTGTTCTGAAGATAAGCCGCTATGGCTGAGAGATGTATCCTAATGGAAGTGTACGCCAGGTTGCACTTGTAGAGATGTAACAGATAACAGATGATGTTGGGAATAGATGCATCTAGCGGGTTGATGTCATTGGACGTACAGTAGATGACAAAACGCTTCCACTTAGCAGCATAGCATGCTCTAGTAGTAGGTTTCCTCGCCTCCTTGATGATACTCATGCATTCTGGAGGTAGGTTAAGGTATCCAAACTCTAGGACTTCAGGAGCCAGATCGCCAGGTTGAGCTGTCGTGGATCTGGATGCTGAATGTTTCCATGGTTCTGCGTCAAAAGACTGGGTGTGAGGCGCAGTCTTTGATGCGGCACCACCGAGAGTTCGAGGAACGTGGTGTACCAAGCTTGGCGCGCCCACGTTGGAGCGACCAGGACGAGAGTCATGGAGTGCTGCCTTAGCTTTCTTGCGACCAGCGGTATTAGAGGGGCTGGCGGAAAAGCGTATGCAAATTTGCCTGACCAGTTCATCCATATCGCATTCCCCTGCGACTGTGGGTGAGGGAACCTGGCGGCAAAGAGTCGGCATTTTGCGTTCTCCTTTGTTGCGAACAGGTCTATCTCCGGATGACCCCACTTTTGGAAGAACGGGTGGAGAACAGAAGGGTGTATCTCCCACTCGTGCATCTGATGACTGTATCTGCTGAGCAGATCCGCCATCTGATTGTCCTTGCCCGGGAGGTGTTCTGCCATGAGGAAGATGTTCCTCTGAATGGCCCACTTCCACATGCTCTGAGCCAGATGAGACAGCTGTGGCGAGTGGGTGCCTCCCTGCTTTTGAATGTAGTACATCGCGGTCATGTTGTCCGTCCGGACTAGCACGACCTTGTTGCTCAGATGTACAATGAAGGACTTGAGCGCCATGAAGATTGCCATCAGTTCCAGATAGTTGATGTGCATCTTCTGTTGCTGCGTCGTCCATAGTCCCTGCACTGTGTAAGTGAGCACATGAGCTCCCCATCCCTGGAGAGATGCGTCCGTTGTCAGGATAATCTGCGGCACAGGCTCTTGGAACAGTCGGCCCTTGCAAAGGTTGTGTGGAGTCCACCAATGCAGAGAGTCGTATGCCCGACTGGTAACCAACACTAGGTCTGTCAATTGCCCACGAGCCTGTGTCCACTGATTCGCTAAGCACTCCTGGAGCGGGCGCATATGCAACCGTGCGTGAGGGACTATGAAGATGCAGGAGGCCATCATGCCTATCAACTGCATGAACACTCTCGCTGGCAGGGAGTGTTGTGGTCTGAATCGTTGGATCAGCGACTGAATGCTGTCGATTCTGACTTGGTTTGGCTGAGCCATGGCTGTCAGGGTGTTGATCGTAGCACCCAGGAACTGCCGGACATGTGCCGGCTGGAGATGCGATTTTGGGTAGTTCAGGGAGAAACCCAGATCGTGAAGCAGGCGAATTGTAGTCGACATGTCTGCGGCGCACTGTTGCTCCGACTTGGCTTGTACGAGCCAGTCGTCTAGGTAGGGGTAGACATGGATATTCTGCCTCCTGAGGTGCGCCGCCACTGTCGCTAGACACTTGGTGAACACCCTCGGGGCTGTTGTGACTCCGAAGGGTAGGACTTTGAACTGGTAGTGCCTGCCTTGAATAGTGAACCTGAGATATTTCCTGTGTGACGGGTGTAGTGGAATATGGAAATAAGCATCCCTGAGATCTAAGGTTGCTAAGAAGTCTCCCTGGTTTAGCAAGGGAAGAATCTGCTGCAGTGTAAGCATGTGGAAATGTTCCGATAGTATGTACAGGTTGAGGGGACGTAGATCGAGAATGGGCCTGAGAGAACCGTCCTTCTTTGGAATAAGGAAGTACAGGGAATATACCCCTGTGCCTTCCTCCCCCACCGGCACGAGCTCGATTGCGCCTTTTTGCAGCATCGCCACTACTTCCTGCTGCAATAAGTGCAAGTGCTCTGCGGACATAGGCCTTTGCCTTGGTGGGATGTTGGGTGGAGTGGACTTCAACTCTAGGCAATAACCATACTGAACTAATTGTCGCACCCACCTGTCTGTGGTGATGTTTCTCCAGACGGGCAGGAACTGCTGCAGTCTCCCCCCGACAGGTGTTAGGTGGTCGGGGGGCAGTGACAGAGAGTCACTGTTTGCTCGGAGTAGAGGTGCGGGAGCTGTTGTTTCCTCTGCCGCGACCTCTGTTGCTGTTGTTCCTATAGCCTCCCTTGGTCTGCTTAGTGAACGAGGCTTGCGCCCCACCTTTGGAGAACTGGGATTGTTGACCCATCTGTCCTCTGGTGACTCCACGTGCACCTGAGCGACGAAAAGTGCCGCCACGAAACTGTTGGGACTGCAGAGCCCCCATAGATTTAGCAGTTTCCGTGTCCTTCTTTATCTTCTCTAAGGTGGTGTCAACATCCGGACCAAACAGACTATCAGGATTGACCGGCTGATTAAGAATTGTCGTCTGAATATCCTGCTTGAACCCTGAGATGCGGAGCCAGGCTTGTCTTCTCAGCATAACGCTAGTGTTGATAGCCCTAGCAGCTGTGTCCGCAGCGTCAAGTGCACACTTGATGGCTGCGTTTGATATTAGCTTCCCTTCCTCAATAAGCATCTTGGTGCCTTCTTGGAACTGTGGGGGCAGGTGTTGTATAATTTGTTCTAGGGTGTCGTAGTGCGCCCTATCATAACGCGCCAGGAGCGCCTGTGTATTTGCGATGCGCCAAAAGTTTGCCGCCTGTGCAGCCACTCTTTTGCCTCCTGCCTCAAGCACTTTGGACTCCTTGTCCGGGGGAGGAGCTTCACCCGTTGTCTGGGAGTTGGCACGTTTCCTGGCATTGGCAACCACAAGAGAGTCCAGTGGCAACTGTCCCCGGATGTAGACGGGGTCCGCAGGAGCAGGCCTGTACTTCTTTTCAATGCGAGGGTTGACCACTCTAGCCCTCGTAGGCTCCTTAAAAATGTCTCCAGCATGTTTGAGAACACCTTTCAGCATAGGAAGTGTTTTTACTGTCCTCTCAGATATGGCAAAGGTGTCAAAAAGGAAGTCTTCCTCAACCGGGTCGGCATGCATGTCCACATCATGATTGGCCGCCGCCCGTTCAATTAGTGCATGAAATCCTGCTGAGTCCTCAGTCGGGGATGCACGTGCATTAAAGGTCTGCGGGTCTTGGCCCGCCCCCTGGGTGTTTTGGTCACCAGAGTCGTCGTATGAATCAGGTTGTACATCAGGGTCATCGATGGGGAAATTGTACTGTTCATCCTCATCATCATCCTCACCCACAGAGTGTTCTGGGGAGGGAGTAGGGCTCCGTCTTGGAGGAGGCTGAATCGGCTCCGTGAGGCCTACGGCGTCAAGGGGCACCCTCTTCTTCTTCAACGGGATGACGTAGGGGTCCACCGGCTCCGAAGTGATCTTCCGTTTATAGAGGGTCAGCTTGCCGGTGGCAGCATCGATGAAATGCTCTGAATCGTCCACCGATTCGAGTACACGACGTGGAAGAGGGTCTGGCAGGGAGGAAACCTGCTTCGGAGTCGATTTCGTCGAAAACGCTTTCGGCGCCTCCTTAGGTGGCAAGAGAAAAAGGAGTTTCCCCGAAGGCTTAGCCGGAGCGTCCTTTTGCGGCTGCGGTGATGGCATCGGAGCCGATGGAGCAAGGGCCTTCTCCCTGATTCTCTGCAGTGACTCCGCAATAGGGGACGGTACACTGCCAGTTGGTTTTGTCGCCGACAAGGATGCTTTGAGCGGCCCCTCGGATCCGACGCCCTCGCGGGCCTTGTGCGGTTTGGGCGCGGAAACCTTCTTCGGGTCCTCCGAATCTTGAGGCCGGGGCGCCGACTTCTTGGGCGTAGCCTCTTTGGAGCCGACCTTGGCGGGCTTGGACGGCGCCGGAGCCGTTGATCCGAGCCGACTATCTTTCTTGGGGGCCCCTTCATCGGGCGTCGGCTTCGATTTCAGAGCGTCGGAATCGACCGACTTCCTCGGCTTCTGCGGACCGGAGGTCGACGGAGCCGACGGGGTGACGGGCACCGACTTCTTCACAGGCACGGCAGCCATCTTAGGAACACTCGAGTCCTTTGGTTTCAGTTTCGATTTCGGGTCGGCCATTTTAGGTGTTGACGACCCCGACGGTTTCAGTTTCGGTTTCGAAACATCGTGCCCAGCAAGTGAGTCCGAAGCCGGGCCTGAAGGCGGGGCTGTGGCTTGCGGCAACGGGTCCAGGGTAAGGCCGACAGGCGATCCCGTGTCCCGGTCGTCCTCGAAACTTTCGGGGCAGAGCTCGTCCGCAGAGCTGTCCGCCGCGGCCCCATAAATTTCATCGTCGTCTCCTACCTCTTCGGCGTACTCGAGGACCGGACCCGCGACTCCGTCGTCGTCACCCGGATCCGCCTCGACCTCCGACTGTGAGGGGGAGATTTGTAGAAGGTGACCCTGGACCTCTTCTTCCGGGTCGCCGAAGATGTTCTCCGGATCCGGGGCCGCTTGCCTAGCTTCCAAGCGCACCGCGCGCCGAAGCTTGAGAGTTTTCTTGGAGCGGAACTGTGCACAGGCCTTGCACTTGCCGTCGTCGTGGTCCGGTGAAAGGCACTTGTTACACACAGGGTGTAGATCGATGTGTGGGTACTTAGACCCACAGAGCGGGCAGTACTTGAACGGGCTCCGCTCCATGTCCGTAAAGGCTTGCTGTCGTGTCGCGATGAGAAGGCCTCAAAGTTTAGAAAGCGAAGAAAACTCCGCTTATTCCGGCTTCAAGAGACGGAAGACTCGAGACCGAGCGCAGACAATACCGACGCAAGAAAATCGAGGCCTTTTGGCCGGTAAAAGATAGTTTTACTTGGTTCCGACAGTAAGACGTCGAAACCACATCCGAACCCAATGGCGGAAAAAAACAATCTGGGGATGGAGCCGATGCCCATGCGCACTGTAGTCCAGGGGAGGAGCCACCTATCTCAGGATACTTCGAAGACTCTTCCAGGACAACAATGTGCAATCATCCGAGCCCAACACTAGGCGGCGATCTAATGCTAAGATATGAATTTAGCAGCCCACATGCCTCGAACTTATTGTGCCTGTTTTCTTTCTGATTGCAGTCAGCTTTTCAAAGATTAATCAGACATCAAAATGAAAGCCAGGTGTATTGGCTTTGCCAATGCTTGTTAGAGTAAATGGCAGAGTGCACTTATCAAATCATAACACACACTAGGGTGGTTTTACCAAGTGTATCATAGATGACTTACCATGTCCCAGGAGAAGTTTCCCAGCCAGTACACAAGGGGTTTCATCCCACTGACAAACTGAAGGTGCTTAGCTTTGCTGACACGCTCCTCTATCAGAAACAGCACGAAGCTTGCCGGCACAAAGGACAGTGCAAACATGACACATATGGAAATCAGGACATCCACTGATGTGGTCATCCTAGGAGCCAAGGAGGGAAAACATCTCAGCAAACAGTGGAGGTTGCACAGAATTAAATATTTCAGACAGAATGGGATTCAGAATGGTTGCAGAGGCCCGGAGCGTGTGTGGTGGAAAGGGCGGACGAGAGGTTGAATGGGACGACACTGAAGATGCAGGAGTGGAGCCAGATTTTAGTGTGTCTGCATAGAGGCAGGGGTGTGAAACGTCTGGCACTGCTTAGTGCATGTGCCTTCTACACACAAGCACAGAGTGTGCAACAGGCAGCATACATCCATGGAGGCACATACACACAGAGCATTCCTTAGGCTACACACTGAACATTCACCGATCTATACACATGTAAAGTGCATGCGTCTGCCTCCTCAAATAATGTGCCTGCCTTCATGTATTCCATGCTGCAGACTGCAAGCAGTGTGCTTATGTGCACAGGCTGCCAACAGATGTATGATTTCAATTGCATGCAGGCACATACCAATCATCAGTCTTCACACAGGATGCTTGGAATTACCCACATATTAGTCAGAAAAAGAGCAAGTTTCGTTGCTGGGACAAAAGTCCTCTCTGTATGGATTAAAAAAGCTGTGCTGTTCTGCCCCGTGACGTTTTCCTGGCCTGCCCTTTGCTGTTGTTCCAGTTAACAAAACAATCTGCAAGTAACCCAGAGATGCTCTACATGTTTACTGTGATGTTCATCAGTAGTCACACTGGTCCATAAAGTGACGAATGTGCCAGTTTCAATGACTAAAGCAGTGACAGAAAAACTGAAAAGATGACAAATGAGTTATCTTCAGTTGGTATGGTAAAGAACCCACGTGGGGGGAGAAGGATGTGCGTTAAGTTAAGACAAAGCAGTGGGAAGGCTCCAGCATACGCCCCGGTGCTTTCTGGACTTTACTTCAGTTTATCAACATTTCTGATTGCCTCTTTATTCTTGGGAACCATCCACTTTCCTACCTATGGATGGTTCATTGCATTTTCTAAGGACATTACTTGGTCTGGTGACCATCATAGTAATATTTTAGCTTGTGATGTATGAACTGTTTGATGTACTCTGCTGGGTGCTGTTTTTCCAGAGTGATGTATTGTTAGGGAGATACATGTAAAAGAACAATGCGCAATTAAGAAAAGTAGTGTATGTTCTATATACCAAGGGATTCACATTAAAGCAGCAAGAAAACTGTTAAATTATGTGAGCAGATATTCAATACTGTGGATTTGAGAATGAAGGTTGAGGTTGAAATATAGTTTAATGTACAAAACAGAGAAAGCACTCGCACCTATGATTGAGGATTAATAATTGTACTCTCTAGGATTGGCTAAGTGCTACATGAAATACTGGGGGCCTATGAAGATATCTGTTCACAAATATCGAAACAGTTAATAGTTAGATTGGGCCAGGGTGGTAAAAATCACTGCCTTTGGTTTGACTCCAACTGCTCCAAAACTCATAGAGCCCTATTGGCAGCCCTAAACTATAAGCCTTGAAATAGGGAGGCTACCACTATCTTAAGGAGAGAGTATAAGCGGGCCATTAGAGAGCGCAAAGATGGAATCAAGCAAGCCGCATGGGAGAAGTTACTCTCAGTGGATGTCCTGCGGGACAGTAGTCAATTTTGGTTAGTGATAAATCAGCCCCTGTTTTCCGGTCAGGACAATACGCTCATGGACTGTGTCATCCCTGATGACAGGTGGCTCGCCCATTTTAAATCTGTGTATGGGGATTCATCTGCGGTCCCATGTGCCCCCCAATTGACAATCTCAGAGTATGCCCCGTTAGTTTTTACTCACGAGGAGGTTGAGAGAGCTATCCTAGAAACCTCCAAAAACAAAGCACCGGGGCCAGATGGAGTGCCCGCAGATTTTTACCGTCACTCCCCAAAGCTGTGGGCAGGAGTGTTATCTAAAGTCTTCACTGCTGCCAATTGTAACGTAATCCCGATTTCTTGGGCCACCTCAATTATAGTACCAATCTTCAAAAAAGGTCAGAGGGAGGACCCAGGGTGTTATAGACCCATATCCCTTTTAGATTCTGCTATCAAAATATTGGGAAGAGTCCTTTTGGTGAAACTAAGGGATAGCATGGAAAGTTGTAGGGGTATATCTAACATCCAGTACGGGTTCAGGGAGAAGAGAGGTACGGTCGAGCAGTGTTCAAATTTGCATCTCTTGATTGCGAAATACACTGTAGCCAAGGAGGGGTCGTTATTTTTGGCCTTCATGGACCTCTCCTTGGCCTTCAACCTAGTGAATAGAACTAAACTGTGGGCAATCCTCCTGAAGATTGGTATAGATGGGTCCTTGGTAAACTTTAAGGCATCACTTCATCAGGAGCTGTTCGCCAAGGTCAGAGTCACCAAGGAGGGTAGATGCACGACCCCCTTTACATCTATGCGAGGGGTGCGCCAGGGCTGTATCCTGGCCCCCCTCCTCTTTACAATCTATATCAACGGCCTAAGTAGCCATCTGGAAGCAGTACAGGGGGCCATTCCGCGTATAGGAGAGGCAGTACTTATAGCCCGCACAGGTATCGGATTGCAACGGTTGTTGGACGCATTTGGGGCTTTTATGGATCAACTTGATCTAAAGGTAAACGCCAACAAATCTCACACCATGGTGGTAGGCCTCCATAGTAAAAAGGCTAAAACTAAATTTTTTAAATGTAAGGGCGAGGTGGTTACAAGAGTGGCTGTTTTTCCTTACCTAGGAGTGCTCTTTGATGAGAGAGGCTCATCGGGGCCACAGGTTAGAGCTAGGGGTCCAGCGGTGGCGAGGTCAACTGCATCACTCATGGGGTTTTCGAAAAGGTTGGGGGCCAGGCCGATGGAGGCCATTAAAAAAATGTACTACTCCAAATGTTTGGCAATTGCTGTTTATGGTTCAGCCCTATGGGGTTATATAAAAGTCGACACTATCCAGAGGGTGGAAAACAGGTTCTTACGATCCCTGCTGTCCGTCCCTCAGTCCACCTTCCACTTCTCGACCCATGTGGAGGTTGGTTTGGACTTTGTTACTGACAGGTTGAGGCTGGCCCCAATAACATTCTGGCTTAGGACATGGCTGAACAGTGAACTATCTCTTAACCATGCTATTATGGCTGATGTCATGTCCCTAGATCACTCTAAATAGGTGCCCTGGCTGGAATACATAAGAAGATCTTTAGCCGAGCTGGGTCGCCCGGAACTTTTCCATTCACCTTCCTGCATTAGGAGAGAGGATATTAGCGTGATCAAAAAGCAATATATGGAGGGGGCGAGACTGGTACGTGAGGAAGGGGAACTGAGGAAGCCGACTGTTAGATCACATTACTTGCTTCTGCATTCCCCATCAATGGAGCCATATCCTGGCATCGTCACTAAGCCGTTCCATAGGTTCCTACTGACCAAGTTTCGGTTCAACTTGATCCATTATCATCTGGGCAGTTACCCCAAATGGGTTAAACCAGAGGCAGCCCCATTTTGTAGATGTGATGATATGTCCATACAAAATACTATGCATTTTACTATGTTTTGTAGGTTTTTTGCTGTGGAAAGGGCTAAATATTTGTTACCAATTTTAAGAAAGGAGGGCTTCACCCAGGTGAGGCCTGCTGTAATGTACCTTCAGCTCTTAGGCAGCACTTATGTTATATTTAGCGTTGCAAACTTCTTGGTAGCTGCGTCCAGAACTAAATCACGCAAAACATGATTATTCTCAACACGAGGTTGCCTGTTTTTCCCTATTGAAATGAAAGCTCTATAATTAAATGCTTCGAATAATTTTTATAATTGATTGCTAACACAAAAATTGTTTTATTATGTGTTATACTGTATATTTTTAACGTATGTACATACATATTTTTATACCTTTTATGATTTTAACAAATCGAATAAAGTGTATTTGACTGACTGGCTAAGTGCAACATTTTTTGTGAGGAATTTTGACAATCTGGTGATGGACAAGGAAACTATTGAAGACAGTGACAGGTTTGGGGGGTAAGAGTTGTGAAGATAAGGTTAGGAGAGTTGTGGAAGATGTTTGTACGATGCCTGGTGAGGGTTTATTACGTCCTAGATAGGCGTGCAGTGATTGACAAGGATGCCAGTTCTTACAGATTAGAGGTGATGCTGGGACAGAGTATGGCAAGTAGAGAATGCAGTTATGTCACATTCTAAGTTGGCCACTGGGATAGACAGCCTGGCACTGAAACAGGCAATGGATGGGGCACTTGCTATCTTCTTTCATAACGTAATAATGTGTGCTTATATCTGGAGTGGACCATTCTTAATCTTTCTAAGATGACTGGAGTAACTTTTAGGAGCACCCTGGTGGCAACATGCCCGTGACACAGCGAGGAAAGTAGACCAGTCACAACAAAAACTTCTGTGCACCAACCCTTTCCACTGCAAGGGTGCAAAAGAACCATCTGCGCCAAGGACAAGTTTGAATAATTACAACGCTGGTCCCTCAGGTGGCCCCTCATGGAGGGAGTTCAGTCGCAGGAGCAGAGTATGAGTGCAGATTTGAGGTCTCCTGCTAACCCCCCGGAAGCAGTGAATGAGAGTGTTTAGAAGGGAGGGCAGAAGAGAAGGCATGATGGGGGATAGACAGCCTTTAGCGCGGCATCCTTTCCCACACTCACAGGGCCACCTCCGAGAGCTGCTCCTTGGTCAGGTTCAGGGGGTGATTGAGCGCCGAGATCCCGTACAACGTGGGGTCAGCGTCCCTTGGGAGGGACGCCCGCAGGAGCCCGTTGTGCAGAACGTTTAGAAAGGACACCATGGCATGCCAGCCTTTGTTGTTAAACCAAACCTGGGAGAGAAAGACAGCATCATTAAACCACGGGGAAGACGTGAAAGAAAGAGAGAAGGGCATGGGGGAACAGTGGGAACGGAGAAGAGAAAGAATGGAAAAGATGGGAAATAAACTAAAATATATACACAGCAACATACAAGAGGCAGACAGAGAGGACAGTGAAAGAAAAAGATTTAAAAGGAGGAATAGGGCAAAAAAACAACTAGATAAATATCAGAAAAGAGTGCACAAAACTGAAAAGAACACTGCAAGGAGAGAGAGGACGAGGTTTAACCCATGTGAGGTTTAAAGGTGGAATGGAGTTGGTGGGGAGTGGCGGAGAGGGAACAAAGAGGAAGAGAGATGAGTGCGCTGTTGACATCAGCGAGGGAGAAGGCACAGTGCTAGCTTCATTGATCTTTTTTATCGCCTTTTCTGCATCATCGGTCATCTACTTCCCCAACATGCCACCTGCTCCTTCAAGGCCACCACCGGGCTGTCCTCGAGGCACTTCTGGGTCGATGCTACGTCAACGCAATGACCCTGCTTCAGCTCTAGTAGGGTCAGCCCTGGCCAGACATTCCCTCTCCTTTAGCTAGTTCCGGGTCGATGCTGGTCAGACAGAGCGACTCTTCTCCAGCCCTCGTGCCCTTGGGGTTAGTACTGGACAGACACTCCGTCAGGACCTCTACTAGACACACACTCACCTTGACATTGTCCCTTGTAGTCAGCCCTTGAATGAAACTGGGAAGGTTCACCAAGAGTCGCTCAAAGGAGCCGCCCTGGAAGGAGAAACAGGGGATATCAGATGCCCATCCTGGTACAAGCCAAGCCAACCCCTGACACCACCCCAATCAGAGGGACAGAGAGCCAGGAGCCTCAGGAAGAGCTGAGGTGGACAACAATCCTTCATGCTGGTCTGTCTGATGTACCCAACAAGCGACAGCAAGTTATCCGGCCCCCAGCAGGCCGAACTATGTGCAGTCACTTTGAAACAACATAGATTCCAAGCCCAAAGCCCACATTTCATCTTCATTCCCATTCGCCCTGTGACAGCACGTCACGCACCACGGCCTACTTTCCATGCACCGCCCGCCCTTTGACCGGATGTCATCAACCCACCACTGAGTCCCCTATAATTAACATTCCATGCTGTAAGATCATGTTATCGAGCACCAACCTGCCACGCTCCACACCACAGCCCCCTCCCACTCTGTGACACTGTATCCTCTCACACATCAGCCCCAGCAGTGCTCAGATGAGCCCTGCGTTCAACTACAGTTGGACACCTACCCGCGTCACATTCAGGAGGGAGCGCAGCTCCCGGGTGGCTCCTTCCAGCTCGTCGGCAGTCAGGATGGTGTCCAAAGTCCGGGACCCGAGTGAGAATCCACCGTACCTGTGGGCAGAAGGGCGGGAAGTGAGATGGGGTGGGTAGGAGGTGGAGAAGGTCAAACAGAAAGAGGGGAGAGGGTGGGAGGGGAAGGAGGGGAAGAGTGGAGGGATGAGCAAAGAATGAGACAAAGCAGGTGACAGGTGTGAGGAGAGAAAGAAGGACATCGCTACTAGTGCAGGATTTACCATTTCAAGTGGTCCACAAAGCGTACAACACACACTCAAGTGTGCCCGCCTCTTAATAGTCATAAACTCGATTTAAAGGCTCATATTTTATCAACCTATAAAAAGGAAGTGAGACATGCTAGGATTTCAACTTCTGAGGCAAGCTACCTCACGTACCTCTACAGTGGGCAGCCTGTTCACTGAGCTTCACTGCTATTAAGACATCCCAGAAGCGGACTCCGCCATCTTGGCCAGAATCCGCTGCACCGGCCCAAGCCATGGCTTCCCAAAACGCTGTACACACGCATTTAGCATGGGATTTTGTGTTTGGTGGGCAACAACACGCTCTGCTGGTACTGTGTGAGAGGGACGAATGTCCTGAATTGATGTTTGTTTAGTGCTCCAGAGCGAGGGGAAGGCCTTGGGTGAACGTAGGCAGGCTGTTTTAGGGTTTCAGAATAATAACTCAGTGGTCTGGGCAAGCAGGCCTCCAGGGAGCAGGTGGGAGCACCCAGGAAATGTGTGGTATGGGAAGCAGCCTCATGTGCACAGGTGTCCTGAATGATGGCACAGTATGATAAGGACATACAGGCCTCTCGTATGGTGGAGGAATGCAGATGGAGACATGTGCCTCCGGCATAGAGTTAGAGTGTGGATCACGGGTTTGGGGTACGAAGCACAGGCTTCCAGTGTGCAGGTTGAGCGGGTCTGTGCATTATCTAAACCCAGGCATCTGATGTGCAGGCACAATGACAATGCAGGTTACTTAGACTCTGCGGTAGGGAGACACGCGCCTCCAGAGCACGGGTACTGTGGGTACTTCGCTGTAGGCAGATATGGGCCTCTGGTGTGCAGAAAAGCGATACTCAGGTGACCCACTGTATGAAACATGTGTCTGGCAGTAGAGGGTGGAGGTACACGCAGGGACTACATTCCATTACTCAGAGCCAAGCCTCTGCCAGGCAGGTAGTGTACGTGCAGATTTCACAAGTAACTACTGTTCACTTTTTTGCAGGTTGCATTGTGTAAGAAATGTATGGAATTAACTGGGCGCCTGCTGAAAGACTGGAGAGGGGGAGGTGCTTGGGTTTGGTGAGGAGAGATGACGTAAATGGTTCTGCCCTACCGGGGTCTTCGCTGCCAAAATCAAGTCACATGCAATTGTTTCAGAGAGGGAAATGGGGAAGAAAAAAGTCCCTCATGCCCTTCTCATGCCAGGTGTGGAGCTCAGCAACACTTTTAAAGTTCTGTGAAGAGTATTTAACCTGCCCGCCACCAGCCTCTGAGGTAACTCCAGCCTCGACCAGCGTCCTGGCGGAGCCGAGGCTGATAACACCCCCTGCACGAGGGAGTGGAAGAGGGTCTGCAGCAGGCACGTGAAGCTCACAGGAGGTGTGCATGAGGATGAGAGGCCGTGCACTGACTTACCTCTGCTCATTCACCAGCTTCTTGGTTCTGAGGCTAGAAGAGAAGAGACAGGAGAAAGGAGTGAGCTTTGCATGGACAGCGACCCTCGCATCGCTGCATCGGAGCGCAGGGACCATCAAAGGTTCATAGTAATCTCTGCATCTACAAAGCGGTCCTAGCCCGTTCCCTATAAGCAGACGCCACTCTTCCCCAGCCCCACAGACAGGGGGTAAGGCCTTTTCCGCCAACTCTAGAAAGAATATACTGCCATAACAGGACTCCAATCCCTCTGGGGACAAGCCTTTCTCGAAAAGACTGAGTTGAGCACAACATATTCTGGAGGATCGTTCCTTCTTTGCTGTCTCTTCTTCTCTTGACCTCCCTCTGAGGCATAGACCGTCTCTTTCCTCCCATATCTGCTCTCTTATTTATTTATTTATTTATTCAAAGTTTTATATAGCGCGAACAAGATCCTTACAGATATCAGAGCGCTTCACAAAGACAGGGTAGGGGCAGTAGGAATGAACAGCGGTAATGGGAGCAACGTAGTAGTCACTAACATGATAGGATAGTAATAACATACTTAGAACATATCAATGTACAATCAGGTAAAGCAGTATCATGATAGGATAGTAATAATATAAAAAGAACATATCGATGTACAATCAGGTAAAGCAGTAATATAAGACAGCACAAGTCATTGATCCCACTACAGTGGTGTTCAGGTACACCTTGGGTGTGTGGGCGGTTTATACCAATGATTTAGTATAGAGGGAGCACTGAGTGGGGGCAGCGGGAGAGTGAATCAGTGATCCACGTGTATCGTATATTGGTCGGTAGTATGAAAGTAGCGTAATACCCCTGCTGCCTCCATCTCTGTCATTTGAATCTTGAGGTCTACCCCCCACCGAGGCCGCCCCCCCCCCCCTCCAGCTTTGCACTTCTACCTTTTTCGGATGATCTTGGGATACGTCTTCACCAGGTAGTCGGAGATGTTCCTGCCCGTCAGGTTCTGCAGGATGTCTCCCGTGTTCCTTTCCACCTGCAGGAGAAGAGCAGGGAATGCTGATGAAAGGTGCATGTGTGCATGGTGTTTGTCCCGCTCACCCTCGTTAGAGCATACAGCGGGGTCTACACTCTCAATAGGATGGATGGAACACAATGTCTGGCGGATGTCATGCATCTCCCAAACTCAACGTAACTAGCAAGGTCTACATTCAAGCCCCTTGGACAGCCCAAGCGTCCAGGAATACTGTAAGAAGGATGGAAGGCGTGAGGTGCGCTACAGAGAGGGGGACTGGGAATATGGTCACTCAGGAAGATGTGTGAGAGAAATACAAGAGTCATTGGGGTCTCTGATACTTCTGGGGTCACACGCATGTGGGCGAGCTAGCAAAAGTGCAACAAACGCTTTCCCTGGTGACTTTGGTTTAAGGGCGATTGTCCCACCCCGCTGTAGAGATTACCCCACAGACATCACAGTTCAGCCCTGAGGATCATTCCATATATTCACAGAGCCCCTGGATGCAAAAGGAGCAGGGCACCACAAATAAATGCCCCACCAAATTATTTAACAGGGGGCATTTATGTATGTTACCTCAAAAGACTGGCTAGACTTTTATTACACAATTGATAAGATCTTCTCCAAGTACATTTTCGTTAACAAAGATTCACAAATGGCCACAGCCAAACTTGGATTTGGCAAACAATATGATAGTTTGAGTTCCAGACTTTAAACAGCATCACTCGACATTACTTATTGTCGAACCAACTAGACGCTGTCAAAGCACCTTTAATATGAGAAAAGACCTGCCCTTGGTCATGCGCGGAAGAATTACTGGGCACAGGTCCCTTTTTATCACTGATAATTCCAAGAAGGTCTTTAGCTGACAGTGAATCCGCAAGAATACTGAATAGAGCTCATTGTTAGGTAAATTCAACAGAATTTACAGATAAAAGTTAGAGAAATGACCTTCCATGTACTATAAAAGTCTGATATAATATCAAAATAATATTGAGGAAGAACACTAGTCCATATAGGAAGAGAGAGCTAAGGTACTGGGTGAGGACTGCAGTAATGAAAAGTCTAATGTCTGTTTCTCAGAATAATTCACTTCGTGGTCTTCTAGACTTTGATTTCTACTCTTTTCTGAGACCGAGGGGTTAGATTTTCTATTTAAACCCCTCAGAGGGTGTATTGGACATTATGATCTCCTCTAAAATAGTTGGAAACACCAACCTCATCAAATAATATATATGTTACGAACAAGGTCAATCACTCGCTAAGATTTGTCGATCTTACTCAGAAACTGCATGTGAGGAGTGAGTCTTTTAATCCGATCAACTAGTAAATTAACAAGGTCTATATACACATTAGACTAAGCTCTCGCGACTGCACTTCACAGACACTGCATTTGATTTCATCCTTCTATGCCAGTTGTGACTGCAAAGGTAATACGTCGGTCACCCAACTGTCCATAGATTTATGACCAAGCTTTCGATTTATGTTTCCTCTTTCTCTTCTTCGATCAATTACTCTCTTCATCACTTTTTTAGCTACTTTCTTCTTAAAGGGCTCATAATTAAATCAGTCTAGGCTTTGTTACAAACAAATGTTACAATGTAGATCGAAAAGCGACTAATTAGACTAGTTTGAATATGCCAACCTATGGTTCCACTGCTCCTTCGTGCTCTCAAATGATTCCGCATCTTTCTTACAGCAAGCTATGTATGTTGTAATGGGTTTGTGTGTCTCCTTTCCAAATTTGCAATTGAAAGAACTGAGCACAGACAGTACATTATGGAAAGAGGCGCTGCATGTGGCATGAAAGCTGCAGCTCTTCAGCAGGGCCCACATTAGTGCAGTGAGGGGACTAGAGTCAGTAAGCTGCATCATCTTACCGAAGCTTGACAGGGGTGCTGTACACCTAGGACCAGTCCTTACCTGAGGGGGTGGGGGGCCTCCTGCAGCCTCTGGGCAGTCTGGCAAGATCTTCCTCATGGCTTCAGAGCTGCACACACAGTCCGGCGATGGCCGCTCTGACGTCCAGTTCCCACTCTGGAAAGTCTGCACCAGGGACGGGGGCAGTTGCGGGGTTCGGAAGTTGGGGTCCATCGACTGGCACTGTTCTCTGATAAAGAAAAGAAAGACAATCTTCAGGCACAGGGGCAAAGGAAAGGATCTGAGAGCAGACAAAGGGCACAGAAGATAAGCACTTAGGGGGACTCTTTCCAAAACCACTGCCGCACAGCACTACAAATGCCCTCAAGAGTCCTTCGAAACAGATGCCTGCAGAGCCACAGTTACAAGCTACAGAGGACGTATGTGCCTACCCCATGCCCTAAAAAGGTTTGTGATTAATTTCAGGTCCCAGAACAGTCCCTCAAAGATGCCACTGTCTCAACCATAGAGTTAACACACACCCAGTGTCCCACAAGAGTGAGAGGTGTACTCACAAGGAGGTCACATCCCTCATGCATTTTGTCCCAAAGCCTGGCTCGGCCAGGAGAGCCTGCAGGAGCTGTGCTGAGCTGGGCTCCCCCGGGGCATCGTCACTGAAACAGAAAAATACAGAGTGAAAAGGACTGCAGTCAAGGGTTGAGAGGGTACACAAAGTACCGTAGAGGGTAAGTATCCTCAAAGATCAGGGGAGGGGCAACCATCAGGGGCAACAGAAATCGAACACAGAGGAATGCATGGCAGGGTCAAGAAGCTCCCGCCCGGGGACACACATGAAGAAGGCCGTGAAGCAGCCAGACTCACCTGAAGAAGGTGTACTGCTGTCCGTACATCCAGGGATCCAGGGGAAGAGGTGGATACTTGCCAAATGGTGGAACAATCAGGCTGAAGAGAAGAGCGATGAACACAAACAGGGCAGGCAGCACGATCTGTGCAACAGGGAGAGACAGGAGGTCAGCCAGGGATGGGGGACCCTCAGAGGAGACCAAGGGAAGTCTGAGGGGACAGTATAAGATCTCATTGTGAGACACAAGGCTGACAGCAAACGCAAGGACTACTGGAGAAGAAAGCAACCAGAGAGCATGCGTAAGGCCGAACGTCGCGGGGTAAACCACTAAAGGAAACACAGGTTCAAGCAAGGAGCGATGAATGCACATATGAGATTAGCCTGGGAGCAGGGGATAACCTCTCAGATGAAGAGTGGCCCTAAGTGTATGCAGAAGACTGGGAAGGGAGTCAAAGAATCAGCATCAAACATGGGGGGGAGAGGGGGCATGAGAAGAGACAAGGTCAGCAGGCAGTGATGGACTCAGCATGAAACAAGGGGTGATTCATCTGAGGAAGCAGCAGGTCTGAACATGAAAATCCACAGAAACAGGAAGGTGAAAGTGCATACCTGAGCGAAGAACCCTCTGCGGCTGCGCCGAGCATAGAGGGCCCTTTTGAAAAACAATGCCCTGAGCTGCTGCCACGTCAGGGCCCAGCCCGTCACCTGGCGGGAGCCTGTGCCAGCAGCACTCTGCAGGTAGTCCGTTTCTTGAGGCTCACCTGGAAATACAGAGGGCGAGGGGTTTGCTTACACTGGAGAGGTAAGAGGGTGAAAGATCCTGCACACCCCAACACTGAAGGGCTCCATCACCTGGTAACAAAGTGCAATATTTCCAAAGAAGTGATGTTCGACTCCACCGTGTCTAAAGAGGGTTCACCTTGACACCGACAGTGAGTTATCAATACAGGATCTGATCAACCGACAACTGGAGGCATAGGTTATGGGATCTGTGACTGAGGGGGATATTTGATACTTTTCTGAAACATAGGCAGCTTTGTCAGAAATGTTTGGTCTTAGTACTACATGCAGGGACAAGACCAGCCTGTTGCCAGCAGCCAGGGATTCATGTTCAAGACACTTATTCTGTCCATTTTTTGGGTTGGTGTGAGCCAGACAATGCCCCTGGGATGTCTTGCTTTCATGCCTGGCAGAGGAGAGTATTTCTGATAAGAGTGATAAACAGAGGTACATCGCGTCCAATGCCTGCAGTGGTAATGGTCACCCACACTTTACCGCTCAAATCATGAATGCGCCCTTCTCCACACTTCTTGTTCCCTCCCTCCTCTATGTGTGCACTACAGCCCGCAGGAGCAGCCCAGCCGAAAGAACAAGTAGTTCCCACTAAAAAACGATGAGCCAGATCCACACGTGATGGTGAGGCTGTCCCCAGGATGCCAAGGCATGAAGGGCCTACCTTTGCGTACTGCTGAATCCAGGCCCAGCAGAGGAGAGAAAAGAAAGCACATCAGACCAAGCACTGACTGCGTTTCACATTTATGTTATCTAAAAAGCATAAAACGCTACACGCCAGGGAGATCTCTCACTCAGGTGCCTGTACACAGATACACACACATCTGTGTCCTACCCTGTATATTGCACACATCCACGCATGCGAGCGTACATACACACACAAACACACACATGCACAGAAATGTTGGCCATTCACCTATGCCAATTCGTGAACATATGTCTTACCCATACTATAGACTTCTGACAAAGGTTCCACGAGAGACTTGAAAGAAGACTTCAGAGAGACATCACAGAAGAGAGACATCTGACAGATATCCCACATTGAGGGACATGCAGAGATATCGTATGTGCCTGCACATTGGCCCGCCTTCACGAGAATAACCCTAACTCTTTTCATAACTCCCACTAAACTTACCTGTAACACTAACCAAGCCCTCATCCCAAAGCCAACTACACTCCTGACCCTAACTCGTTACATCACTCCCCTCTCACCTCACTTGTATCACCAACCTAACCTTAATCACAACCCCAATCCGAACCAAACTCGTAACCCTTTGCGTCACTACCACTAAATTTACCTGAAACACTAATCCCAAACCCAACTGTACTCCAAACCCTAACTATTGCATCACTCCCCCACTAACCTCACTTGTAACACTAACCTAACCTAATCCCAAACACAACCACACCTAACCATAAATCTGTATTACTCCCCACGAATCACACCTCTAACAGTATACAAAGCACACACAAGAAGTCCGTTCAGTTAAGGTTTTTGTAAAAAAAGGGTAGTCTAAAAGGGATCCAAACGACATGGTCCATCAAGTTTTTCTTTTCTTTTGTGAATTGTTTATACCAATATCTGGTATGTACAAGCAGAAGCATCCGACACATGTTTCGTCCGTTGGACTTTTTCAAGGCTGAGTGTCCCGTAGTACAGACATTATCTAAGGCAGTTTAACATAACAGAATGGAAATCTGAAACGCTGAAATGGCGTCCAGGAAAAGTGTCTTAAACTAAGCACAAAGCCAAGCAGTATATTCAACACAAAAAAAGAGTAGAAAGGGGGCATGCACCGCTATGAAGTAGTCTGCGTGAAACGTTCCAACGAGTGTGACGGCCTTGATAAACCTGAATCAACCAAGAAAATGAGTATATCATTCCCATCTAACCTCACTTGTAACGCTAACCTAATTAAATCCCAACCACAACTTCGCATTTTTTAAACAGTTTCTCTTAAAATGATTAAAAGGCTATATGGGAAGTAATCAGTTGAGGAACTGCACTTTAAAACTCTCTACGTTCTACCAGTTCTGCCATAATATTTATTTATTTTAACTTTTACATTGAATATTCCTTTGTTCCAATAGCTAGTCAAAACTCCGTCATATATTATGACATAGCACCTACAGGAATAGGTAGGGCTGAACAATACAGTAAGACACATTTCTGCGGTCTTCAGTAGAATAATACAGCTAACCAGACTTCACAGGCTTGGATAGCAGCGCCGTCACACAGGTGATGGAAACCTTACAGGTTCAGGCAGTGATAGTATACCATCTACCCAAGAATATCCTCTACGGAGGAAGACGATCGCTGGCACTCTTGGTCATACCAGGTTCACCAAGCACTGTGAATACGACATCCTGTGCAGGGCTTCACTGCATAGCCTGGCCCCTTTCAAACCAAAACTATGTTTGTTTTCTGGTACTGCAGCTGCTGGGATAGCAACCAGACCATGACCCATTCCTTCATAGCTGAAGGTATGCTAGTCCTCAAGTTTCTTTGTTCCCTTCAGTTCAGAACGTAAAGCGTCTTGAAGGACAATGCACTTTAGAAGAACACGGCGTCAGAGCATATTACAATTCAACCCTCTGTGTACGTGCTGTACTGATGGTGCATTCTGTTTCTATCAGTGCATTGTTTTATTATATTCACGGTCATTACTTAGTATGATGGTGTAAAAGTTGAGGTCATAATAGAAGTTTGCAGTTATTTCACCTGCTAGTAAATGCCTAGTGTACACGAAAAATCTACCCTAGTGCATAAACCCTCCTTCCTCCAAAGAGGCTTTCTGTTTGCTACTGAAGGGTTTCCTTTAATCAGCAAAATTCCTACTAATTGCCAAGACAGAGGCTGCAATAATTGTCTTTTATTGCCAAATGTAGATAGTTATTATTTTACGTTTCAAGGCTCTGCTTGTGTCTGAGCCACCCCTCACTGAGTCCTTTATGGCACTGGAGGACAGGATAACTTTAGCAGATCGGGTGGCGGCACAGCTTCACCTTTGCTCCTCCTCTTACTGTCCTTTGCAAATTCTGGCTTTTCATTCGTGAATAGGATTAGTAGTGCCTTCTTTTAGACTTATGTTTACTCCCACGAGGACTGCCCCTGCTACATGTGTTCTTACTTTCACTGTTATTTAGGGTGCTCTGTAAGCACTCTTTTCTTATTAGGTCTCGCTATGTGGCTTGCTGCTGCACACGCTTATTACACAGCATGGCACACACTTTTCTTCATTCCTGCACGGTGCCGCTTACACTTTAATCCAAGGAGCCGCATAGTATGCGTCTTTCTTTAATTTTTCTCAATGGCGCCACTTTCAATTCAAATGTAAGGCGTGTCAGAGGTAAGCGCAGTGCTTTAACACATACCATGGCGTCGAGCCTTTATTTATAACGGCGCTGCTTTCAACTGAAGTGCGCCTTTAATCGTTTATGAGCTGCACCGCTTTCTTCCACAACCCACTACAGTGTATTTACAATTCTTTATTTCAGACTGGCAAACCAATGTATTGCCTTTCCGAACGAGCTCCACAGACAGCTGGTTCTTCTCCCGTCCTTTGCCACTGACTCCTGAGCGCTGCTCACTTGTAACAGAAGCCAATCTCTGTGTGACTTGTAACCCTTGAGGCTTTTTAACCATTTAAGTAGAGGTTAACATTTCAACTATATTTTCGGTTAATCATTTTTCTGCCGTTTCACAAATCTCTTGCACCCTACGGCCAATACGGTGGGCTCGAGACTCATGGGGCGAGTCGAAGTAAGCCTGCCCCTCACGGCACAATGCAGTGTTTTGGCTCTGCACAACGCCCACTTCATGGACACCGCACTTTCAATTCTACATCTCCACTTCAAGATGTCTTAAAATGTTATTTACTCAGTGTCACTGCCTGCAGCCTGTCGATCACTCCCTCTCCCCACAGCAGTCACCTACACTAAGGGCGGCAGCGGACTTTAATACACACCGCGTCTCTGCCGTCCCCTCAGCTCCATACTTATATGTGCATTGTAAACAAAAGTGGCAGGCAGCCGAGCCCAGAGTGGGGCACTGCCTCACCGCATTACAGCTCAACTCTGGGGCGTTCAGAGCAGGGGGCATACAAGGCTAGGGGGCCCCCACTGTGCACAGCACTGCTTCCAAGCAGCCAGCCCAGCTGACCTCTGCGAAGGTCCTCTTTCATCCCCCCCCCTTTATGTGTGCACCTAATCGCAACCCCATGCAAAGGCAACATATGAATTCAGTTACCTTTGTGCAGCAACACAAGGAGAAGCCTATTTTGTATCTGATAAAATTAAACACAAACCAACAAACTGTTGACAGTCATAGTGAGTCAAATGCACAGTTTTTTTCACGGATGGTGTGAAAGATGCTTCCGTGACACTTACGCCACCCCCCTCCGAGGCTAGTCTAAAAGGATCAACATTAAAAGAAAACAGGTTGCATTTAAAAAAAGAAAAATGAAATGTTTTCTTTTCATTTTTAAGTGCAGGCAGTGGTCCAGTCTTAAATCATTTTTTTACAAACATTCCTAAAGGGGAAGTGGTCCCTTGGGGACCCTTCCCATTTGCGAGTGGGTTACTACCGACTTGAAGTTGGTGGTAAAATGTGAATGTTTTCTGATTGCATTTTGGTCACAAAACATTCCTACATATTGTTGCGACTCGGTATTAGTAAGGGACGCCCTAAACACACTCCTTCCTAATACCGAATCGGTATGTATTCGCAATTCCAAATTGCGATTCGGTAACATGTTACCGAATCGCAAATTGAAATTCATATTTACCAAAATGCTTTCTACCGGTCGCAAACGGCCTGATTCGCGGAATCGGGCTGTTTGAGCCCGGTAAAATGCATGATCCATGTGGCCCTACACGCTAAAAGGTGTACTAGCACAACAACCCGATTCTCCATTTGCGACCGCTAAAACCATTCATACATCTGGCCCTAAATCCATAACCTGCTCACACACGGCTCTTCCACAGACACGGGTCCTAGCGGCCTCCCAGCTGCCATCTTAAAACCTAATGTTCTGCTAAACCTCCCGCCCACAACAGTCGACATCGCACAAACCCCACACTGCACGCCTGCTTTGTTGATTCCTGTTTTACAGAATAAACGGGGTGAGGTTAAGGCAGAGGTTGAGCAATTGGGGCTGGGCAAAGTACAACAAGAACATCTTAGTCTTTACCCAGACACACCGGTTTGTATCACATTAAGAGACGACTCTCTCCTAACAAAGAAGATTTTTCACAACCGGGGCTTAATGCAGGGCTGTGTCCTTGCCCTTCCTTACTTTTATTTGTATCTTTCTAATCCAGGCTCCGCTGGTCACATGAAAGAGCGTGCCCTCGCCAGCTAGGGAACTCGCCAGTGCAGCTGGTGTAATACACAAACTACATGATCGTGTGGCTTGAGTTCGAGATGGATCCCTGAGTAAAGGATGTGTTCACTCTGTCCCTAGACACATAGAAACCTACACAGATGCAGGAGACCCGTGCACCTGTACACACAGACTTCCACAGCTGTACAGGAACCAGCAGAGACCTCAAGCACCTCCGGGGATGCGCAAACCCATCCAACGTACTCAGGTTCTCATCTACGTTGCTCCCTTTAAGGCCCTGCAGGGTTCATGGCCCACAGAATCAACTGACAGGTGTTGCAGAAGCACACAAACCCCAGAACCTGAAGCCACTCCCATCTATAGATGGCTACTATCCACTCCACATCCACAGCACTTACACGGATACAGAGGCACCGCGAGCAGGGCCTGCAGAGATACAAGCACTTCACACACAAGCAGGCACCTTGAACATGCAGACACTGAACCCTCGCAAAGGTACACGCGGAGTCACCTCACACTCACAGGTCCTTCCACAGGCACAGAAGCACCTGCACAGGTTGAACCACAGGCACCAATGATTAACACACAGGCACCTTGAACATGCAGACACTGAACCCTCGCAAAGGTACACGCGGAGTCACCTCACACTCACAGGTCCTTCCACAGGCACAGAAGCACCAGCAGAGGTTGAACCACAGGCACCAATGATTAACACACAGGCACCTTGAACATGCAGACACTGAACCCTCGCAAAGGTACACGCGGAGTCACCTCACACCCACAGGTCCTTCCACAGGTCCTTCCACAGGCCCAGAAGCACCTGCACAGCTTGAACCACAGGCACATACCATTTACACACAAACCCTTCACACAGACAGGAACCTTGAACAAAGACACTAAATCATGCATACACCGGTACCTTTAGAGAGGTACACACACTGTCACCAGACACTGACTCACCTGTAGCCTCAGCGTCCACAGCATCTCCATCACCACAGGCCTTCTCCGGAGCACAGGCGGAGGCTCTTCCACTGACGCTCCCCAGCTGCACTGCTACACTGCCGTCTGCAGAGAACAGCAAGACAGGTCACCCCAGGATGGCAGTGAACCCCACAGACCAGTGTACGCGTCCAATGAGGAGCAGTGAAGCTGTGCACACAAGCATGGGCAGACCTTGGCAGTGAAGCTGTGCACACAAGCATGGGCAGACCTTAGCATTTCTGCACATTCAGACTTTAGCCTGTCCTTCACAAACAGCTCCCAACCTGCCCTGCAGTGCTCAGCCTGGCCTGTCCTAGGCAGTCAGGCATTGGTCCATAGTGCACATGCAAAGCTCATACCTTTATGTACGTGACAATGAATTGATCAAGCAGATACATATCAACTGATAGGATAAGAGCCAAAAGCAGAGCCCCACCCAGTCTGCACCACAGGGACAGGCAGCAGCCCTCCGCAGGTTAACAAGCACTGAAAATCCAAACTGTTTACTGGGAGTATCACCAGGGTCAGCTACTATAGCACCGTACCCAATGCCATTGCTGACTGACCATGAGGGCCAGCCAGGCTTGAATTAGAGGCCGGACTCTAGCTTGAGCCCAAGCAACATTTGAATGAGGGCCACAGGCGAGCCAAGGGACAGATCGGATTGGTAAATGAAAAGAAACAAGCAACACGCTGCAACACAACGAAAAGCTGCCTTTACACAGTATGGGTGTAAATGAAATACAAAAACAAGTATCCTTACCCAGTGGAAGTGCAGTTTCAAACAAACACAGAATAATAAAGTGAGACTGTCTGGCAAGTGAGCTGACCCTGGCATATCGGTCCCATTGAGGCCATATGATCCGGACTGATCACCCCCTAAGACCTCGCAAGTATTACCTGCGCTGAAGCCTCACATCGTGGGAGGAAAGCCATAGTTAGACGTGTGACCGCCTGCGCTGCTTTACGCCTAACCCTGCGCTATGGATAAAACCATGCGCGTTTATTTGTAAGCCTGCAGTTTGTTTTACACTAATGACACATATAATCGTTCTTTGTGAGTTTTCACCCCTTTCGTGCGTTACTTCACACTGGGCTTGCTTCACTAGTTTCTGGAGCAGTTGCTTCTCCGGTCAGGCTTATTCATTTTGGGAGTTTAGTAAAAATGTGCAAGTCAGCCTTACTGAACACCTTGGACTAATTTAGCTGATAAAAGATAACTGTGCTCTGGCCAGTGTCCTAGCTTATAATACCCGAGACATGAGCTTATCATATTATGAAAAAATTACAGATTCTTTGCTAGGCTTATATCCCTATCATTGATCTTATCATTCTCTGGCTCATGCTCTACTGTGAATTGTGCGGCTCTGCTGCCTCTATTGCTGCTGCACGGATGACAGCCCGCTGCCCACAGACCAAAACCAGAGCCCCCTTGACTGGTCACTCGTGTGCCTGTTACACTGTTGACATCCAGGTCCCTCCAGGAGTCCATAAACTTACCTCTAGGTCTCCGTGATGCACCATTGATGGGCCTGCTCCCTGCAGGAGTATATGAGCTTTCCTCTATGCATCATCAATGTACCTGTGACGGCCTGGTCTCTCCAGAAGTTCATAAACTTACCTCTACATTGTAGGAAGCTGACGGACAAGTTACTTACCTTCGGTAATGCCTTATCTGGTAGGGACATGATCTAGCCGCCGAATCCTTACCTTTGAACTTCCAGGCGTCACCACCTTAGGCAAAAAAGAAGCCCTAGTGCAGAGCACTACTTTGTCCGGAAAGACGGCCAAGTAAGGAGGCTGAGAGGCCAGAGCCTGCAATTTGCTCACGTTCCTGGCAACAATTATTGCCACTAAGAAGGCTGGTTTGATAGTAATCAGCCAGAGGGGGCAATTGTTCAGGGGCTTCAAAGGTGCACACATTAAATAGATAAGAATCCGTTAAAGTCCCACTGGGGCACGACAAATGGTGAGGGGGGAAACAAATGCATAAGCCCCTTCAAGAATCTATGTACAATCAGGGATTTAAAAAAATACGGTTGATCTGGCAAGCATAGAAAAGCAGAAAGGGCTGACCCCCTTCAGAGTGCCCAGAGCAGAGCCCTGCTGGGCCAAAGAGAGAATGAAAAGAAGAATGTCAGAGAGGGAGGCAGGCAGGGGTCAACAGACCAATCTGTACAATATTTTCAAACTTTTTGCCATCGCAGGCGTGTACCGATTTGGTGGAGGGACGCCAGGCTGCCAGGAACAGCTCGTAGACTTCAGGAGGAAGGTCAATAGCGGTCAACTGTTGCTGCTCAATCTCCACGCAAGGGTGCAGAGGTTCGGGTGGAGGACTTTCTTCTGCCACGGCGACAGGAGATCCTCCCGAAGGGGCAGGGTGATCGGAGGATCGATGCTCATCAGCAGAAACTTGGGATACCAAACTCTCAGTGCCCAGTCCGGAGCCACAAGGATGACTTGGGCCCAGTCGCTCTTGATCTTCTTGAGCACTCTCGTCTGGAGTGGTATGGGCAGAATGGCATACAGGAGGCCTGAACTCCACTCCATAAGAGCCGTTTTGAAAACTACAATGTGCAAAAGTGCTGATATTACGCGTTCTCGCCAGAGGCGAACAGATCTAACCAAGGCTCTCCCCACCGATAAAAGAACCCATGCGCCACCTCCGGATGGAGACGCCACTCGTGATCCGCTAGGCACTGACAGCGGAGTTCATTCGCCCTGGCGTTCAGGGAACCGGCCAAATGTTGAACCACCAACCTAAATTAAATCGTACTTGTATAGCGCACGAATCACCCCCGAAGGGGTATCTCTGCGCTGGGGGCTAATCCAAGGATATGCCCTGATGTTCCAGCCATGTCCAGAGGCGAAGAGCCTCTTGACAAAGCGTCCATGACCCCACCCACCCTGTTTGTTGCAGTATCACATGGCGGTGGTGTTGTCTATGAACACCTGAACTAGCCTTCCCTTGAGAGATGGTAAGAAGGCTTTCAGTGCCAAACAAGTCGCTTGAAGCTCCAGCAAGTTGATGTGGAGCTCGGCTTCCGCCAGACACCAGAGTCCTCTGATCTCCACCTCTCCCAGATGACCGCCCCATTCCAGAAGTGACGCATCTGTCACCACCGTGAGATCTAGATGGGGAAAGGAGAGGGGTCTGCCTCTGACCCAATCGCGGTTTGTCAACCACCACTGCAGATCATTCGCAGTTCACTCCGACATCTGGACTAGGTCGGCGAGATTCCCCCAATTCCGCAACCATTGGAACTTCAGGTCCCATTGCAGAGCACGCATATGCCACCTGGCATGATCCACCAACAGGATTCAGGAGGCCATGAGGCCCAGCAGCCTCAGTCATTCTGACCGAAATCCAGGATAGAGGCTCAAACATCGGAATCGTAGCCCGAATATCCTGGACTCGCCGCTCGGGATGATAGGCCCGAAACTGCACCATGCCCAGAACGGCTCTGATGAAGGGGAGTGTGGCACTTCGCCTGGGATTTCAAATAGGCTCACGGACACCGGGGTGCTTGGCAATGAGGGTTTTATTATTTTATACAGACGCCTCTTCTTCACTGGTAGGCGGTAGAAGGGGAGGGGGTCGTCGATCTCTTCTGACGTGCTTCTCGCGGTTCCCAGTCTCCGCTCCCGGTGTCTCCTGGGAGTCGTAGGCCGATCTTCCGCCGTGGTCCACGCCGGTACAGCAGCCGCCAGGAAGGAAAGGACACCAGCGTTAGTGCGGCACCCTCTTGTGGGTTGAAAGGGAAGGGGTAGTGAGGACACACACGTGCTATTTAAAAAAAAACCTGTCTCAGTGCCGGTGCGTGAGGGGGGGGTTGTTTACACTAGGTGTGCCGAATGCTCCTCAGGGTGGTTTACTCCACCTCCGTCCTGCCCAGCCCGTGAAGCGAGCCCGTACCTGTTCTAGCCACACTTCTCGGGAAGTGTGGCTGGGCGCTGCGCCGTCCCGTTGGCCTCCCGGCTTGTCGTTGGAGTCTCGGTCTCCGCCTCCTGCTCCTTCCGGGCTCCGCTCTTCTTCCCTGGATGTCTCCGTCCTCCGCTCCCGCAGAGTCGCCTCCTCTGTCCTCGGCTCTCCTCGCGCAACCTTCGTCCTCGGCTCTCCTGGCGCCTCCTCCGATCTTCGCTCTTCCTGACTCTCCTCCGCAGTCCACCAGTCTTCCTCTCTCCTCGGTCTCCAGTCCGCTCCTCCCGCTCCGTCTTCTCGCCAACACTCTCCTTCTCCACCTCCGGATGTATCACACACCTGTGCAGAGTCCGGGCTGGGTTTCACCTGCAGTGGATGGGCGGTGTCTGTCTCCAGCTCCGCCCAATTAAATAAACATGGGTCCGTAGTCTGCATCCCTCGGTCATAGGTCGTGTCCGCTGGCGTCTTCCAGGCATCTGTATGCTGTGCAAAAAGAGGGGAGACGTTAACAGGCAGGCCAGGAGGGCCCGAGTCCGGGTCCTTCTCGTCACAGGGAGCATCTGAGAAGGGGTCAGGTGTCACTTCGGGATGTTGATAGTGAACCCCAGTGAATGCAGGAAGTTCACCGCAGTCTGGAGGTGGGAGATGACTGCTTGGGTCAAGCCAGCCTTCAACAACCAGTCGTTGAGATAGGGGATGACTGGAGTCCCTGATCTGTGCAGATGAGCTGCGACCACCACCATCACCTTGGTGAACACCCGAGGGGTCCTGGTAAGGGCAAAGGCGAGCACGGTAAGCTGAAAGTGCTCGTGGCCCACCGTAAACCACAGTTAGCGCCGATGGGCAGGCAGATGGGGATATAGAAATAGGCGTCCTGCAAGTCTAACGCTACCATCCAGTTTCCCGGGTTGAAGCCTGAGAGGACCTGAGCAAGAGTGAGCATCTTGAACTTTTCTTTTCTGAGAAAGTAGCTGTGGGCATGGAAGTAGAGGATAGGACGAAGGCCTCCATCCTTCTTTGGAAACAGAAAATAACGGGAATGGTAACCACAGCCTATTTCTGGCCTGGAAACCCTCTCTATAGTTCTCTTGGCCAAGAGAGAATTGACTTCTTCTTGAACAAAGACAAGGTGATCCTCCGTCTGCCGACCGTAAGTTGGAGGCATGGAAGGAGGGGTAGACTCGAAGGGGAGGGAGTAACCCCTTCGGACTATTTGTAGAACCCACCAGGATGAGGTGATGTCCCGCCAGTGGTGGAGGTGAGGATGTAGCCTGCCACCAACTGGACGCTCATGAACCGGTATGGTCGGACTCAGAAGGGTTTGAGGGGGAGGGGTTTGTGGCCAGACCTGACATTTGGCCTCCCGACCCGCATGGTAGGGGTGAACCGCACCCACGGCCACGCAGAGGTTGCTGATTGTACGGGGTCCTTTGACTTGGGCAGGGCTGGCGTGGGTGGAAGCCCCTTCCGTAGCCACGAAAGGAGCAAAAGGCGGACGCAGGCTGGGATAGCACTGAGAGGCCCATGGACTTGGCAGTAGCCCGCTACTCCTTAAAGTGTTCAACTGCGGCACCGGCCATGTCTCAGGAGACGGGAGCCATCAAAGGGTATGTACATGAGGTTGGCGTTGACATCCCCCAAAAAGCCAGACTTTCTCAGCCAGGCAAGGCGCCTAATGGCCACCATCGAGGAAATCGCTCTGCTTAGCGAGTCTGTCGTGTCTAGGCCACAGCATATGGCAAACTTTGCTGCATCCCTCCCTTATGCAACAGCTTGGGAGGGCAGCCCGGGCCTCCTCCAGGACTTGTGGGAGCACCTGTGCAACCGTTTTCCAAAGCGAATGGGAATAACGTCCCAAGAGACATGCAGTGTTTACCAACGGCAATGCAAGGCTCGTGGAAGAGAAGATCTTCCTAACAAAGCTGTCCAGTCTTTTTGATTACCTATCCCGGGGTGAGGAAGGGAATGCACCACGTGAAGTAGAGGCTTGGACCACCAAGCTCTCGAGGTTGGGTGGTTGGAGAGGAAAGCTGGGTCACCCAGTGCATGGCGATGGAGGTGGCCAACAGTTCTGTTCACAGGAGCCCCTGTACTGGGCTTGGACCAGGTGCCCAGTAGAACATCTGTCAAGGCCTTGTTAAATGGCAAGGGTTCAGAGGTGGAGACACCAGGCTGCAGGAACTCTGTCAAGACATTGGCCTTGCCTGCTACAGTAGGAAGTTGCAGGTCCAAGACCTCTGCAGCCCTACGTACCACCATTTCAGATGAAGCCCCCCTCCTCCAAAGCCAGATTAGGGGAAGACAGCATGCCTGGCTTTGGGGAGGTGTCCAAGCCGCTGGCATTACCCAGGTGCTTGTACCAGTTAATTCCCTCATTGAAAAGCGGTATTTCTAAGGGATCCTGCTGCCCCTCCCAATCCTCATACAATCCTAGCCCTTCAGGATAAGGCACAGGATATGGCATGAAGCCCAACGGCTCTGTCAGCGCCGGTATCTGCGTGGGTGGATCAGTGTCATATGGAATAAGGATGGAGGAGGCACCGCCGTTGAGCGCTGGTGACGTTGAGGGTACCGGTGTCAGACACGGCTACAGGGAAGGTCAAGTGGGTATGACCAGCGCCGTATTTGGGTACGGATCCAAGAGGCTTGGGTCCCTGGGTTGGAACCGACGGTGCAGAACCCAACGGAACTCCTTCTGCAGAGACTGCAGGTCCCGAAGGGCGCCGGCAGGGTCAGGGCATCCAAATATGGCGCACATGGCATCATACAAAGTTTTCAACTGGACAGGGGTCGCTCTCAGCCTCGGGAAAGGAGGGAAATGCGGATTCAACTCAGGAACCCGATCTGCGGAGCGGGCCCTCAAACACTGAGACTCCTCTATCTTGTCAGGTAATGGACGGGGTGAAGTCGAAGCATGGCTTGACTTCTTATGTTGTTTGTGGAGCTTCTTACCTGACCTCAACGACTTCAAATGAGAGGAGGAAGACATGGATCCCCCAGAGCGGTGCTCGGACATTCCTATCGACCATGACCGGGAGAGGGAACGAGATCAAGCAAGCTTCAGGGATTCAACGGATTCTCCACTGGCTGGCACGGAAAGAAAAGAACTGACATCAGCGAGCAGAGGTGGCGCCTATATAGAATGACGCGGATGTCATGATGATGACAAAAACATGCAGAGTCGACCAATGCTATCTATTGGCACGCAGGGGTACTGCTATCAAAAATCTTCCTGATCCAGCTTGACGCCTGGAAATTCTAAGGTAAGGAATCTGCGGCTAGATGTCTCTACCAGATTCAGTTTATAATGGACCAAAAAAGAGGTACACTGTGTGAAGAATCCAGGCAAATCCCAGTTGGCTTACAGAGGCACAAATGATAACCCAAATGCTCTTTTTTTGTTGTAGTGTGGGAGAGCAGACAGGCGTATCAGAGGGTAGTGTTAAGCATTTATTGACACACACAATAAATGAGACACACACTCAAGAATAAATCTGAGACCAATTTATATAAATACCACTTCTTTTGATATGAATTTAGATACCAAGATCATGAATTTTTATACGTTTCAAAAGTTGACACTTAATCTGGTCAGGACACATCAAGCCTTGGTTGGTGATCGGTACCCGAGGTATTGGTACTGCGCAGCTCCGATCGGTGGAGGCATCCCCACACTTGGAGGGAGGGCTCATCTGACCTGTAGGAGCACAGTGACCTCTTTCTGGGTGTCTGTAGCGTCGGTTGTCCCCGTAGGCAGTAGGTCGGTAAATCGGACCTTGCTTCTTTGGTGCCTGTGGTTGCAGGCGAGTAGCTCCTCTAGTTCAGGGGAGTTTCTTTGGCGATTGGCAAAGTACTGGCAGCCCGTCGGGTTTCTTGGAGCCTGCACAGTAGCAGGACAAGTCAATTGCTCCATGAGGGTTGGGTGCAGGAGGCAGGCTGGAAGGGTTGACACCAAGTCAATCGTACTCCTCTGTTCTTGAGTTAGCAGTCTTCTTTGCCCACTTCTTTTGGGTCTGTTGAAATCTGAAGTTCTGGTATACCGGGGTCCCCTAAATACTTAATTTATGGGTGTTAAGGGGAGTGAGAGGTAGTAGCCAATGGGCTACTTACCCTTGGGGTCACTACACCCTTCAGATGACCACTTCCTTTGGGGAGTGGGAATCACTCTGTCCCAGAATTCCGAATTCCACATTCCAACACACAAGATGGTGGAACTACTATCTTCATGTTCACTTCAGGCTACCCACCCTAGAAGTGAGCCAAGCTTGGCAGTACAACACGCCTCCTACAGAGCTTATTTTCTCACCAGTCCTGTTGCCAGATGGGCCCAGGGCAGGGGGTGGAATTTCCCCTGTCTGTGGAAACCATGGGTCACATATCAGAAACGGCAGAGGCCTTTGGAGCCCCCTGTCTTGATATGCTGATTTACTAGCCTTCTTGGAGGAGGAGGAGGAGGTGTAAACACATCCCACCAGAGTAGTCATGGTTTCTGGTCTCCGAGAGTAGGGCTCTCACCTCCTAGGGGGGCAAAAACTAATTTGTGGTGGCAGACTATCCTCGACCAGTCAGCCAGGACACTGGAGGGCTAGTAGGGTTCAGGGAGTACCACGAAGATACCTTCTGGGTGCAGGTATTAATAAATCCATCACTGGAATCAGTGTGGGTTTATTAATACATGAGGTGTTTGATACCAAAGACCATATGTTTCAGTCAAGCCCTTATGTAGCTCCGAAACTCGTTTTGCCCAGTGCCCAGTACATACCTTAAGCTGCCTTCCCTGTTCACTTGTACTGTCATTAATTGAACGACCCAGCACCGGGGCATATCCGCTCATGCAGATATGTCCTCATGTAATATAATGCACGCTGCCTTAGGGCTGTAAGGCCTGCTATAGGGGCGACTTACAAATATAACATGCAGTGTTAGGGGACATGGCACACAGGGGGTGTGCCATGTCGTGTTTTCACTTTTTAGAGCATGATTTTGGTGCTGGGTCCCTTAGAGTGGCACAAGATGTGCTGCAGGTCTTGGAGACCCTCTTTAGTATCTATGCCGTAGGTACTAGGGGTACCATTTACCAGGGGCTTACAAGGGTGCTAAAGGCCTGGCTACGTGGGGATCAATTGAACAGTTACTTTGTTTTGCGGAAAGAACACTGGCACTGGGGACCCGGTTAACAAGAACCCAGGGCCCTTCAGTCAAAGTTGCATCAAATACCAGCCAAAAAGTGGGGGAACTTCTGCTACAGAACCCCAGTTTCTTACATAGGTGTCATCGATATAGATGACACCCTGCTCCCTCCAGGACCTCAACCAGCTGCATTCTTCGACTCGCACTAGTTGTCAGTTCCTCACTACTGTCCGCCTGCTCACCATCCCACCATCCCGATAACAATCTGCCGCTCCATGCAGGTTTTTAAACACAGGACACCAACTCAAGTCAGGAAGTTAATTCATGGTAACCTGGCAGGTGGGGCACAACAAGCACAGTGGAGAAATACACGTGCCACTGTGATATGTATGTACCATAGAGATGTGCATGTAATATTGAGAAGTGCATGTGATATTGTTAAGTGCATGCAAC